>NC_060249.1:30682572-31307572 GCF_921293095.1 Ischnura elegans
GCAGCAGGTTTTTATATACGTCAAAAGCTTTATCTCATTCAATTTTTTCAACCTGCTTTACACGGAATTGCGCATCTTCTGCCGGAGTAGCAGTGTACCTATTAATCTCAACTGTGCGTGCAATAATAATGAAATTAAAGCAGGGGATATTTTGTCACTTTGCATTCAAGTAAATGCGCACGTTTCCTTGCAGTTCATTGTATGAAATTAATTTGGAAATGGACAGTCGTTCAAAGTTCATTAGGCTGTGCAATTACCTGCTGCGAGTAAAACCTCCTTCATTGAATTTACCGCCATAATTGCTCTGGTTTTGCGTAATTGGCGACAAAATGAATGGCGCAAGTTCAGTGTGCTGTAACTCTTGCCACAAGTATACAAGCGTGATGGTGGCAGCAACTAAACCGGTGTGTGAATCCCGTTTTTCACGTGGCACATAATCGCACAACCTAATGCACGCTGTGACTTGGCCGAGGTGACCAAATAACCTCTGTTTTAATATCTCGGTGGCGGCGGGGTAAAGTCCTCGCCTGCCAAACAAGAGGTCGCGGGTTCGAGTCCCGCCTGGGTAAGTTTCCTCTATCCAGGACATGGTTGTTCGTTACGTTCAACTGTTGAATGTTTTGAATACCCCGATATAAAATGGCCTACGAGAGCTGTATTCGGTGATTTGGGAATAAAAAATACTAATGTTTGGCTGATTGACTTTTTAGCATGTGGCGCAGTGCCAGTTGGTTGTAATTGCTCGCTGTCTCCCAGACGCCTTAAATGGGATTATAGGCTATCATTTTGGCACATTCACGCAGTTCTAGAACGAGAGAAAAATGAATTTATGTTCCATATCTGCCCTTACTTATTTGATTTCGAAATTCATGAATAAAATGTCAGAAGCAAAGTAGCGAGCGTATCACCGATCTAGGTTTTTCCCCTCGGGAAACTCGAAGATCTATGTCTACAGAATACCCTGGCCTCGTCTGGGATGTTTCGTTGCGTTTGCTCCACAATCGAAAGAGTTCCATGTACAATTCAATAAATGGTATGCATTCAGGTATGCATTAGCATGAAATTACAGTTAATATAACTAATATTATAAATATGATTGAATATTCTTTACAAACCGAGCTTTTTTTACGAACTTTTAAATGCTACCTTACAAAACTTCCGAGTATTTCAGGAATCTATGATGTAATTCATTCCCTGCGAATTATTTGCGTGTACAATTAAATGATTGTGATAGGAAAAATTTTATCCTACACTATTGGGTAATTATGTAAATTTATTTATTAATAAAAATTTTTAATGTATTACAAGAGTTTAATGTATTACAAGAATTGTTTAAAGAAAAAAGAAAAAATATCTATTCATTTCACAAATAAAAATATGCATACTTTCTTTCATCCATTTTTGATTCATTAAATACGGAGGCTAAATATTAATGCCTAATTAAAAAATCTAGTTTTCTAGGTTGTGCAAAACATCAATAGATATCTCGGGAGCCGAAGGGCAGAAATGAAGGATATCAAATATTCCCTATGCGGGATAGTTGCCAACTTAGGGGCTCAGATCCAAAATTTCTCAAAATTGGATGTTATCATTCACCGCCGCTAGGGCCCCAAAGTTAAAGATTTTACGAACATTCTGGATGAATTTAAATAGAAGCACTTGGATATAAGATTTACATGTGGAGAATAAACCACTGCTACTAAGCCCGTTTTGGCAATAAACAGTGATAAATATAGCATTCAAGGTTATATTGACGAAATTTAAAGTTTATCTATATAATTTTATTCTTTTACGATGAGTGAGAATGATCAACAAATATGGAGAGTATGCCACCCAAAGTGTCCGACTGGGGTGGCGTGCGCTCACTCACGGTGCAATATCACGGGAACCAAATGGCAGACATGAAAGAAATTTGAGTTGATGCACAGAAAATGCCTAAAAATTCGTTCTAAAGGATTGGACACAATTCATTAATTTAATTCGATTTGAGCGGGCTAAGAGTGCCATTGCTTGACATCATCCTAGAATGTTCCCCTCAGTGACTTCAGTGAGAGGATAACCGCAGTAAAATCCTTTCGTCCTATTTCCATATATTAGTGTTATTGTTTTTGAAAGAATATTGCATATGAAAACGGGAAGAAAAAACTGTTACTTCCACCATTGCTCGTGAGGCTCCTTTACGCCGATAATAGTATTCGCTCTAAGTACCTATTTATAGAAGAGTGAAATCATTCTTAATTGCTAAGTGATAAAATTCCCTTTCCTATTATCTCATCATCGGGTCTCATATCTGAGAACTCATTTTCTTTCTCCATCTTTATGTAACGACATGTACCGCTTAAGAAGTCGTCCTGTGGAATTGGCATTCCCGCTTTGGATTCTACGGGGGTACTACGAAACTAATGCGCACAAATTTCCTGACACCACAGTTGTAAATATAGGCACATTCAATTGATAGTGTGCATAGAGGCATCCTTTCCGCTTCCATTCACATTTATTTGAACGCAATACCAATCGTGGCGTAGTAGCAGCAGTATTTTAAGATGGCGGCTACACTTGATGTCCTTGAAAAGCAACACCCTTTTATTACGTGGGCTTCCGTGGTGATTAAATTGATGATTGGTTCCCTGGTTAAATCCACGTCGACTCATTTTTGGTGGACAAAATTATGTAAAGTTTATATTCTTTCAAAATTCACCAAAATTTGACGCGAAATTAACCCGGAAACCAATCAGCAACACGCTTTTATTGAGTTTCTTAGTTGTGATAATAAGACGGTCGGAAACATTCACGAAAAGTTGGATAGGGTTTATAGAGATGTCGTTCGCAGTGCAGTTAGTCAGTGGGCACAAGGAGTATCATTGTTCAGCGGTCCGAGTCAGAGTTTTACCGGACAGAAATACACACCTCAGTCTCAAGGTGGCGTAAGGCCATTGTAAAGGACGGAGATTATGCTGAAAAGTGACATGGTGTCCTTAAAGGATGTGGTGATACACTGTAAAAATTTTAAGTGCCTAGAATAAAGGTAGTGGTATCAGGAAATTTGGGCCTCGTGCGGAAAAGAAAATGATAATTCCATCGAAGTAAATGATAACACTAAGCACACACACCCACTTACGCATAAACTACCAAGTAAATCATCGATAGTAATAATGGACTTGTGTTTATTATACAATTGTAGATTGATGCCAATGGATGATTTATTACAGTAGCTTAAGCTCCAATTTATTTGATTCGAAATATTTTGCCTCCCATTTTGTTTTTGAAAACAGAAGCTATCAAATTACAGTTAACGGAAAAGTACTAATAAAATAAATGACGGCATTTAAAATCGAGTGTATGCATTCTTCACATTCACTCACGTCCGGATATTTTCAATAAATTTGGGTGAATTCGTAAAATAGAACGAGGAAATGAACTTTCAAGGTACTTAGGTGTTTTCATTTTCTATTTTTTCAATAAGTCACCATTTTTCATCGATTTCCGGACTCCGGAGCCACTACTGCTTTTTCATTTGCATAAAATCGTCAAATGACGGCTCGAACTAATGGTAGAAAAGTGAAATTTTGATGATGTATGAAAGCGTACAGGGGTGCCGACTTACAAAAAAATATTGGGGGAGCCCAAACCGGGTATCTTGCCCCGGGAAATTTTATAAGTAGTGAGTTTTTAGTTTTTTAAGCATTTTAGAAGAGTCATATGATCAGTATTAGAACCCTGATAACTCGAATCCTGATATCTGGACATTCCGGATAAAATTGAAAAGCCTGACACATTTTTTTGCCTTACCCATAACCAATTTTTGAGGGGGATCGGGCCCCCTCAGGCCCCATGGAGTCGGCGCCACTGAGAGCGCATCAAAGTTTAACATTGGTGAAAGCTAATTTTTGTGGGGTTTTCCCCCGAGATATTTGACTTCTTCCCAGTGGCGTAACTGCGGGGGGAGTAGGGGATAGATCCCACCCCCAAAGCCTGAGAGAAATAAAAAATATTTAAAACTATTGTCTATTTTTGACATTCAATAACTGCATCTGCTTAAAGTTAAATTTTAAGAGCTAAAATGATATAAAATGTATTTCTAGGTAAGACATTTTTCAAAAAATTTTCCGGACTCCCCATTGCCTGAGGAATGCCTACGACATTGAAGTTTCGCGTTTAAATCATAAAATTCGCAAATTTTTGCGAAGTGAAGTAAAAATAATGCTCCTATTTCGCTTTGATATGATAATTCCTATTAAAGACAGACCACTTAAAAATTACGATTCATTGCAGTTCATCATTAATTGACTTATACGGAGGATATTGATAAATTTCTTGATGATCATTAAGTATTGTAGTGTTATTTCCGGTATCCAAGAATCAGTAATGATTCAAACTATTTTTGTTTGGTCACGATAAATGTTTATTTTATAAATATAAAATTCATTATAATTCCGTCATATCACTAAATTATGGAGGTAGAAAAATGACATTTTGAGGATGTATCTTCCCTGCGGTATAAGGGCACATTAAGAACTATTCATTTTATTGAATCAATAATCAATATAATGGTTCAAACTATTTTCGTTTGGTCTTAAAAAAAAAGGCTTTCTTTATAGTTATAAAATTCATTTCGAAAACTTGTGGAGGTAGAAACATGACATTTTGAGGATGTACATTCCCTGAGGCATAACGGCCCACCGATAACTATTTATTATATTGAATCAGCATTCAAATTTTAATTAACTAGTTTTCAGTGAGGCTCATGTTTGGTGGAGGAATGGAACTTTTTTGTGCATGTTGTACTCCATAAAAAAATCCTCATGCTCTGGTGATGGAAACAGACAGTTTCGAAACTTTGCCAAAACAAGTGTTTAATTAAAATATATCGATAATGAACTGTCTCTAATAAATTCAAAATACACATTAATTAAAATGGTTCACACATTCCATTACAACTATTAACCTCGGTATCTTCTTAATCCAACATGATGTAAAACACGAGAGAACATTGCAGCTTTTCGACGGGAAAGCCTCGGGTCTTTCATTAGTAGTTATACTTTTGAAAATTAGTTACACTTCTGTTCAACCTTGCGCCGAGTAATTGACGAACTTCGCATTTGAACCAGAAGGAGCTAATTATTTCCTAGTGATAATTCATTGGAAGGGAAATCACAGCTGCAGAATATGTTATCCAAAACTATATGCAATCACCATGGTAAATAATAATACTACCATTGTGATCTTTATTTAATAATTTGCGTGCTCAGATATTTCTGTAAATTAAATGAATTTTAAGAGATCATAAATAATCATAAACCTATGCTTAGTTTTAACACTGGTCATAAGTGGTTTAATGCGAATTGGCATTAAGTATAGTAAAATTAGCTATTTTTCCGTAAGTCATAAGTGATTTTTAGTATATAAATTGAGACTGCAATGTATTAAATCCTTGTTATATCATGATTATAGTAGATTCATACGATGATTAGCTTTTATTATGGCATGTCCGTCGGGTTTCGTAAACCAGAAGGAAATGGATTGGATTAAAAAAAAGGCTATTCACTATTGCTTGTTTACCTTTCAAAGATGAATTTTCAGTAGACTGATAATTTATCTTATTCCTCTAATAAGTTTTAAGTCAAAAATAAATGTGAACGTAATCATTTATATTCATCGTATGCCATACAGTATTTATGAAAAGAAATCAAACCAGATAAATCAGGGAAGGCAATATTTCAAAAATATTTCTATCTCTGACGTCATGTTTACCGGTAAAAATGCATGCGAATTATGTAAAATAGTTTTAGTGATTATCATTCATGTATGTAGCTCACAATGAAATTTTTATCTTTTCCCATGAGAATAAGTATTTTTTGGTGTAGGTAGATATCCACGGAATTGGTGGGATAAAAAACATAGCTATTATAAATTATGATGGTAAAATATAACCTTTTTAACGGAAAAAAGCTGTTAGTATTTTCCCTATTTATAGCATTATTATTTTTTAATACTTCCCAGTAGTAATGTGGAATTTGATACAAAATACGGGTGACGCCAGAATAAATTATGACCTCAATATAAGTTTGTGTTTTCTCGTGATGGCTATATTACCTACCCTTTGTTTTCGTATGGCTGTGCGTGATTTTATTTTTTTGCTATTTGAAGCTTTCCTTTTTTTATTTTTTTGCGGAAATCAGCATCCTATGAAAGCCAGAAGCTCGGCTTCATGAAAGTTCAAATAAATTCACTCGTATCAATTTTAATTAGGGTTTTCCTTCCGAAGTGTTCGACCGTTTTCTGGTGTTTTTTTTTTATTAATTACGTGTTATCAAAATGGCGGCCATTTCCGAAAGCAAAAATAAACTGTGAATATATTTCAGAAAAATGACTGATAAAAGCTACATTCAACCTTACATTGGAGTAGTCAGGAATTTCGTTCGGTATAGGGGTCCAAAACCAGGGGGAAAATTTTTGAAAAACCGGGTACTAATTGTAAGTTGAGGGTTTTAAACTAATTTCACCACTTTTCATTATCTAAAAAACTTCATTTATCGAAGATATCTGTAGTATATTCATTATTTTTCAATATTTTGTTTACATTTATGAAGGAAGGTAATGTGTTTTCATATTTCGGGGGGTCCGGACCCCTCCGCAAGTATGTGTTTCTATATATTTATCAGAGGAAAAATATTTTATTAACAAATATCATTATTGAGACAGCTACTCAGCGTGAATTGTTTGTTAAAAAATTACTAGTTACCAAGCTCAATTACCATGGGCAAATTTTAAAACTGTTCTCTTGAAATCCGCTAATCGTTAAAGGTACACTTTTCATGTTTTGGGCCTTGCGAATATTTTGCGTGAATAAGAAAATAACAGTCTTTGCGAGGAGAATTTTTTCATAACTTTTCTTGTTTATCTCCTAAGTTCATATTTTCATACATTTCATTTAAGAAAAAAATAATGAAAATTTTATTTGAGTAGTTTGAATACCTACCTCACTATTCAAATCAAAACGTGTTCAAAACAATTCTGAGTGGTCATCTTGCCTCGGTACCAATTATACCTAATTTCAGCATTTTAAACAAGAAATACTTGATGAAAAAGCAATATATATGCGATCAGTCGAGCGGCAGTGGGTCTTCAATCTCGGAGCACCCACAGTGCCCGAGGAAATGAGCGCGTGGAACGGGAAGAGAGTTGATGGAGTGGGTGTGGACCTTCGGAGCGATTTACGACCGCGGCCATCAAGGAATTCCTCGCGCTCTCCAGCGCCCACCCCACCTCCGAATGCCATTCTTCCACGCCAAGGAGAGAGAGGCGTCTCAGACCGCATCACCATCGTCATTATTGTTATTGCCAACGGAGCACCAGCAGGGCCGACGGAGCTGTGAAAGTTTCCAAGAAACGGGGCGTAAAGCCTCTGCTTAGTGCGATAGCTGGTGGGCACTCGGGTCGATGAGGAAGGTTTATCAGACGGGAAGTTATATTGGAACGGCTTTCGGCCACGTAGACTAAACAGCGGGATCCTTCACTGCGATTCAAAATCACAGTTCATTTAACACTTTAAGTGCCGGTCACTAATTTAAAAGCCCTACTGAAAAATCCAGCCATTTTGACTAAATTCGTATATTTGGGTGAACCAGAGTTTAAGCCCCTTGGCGTATTGGCGGCGGTTTCTAGAACTATTTTTTGCGTTGGGTTGGTTTGGGTTGGGTCGGTTTTTGCTTTGATAACAAATAAAATTTGATAAAATTTATGATATGTTGATAAAATTTTTGTAACCATAGCGCGCGGGAAAAATAGTTCTAGAAACCACCGCCAATACGCCAATTGGCGAAGAAGGGGCTTAAACTGCGGTCGCGCCGTATATTTTCAACACATTAGCATCAAAACTATTGTAACGTTTTCAATTATCCACTACTAACTTAACAAATAATTTTATTACACTTCATAAAAAAGCTCTATAATTTGAAACTCGGGAGCAAAAACCAACATCATCAAGCCGCCATGACTATTACAATACCATTTGTACTACCTGTACTACCACTCACTGAGCCACTGCCATGAGCTGCCCCATTGGGGATCTTGAGTTCTGCCGTGTTCCTTTCCTCCGGTCTCTTTCCCTCTCCTAGGCGCCTCCTCTTTCTCTGCGTCCTTTTCTTCTTTCTGCCGATCTTGAATTCTGCCGTATCTCTTCCTCCGCTCTCTCAATACACCACTACTTTAGTTTTTCTCCCGGTCTTTTTTTATAACATGTCTACCTCCTCCTTCTCTCCATATACGACTCCCCTTGTGTATTTCCTTTCCGCGTCCCCCATTACCAATCTTGCCTCCTCACTACCATTGTTAATTTTAAATTATTTAAACAAACAACATGGTGGCTTGTTTACATTATGTTACACTATATTTATAACCATGTGTGTTCCAATAAAAATGATTTTTTCTCTTGTTATTGAATGAGTTTAATAAAATTTATTGCTAACGACGGTTCAACGAACGGTTCTTTCCTCCAAAGAATTTTCACGCAAAGTGGGCTAGATAAGGGTGCCGATAGCTACAGTGGAATTTTCGTCCTCAAGACATGAAGTGAACTCTTTTTCCATCGAGGAGTTGATTTTTGAAATAACAGAACCACTATGTAGTAAACTGGAAAAGTTCCTCGGGCGAAATATTACGGCTTCACGCAAACAAAGTCAATAAAATAGAAATACGTAATATTTCATCCATGGCATTCTTCAGAGCGATTAACAGGACGTAGTATTACGTCCATGGCACGCAAAGTGTTAAAAGTTAGATAGAAGGGAGAGATAAGCAGGGATGGCATTAGAAAATAAACGAAAGTCAAAACCATTCAAAGTTCACTATTTCCATTACCAGGAGTGAAATGCAGAAACGAAACGAAATTTATTTAAACCCGGGGATCTAAAGTCAGGGTCGAAAGGAAAAAGAAGAGTCAAAACTACTTCGTATCCAGTGGCGCCGACTCCATGGTGCCCGAGGGGGCCCGAGCCCCCTCAAAAATTCGTCATGGGGATGAGGAAACAATGTGTCAGGCTTGTCGATTTTCCCCGGAATGTCCAGTTATCGAGAGTCGAGTTTTGATGGTTCTAATGTTGATCATATGACTCTTCTAAAATGTTTTTTTTTAACTTTAAAAGTCAATATTTATGAAATTTCCCGGGGCAAGACCCCCCAATATTTTTTCTTAGTCGGCACCCCTATTCGGGTCGAAAATAAACTAAAACTATAGGACAAAACGAAACGTGGATAATATTTCACACCGTAGGGACCACGTGCTTCACCTTTGAACAGTTAATTTCGACCCACAAACCAAGTGCTAAGTATGGTTGAATGAAGTGGAGGTTCGGCCTACCGCTATTAGATGCTCGAGCCACTCATACTTCTACCACTTACCGGAGAACGGTGAACACAAACTAGGCATTCGATTTTTAAGCTCGATGTTTTGCCCTCTCTGCACGTATGTCAAACGTAATGTGTCGAATTTATTCCCTCTTATCCCCCTCTACTCAACTTCTGGGATCGGAACTTAACTATAAGCAGCGGAGTTTCGATTAATTTAGATTCGTTCCTTTGAGTACAGTTTCGTCCCGTGTCGAAACTAAACTCCTTGGTGATTTTAACTTCGTGCGGGAACGAAACTAAACATAGGCCTCGTATTTTCGTTTCCCTCTGGGTCGAAACGAAACATTTCCGTTTTGTTTCATTTGCCATCCCTGGTGATAAGTTCATATGAAGAATGTCTTTCTCAGTCATCCATTTCTTCGTTAGTTAAAATAAAAAAACGTGAGGGTTGTCGCTCACTTTCCTGAGTTGGAAAAGTGACAGACTTTTTCATTTGCCCCATTAGGGGGAACCCTTTATTGAAGTTATAACTTACTAAAAAGAGTGTATAAAATTTATCGCTTCCCTTCTGCCAGTTCTTACAATTTTTCTCTGCCGTTAGGATCGCTTTATTCGGTGATATCAAACCTGCTTACATTGAATCCTAGGAATACCGAGCCGTCCTCCCCCTAAGGGCATAGAGGTGGTTGGCAGCACTGTAATAGTTAGAAAATTTATTGTTTCGACAATTATTCCCGTGGTTTCAGACGATTTTAGCGGAGGTTGATTCCTTGACTTTTTATCACATCTCGTCTCGTTCAACCCGAACATTTGCATGAATCAATCAGAGGTCGGAAGTGGGTGTAATAGCATATAGGTGAACCACAAGTGGTCCTGAGGAAGTGAGTGCACTTGAGAAACGGCGACCCGGTCGGTGTGAGTTCGTGCCGTCATCAACTTATCCACGAACTCTTCGAATTTTAGCCGCCAATAGCTCAGGAAAAAGATCGGAATTCGGATCGGAAGCGATTAATCGGAAAACTGAGGAATTCAGGTTACTTTATTTTTTAAACTGTGTTACAATCGACAAGAAAATAAAATTGATAAATGAGACCATTCACCGACTAAATCTGGAATTAGGTAGTGTAGAGCGTAACAGCGTTCGAGATTTTCTTCAAAATTAAAATCAATCCACGACGACTTATTCGTTCCTTTTTATCATTTCCTATAACTTACTTAAATATTGCCTAGGACTTCTTTACATTCACTACTTTCATATCTCGCATTGAGTTATCCCATCACTGTCTTATACAGGCTTTTATATCTATTGCAGGGTAATGATTTCCTATGGATATGAAGTGATTCTTACTAGGACTGCGCCATTGGCAAAAACTATTGATTGCGTTTTTTTTATTTTCTGTCATCTACTGTTATCAAAATAACTTTATCATGCGTTTTTTCCCTGAGTATAAGTAGGCAAGAGTATCGCTTTGAATCATGGGCAAAGGACACATCCTTCGATGCCTTAAACTGGCGGCCAAGGAAGGTACCTTAATTCGCTCCCTTATTATGCCAAACATACTGGGACACCTTTCCAAGATGGCGTCCTGTCCAAATCCAGGAATTTTGTTACGTAACTGAAGAATTGTAACACAGATTATACATCATGTAAGTAGGTGATTGCAACGTCGATGTCGGCGAGGTCAGAGGTCATACGAGTACATGCAATCTTGGGATCGCGGCTTTGGGTCACGCCCAAGCCTTTCTCAGCTCAGGGTGATTGTAACCTAGTTGTTTGCTTAAATGCACGAACGCAAGCCAAAGGATTATCTGAAGTTCATTGATCTGCCACCGCAAGTTTACATAAGAAGCCACATGTATAGAGAAAAAAAAACAACTTTTTAATATATTTTTTAACATGTGTGATCTGAGGTGTGGAGACTCGGGTTCGAATCCCATTCGTGTAGAGTGATTTTTCCCGACCAATTTTACCCATCGTCTTTATGAATAACATTGACTTAAATAACACATTCACATTTTAAATTTTCAGCCAGCCCATAACCAACTCTTGCACAACTGAATCGAATAAAATCGTTGCTTTTCTTTTTTGCAGCGTCGAGTGACCGCATTCCTTGTGTCGTCTCCACTCCATGCAGTCGTCACTGCGTTGCAGTGCTAATTTTTTTCCCTGTATAGTGGGAAGAAAAGGAAGAAAATTGGTTTTCCCGACCTTATATTCAAATGATAGTCGTAGACCGTCTTTGAATGTTCTCAGATCCCTTGCCTGGCCATGGAAATCAATGCCGAGCCCCGAGGCGCAAAAATATTGGAATGAAATTCAAAAAGGCCTTTGATACTCACGCTCTAGTCTCTCCGATGGCTTTCCTGGTTATTTCCTTAAATCTAATAATTGCGGGATAGAATAGTGATTTAACTTATAGTTATTAAATACTTTATTAATAATTTTAAAATCAGGCCTTTCACTCAGAACCGATAGACCTAAATTCATTGAAGGAATTTAGTAGATAAAAAGATTCCATGCGTGTAATTAAATTGTAACCACGCGTAATGGAAAATGATACCTTATAAGTAAATATAAAACTGGCCAATGCCAGGATTTTTAAGATTGAGTAGTTTTATTAATTTTTGAACACCTGGAATTCATGACACCCTCCCCCCCCCCCCCCCCCCCCCCCCAATGTCTTTCCTGGAAATTTTTTACAGTGAATAATTGTACGATAGAATAGATGTGATATTTATGCCCAATACTTTTTGCTACAAATACAATTTAAAGTTTTTTCATCTTTACGGGTGGAGGCTCAGTATGAATAATGTCCCTTATCCTTGCAAAGCTTGGTTATTGATGGATTCCTCAAATTAAATAATGATGTCTCAAGATAACATTCTTTGGCAAAATTTGGGTGATATTCATTTAAAAAATCGTTGTAATTAACCTCCTTTTCTTGGTAGTTAGGGTGATGGTCTAGTTAACAGGGGGTCTAGAGTTTAATTCTCTCAGGATGCAATTTTATAATTTTTTTCACTTGACTAGAGATTTCATCGGCGTAAATAAATGGGGACACTTGGTTATTCAATCCGTACCTATCTACCGTATGTTAACTTAAGGTTATGTATAAAAATTTATATTTTTTATCAAATTGGATTATATATATGTACCCACCTGTCAACCGACTATGAGCTCCCGTTTAGTCATTCCCTTTTGGATGTTAATATAGTTCCACCATTTCATTTATCCCCCATGTCGGTGGGTAGTGCAGGAACAATGCAAAATAATTTTATATAGAGGAAGGAAATGGATTTAAGCCAAAGACGTCCTTATATTTGTATTCATTCTCCCTCATTTACTTTGGGGCCTGAAGTCCTGTCTCCACGCTCGGCCTTTTCGACGACGCAGCGGACTTACCCCATTTTGTCAGCGGCCTCATGTCATAGCGGTTACGATAACGTACCTATCGGATCACAGGTGTTTGGTTGAGCACTTTGCTTGCAATTCAGATGACTGATTCAGAACGCTGGAAGCTCTCGAAGGTGGAGGTTGCCATTCGCAAAGTGTTCCGAATGCGATATACTCCTCAGACATACGTATCGTGAAAATACTTGAAGATCTAAAACGGATTCGGAAAGTAGATTAAGGAAACGTTAGTAATTACTCCTCAGCTCATTTGCGAGCCTGTCTGCTCTTGTCTCAATTGCAGCTGAAAACACTCAGTGAACGGTGTAAACATACCAGTCTTGAGTGACTGTATCCATCTACGTTGACAATATCAGCAGCTCCTCGCTACCCGGGCAACCTGCAATTTAGGGAACAAGATGTATCTTGAAGACCTCCCTCTTCCTTTGGTCAGCTCACCCGTGAGTACTCTATAAGCCATTGGCTACGCACTGAATTTTATTTTATAAATGTTAAGTGTAATCTACCGTTTTAATGTATATATCATATACATATACATCCATATGGTCCCCGCAAGCCTCCTAAATAGGCGTCGGGCGGGGAATGCTAGGACAACACCCTTTGGCAAATAAAAAGGAAGTGCTCTAACGAAGTTCAGACTAGCATTTATTAACGTACTTCATTGTTTGGGGGAGAAATGTATTCCAATACCTATCCGTTCGTCAAAGCAACCCTCTTTTCTACAGAACCTGAACTTATTGTGGGATTCTAATGATGTTCCCCGTGTCGCTCTGAAAGATATTTATTCTCAAGCAATCTAAGCCCAGCCTCCGAGTCTCTTAGCGGCTCCCCGCCTAATTCATTTAACATCTGTGTAACACTTTCTGTGTGATTAGCAGTTTTTAACGAATCATGCAGTTTTCCTTTGTATTGTATAAATGTCTATAATGCTCTAAGTAGCCGAGTCCCGATATTACGAGTAGCATTCACTCCCTACTTCAACAAATACCAACAGCATTACCCTCGTGAGGTCGTTGTGTGATCTGCCTTTTTAATTTCATCTCATTATTTTCATATCACGAATTTTGTCTTTCTATTTCGGATCCCATATGCAGGCTGCTTTTTCAAGTTGTGGCCGGACGAGTGCGAAATGGCACCTCTCTTTAACGCTTCCATCCAAATACCTTCCCAAAACCTTGTTGATGAATCCTAGCTTCATCAGGACTGTGCCACAAACATTTCTTATACGTGTTCCTCACGAGAGTTTTGCAATTAAGTCGAGCTCTAAGTAGCCGAGTCCCGATATTACGAGTAGCATTCACTCCCTACTTCAACAAATACCAACAGCATTACCCTCGTGAGGTCGTCGTGTGATCTGCCTTTTTAATTTCATCTTATTATTTTCATATGTCGTATAATTTCCCTATCCCTACCCTCAATTAGCGTGTGTAGTTATCTTGGTCCCTGAGGTTTACCATCTCTCCGCACCTCTTTTCAGCTTCATCGGCTCACCCACACTAGAAAACACTTCGTCGTTCTTTATCCTCTCCGTCCATCTCATCTCCTCCATTTTCTTTCATACCACAATTTAAAATAATTCAAGCACGTGTTACTTACTCACTGATATTCGGTATTAAATGTGAGGATATTTCGCAGTTATCTGCGAGGTTATTTTGATACGCGTAAGGAGGTTATTTTGATACGCTTTGGGGTGAAAGTATTCGACATTCCTACTCCGGCTAAGATCTCAAGGAGGTATTAGCCGATGATATTATTGTTCAAAGTGAAGCTGTGTCGGTTACTTGATTTGCTAATCATGAATAATAAGCCTATTGACTGCGTTATTTGCAGTGTCGCAAGTTACCCATTTATAATAGAATATTTGTATGCGTAATAAATGCATCCGACGTTGACGTAAATGTTTGACGAAATGCGTGACCAATTCTTCCGGACAAGTGCTGCTTGTCATGTACTTGCTTTGAAACTACCACCAAGCCCTATAACTTTCACAGGTTTATATTCACAGGGCTAGAAATTTCAGTCCTTGTGAATTACTGTGCGTCGTGAAAAAGTAATTATTTCAGTTTTTTCGCCCTCACATTAAAGGTAATTTTCATCTGTGAATCTAGTAATTTTCGGCATCGCTCGCAATAGTAATGGATTCTTCTTTTATCATAGTTACGATTGAAACACAAAGAAATTCATTCGGTAATTTATATTTGAACTTTCCTCAGTACATAGTTAATATTTATTCAACTTTCTTGACATCGAATCATCATGCATTCCTCCATTTTTCAACCTATGAACCAATTAGATTCGGACGATAAAATGTGATTTCTTCCGTTCAAGAATAACCCTCATTTTAGCATTGTTTCCTATTTTAGCTCGTTCCATTCCATACGCCTTTTTTTGGTGTAAACTTGCTAGCAAGACTTTGAAAGAATTAAAAAGACATGCACGCTTTGAAGTGACTGAGCCCATATTTTTACTGACTGCTTTGAAGACTTTCTCTGGCAAAGAAAAATACCTTAGCAGCCGTGAATCCTTATTTCCCTGCCTCAACGCTGCTTACCAGCCAATTCCTCCCCTCCTTTTACGTTAGGACGTTTACGGTTCCCAGAATAAAATTTGATTGCTGAGTTAGCAGCCGAAGCAGCCAGCAAGGCCTCGCGGCTGTTCGCATGTTTATCGCCTCGGAAGTGATGGAGCTTTTATCCCTATTTAACGCGAGGAGGGGAGATCTCACGAAAGAAGTGCAGTTTGAAGCGTTTGCGCCTGATGGGACATATTTTACACCTACCATTTCACCCGATTTTAGAAGCAACCGTAACCGCAAGCAGTAAAATCGGAATGCCATCATGGGGGCATGCGAGAGTACGTGGGAAGAGCAGAAAGGCCGCCGAGGAAAATTATTCACCTTACTTATAGAGTTTCCTCCGCAAAAAAAGCTTTATTTTCGTTAACATTTCAAAACACACTTCACGAATTACACATAATTTCCAATTAAAAAAAAATGGATTTTTCATGCTATGCGAAAAAGTGTGCATTAAATACTACGAAAACTTCAGTATCCTTTCGAATGTTTATGTCAAAATACTTAGGTTGCTTTGAAACTACCACTAAGCCCTATAAATTTCACAGGTTTCTATTCACAGGGCTAGAAATTTCAGTCCTTGTGCATGACTGTATGTCGTGAAGAAGTAATTTCGTCCTAATTTTACTGGTAATTTTTCATCTATGAATGAAATAATTTTCGCCATCACTCGCAAGAGAAAGGGTTCCTTGACCATAGTTACGGTTGGAACATACTTCGCGAATTAAACTATATTTCCAGTTAAAAAATTGATTTTTCATACTCTGCGTTCTGAAGAGTGTACATTAAATGCTACGAAAAATTCAGTATACTTTTGAATGTTTATGTCAATGCTTACCTCTTACTATAAATATTCGAATTTATTCATAACATAAATGACGTTTGCAGTAAAATGTGATAATTATGATGCATATTAACAGCAGGTATGTGTCACGATAAATAATTACAGAGAAGGCTCCGTACCAATTTTATTCTGCAATTGAGTGAACTTACGCTGTAATCAGCAGAAAAATAAAATAATATATGGGCATTTCCATGAAAATGTCAACTTTTTCCCTCAAATTAAAATTTAGGTGGGAAATATTTTATGTGGATATATCAACAGTTAAATGGTTGAATTTTATTAAATCGGTATTTATTTTGTTCATATAACTTAGTTACTCATTTGTTGATCGTTTAATTCAAGATGGCTGCCAACGATTGGTAATTTTTTTTTTAATAATAATAATATTTATTGCAGAGATTAGAAATTTTACAAAAATTGATAACATTAATCAAAGATGAAATGTCATTTACAAGAAATACAATGTGAAAAAAAAAGTCTAGGTCCCGCTAAGCCTTTCAAGGCTTGTCAGCAGGTGCCTATTAGTTTTTTTTTTATTCGTGGTCGTACATTGTCTTTTAAAATTGTGTATCTCATAATGTTTCCACTATTACCAAAAACATATTATAAAATTATTAGGAAGCAAGAGTACATACATAAATACACATTAACATTACAGGAATATATGTATTAAATATTTTTTTTTTGATATATAACGTGATTGCATTGGAGTTATTTCTTGTATTGGAAGAAAGAAAAAATATATATGACAAAATAAAGACAAAATATATGTATCTTTCTTTATACATGTATAAACCATAAATTTAGGTTAATTTTTAACAAAACAATGTTTAAAATTTTTAGCAATATAATGTAATAAAATTTTTAACAATAGACTTTTTTATAATATAAGAAATTTAATGGCAGAGATTAGAAATGGTAGCAGAAAAGGTTATAATAAAACTTATATAACTGAGTAGTAACAGTAACTTATAACTTTAAGCAAAAAAGAAAATAAATGTATTATCACATTAGCAAACATGAATTCTCACTAATAATGTTTCCACTATTGCCAAAAACATATTATAAAATTATTAGGGAGCAAGAGTACATACATAAATACACATTAACATTACAGGAATATATGTATTAAATTTTTTTTAAAATATATAACGTGTTTGCATTTGAGATATTTCTCGTATTGGAAGAAAGAAATTATATATGTGACAAAATAAAGACAAAATATATGTATCTTTCTTTATACATGTTTAAACCATAAATTTTGATTAGTTTTTAACAAAACAATGTTTAACATTTTTAGTAGTATAATGTCATTAAATTTTTAACATGTGTACATAACATAACAAATTTTTAACATACATACAAGACAAAGAAATAAATGTATTATCACATAAGCAAACATAATTCTCATATATCGGTATCATTATATTTCTCTAGTAACCAATGTCTCAGACGCGTTTTTAGTAGAGAAATATTTTCTATTGATTGCAAATTTTGTGGTAGCGTATTAAACAATTTAGGAACTACGTGTTCCAAGGTTCTTTTCCCGTGAGCGTTGATGAAACTAGGTACATTATATATTCTAGTACTTCGGAGTCCTATATCGTGTGTTACATTTCTTACAGTTTTGTAGCTATTGTTAAAATAGTTGTCTGTTATTAATATGTAGTGTAATAAATCGCGTATTGGAAGCATGTTTAGATTTTTGTAAATTTTAAAGACATTTCTTTCTCTTGGATCCAATTGTAATACCATATTGTTTGAACTAGTTTATCATAGTTTAAAGAGGTATATATATATATATATCAACAAAGAAGGGAAGCTGTTTTTTATTGAGCTTTTTGTTTTATGTTGTACAGATTTGGCAACGTTTTAAAACAAACATCACCTTAAATATGCAATATATAAAGACTTTAAAATATTTATGCATGTGCAGATGCCGAAATGGTAATTCCGTCACAAAAACTCGAAATTGTTTTTATTATATAACTATTTTACATCAAAGAGGGATGATTTTCCTCCTGGAAAGGTAGGTTCTGACACCCTCTAAGGTTTTAATTTTAGTTTCTCTAAAAACTGCTTAATCTAGGCCATATGGCAGTGTGACGGAATTACTGCGATGTGACGGAATTACTGTGACAGAATTACCTAAAATTAGGTGATGTCTGTTTTTAATGAGCATTATTTTTAGATAGCTGTGTTGAATAAATTACCTAATCTCCAAGCTCTGAGCTGATATTTCATGTTATATATTTAACTTTATCATTAGGTTATGTTAGGTAAAGGGATATCTTTTTTGTAGGTGAACTGTTAAAAATATTTTAAGTGCGGTTGAATATAGTCTCCTTATCTCTACCATGTGAAAATATAGCTTAAAATGGGCAACGCATATAGTAAATGTGCATGAGTAGGCCCTACAATAAGAATCAATGTTTAAATTTCCTTATTGAATCACAGAAATGGAAATTAACCTCTAGAAACTGTCCATAGAATCTTTATCATATCCACTTAATTATTTCCAGGTAGAAGTGTAATACATAAATATCGCTAAAACACCTGCAGAAAGACAGCGGGATAGCAGAAAGAGAAGAAAAGAAGCAGGATTACATGAAGAAATGAAAAAAAGGATAGAGAGAGGAAAAGTATTATAAAACAACAGATGAATAAGAAGCAAATGAAAGACCAGAAAGAAAAAAATAGATTAGCTCAACGCTGCTTCAAACAAAAACTGAGAGACAGTGCATCAGAGAAACCAGGAGACTCAAATAGAATGTCTACAACCCAACCAAGTTATGATGCCCAAACCTCTTCCATTTTAACATCTCCATGCAAAAGTAGGCAATGTCTAGGAAAAGCTGTAAGCAGAACTAAAAAATGTCTCCCTAAGAGTCCGCGTAAAGTTAAGAGAGTTTTGCAATATCTTAACTTACAATATGATGAACCCTCTCCACCTAAAACCCAAAAGGTAACTCATGATGATATTGTAAACATAATTCAGAACTTCTATTTGCAAAATTCAATCAGTTGGATGTGTCCAGGACAAAAAGATTTTGTAATTTCAAGGCAGCCAGATGGCAGCAAAATAAAGCATCAGAAACGGTATATGCTTATGACATTGAAAGAAGCATACTATTATTTAAGACAACAACATCCGGATCTCAAATGTGGATTTTCGAAGTAGCATGCGTCCTACCCACATAAAATGTTTGACGGATGTACCTCATACGACTTGCACTTGCAAGTATCATGAAAATCTAAGATATTTGTTGAAGGCCCTGTCAAAGTCAGGATATGCACAACTCATTATACCCACTGAATTCAGACCTTTTTTTGGACGCTATTTCATGTGACCAAGAAGTAGAATCCTGCATGATAAGGGAATGCGAAGGATGTGCAGTCAAGTTAAGAAACTTCTGTGATTTGTTTGAAAATCCCCAGACTGAAATCAGGCGGGAACAATGGGAGGAAAGAGGAATCAGATATGAAAAAAATATCGATGAGGGTACAATGGGGAACATGCATGAACTTTGTTTCTCCCGTTCTTGTAGCCTATCTTATAGAGAATTTTCTCACCAATCCGAATATATAAGCCAAAGTTGTCTACGTCAATCACAAATGCTGTAAAATGCTAATGAAATTCTAAAAGAAATCGACGAAAGTCACGTGACCCGAAACGCTTTCTCATTGGCTTGACGTCACCGAACAATATTCAGTCTCAGTGGCCTCAGTTCTCCATAAAATTCGATGTCTAAATACTGCTGTTTTTCAATGAATACAGATCTTTAATGTCGTTAGGGAGTTGTTGATGGAAAAAGAGGGGGATTGTTGGAGGAATGAGGTGAAAAGAAAACTGATTGACAAAATGACTGAAGTGGGATTTAAGAAGGCGCAGTCAGACAATTTACCTATGGTTGACTCCTTTATGGTGGCCGCCTTCCTTAAAAACAGTGATTCTTTCGTCGCCGCCGAGATGCGTGGAGTGAAAGCAAGCAGGTAAGGAAGCTATTTAATGCATAGGAAAATTTTTAAGTTTTAACATTGTTTTCTGTTTATAAATACTTATTTTTGAAATCAAATAAACTATCCTTCATCAGCGGTTAATTATTAGTTATCCATAAATTTAATACCAAACTTATCATGCGTTTCTCTTATATCAGCTCCATAGTCGTTTGCATATAAGTAATGAAATAATAGACTAATGTACAAATATGTTTCAGGTATGATTAATGCCTAAATAATTCTGAATTATTACAACATCGTCACTCACCAAAAATACGATTCGGCATTTAGGAAACTAAATGTGTCTCATAATATGGCACTATCTCTGAAAAAAAAGAAAAAAGAGCTGCACTTTGTGTTGCTGCTCCTGATTTTGAGAAGACAAAGAATATTTCTTGTCTATGGGTTGAGTGTGACCATGATTTTGTAATGAATGTTGTGGCTGCCGCCACAAGGTTTTGGGAGAAAAGTATTTTTCCTATTCTTTTCAACAGCTGTAAACATGATTAGTTTTTTTATTTACCCCAGAACTGTCAGGCCAGTTTTGCCAGGGTTACCCCATATCCTTCTTGTTATATTTTCGTAATAAATTTATTTTGCACTCCCTTTCATTGTCGGCATTTTTTCAAGGATGCTACTTTGTTAATGGAGCCTGAAGATTAATTAAGCCACAAGATATAATAATCACATCGTCCATCAAGGTAATAAGATTGTGATCTATACAGGCATGAGAAACTAACATTTTAAATTCCCTAATGCGTCTGATAACACGCTCAACATGAATCCTCAAGCTGGCAATATTTTCGTCTCCATTACTTCCTTTTTGGTGCTCTTAACTTCAGACTTAACACTGGGGGGTGGAATTAATGTGCAGCCTTTTGTACCAAGAAAGCTATCAATGTGTTTGAAACCCCGAACAGCCATCACAGCACAATGAGAAGGCAAGTATTTAAAGTAATCACATTGTTCTACAAGCAGTGAATCAGATATCCGACCTCTAAAGCCCTTAGATATGTAATTTATTAATCCATCAGGTGTGCTAGACACCAATTACTTCAGAGTATTTGCAGACTTGTATTCCGACCATATTAGAGCTTGTTTTACAGGGTCCGATGGTTTTTCTATCTCTACTTCTAAGCAATCAATAATTGATTGTACATGGCTATACCTTGATCAAAATGGTATGGGCAGTAACTCTAATATCTTTTTCTTGGCTGGCCATATAATGAGCTGTTTCATACATTGGGATATTTTTGGAACAGCATCATGGAACACCCTACTAGCTGTGCTAAATGATATGCTAAACTCATCAGAGAGAATAGTAAAGCATTCATTAAGTCTAATCTTTTTTAGAGTTAGCATGATCATGGACGTATGTAAATTTGTGTTTCTCTGAAGAGTGCCCAGAATGAAGCTACAGTTTTCAGGTACACCCATTTATAGCTTATGGTTTCTATTAATTAAATTTATTCCTGCAATTGCTTATTGCTTTCTTTCAACTGAGTCATTTTCATTAATAAATTCAGCTTCTGAGTCATTAGATGAATTATCAGAAAAACTGTACTCATCTTCTTCACTCATATCCTCCTCGGAGCTCGACTCCTCAAAAGTTTTACTGACTTTCCTTCTCTTCAAACTTTGAATGGGGGATGTCTGGGTATTTACAGATTTTATTTTTTTGTGATGTCGCCCTATCAGAAACACGTCTTTATTTGCGTTTGTTTACTCCTGAATTTAGTGCGTACTTGAACCCCAACACTTTATGACACTTGAGAGGAAATACCTGAACTACTCTCTCGGTCATCCTCTGACTCAGCTTCAAGTTCACATAGTTTGTCAGCTTCATTGCCACTGGAACCTGTGCTCAATTATCTATATATATGAATTGAAAAATGCAAGTATCAAAGCTCCATGCACACGTACTTAAACCGGTAGAAAAATGCGCAGCAAGGTCAACCCGAAAACCTTGCTGCGCATGCTGCACCACCCCGCGAAAGTCACCATCAATAGGGTAGAAAAATCTAATAATAATACTTTTCTTGAAATATAATAACACTTTTCCGTTCATAATTAAGTTTTTCCTTTAATGTGATTGTTTGTAACTTTTCAATTTATATTAGGTGGCAATAACATCCTTTGGCTCAATTCAATCTTTTTTAACTCACATAAATAAGATTTGCAACCTTACTGGCACGTACGCTGAAATGATCGTCACAACTGTTGATAATTTCGATATAGAATTTACATCTCTTCTGCAGGCTCTCAACCATTTTAATCTCTTCTTCGAATCTTTCGGGACATAAATGAAAACCTCATTCGGCGAGGAATTTTAGGTATTTGAGCAACAGGGCACGACAAAAGATTTGTAAACCTTTCTCTCTTTTTTCTCGTTTACATCCATTATGCTTGTTATGCTTGAATGAAATAATCAATTAAGGTTAGTGAAAATCACTAATTAAGAAACCAAAGCAATAATTTACTCTAAATGCCGTTCCATCATTAGCATCCACTTACTTTCTTGTCAAAATATAAACAATAGTCTCTAGCAATATCGTTCTGTGACGTCACGCGTCCATTGCCCCATGACGCAGTGTTTTCAGGCTGCCGAGAAAGAATTATTTTTAAAGAGTGATATCTCAGTAAAAAACCGCAGGCCACCTGTGAAATTTTTACCACATCCATTTTAGATAGTGGTCTTCCGATTCATCTGGTTATAAAAAATTGTGCATGTTCCCCATTGAAGATTGTTTGAATGTTCTCGAAAGTCAACTTTTTTTTTCAAAAGGTATACATTCATCAAAAGAAAGCAAAGTTCAGCCTTCAATGATGCGAAGTTAAATTGCGACAAGGAGACTGCAGTAAATCAAGTTGATTTCGCAGACAACTTTACCATAATCGACCAAAATGAAATTCCAGCGGATCATTGGAACCACCAGCAAGTTACTCTCTTCACGGCTTGTATGTGGACCCAGGATGCTTGTAAGTCGTTTGTAATCGTTTCAGATGAATTGACACATGACAAATATGCAGTAGATGGGTTTTTGAGATCATTACTTCAAGAACTACGCACCATGCATCCAAACATCAATAACGTAAAATTCTTTTCTGATGGGGCAGCAAGCCAATTCAAGCAGAGGTACTTATTCGAAAACATTGCTTTTTTACATGAATTGTTTTCTCTACAAGAACTTGAGTGGAATTTCTTTGCTAGCCGTCATGGGAAAGGTGCAGTGGATGGAATTGGAGGTGAAATTAAAAGACAAGCAAGACTTGCCATATTATCGGGAAAAGCCAAGATTACATCAGCCAAGACTTTGTTTGAATACTGTTGTGCCAAAAATGAGAAAATTAAAATCAAGTATATTTCAAGTAATGAACTACAGGCCAATAGATAAGAAAATCAGGAACGACGGGAAAGTATGTCATCTAGCATATTGGGTACCAGAAATACCCATAATGTTGTAGTAGTAGACAGGCATAATGTCCTACTCAAACCTTATACCTAAGCAACAAACAACACGACATTTCATTTGGGCCTTCAGAAATCCATCAAAAAATATAATAGGTGTGATATCGCTTCCATGAAGACCTTGGCAGTTGGAACTTTTATATTGGCAAGCTATAGTGGCAAGAATAAATAACTTATGTATGTAGCACAAATAACATCAGTATCAAATAAAGATATCGATTGTTATGAGGTACTGAACCTACGCCGAAATGACGGCAAGGGGATGGTGTACATATTTCCGGAGGGAGAAGACAGATGCTGGATTGACAAAATGGACGTCGTTCACCTTGATCATCAGCCTAAACTTCACATGGTTGGAAAGCGCACTAGTTACGTTTTTCATAATGCAGTGAATGGACAGTAAAATAAAAATTAGTGCAAAAGAATTAAAATATTTTTCACCTTTAACTATTGCTTTATGTCATTACTTGTTATTTGATTATGCAGAAGCTACACTTTTTGTTTTAGCTCTTCATAATTTTTGACTGTTAATTCAGAGTTGTTAGAAGTTAAATGGTCTTATATTTTGAGTTTGAAACAAGTCTAATTAAATGGTTATTCCGTCATGGTAATTCCGTCACAGTAATTCCGTCAAGGTAATTCCGTCACGGTAATTCCGTCACGTGTTTGTTTTTGACTGTTATATACGTATTAATAATTTCTTGTTTTGAAAAACTGTGCGATCATAAGCAGTGACTCAAACATTGTTCATAGCCATATTGGAAGTTTTAAAATTTATCTTAGATTCACAGAGTTTGAAGATGTTTGAAGTCATTGCACCTAGTAGGTTGACATGGGAGTAATTCCGTCACAGGCATACTTTACACAAATTTAGAAGATATTTGATGATTAATTTCGTTTCTCTATATGATCATCATCTTCATAAAAGAATTTTGACTATGCACAGAGAGAAGTGTTTCAATATTTTATTATTTTACAATTTTATCGAAATATCCTATTGCAAAATTCTGTCCAAAGGTAATTCCGTCACGCATGGAATTGCCCATATATTATATATTTATTTATGCTTTGGGCATACCCTTACAGCAAAAAACAACACAAGGTACAATAATTGGCTCATCAAAAAGCTCAAGTACATGAAAAAACAAGTAATAACGATGAAGCAGTATTGAACACAAATAATAATGAAATAACAAGTAAACAAGGATTTAAATTTAACGATAGACGTAATATGTAAGCTTTATTTTATGTAGGAGTTTATTTTCGATCTCCATTGAGTATATCCATGTGTAATTTATATTAATATTATGTATTTATATATATAAATTTTAACAGGGGAGAATGTCGCCTCGGTAGCTTAACTGGCTAAAGCACTCGGCCGGAAATCGAGGGATCCGGGTTCGAATTCCGGTCGAGGCGAATGATTTTTCCTCTGTGGATTTTTCGCACTATTTGTGAATTGCGGGTGACTCCGTAAAAAGTTATCGCCGTGGCTAGTCCCGGTACACTTTAATAATTTATATTAAAATGCATGGTTGGAGCCCTTCTGTTTTAGATCCTCAGGGAGAGAATTCCAAAATTTAGATGCCGTAAGTAGAAATGATTTCTGGTAGGCAGTTGTACGTGCAGTTGGATAACGTAAATAGTCCTTTTTGCGAGACAAAATGCGCACTGTAGAAATTAAAATGGCGTCAGAGTTAGCTCATACGGATCGAAAAATTGTCGTTTTAAAATTTATATATCGACTTCTTACATGTATGCCGCCGAAATTGGCTTCCACAGAAATATTGAAGCCGTTTTTTTATACTGATAGTGGCATGAAATGAAATTTAGAATGTTTATGGAATGATGCCGTCGACGAGGAACTCCCTAGCCTGAACTTGAGTCAGAACCCCTAGAACATGTGCCTCATGTTTCCACCATATTAGGGAGTATCATAAGCCCAGTGTCAGTTAATTATAGCAAATATGTTTTCTCATGCGTGGGAATGCCGAAAACGTTTTTAATAAATAGACTGTTAGGTAAAACGGGAAGAGAAGGGAACTGAAGGAGTGGTATAATAGTTTGCAAAAGGTGTTTATATGAGGTCTGGGGGGTAATTTACACTTGCAACAGGAGAAAAACATATAATATTTAAAACATGCTACAGGTGTAGATGATGATATCACTTTACTGCCAATTTACCCTCTTTTTGTCCTCACTGTATTTTTTTAACATTTAATTTCGTCAAATCGTCCTTCAGTGCTTCTTTTTGTGTTTTTGAAAATTTTGATGTCAATTTTCCTTTCTATGCTTGGATACTCACAAGAGTTTATCTGTTGAGTCTCATCCTCCATTGAGTAGCGGAAATAAGTTTTGATTCACCGTAGGCTATTGAAGGTTTTAGAGATGTGCTTGTCGTAACAGGAATAGTCCCAAATATTTACGCACATCTATTTGACTCTCTTTAAGCCTTTGCATCGTTACTCCCTTTTGCGTGATAAACAATTAAGTGTAATAGCGTGATGTGAATCCATCCCTACAACTTCCCAATAATATTGAATAAGGTATATAAATGAAGCGGAATGGTCGATAGCAATGTTTGTGGGCTCAGTAAAATTTTTGGACCCATTTTCTATAATGACAGGTGAAATGGCGGGGATTATATGCCTCAATGGCCCCCTCCAATCGGGTTCATTCCATATGTATCAGTGCGCCTCCTTAATAGTACTTATTATCTTAATTATCTGAGAGATTTTGATGAAATGTCCTTTGCAATATTCGATTTCGTAAGTAAATATTATTCACCTTAGCCGTGATCGCATGGAAAAATGTCTCGTAAACGCTACGCTTCTTGTTTTAATTTAGTTCATATCGGAATTTCATCAGGTAATCCGCAGAAAATCACTTTTCTCAACGAATGAATATAATATTCGGGTCCTCAACTGCATAGCATTTAACATAGCTGCCAAAGGTTCATCAGCGCTATCAGTGCTGAACGGAAGAACTATCTACAAATATGGCAGCCATGGAATTTGTGCCATTGTGGTACGCGTGAATGTCTTTTCCTGACAGAGCGCGCCTCGAAATGCAATTTGTCTCAATCAAATCTTAGATCATTTTTTTAATTACAATTTTTATTAGTACGAACGTGTACCTCTAAAGCAACCACTAAAGTGCTTTTCAAGGGGTGAATTTTGTACGAAAGATATGCACCGCGCTATTCACTACATTTTTCCTCATTAATTACTTCAGAGAAAGACTTACTCCCTCTCAATAATAGAATTTTTCTTCTCCTAAGTTAAAAATCCTTGTTGGTACAATATGATCCTCTTTTCAAGCAGAAGTTTTTGAGGCATTTAATGACTTCTCAAAATGAAAGTTGCATCAAACTTAATTTCCTCAGTAAACGCTACATTCTGGAGTTTTCCTTTAGCATGCAAATAGGAGAGGGATGGAAGTGATAGGGATAGAAAACATGATATTAGAAGGATTATTTACTATGTTTGCCATTAAGAGAAATAAATTTTCATCGCATAACAAATCCTACCTGTCTCTTTCAATCCTCATTTCTCTTCGTTTGGGCGTGGGTGTATTTCAAGCCCAATGTTTCTTTTTTGCCATATTTTCTATTATTTTTTTATACTCCTATTTATAGAGATAATATCAGGTGGAGCGTGCAGCATGGTCGTAGGCGTAGTTACAAACACGCATTCTGTCTCGCGTGCTCTTGTTAGTTCTTTCTCTTGAAACGAAATGGGCGTGGGAGTAGGAACGCTGTTGCCGATGTCTGTCTCTTACGTCTCCATTTTCGTTTTATTTCGTTTGCTGCGATAGTGGCAGGTTGTTGCACGATTCTTACCTTTTATATGGATATCTGTAACCAGTGGCGGATCCAGGATAAGTGGGGTTAAAAATTCCAGCAGTAGTGGGGGTCGGAAAATAATGCCATTCTATCTAGAGTAAATTGGATACCCAACTCCGCCACTGTCTGTAAGTAGTCACTTGGCTCGAGAATTGGAACTGATCATTGACGAATGGAACGTACACCAGAAAAATGTATATCAATATTCGTTATTTTTCCAGAAATTTTCAACTTCGTGGTCGAGAACTATTCAATTCGTCGCCAATTATTTCTCTCGTATATTTCATAGTTCTTCGTCTGATGTCCGCTAAAAAGAGGTAGTTAACTAAAAATTCCCCATTGACAATCGAATATCATCGGCATTTAACCATAATATCCAGTCAATTGATATCGACAACTGACAACATTAATAGTAACTAAGTCGGGCGATAAATCGACTAGCATGCGATGTCTTTCAAGCTGAAAGTCATGGCTAGCGATGACTTTCGATAGCTGATGACTTTCGATAGCTGATGACTTTCGATAGCTGATGACTTTCGACAATCGGCCGATATAAAAACAATCGACATGATCACTGTCGGGCATTAAATATTGTCGACAATGTTGTGTAAGTATTCAATATCTACCTCAATTATATTGAAAGCAACCGTTAATCATAGAATCCTCTATGACTGTGCCTGTACTTGGATGAGTTTACAGCAGTACAAATGAGTCTACAGCTGGGTTTACGACATAAAAATGCATGCGGGCCGTATGTTCAATTTCTAAGCATCTGCGAGCGTCATTTCCAGATTGGCAAGACTTTATATGGCAAGATATTTCACACAGAGAAGAGTTGCCAACATTGTTTTTCAAATTTCGCATGAGAAAACACAGTGGAATAATTTTAAAAATTGAGATATAGGCCAATGATGACCATGTTTAACCTGAAAATTTCAGGATAAAGGTTTTAGGTAAGAGACTCGATTTTGCGCGAGGTAAATGCGTAAGTCATAGTCGTGGGCTTCCAGGCTTTTTGACTGTCATAAAGTGAGGACTAATGGCTGCCACAGAATTTGGTGACATTCAGAAGATTCTCCGCGATGATCAAATTCCTCATTACCATAGGTATTTTGACCCCCAAACGCTCCCAAAAAGTGGAGGCATAGAGGCATCTGGTAACACTGCAATGGATGTATATATATATCAGTGTTTCTACAATTTTTATTTGGGTTTCAGACTATTTTAGATGAGATCGAATTTAAGTATGACTGTACCTGATAACTTCAGACTTGACTCAGTGAAACCTCTCCATATTGGAAAAAAATAATAAAACTTTGTAAGGTTTACTTGTATGTTTAAATGGGTCAGTCACAGTCACCTGAAGATGTAACTACGTTACGAAACCCGATTCGTGCCCATTTAAATAGTATACAAGTGAACATTACAAAATTTTCTTATTTTATTTCCAATTAAGTATGACTTTTTGTCGATATCGTCTCGTTCACCCAAAAACTTAGTATGAATCAGCCATAGTTCGGAATTGTTTTTTTTATTTTACAGATATTTCATCTTAAAAGAAAGATCGAACGGGAGGCATACTTACGTCCTCTTTGTGAGACCCCTGGACTTAAAATATTAGGGACCCCTGATCTAGATTATCAGGACATGCGAATAAAATCTCCTCGTGCGCTCGGTGGTATAGTAAGCGGATTCCTCCCCCCCTATGACCACACTCCCCCCCCCCCCCACTCTTCCCTTATCACCCTCTGCCCTTGTCCCTGCTCGATTCGATTCTGTTTGCCTGCCCATTCTACCGCTGCCTCCGCCGCCGCCGCCCCAGACTGAGCCCGCCCCCCATCCATCCGGCTCGGCGCGCACCTCCGGCCCCACGCGGCGTCGGAGGCCAGACCTCCGCCTCCGTGAAACCCACGCAGGCCTCCAGCTCCGCCCCCGCCATGACGAGGCTCTTCCAAGAGGGTGGGGAGGAGGGGGCGGGGGCAGGGGGTCTGTTCGAGGGTGAGCGGCGGCAGTATTTGTGGGGGTGAATCACGCCCTTAACCTCCCCCACGCTACATGCCGCGCTCATACCGACCTCCCCCGTCATGCAGCTCCCCCTGTCGGTCTCGGTCCGGCTCACTGCGGAGCACACACAAACTACGTACACCCCCCTCTCTCGGTACATGGAACACTGCGTACCCTTTTCCGTATCCCTGACTCCCTCCCTCCCTCCATATATCCACGTACGCACCGGGGAGGGTATGAGGTGTATGCTCGTAAAATAATTTGAGTTCGGCTCGCTCTCTCGTTTTGTGAGTGGATAGCAGGGTTTTGGGCATTATTTTTGGCCGCGTCATTAAAGAGATAAAGTTGTCTATTTTCCCCCATCGTCTATGTTAAAGGTATAAAGTTGTCTACATGCAGTAATTACTTCAAGCATGGGTATTTGTAGTATCCCTGATGAGGTGTATACATTTTTATTTCATAAGTGTTTAATCGATATAATATACACTTGAATACTTAGAATTGACTTCTATATACTATATATACTTGTATAAACTCTCAGTACTATTTTCCGCGAACTGACTCTCTCTATATGTACCTACACCGAAATGCGGGCGAAGTCACTCAGTGTGAGTGTGTAGCAGGGTTTTGGAAATTTTCTATCTCCTTTTTTGAAAAGCTAAAACTGTAGACTTGCGATAAACACAAGTATATTCGTGCTATCCCAGATGAGTTGTGTAGATTATTTCACTAAGCGTACAATCGATATACTATTTACTTGAGTATTTAGATATAAATTCGATATAATTGAACTCTCTTTGCTCGTTCTATATGCACTTGAATGAACTCTCAGTACTATTTTCCGCGTCCCTGACTCCCTCCCTCCTTATGTCCTCCGACGCAGTGGCGAGGGCACGCGGTACGTGCCGGTAAAATAATTAAATAAAATGAGCTCGCTCTCGCGTTCTGTGAGAGAGTAGCAGGGTTTTGGAAATGATTTGTCTCCTTTTTCAAAGAGATAAAGCTGTAAACATGCGGTAATCACCTCAAGTATGTTCGTAATATCCCAGATGAGGTGTGTAGATTTTTTTCACTAAGCGTATAATCGATATACTATGTACTTGAGTGTTTAGATATAAATTCGATAAGGGCCGGACAGGCAAAAGGTCTTCTCATATTTGAAATTACAAACAACTAATAGCAATTACTGTACGAAATATTCTCTTTATTTTAATATGAAATTGATTAATATGAAAATAAATGATTGAGACTCCGTAATTTACTAAACAAAACGAACGCAATGATAACCGTATTAGAAATCTTGTCTGTATTTTTTAGCCTATTGGGGGTTGGGAACATATGCCCTCCTGCCCCTCCCCTAAATCCGCCTATGTCTAGATAGATATTGGTGTTCATATTAATGAGAAAATTGGCATTTTTCAGTTACATCCTAACGAGGACCGTTGAAGAGGCAGAAATATTTTAGTATTTCCCAACGTATCTAGTGTGACTTCGAGCGTAATTCACTCCTTTTTCTCACTCGATGTGCCCTTTCATGGCACTAATTCTATGAATTTAATTTTCTCCTATTTTATTAATTAATTGTTATCTCCTATTTTATAAATCTATAATTAATTGAAATTACGCAAAATCTTTGAATAAGTTGGCATTAGGACAAAAACATCTACTGAAACTACTTTTGATTTTCCTCCCGTACATGATACATTCACTGTCGATATTTTCGCAAACATGAATGCTTGTGTCGCTACTGAATGCAGGATTAAAACTTCGAGTTTACTTGAAGTTTTAAAATGCAAACCAGAATTTGAACTATTATTTAATTCCATTGCATAAAGCTATAATTGAAACGTTTGATTGGGCAAAATAGGCACAAATAAGTGTGGGAGAATACACGCTTTTAACGATGAATATAATGTGGGTAAGTCACGGCCATTGGGGTTACGTTTTACCAATAATTTATTCCTGTGGTCTAGATTGTCGTAGATTTAACTGGCTTTCGATCAGCGCGACCGTAGTTTGAATTTTCACTTTACATTACTAAAATGTAACGATTAATCGTATGAGTTTAGGAGTACATGAAAAGTAAAAAGTTCTCTTATTAAAATTTATTGATTACGAATAAAAATTACCGAGGATATAATAGTAAGCTGTAATTCAATTACTTTTCCTTCCTGACTTCACACCACGGCAAGAAAGACACTCGGATTGAATGAGGCCCCACACCGCTCATGCGCCAGGCTTGAAATCCTTTCACCCCCTATATTCGTCCCTTTCCTTCTCTTCAGTACGAACCCCTGCTCGTGAAACCCTGGCTGGATCCTTCATCCCCCTCACCCCTACAGGAGGAAGACTCCCTGTGTCCCTACCCTTTCCTAAGCCCCAACCCTCGCTTGGATTTCACGTTGCCCTGTTCCCCCTCCACCAAAGCTATTGCCGCCCCCGTTTCTCGTTATCCACCCTGCAAAAAGGGGAGTGATGTATTCAAGTATGTATGTATTCTTGTGAAAGGGTCACGACATGCGCGTAGAGGCGCCAGTTCCACCTGACTGAGGAGAAGGGGTATAGCGCTCTTAATCATCCTGCCTGTCTCTCCTCCAACTAAACTCGAAATTTAAATTAAAACCATCGTCCATGCCTATTTATATGTTCTATTTAAGTACTCCTGGACAGTGGGAGGATGAAATTCGATGTCCACGAAAGGCGCTGAAATTAATATTATTTATAATTATTATTAATAGTCAGTCAACTAACTATTATAAAACTTGATGTTTATCTATTATTTGATCAATTTTTTTTCGCACACCAAACCAGAGGCATATTTAAACTTTAAAAATGGCCATTTAAGTTATTTGAAAATCGAAATCGATAATGGCAGCTATTAATATTTAGATAGTATCTCCCTTGACCATAAATTATCCAAAAATAAGGCCACAAAAGGGAAATTGAAGACCCTTTACAATCGAACACAAATGTTGCCTATCATAAAGCGATGGGCAATAGGCCATCTATTGTCGATGTAGTCCATAGATAATTATAACAAGTTCCTACAACTCATATAAGTTTAAATCGTTTCTAGAGCCCTCCGATATTTTTCAATTATGGAATATTGTAGCCCAAAATTGCCATTGCAAAAGTCTACCCGTAGCTCCTGGAGACAGAGATTGTTATTACGAATGGGTAGAGAGTGAGAATAAACGTGGTATTCCACGTATGTACTTCTCCTTCCACTCTCTCTCTCTCTCTTGACGTTCCCGAGCGGTTAAAGCGAGGGGGCTTCGATCGATCCATCGATCCGTGCGACCCACACCCCCACCCCCTACCTCCCCTCCAATCTCTCCCCTTCCAATTCTGTACGTACACACGGAGCGACTCTCCGAGCACTTTTCCCCTCCCTCCCGCCCCCACCCCTCTGCCACCACCCCGTCCGCAAGCACTCTCTCGTAAAAAGGAAACACTGCCGTCACCTAAATCCCTCTCCTTCTCCGTTCTTCTGTTTTAGCGTTCACTCGCACACTTCGTGGGTGGCGGTGGTGGTATTAAGGGGCTTCAGGGGTAAAGCGCAAAAGGCTTTTACGCCCTTCCCTAACTATGCCCGTGTATATCAAAGACTGATGACCCTTGGGCATCTGTTTTTCGACAGTCTACGTATAGTCCATCGGTAATTATAACTAATTCATAAAACTAAATGGTTAAAATCGTCTCTAAAGCCCTTCGATATCTTTGTACGATATAAATACCGAATTTTAAGGGCCAAAATCCATTATCGAAAAAGCCTACCCGTAGTTACGTTCGTAGCAACCGGTTAATGCTTCCATGCTGATACATGGCATTTGTATCCTTATGTTACCGGTTATTTCATCCATTTATTTCTATGGTAGATTTTAGTGTTCATGGATAATGGCAGAATGAACTTCGATGCCCGTGTAAAGGGTTGAAAACTTAATTTCGGATTATTATTGATTGCCAGTCAATTCGCTCTATCATATAGATTGATGGTTATCTATTGGCTGGTCGATTGGTTCTCAGAAATCAGACAAGATGTGTTGTTACACTTTCACAATGCCTATTCATGTCATTTGAAAATCGATTATGTCTACTTTCGATATTAAAATATCTCTCTTGACAATAGATAATCAAGCGTCATGGCCTGTATAGGTTATTTGATTTGATGACCCCAGGTAAGCGAACACCAATCTCGGATAAAGCCCTTAGTCCTCTGGACCTTGGCCATTTTTTACCGATCTCCATCGAAGTCCATCGGTAATTCAAATTAATTCCTATCGCTTATTTGTTGAAATCGACCTAAGAACCCCTCAATATTTATCAGTTACTAAAATCTTGAAGGCCAAAAACATATCTCGTTAATCGCCGTTGCCGACCTCGGCGGCGGTGGGGTAAAGTCCTCGCCTGGCAAACCGAAGGTCATAGGGTTCGAATCCCGCCTGGGTAGGTGGACGACATGCGGAGCGTGGATTTTTGTTTCGTGCATCGTTAATCTTCCGTTATAAAGGCCTAAATGTGCTGTTTACGGGGAAGTTAGAAATAAATAAAATGGTGACAGAGACGAGGGCGCGAATCGCTGCCGAATCCTAAATTGACTACTACATTTCATTGCACTGATTCCGTTGAAACCATTATAGTTTCGAATAATTTATGGGGTGTCTCGTGGAAGCTTGATTTGTGTTGCCACTTCGGTCGCATGTTAATCGGTTTGCAAAATGTCCGCCGTGCGGTGATGAGGTGAGAACGATCCATTTTTCTTAGAAGTTCATTTATTTATTTCCAACTTTCCTTAACCCTTTCTAACCCAGAGATGATTATGGGAGAAATCGAATTTGAAGATTTTTCATTTTTCGAAAACTCGAAAACTTAACACTCAATTATAAGAATCGTGGCAGCTAAATATTTCGTCAAAAAAATTTACTCTACAAAATAATGGGTATTTTAGATACTTTCTTAGTAGAGCTGAAAGTTTAAACATTTTTGATGTTGCTTAGAAGCAACATTGGGTGATATAGGGTTAAACAGCACATACTTATCGGCCTTTTACAACAGGGTTACCAACACCTATCTAGGTTGTACTCGAACCCGCGACCTTAGGTTTGGCAGGCGGGCCGCCGAAGCCAGCGACATATTATTTTCGCTCAGCATGTAAAACCTACATAGATATCTAGGTAGCTTGATAGATTCCACCACCGCAAATATAAAATGGCAAAAATTCATAAAATATTTTGTAAACAGCGATATTTATAGCTTTTTTCTCCGTTATATATTTGGATCACTTTGCTGCAGGCGACGCAAGAAACGAAACTAATTTCTGTTGTCGCTACGGTGGTATTTTAATCGATTTTCAAAAATGTTCGCAGCTCGGAGATGAGCAGAGAACGATCCTTTTTTATCAATATTTAGTACTAGTGTACTTGCAATTGTGAATGATAAGTAATTGTGAATTAATAGATCACATCAACCCGACTTGAGCGGCATTATGGAATGTTACTAATTAGAAAATGGAGTGTCCGAGGATGGGTGCCCATATAATAGTAGTCTAGTAGCATAAGTATCGCGGATAGTCGCCACAAGGATAAATAATAAATGGGAGGAGTGAAGCTCCCCTTTGTATGTAAAGGTAATTCCCTTGCTATTTGCGTGCATTCGCACAGCTAATAATGTGAGATATTAGAGAATAGAAACTACCGTTTCCACCCCTTAAGCCGCCAATCCATATGCCTATGCAATTAAATTCTTGGATGTTTATTCCATCACCATTCATGGTCAATAATCCGAAAATTGGCTTGACGCAGCTCTCCACTCAATTCTCCTTTCGGCTAATCTTTTAACACCTACGTATTTTTTCTCTTGTATATGCACCTTTTCCTGGTTCATGTATATCATTCGCTGTCTCCCTTTTCCATTCTTGCCATCTACTTGTCCTTGCAACTTTTTCATCAGGCAAGCATGTCACAAGATAGGACCGAATAAGGTTGTTTAGTCTTATTATCTAGGTTTTCACGAGGCTTATTTTTTCTCCTACTTTCCTCAACTCTTTACTTACTGGCCGATACCTTTGATCCTCTTTTGCTCTGTATCTCCATTCTTGGTTTCTTCGCCGTTTTAATGGACATGTAGATACCTCCACTGCATAAACGCTCATCAATCGCCCACCGAATCAAATCCGCTCATCTAGATAGCCCTCATAGTACAAGATGAGCGGATTCTATTAGGTGGGAGATTGTTGAGCGTTTATGCAGTGGAGGTATCGATGTATTTAATAAGATAATGTCATTTCTAAAACCCTTATTTTTTCTAAATTCTTATTTTCGTGGCAGTCACTCTGATTCTGACACAATCAAAGTTCTACTGTTCCACGTATCACTGGTGGATCATTTAGCGTCCTTTAACAGACATTTTTAACCCCAACTTCATCCCAATAGGCATCTTTGTGTGAATATCCTTCGGCAACGGCCTGGGAGCCATGCGATCCGTCCTTTGGGCCAGGTTACCGATCGGCTCCTCACGTGACTGGCCGCCATTTGACTTCGGCCCCATTTCACCGTGAGATCCCACGCCCCCTTCCCTTTCCTGTCGAGGCTGAGTAATTGCGCGTCGCTTTTTGGAAGACACGTCACTTAAGTACCCCGCGATAACGCCCGAATTTCGTTCCGTGAGAAATCTTTTCCGGCCCAGCATGGCTTTTAACTTTTCATGAGGTATACTCGTAATGGGACGTTTTTGGACACGCGAAGCCCAAATCGGACAATGTTAGTGAGCAAATACAGTCAATTAGACACCTTTTTACTCTCACTGCAGAATAATTAGCTCATAACTTAAAATAATTTCGGTGATGTCCAGATGGTGTTATTTCCAGGATTATCACCAAATAAATACCTTATAGCGTTCTGTATTCTGATTCTTTGCCAAAATTCTTTAACTTATGCGCAGCTAAGATTATGAAAATCAATAGAATTAAAATAAAATTCAATTAGCTACCTAGAAGTATGAAATTGAAAGCCTAATTTATTAATGGAAGACGTATTTTTATGTTTCCGCGATAATAGTAACATTTACCCCATTCCTTAGATAATGCTCCTATCTACTCAAGCCACCAACCCTCTCTTCTTTTTAACTCCTCTAAAAGTTTGCTCAAAGAGTAGACCATTTTAAGAACCTCCCCGTTCGTCCCTTCCAAATATATGTTGAATCTATTCCGTGTTCCCCCATTCCCGCTTAATTTGAATACTCATACAAATTGTCCCCAAGCCATCAATCTAAACAGCGAGACGCTCCAAACTTAAATCTTTGTGAAATATGTTCAACAATATCGGATACAGAAAAAACTCAAGGACGGGCGCAAAATATATCTGTAGTTACCTTTACTTTTGTCGTAATGACAAATAATTAAGTATCTTGCAAAGTTTAGGAAATTTTTATTTAAACTTATAATACGCATATACAAGACAATGCCATCTTATGATATAAAAAAGTTACGATTTTGGATCTGCAATGTTTGGCAATGAGGACCTCACTACAAGATGCGCGCGCCGCCTGCGCCCCCATAAGTATCCGCCACTGATATCCATGGTTATTCTCGCGACGTCCCCATCATTACTTCTTGCTGCAGATTATCTTTTTTTTCAAGCAAAATTCTTCTTTCCTCTTTGTAATGCATGCACCGACGCGACGGTTTTTGAACTAAGTTAGCACCTTTTATACTTTTTCCCCTTCCCCAACTCATTCGTGATTTCCTCTGCCCTAGGAAACTTCATTGCTTTGGTTTTATTGTGCCTAGTAATTTAATCAATTAAGCTGCCATATCTGTTGTAATGTGAAAATTAATATTTTGTAGGGTTTTGCATTTTTACGTTCAAGGTGATGATGAATGTTTGTTTTGTTTTTTATTTACGTTGCCAATATAAAAGTGATTGTTGTGCGGCCTTGGGATATTTGAAGACGAATAAAAATAGTTTAAGACGTAAAGAAGATTTTTCCGCCATTTTTGATAGATTATGAGACTTAAAAACTAAGTGTTAACACTTAAACACTAAGTGTTGATGCGAAGCGAAGTTTTTCTTTTGATGGTGTGAACGGCGAATACGTTTGAGGTTAGAAGAAGTGAACCCCATAATTGTTCTTTGTAAGTTCGGAATCATCAAAAATGGCGGAAGAAAAGAAGACGTGTATCCCAATACTCGACAGCGATAATTACGATGTATGGGCTGTAAGAATTGAAGCTTTTTTAATGAAGAAAGATTGTTGGGAAGCGGTAAAAGGTTTCCATCCATACATAACATTCGGCAGTGATGGAAACGAGATAGAAATGGAAGACGAAAGCCAACTCCCACCACAAGAGGTTAGGCGCCGTCAGCGACAAAATCAACAGGCCAGAGCCATTATCATACAATACGTAGATGATTCATTTTTGGATGATATCGTGGGACTGGACCTAGCGAAGGATATGTGGGAGGCATTAAGAGACGTGTGCACCACTTACGACGTGTTCCAGGAGATAATGTTCCTAAAGGAAATGGTAAATACCGAAAAAACGGAAGACCTTTCCATGATGGAGTACATGAGCAAGATCCAGAATTACAACCGTAAAATTACTAAGTGTGGCATTAATCTCCCGGATAGAGCACTGGCTGCGTTCTACCTCATGGGTCTGCCTCGAGAAAAATATGCTGGGTTTATACGAAGTATTTACAGAACAAATGAAGGAGACATAACATCCAAATATGTTAAGTCCCAACTCCTGCTAGAAGAGAAGAGAATGAAAAATGAGGATTACGCGAAGACAGAAGAACACAAGGTTCTCAAGGTAAAGAAGAAGCCAAACAGACCTAAAGTAAGCAGTGAAAATAAATCACAAAATGCTCCAAAGAAACCTATTGGGAGGAGATACATTTGTTTCACATGTGGAAAGGAGGGGCATACTGCAAGATTTTGTCCTGCCATACAGAAGCAAGATGAAGAAGAGAAGAAGTCATCAGCATCAGTAGTATCAAGAGGCTATAAAGTACTCTGCATGCAAAGAAATCCAAACCATGCAAACAACGGAATATGGATACTGGATTCAGCAGCATCGGATCACATGAGCCCTAGGAAAGACTTGTTTGTTGATTTCAAACCCCTCTCTGGAGAAGTAACTGTAGGTGATGGTACATCACTAAAAATAGAAGGTCAAGGATCAGTGACCATCCAGATGTCGAATGAATGTGGTGGATGGAAAATAAAGTTAACTAATGTGTGTGAACAACTTTTGTCGGTTTGAGCTCACTTTGGAGGACTCATACTGGAGATTGGCGTTTTGATTCAGGCTCCTAGCTATAGATCCATGATTCATTACCACTTACGATGTTGTGAACATGCTTTGATGCTCCTGAGTTGAATCGTTGTAGATTATTCCGACACCATTTGACTCGAACTGCTTTCTGTTCTTCTGTAAAGAGGTGCGGTATCCAGCTGGAAACAGCGGAAATTTTTTAACACCTAACTCTTCGTGTAAGATCTTTTAAATTGAGGTTAAATTGGACATCTTAAAAAGATGTCCAATGATTCTTGAATCTCACGGTATGTAACATGACGATCTTCCATAGTCATGTTACTTACAGCATCCACGTTTTCGCGAGTGACGGCGGTTTTTGGTCTCCCTTCACGCGTTTCATCACTGAGACTAGAGCGTCCTCGCTGAAACTCTGCATACCAGCGATAAACGGTTGTCTTGGATGGTGCTCCTTCGCCAAAAACAACAAAAATTTCAGTAACGCATTCACACTGGTGGAGGCTTCGTCGAATGTTATAGAAAATTATGGTGCGGTACTGTTCATGACTTAATTATATCTCGTACAGCGACTTGGGAACTTTGACACCCCACCGTTTTAAAAATATCAGGCCGATCTTAATTAAACTTTGCATGGGCCTTAACCAACTCAAAAAGTTGTTTATAAATGCCATTAATAGTTGCTATATGATAAGGAACGTTTTATTCCCGACACTTAAAAGGCAACCCTCGTATTTCCACATGTTATTTGCGTGCAGAAATTAGTTTTATATGTAACACGAATGTGGTCTTTTAAAAGAAGATGATTTTTGAGAAAAAGCAACTGTATTAAGGGGTTATTTTGACTCATTGGAATAACATACACTTCAAGTGACAGACGTCATTCCATTTTTTTTCATACATTTTATTGGTCACAGCATTTAGAACTCTTTGATTACAAGCACATTATTTTTATATGAGAACAATTTTTTTTTCTGAAAAAAAGGCAAAATTTTTAAAATTTACATACAATTCAGTTATTGGTGCATCCTTGCAGAATTTTTCTTGCGTCTTCACATAATAGTTTTAAGTCCATATTTTCAAATTTTCCATTATTTTTCACACCTAGTTGAATATAATCTGCTGTTATTAGCCCCATAGCATCAGTCTTAAAACTGGGGAAAAGATTATTATATTTTCTCCTTTTTCTTGACCTTATTTTAATATATAAAATGATGTTTCCTGGAGTTTAGGTCAATAAATTAAAAGTTAGCAGCCAACGTTTCGTTTTATTTTAAAAACATCTTCAGGGCTATGTTAGAAAAAAAAATTATGAAACAATATAAAATGCAGAGAATTAGGCAATATACAATATATATACATAAAAAAGGAGCAATCGTGCCTTTTTTTATATAAACAATATAATTAATAGAAATATATATAAACATATATATATGAACAGAATGGATTATACAAAAAATTTTGACATACCTCTAAACTTTGAATACATTTATTGATATTTGGTTTCTACGGTATTGAAACAACCTAGGTTACCATTAATTTTGATGTATTAAATAAAAATAAATATTGCTGAGGTTATCGATGTCTGTTTTTTATTACAGCAATTTTTTGTTTTTGAAATATAAAACATTTCTTTAAAAAGTCTTTTTTTCAATATAATTTCATGATCCAAAATTTCGGCGTTCTCAAAATCAAAAATATGGCCATTGTTTATGCTATGGCGAGCTAGAGCACATAGAGTTATACCACCTTTTATTGTTGATTTATGTTGAGAAATTCTATTTTTTTAATATTGCGATGTTTGTCCTACATAACAAGTGTCACAGTCGAGGCAAGAAATTTTATATATTATATTACTGTTTAGATTTTTAGGGGTTTCAGATTTTATTTTTGTGTAAATGAGCTTGTTTAGAGTGTTATGATTCTTGTGTGCAATTTTATAATTTATTTTTTTGAATACGTTCGAAATTTGTTCAGATAATTTACCAATATAGATGATTCCACGGTATGGGGATGTTGTACTTGCTGAATCATTTTTGTTTAGTGAATTTTGAGTACGTGAAAGTCTAGTGTTGTTTTTGTAAAGTATAGAATGAACAAGTTTTTTTGGAAAATGGTTTTTCTTTAGAATATCCTCAATTATTTTAATGTTTTTTTCGTGAAATATATTATCGCTCAAATTCAGAGCTCTAAATTTTAGTGCAAGCGCTACATTTACTTTATGTTTAAGAGGGTGATGTGATTCGAAATTCAGAAATCTATCCGATTTGTGTGGTTTCTTCCACCAATCCACATGAATCGAACCATCATGATTTCTAATGGTCAGCATATCAAGAAATGGTAGAGTATTGTTTTTTTCATATTCTATTGTAAATTGCAATTTAGGGTGGAAACTATTAAAATAATTTAAAATGGTGTCTTCCTTGATGTCATTGGGAAGTGCTAAATATAAGTCATCAACAAACTTGTAAATGAAAGGAATTTTGAAAGGTAAACTAGTAATTACATTGTCTAAGAGATGGTTCATCGTCAAATCAGCTAAAATGGTCGCTACTGGGGAACCCATGGGGACTCCATTTTTTATTTGATATTGACGGTCCTTATATTGCATATATCCTTGATTGACAGTAATATCATACAATTCAAAGAATTCTTCCTTGTTTAATATTGTATGATCAGATATTAAAAGCCAATTTTCTATAATAATATTGTTTAATAGATCTAGTGGGATGTTTGTAAAAAGAGATTTAACATCTAGAGAGCACAGTTTATGATTTAAGGGAATCGTTTGTTGTTTAATTGTATTATAAAAATGAAAAGAATCTTTTAAGTTATATTTATCTGAGGATAGATTCTTAAGAATGCAAGCAAGGAATTTGGCACATTCATAAGTTGGACTATTTATGAAACTCACCACCGGTCTTAGGGGTATGTTAGGTTTATGGTCTTTAACTAAACCATACAATTTTGGAGGAATACCGTTGTTTTTTGTTAATTTACATTTTGTCTTAAAATCTATTTTCTTTTCTTTAAAAAGTTTTTTAACCAGTGTATTTACTTTAGTTTGAAGTGAAGTAGTAAAGTTTTTATTTTTTGGAATCTCCGTATATATGTCATTATCATCGAGTAAATCATTAATTTTTTTATCATATTCTTCTCTATACATTATTGCTGTGTTATTAGTTTTGTCAGTTTTAAGTACAATTATATTTGGGTTATTTTTTAAAAAAACCTTTGTTTTATGCAATAGATTGATCATATTAGACGATTTAAAGTTTACCTTTTCCTTTTGAATGAAGTTAGTTATTATATTAGTGCATTGTGCTCTGATTTTGTTTCTAATTGATGAATTGTTCAATTCAAATATAATACTGTCTATATCTGCTAAAAGTTGTGTTATTGGAAAATCTTTAATTGTGTAGGGGAGGGCAAATTTTGGACCTAAGCTTAGAAAATTGGATATGTTATCCGGTATATTAATGTCTGTTAAGTTTTTAAGCCATACAGTATTATTTCTCTTTAAATCAATATCAATTAATTTTTTAAATTTATTAATATGTCTCAATTTTATCTGATTAAAAAATTTTTCAAAAAATTGTTTTTGGAAACTAATAAATGATTCATATAAAAACTTAGGAATTATCAAAGATAGTGCCTCCTTTTTATAATCGAGTTCCTTCAAAATTTTGCGTAATTCCCAATTACAAATTCGTATTTCTGTGAGTAGTATGGATCTCTTAAATTTATAAATCATCCTGTCAACATCATTGGTAAAGGGATGATTTGAGTTAACCAATGCATGCGTACATTTCACATTTTGTATTATATGTGATGGAAAAACATTTGATAATTTACATTTCAGTAAAAATATGCTTGCATTCTTTTTTATCGCCAAATGCTTGGTAAGATTTGAAATTTCCTTTGCAATTTTTAAAGAAGGATAACCAAATTGGGTACGAAGATGGAAGTAAAAACCTTCGATACGTTCTAAATTTCCTCTTGAATCTCTTCTTACATTTTCCATTTTCGGAGTCCAGAAAAAATGGGTTGAAAATTGATAGACAGCTACTTCTCCAGCCCTTCTCCTTGTACTTTATATTGAAGTGTGAGATGACGATGATGTGAAATGATGAATAATATTTCTCCTTGGTTGATTAATTATTATTATATTTTCTCCTTTTTCTTGACCTTATTTTAATATATAAAATGATGTTTCCTGGAGTTTAGGTCAATAAATTAAAAGTTAGCAGCCAACGTTTCGTTTTATTTTAAAAACATCTTCAGGGCTATGTTAGAAAAAAAAATTATGAAACAATATAAAATGCAGAGAATTAGGCAATATACAATATATATACATAAAAAAGGAGCAATCGTGCCTTTTTTTATATAAACAATATAATTAATAGAAATATATATAAACATATATATATGAACAGAATGGATTATACAAAAAATTTTGACATACCTCTAAACTTTGAATACATTTATTGATATTTGGTTTCTACGGTATTGAAACAACCTAGGTTACCATTAATTTTGATGTATTAAATAAAAATAAATATTGCTGAGGTTATCGATGTCTGTTTTTTTATTACAGCAATTTTTTGTTTTTGAAATATAAAACATTTCTTTAAAAAGTCTTTTTTTCAATATAATTTCATGATCCAAAATTTCGGCGTTCTCAAAATCAAAAATATGGCCATTGTTTATGCTATGGCGAGCTAGAGCACATAGAGTTATACCACCTTTTATTGTTGATTTATGTTGAGAAATTCTATTTTTTTAATATTGCGATGTTTGTCCTACATAACAAGTGTCACAGTCGAGGCAAGAAATTTTATATATTATATTACTGTTTAGATTTTTAGGGGTTTCAGATTTTATTTTTGTGTAAATGAGCTTGTTTAGAGTGTTATGATTCTTGTGTGCAATTTTATAATTTATTTTTTTGAATACGTTCGAAATTTGTTCAGATAATTTACCAATATAGATGATTCCACGGTATGGGGATGTTGTACTTGCTGAATCATTTTTGTTTAGTGAATTTTGAGTACGTGAAAGTCTAGTGTTGTTTTTGTAAAGTATAGAATGAACAAGTTTTTTTGGAAAATGGTTTTTCTTTAGAATATCCTCAATTATTTTAATGTTTTTTTCGTGAAATATATTATCGCTCAAATTCAGAGCTCTAAATTTTAGTGCAAGCGCTACATTTACTTTATGTTTAAGAGGGTGATGTGATTCGAAATTCAGAAATCTATCCGATTTGTGTGGTTTCTTCCACCAATCCACATGAATCGAACCATCATGATTTCTAATGGTCAGCATATCAAGAAATGGTAGAGTATTGTTTTTTTCATATTCTATTGTAAATTGCAATTTAGGGTGGAAACTATTAAAATAATTTAAAATGGTGTCTTCCTTGATGTCATTGGGAAGTGCTAAATATAAGTCATCAACAAACTTGTAAATGAAAGGAATTTTGAAAGGTAAACTAGTAATTACATTGTCTAAGAGATGGTTCATCGTCAAATCAGCTAAAATGGTCGCTACTGGGGAACCCATGGGGACTCCATTTTTTATTTGATATTGACGGTCCTTATATTGCATATATCCTTGATTGACAGTAATATCATACAATTCAAAGAATTCTTCCTTGTTTAATATTGTATGATCAGATATTAAAAGCCAATTTTCTATAATAATATTGTTTAATAGATCTAGTGGGATGTTTGTAAAAAGAGATTTAACATCTAGAGAGCACAGTTTATGATTTAAGGGAATCGTTTGTTGTTTAATTGTATTATAAAAATGAAAAGAATCTTTTAAGTTATATTTATCTGAGGATAGATTCTTAAGAATGCAAGCAAGGAATTTGGCACATTCATAAGTTGGACTATTTATGAAACTCACCACCGGTCTTAGGGGTATGTTAGGTTTATGGTCTTTAACTAAACCATACAATTTTGGAGGAATACCGTTGTTTTTTGTTAATTTACATTTTGTCTTAAAATCTATTTTCTTTTCTTTAAAAAGTTTTTTAACCAGTGTATTTACTTTAGTTTGAAGTGAAGTAGTAAAGTTTTTATTTTTTGGAATCTCCGTATATATGTCATTATCATCGAGTAAATCATTAATTTTTTTATCATATTCTTCTCTATACATTATTGCTGTGTTATTAGTTTTGTCAGTTTTAAGTACAATTATATTTGGGTTATTTTTTAAAAAAACCTTTGTTTTATGCAATAGATTGATCATATTAGACGATTTAAAGTTTACCTTTTCCTTTTGAATGAAGTTAGTTATTATATTAGTGCATTGTGCTCTGATTTTGTTTCTAATTGATGAATTGTTCAATTCAAATATAATACTGTCTATATCTGCTAAAAGTTGTGTTATTGGAAAATCTTTAATTGTGTAGGGGAGGGCAAATTTTGGACCTAAGCTTAGAAAATTGGATATGTTATCCGGTATATTAATGTCTGTTAAGTTTTTAAGCCATACAGTATTATTTCTCTTTAAATCAATATCAATTAATTTTTTAAATTTATTAATATGTCTCAATTTTATCTGATTAAAAAATTTTTCAAAAAATTGTTTTTGGAAACTAATAAATGATTCATATAAAAACTTAGGAATTATCAAAGATAGTGCCTCCTTTTTATAATCGAGTTCCTTCAAAATTTTGCGTAATTCCCAATTACAAATTCGTATTTCTGTGAGTAGTATGGATCTCTTAAATTTATAAATCATCCTGTCAACATCATTGGTAAAGGGATGATTTGAGTTAACCAATGCATGCGTACATTTCACATTTTGTATTATATGTGATGGAAAAACATTTGATAATTTACATTTCAGTAAAAATATGCTTGCATTCTTTTTTATCGCCAAATGCTTGGTAAGATTTGAAATTTCCTTTGCAATTTTTAAAGAAGGATAACCAAATTGGGTACGAAGATGGAAGTAAAAACCTTCGATACGTTCTAAATTTCCTCTTGAATCTCTTCTTACATTTTCCATTTTCGGAGTCCAGAAAAAATGGGTTGAAAATTGATAGACAGCTACTTCTCCAGCCCTTCTCCTTGTACTTTATATTGAAGTGTGAGATGACGATGATGTGAAATGATGAATAATATTTCTCCTTGGTTGATTAATTATTATTATATTTTCTCCTTTTTCTTGACCTTATTTTAATATATAAAATGATGTTTCCTGGAGTTTAGGTCAATAAATTAAAAGTTAGCAGCCAACGTTTCGTTTTATTTTAAAAACATCTTCAGGGCTATGTTAGAAAAAAAAATTATGAAACAATATAAAATGCAGAGAATTAGGCAATATACAATATATATACATAAAAAAGGAGCAATCGTGCCTTTTTTTATATAAACAATATAATTAATAGAAATATATATAAACATATATATATGAACAAGACATAAAATTTTTAAATCACTTATCTCACTTTCACCAAAAACATTTAGTTGTTTAAACATCTTTTTCACTGTACGCCAAGTACCTTTCACTTAATCACATAAAAAAAATTTGTGTTGTTGATCTTCCTTTACCTTACAAATTTCACAGTTTTCTAATGTTTCTTTACCAATCTTCTTTAGTTTTTCTCTCGTCACACACAGGTTATTTGCACCTTTAAATATATACAGTTTATTCTCAATACTGAGGTTTATCTTTTTTAGATTGCACCACACTCTTTTACAGTTTAGCATTCTCTTTGTTGCAGTGAGGCCTACTGACTGCCCATCAACTTTCCCTTTTAATAAATGAGTGTAAATTGTTTTGACATTTTTGATTTTTCCTATGCCTGCATTTTCAACAAAGTTCATTGCACCATTGATGTATTTTTTAAACGTTGGAGTTTTTCCTAAAATGTTAATGGCAATCTTTGAAAGGGATTTTTCCCAAGTACTTGAATATTCTAAGGTCTTAAAAATACCATTGTAAAATAAGGCTGTTACCTTGTTTTGAAAGACGATTAGACCTACACCGCCCTCTCCCCACTTTTTAACAGCTTGTTGGCTTGCCATTTTAAAAATATATTTTTTCCACACGAAAATGTTTGTACATTTTACTATTTTTGTCGCTATATGGTTTGGTGGGGGCAGTATATGGCACACATACCACATTTTACTCAAGAAGCAATTGTTCAAAATCAGCACTCTCTGCAACAGATTAAAATTTCGCTCATGCGACTTACAACATGCTCCCACCATTGTGTTTTTTAATTTTTCCCAGTTATATTTTACTCTTTTAGTAATGTTTTTTCCCAAGTAATACCCATTATTTTTACCGTGTTCTTGTTTTCCCATAAGTCCGTCACAGAACCTTCCTCACTATTTAGGTTCAAATAGCAAGTTTTGCTTTTGTTAACCGTCATGCCGCTAATGTTGGAATAGAATTGCAAAATATCGTGAGCTATTTTATGCTCTTTTTTTTTTCTTTCAATATTATGGTCACGTCATCTGCGTACGCTATGCATGTAAGCTTGAAATATTCTATGTTTAGCCCAATACTGTTGTCTTCTAGCAATTCTAATAAGGGATTTAACTGAATGCAAAAAAGGAGCATAGATAAGGGACATCCTTGTCTTAAGGACTTCCCAACTGGGATCCAGTCTGTGCTTTCATTTTTACTTACTTTCACTGAAACATAAGGTTCATTGTAGAGAGTATTTATTGCTTCCATTATATCCTTTGGGAATCCATTTTTCCCATTACTACATTTAAAAAGGTCATGTTGACTTTGTCGAACGCTTTTTCGAAGTCTACTGCCAATAATTGTAAGTTTGAAACTCCCAGGTTATCCTTTGCTATTATTACGTCTCTTATTATTCTTGTGGCAGTGTTTATGTTCTCCCCTTTTCTGCTTATGGCATATTGAAGGGGATGTATTATTTCAGATACAGCAGTCATTATTTTATTTTTGATCATTTTTGCAAATATTTTATAGTCGGTATTTAGGATTGTAATGGGACGGTAGTCTTTTATTTTCATTGGAGTATCAATTTTTGGTAATAACATAATTCTTCCCTCCCTTTGTGATTTGGATAATTTTCCGTATGATAAGCAATGCAAAAAACATTCAAACAAACCCGTACAGATAAAATCACCAAAAGATAAATGAAACTCTGACCCCAAATCATCAGTCCCTGCCGATTTTCCCTTTTTTAATTCTTTAATTGCTCCCAGCATCTCCTCAATTGCATAATTTTCATTTAATTCTATTTTCCCTTCCCCTGACAGCTGACTTTTGGTTTTTAAATCCCCGTTATTGATTGTTGGTGCGGATCTCAAGTTATTTTCAAAATATTTGAGAATTATGTTTTTTATTTCTTTTACTTGCGTCACTATACGTGTCCCGTCTTCGTTTTCGATTCCATATGGGGTTCTTAGACGGAATCGCATGTCGTGAAAATGATAGTATATAGATATAATACACAATCTTTTCATCAGGCCAAGTGAGGTTATATAAGATCATTATCATTCCTCCTCAGCAAAAACACCGTGGATCTCCACTAAAACTGCGCGGCATCTAGGTTGAAAATAAACCCTCATTATAATATATCCTAACTGGGATGTTAACCCTCCGACAGTCGCGTCACATTTTGGAACGCAAGTTGTCGAGCGGCGTCTCGCAGACGCCATTTAGTAATGGTTAAAAATAAAATATAATAAAGAAAATACAGCCCAGTAGATATAACTGTTTCAACTGCCAAAAATCATTTATATAATATTTAATTTCATGCATGGGCATCAAATATATGCATGATAATTATGGTGATATTCATGTTTATAAATTACTTAATACACTTCTTTACAGCAATAATCGTTTCATTCATGTGATGTATTGATTACAATCACAAAAGGGCAGCAAAAAGTCACGTAACCCATATTTAATTCTTTAAATAGTTGTTAATAATGTTTTTTTTAGTTATTAAACGCATTTAAAAACTTTTCAATGAAAATCGCGAGGGAATTAGCATATAACGTATTGTAGGTACCTCAAGTTGTCGCGTGGCGTCTACCAGAAGCCAAAAGCAACAAAATATTCGTATTAATTCTAGAAATGCGACGAAATATAAAATGATATTGTTGACCAATTCACAAGCATAAAATAATAAGATGCAAGCAAGGACAGTTTCCTAACTTTGAAAACACACAGAAAAGGAAATTGCTTGGCGTCTGATAGACGCCTCGCGATCAAGGCACACCACTCACCCTCGACCGGTCTTTCTCGTGACGTATCATATTCGAAGTTATGCCATCATCTTGATATTTACAGGGAATAGCGAATAAAACTCTGTCAAAATTTTATTCAGCTAGAAATTGCGGAGCTGATAAAAATGCTGGAGAGAAGATCTTGGACCAGCTGTATAATATCATAGAAATATATGCAACGAGTGAAATATCAAAGGACATTGAGAGGAACAATGTAATCCTTCTCCCAAAGAAGAAAAGAGCGGAGAACTCTCTTTGGACCATCAAAGCTGGAGATCAAAACCCTCGATGACAGTGGCAAGGATCGTCTACAGGAGGATAGAACATAGAACAGAGGAGAACCTGGATAAGTACCAATTTGGATTCAGAAAAAAAATAGAAAATTTAGCAAAGGCGCAAGAGAAGCAATTTTACCCCACACAGCTGCTCATAGGAAAGAGAACGGAAAAGAGCAAGGGCACGTTCCTTTCATTCGACTTCGACCAAGAGAGGCGTCCGACAACGGGGACTGGAACTCAACGCTGAGAACCCTGAAAGAAATTGGATTTATTTAAAATGAAAGAGGAATCATCCGTAGTTTACACAAAAACTAAGCAGCGAAATAAATTTCAGGACCCAGCTGAGGAGAAGCCATAATTAGGAAAGAGTGAGACAAGGCCAATCCTTGTCACCCGTAATTTTTCACACGTTTACATCATGAAAGTCATTAATTAAATCAAAAATTAGGCCATGGGAGTGAATAATATTCACGGAATATCCATATATGCTACGATTTGCCGATGGCAAGGTTTTTGTTGAACAGTTAGGGAAGAATATAAAGTAAATTTTGATAGATGCGGGAAGGACATTGGGTAAGATGTTAGCTGAAAATAAGCACAAAGAAAACTTAGATATCTGTATGCCGTACGTAACAAATAAGACGTGAAGACGAACATTAAAATAGAAAGACAAAAACTGGAATAGGTGGTCGATTTCTTTTATTTTAATAAATTATAAGAAAGCTACGCTTTGCCACACGTAATTTTTAACGATTACATCAACCTATCCGAACATTAGTAGGTGGCAAGGACGGAGAAGTTTGACCTCGAATAAATGTATGGAAAAGGTAAAGAAATATGTGGAAGAGAAGAAATACGCTGATGCGAAAAGATAAACTGACAGGGTAATTTAGAGGAGAGTTGCGAGGAGCCAATCTCCGGATTGGGAGCTTTCATTCGAGGTTTACTGCATGAAAAACTTCTATAATTGAGATACCGATAGATGTTGACAATGGTCTGGTCCAGAGAGCAGATGTACGAAATATGTACCCTTTTTGATGAAATTTTAAAACTATGCTCTTCATATTACTCCAAATCGATTGCCAGACGCCAAAATAGTATTTTCTGTGAATTGATTAGAAAATCCGCAATTCTCATTCGTTTATTTATGGCGATTCTTGTACGACCAAAAGAAAAGTGTTGTTTAAGCTAGAGTTCATACGTTGTGTTAATAAAATACAGACATAATATTCGTTTTACCTTAAGAATCATAAGAGCAACAAAACCTAGGGTTGTCAACGATTTAGTCATTAGAAACTGAGTGCTTCAACTGAATGAAAGTGTTGCTTGCATGAAAATGATACTTCGATCGGTTCAAAGAGCTGAAAAAAGTGTTAACTTAAAAATAATTTGGGTGGATTATCAATTTTGCTTGTTTTCATTAGTCAACATTTCGAATATTGGTTTGATGCAGCTCTTCTATCTACTCCTCTGTTATCTTATCTTTTCAAGTTCAAGCATTTCTTTTCGCCTCATCTCAACCACCTGTCCAACTCATTCAGGGCCTTCTCTTGTCTTTCCTCCTATTCATTTCTCTTTCGACGATTGTCTTTATCAGTTCCTTCCTCACGATGAGGATGTTCACTGTGCCTTTAAATAGTTATTTATCATGGTGTTTTGTTCTTTTCTAGTAGCCAAACGTATCTTCGCACCGTATGCGATTAGCATTCGTTTTGAATCGCGCGTCGTGATTAGTATATTAGTTAAATATCGCCTGAAAATCGTTTCAATCTTTTACAAATTTGATAGCTAATAGAAATAGGATACAGTTGCAAAATATTGGACATTCAAAGCACGGGAAAGTGATAATTGAAATGCCATTATTGCTTAATAAAATAAATATCCATTAATTGACACTACAATTTCACTGAAACATGCCGAAAATGGGTAGATATTGAATGAAAATAAAATACAAATTACAAATTACAAATTTGATAGCTAATAGAAATAGGATACAATTGCTAAATATTGGACATTCAAAGCACGGGAAAGTGATAATTGAAATGCCATTATTGCTTAATAAAATAAATATCCATCGATTGACACTACAATTTCACTGAAACATGCCGAAAATGGGTAAATATTGTATGAAAAAAAGCTCAAAGAAAAGCATGATATAAATTATCTGTAGAAGAGAAGAAAAGAAGACGAAAATTAGAATAGTGATACAAAAACTGGAAGAGAAAAATCTCTCTTTTTCTCTCCGCCGCGGCGGAGGCAATAATGCGGGCAATTGTTGCGAAATTCGTTCAACTTTCAGGCCATGTAACTGGGTTTAGAAAAAGTAACCTATAAAAACTGTTTGCGTAAAAACATGCACTAAGATATTGAAAAAAAACTGTACAAAGTTTATAATTCCGTAATTTAAAAAAAACATTTTTGAGGTTTTGCTCAGCTCTTGTCGATTTCAGCCCACTGTCCGCCGTTCATAAGTGTGCATGGGATAAAACATGTGCAATGCGGTCCAGTTATTTGCACTACCACTTTTTCTGGACGAAGGGGCGCAGAGGGGATGAGGTAAGGGCTTTAACTTGGCGTAAGTGCGACAAAACTTGGGTGCTTGAGCACACGGGTTGGTAGGGATTTGGCGCAGCGAGGGTGGAAAACGGAGGAGGAGGAGGGGGTAGATGGTGGAATAGGGTGGGGAGGGGGATGAGAGGGGTTTTTTTTTGGAAGGGGAGCCATGCAATCCCCTCCCCGCCCCGTGTTGGTTATTCGTGTGGATTGGTATCGATCGATATATCGCGTGAAGCGAGGGGGCGGGGGTGTGAGAGAAACGAGGACGGAGAGAAAGGGGGTCGGGGGTGGCGGGAAGGAGATTGGTCAAATTTGCGAGAGGGCTGCTCTGCTCCGGGGGTTGCGCCCTGCCAGCGGGGGCCACAGTGTGGATGTGGGACCCTTATCAACGTCGCACAGTACTCCGACACCCCCTGCCGTTACCCTCTGTTACCCCCGGGGGCGAATATAAGGGGAGCGGGGATGCCGGGTGACCGAAAGGGAAGAAAATAAGGGAAAGTGCCGTAATCTGAGTTATTGTGATGCATCATGTTCATGGACGTGGCCGCGGTATGCAATGATACTTGCCCGCACATTTTACTCCTTATAAAAAAAATTTATTCCTATTTTTAATCCGTAATAATTTAAGTCCCAATCAATTACTGAAATTTGTAATCTAATATTAATATCAATCTATCTTTAATATTACCTTTAAATTAGTAGGTACCTCATTTTTTCTTTATTATTATTAGGGTATATATTATTAGATTAGGTAGATTAAATTATATAATTATTAGATGAGATGATATCATTAGATAGGTATTAGATTAGGGTATATATTAGAACCCTAATCTTTCCCCTCCTTTCCCAAATTTATTATCTTTATTAGTCTATCGTTCCTCTGAGAGTGGAACACCCAAAATACGAATATATTCCTCGAAATATATTTTAGAATTGATATCGTATCTCATTCTTGTTTTCTTTTCAAGTCGTTTACTGCTTTTTATCAACGTGATACATGCAGCTACGCTTCAACGCTATGTTAGTCATTTTGCTTGCCATGCGCTAAGCTTTCCCATATGTTCGTTCCTATTACCTTTACTCTTTCCAGTTAGCGTACGAATATTTATATTTTTGGGAAGGTAATGATATATTTAAGGTTTGGTTACGTCATTTTAAATAAGGATCCCCCATGCTATTTTCATTTTTTTAAGTAAGTATATAATTGAAAAGGCTTAGGGAGGTACGAAATTACACTTGATGGATACTACGTCGATGCCTCGATAGCTCTTTCAACCGGGGTATGGTATGCACTTTAACCGCTAAAAAAATTTCTTCATTTCTCCGTAGACGGGGTGCAAGACCTTATAAATGCCTTAACATCCTACACATTTCGCTTCATCTATTCTGGGCAACTATAGGACGTATGCTTTTGCGAGGACTGAACCTGCAGTCCTGATAGAGCAGTGCAACCGCGGTCTGTGTTCTCCGAATGATTTAATTATGGCCGGCCGCAACTGCCAATGATGCCGCTGGGTGCGTCCGCGCTTGTCTCATGGGCGTGGTGAGCACGGATGGCTGCGACAGTGATGAATGGGTGAAGCGGTAGGATGGGAGATACGTCCGGGGCAGAGGGCGAGCGAAGCCCCTGAGTCAGCTACACCCAAGGCAGTGACTCCGTCTGGATCTGAAGCGTCTAAACAACGAGCCGTCCAAACTACAACCATTATGATCGATGATTCCAGGCCTTATTTCGTGCAAACAGCTTGCGGCCTTTTTGATAAATGAAAAATCTCTTTGCGTTTAAGAAATTTTCTACACTTTTTTTAATGCCGTTTAACACGGGGCACGGAATTGCGCAGGTTAGAACTGCATTAATTTCTAAAGGCCGTTTTACACGGGGGACGGAATTGCGCAGGTTGGAACTGTATTAATTTCTAAAATGGCGTGGAATTTCGCGAATGCATGAACGAAATTAGAACAGGGGCTATTTTGCCATCTCACGTCCACGCATTCTCGAATGTATTCTAACAATTCACCGCTTTACACGACGAAATCTTGACTGCGCCTTCGTACACACGTCAGATTGTGCAAGTACGTGCCCCGTGTAAAACGGCCTTTAGAGTTTTGAAACGTAACGAGAGAGCCGTTCTTGTTATAAATGGCTATGAAAAAATAAAAACCATTCCAAATATCTTCCCGATTATATTCATGAGATATATTCACAGGTTTAATACTCGCATATCATCCTATCACTGAAATAAAAATTATAATACCGATACATTTAAACTGTATCGATTTAAATTGGGTAGTTTTGTCTGACATTTATATTTTTATTTTATTCTCAAACACCAAATACAGCTCATATTGGCCATTTTAAATCGGGGTATTCAACAAATTTTAACAAGTAAACGCACACGAACAACCATGCCCTGGACAGGGGAAACCTACCCAGGCTGGACTCGAACCCGCGACCTCTTATTTGGCAGGACGTTACCCCGCCGCCACCGAGGCCGGCTAATATAATGTGTTTATGAAAAAAAGAATAAGAAAGAGTGTGAGTGTCAGCGATTTCCGTTGACGTAGTTGTCGAAGTAGTGAAAGTTTCGTATTTCAATAGGATTCTAGTCAAAATGTGAAGGAAAACGTAAAATTTCAACTGGAAATGGATACGAAGAAACGTAAGATATCAGTGTGCAGCAGAAGAAAAAAGTCAGGGCTGAAGTTAACATGGGTTAATTTATATCGTCTGGGAGACCGAGATGCCACATGCAATGGAAAAGAAATAATCATAGGAAAAGTCCACCTGAGAAGGAAAATTGGCAGCAAAGGGATCGTCTCATTAATAGGGAATGTAAGTGCGTAAGTAAGGAACAAACTCATCAGAGCTTACATATCGAGCATAACCCTCTATGCTATGAATCAACGATGACAGATGTAGAGAAATCAGTCAGCCAGCAACCTACTCTTAACCCAGCACTAGGAGGTTCAATATACATTCTCTTCCCCGTAGAAGAATGCCAAGTAATTCATAAAACCGCTTTTGGGGATCATTTATTTCCAACACTAATTGCCATTCGGATTTTCCTCTCTGCAATCATTTTCGCTTAAGGTAATTAGAAACCTATATATATTATTATACTCGCGCCATTTTCTCGTCAACTTCACGAGGAATTTAGACATAAGCCATATGGAATTAGAAAACACCTTGGTTGCTCGCGAGGATGTGATTGTGCTATGCATACCATTTTTACAGTAGTTTCCTCTTCAATGGAGACACTCCTAAACCAACAAAATACTGATTTAGCATAAACTTAGAATTATTTATCGACCAATTTTCTCGTTCCATTAACTTCATTAGATGTCATGCAAGTTTCTGTGGGCTACTCATATATCCACGCAAATACCTCGTAACGTTTCCACTCAACTGATTCAAATAGTTTTACTCGTACTTTCTTGCGTCAGGTGGCACTTTCTGCACTATGAACCCAGAAATAATCAGTGCAGCCTTAGTAAATTAATGCTTAAATATTTTTTTACTCAATTTACTCATATGTAACTCGTCTCATAGCATGTTTTTAAATTATTAAATGTGCGTGTTTTAGAAGAATAAAAATACATTACTACCAGATTTTGGGAATTCAAAAAGTGTATGACTCACCACGAGCGTACAAAATATTTGCCCCATTACGCCCTTTTTAATTGCATAAACCATTGGTTCACTAATTGCTGGCTATCCATCAGCTATCAAAACAATGGGTGATCATGGAGTGTTTATTTATCCAAGGCGGGGGTTAACACCTGACCTAACAGTTGTTTATGGCCGAGGGTTAGCGGAAGGGCTGGCGACGCCAAGGTTATAACATCGATCTCCCCCGAAAATACAAGGGATGTTTGCCTCTCGAATGCACTCCCTCTTTCCATTCTCCCCGCAACCCCGTAATATTCCCTCTATATGAATAACGCAGTTCCCTACCCTCCCGTGGATCATCCCCCTTGGTACACGGCCCTTCCCCCTCCACCCTCCGTACCCTGCATTTCCTAAACCAACCCCTTCTCTTCTCCCTCCCCATCTTTCTCCCCTTCCACGCAGGGACCCCTTCGTTGAATTCTCCTCCAGCTCAACCCCTCTACAAATCTCATCCTCTAACCACCACCCTTCTCCCTAAATGCCCAATTTGCCGTCGCACTCATTTCCATAAAAATGAGTATAAAATATTATAAGTTGCATCTTGGAGATGAATACTATGAGGAAAATCCGAAAAGAAATTAGTGCCTAAAACCTTTGGAAGTATCCAACCGCTCAAACGAGGTGTGTATGTAGTTGTTTTATCCTGTAGGTATATCCAGATTCTTGGTTACCGTAAGAGTTGATGCAAGAACTGGGTTCACTTTCAACGCTGGCTCAGCTAAGTGATCAAAAGTATTAGCCAAATTGTGAATCCAATAAAAAGCTTGATATTTAATTAATTAATTAATTAATACGCATCCTTTATCCTCGGTTATTTTACGTTGATGGCGTTATTATAGTTTTCTTTGCAGTATTAATTTTTAGCAAAAATAATAGCCTAAGTGATAAGCTGATAATTACAATCATCAAAAGTAATGTCGCAGTGTACTACTCGGTATGTACACCTTTAAGTTAGTTAAGTTTTAAGAAAGTTACGGCAGTAAAGATAATAATTTTCCATTCAATTCAAATAGATGTCGTTTTTAGCTCTAGCAATCAAAAATAAAAATTGTTAACTGAATCCATGCATACGGAAAAATTACTTAACAATATAATTGATAACTTTAGGCTTAATTGCGTGAAACCTTTCTATTTTGGAATACATACAACTTTCCCTCCACACAATGCACAGCCATAGTGGCTTCCAAAATATGAATTTACTTAATAACCTCTAGTTTTCAAATTAAACTCTACTGTTTTCACCGGTAGCTTCTTAGCGAATTAAGTCATTAATTCATCTAAAAAATATGAATCGGCATTTTTCGGTAGATTACGATTTAAAAAGGTATTTGTCAACTGTATAGCCATAATCTCATAATTTTTAGCGTAACCATTACTGGGGCATGAGTTTTGCTGCGACAATTCTCTCCTTAATATGTAAACAACACAAACAAATAAAGAAAGCGGACCAGAAGTAGGTTGTATGGTAAAAAAAAGCGCTGCGTCCATACTCATGTCCCTGCAATTTTCGCTAGACATATACTATTCCACCCTAACGTTCCCTTCTACCCCACTGTCATCACAGCAGCCCGCGGGGCCCCCGTATGTTTGTCCCAACCCAACCCCTAAAATCCTACTTCCTCTACGCGTCCTTTGCCACCCCTCTCCGCTAAGTCCCCATCCCCACCGAGACCCTGAAATTTTAATCAGCGCTGCGGAAATGAGCGGAGGTGGACGAGAAGGGAGGGGGGCGGCGGGGGAGGGGGAGTAAAGTTGGAGGGGAAGAGAGGGGGGGTTGATTAATCTCGCTGCAAGAGGGATTGAGAGGGTCAGGAGGCGGGAGGGGAGGGGAAGGGGAAAAAGCGACGCTGTATAAATCCGAATTTCGCACTGAGCTCTGGAGCGCCTCGAACCCTCACATTTTTCGGCTCTTCAAATATTTTCCGCTTTTTGAAATCCCTGAGTGGAATATTTCTATCGTTTCATGCGCCGGCAACTGCGAGCTCTGAGCGAACTGCGATAATGATGAATCATTCCCGGGTGTCATCGAAAAATATTGACTCCCCGAGGCAACGGTACGCTGCGGTTTTCGGTGTGATATTGTCTTTATACATGGCTGAATTTACCTGTTTCGGAGTTTATTCGGTGGGACATCATAATAAATGAATGAACAGGCACTTTTTCTCCAAAGTAAAATTTAATCCAGCGGTTACCATGCCCATACCTACTACTTTATCTTCTTGTAATAACATCATTAACAATGCTCAAAAATCCGAAGATTCGTTTCATGCACACTTCTACTCAATAGGGTAGTTTCCTTTATCAAAGAAAACGAAAGGCATTGATTGCGATTCGTTACCCACCATTACTGTATTCACAATATACAAATTATTTCGTTTTAGAAATACCGGTTTAGACGAATGGCAATGGTCCATTTTTATCCTCATTTGAAAAGGGCCAGGTTGGCGCCCATGCGATGCCACTCCACGTGACGTCACAGGGACCTAGTTTCTATACGAGAAGATAGGAGTTATACATCGTCTGAGGTTGCTAATGCATGCATGAGGCGCAGAGCTCAGGGAAACATGTCTTAATAATCACTTATTAAAACTGGCTAAGGTCGGAAAGTTTTCTTCATTTGATAAGGTATTAATAATCCTTATTTAAGCCAAGCGCTACCAGCCAGCAGGGTACTCAGCTACCCGCTAGCAGCCTGCGTCGTATCAGCGCTCAACTCGCCTCAAGGTCACCTCACAGGGCGGCAGCGTGAACCAGAAATACGTCACACGGAGAGATTTCCCGGCATTCATACTTACGCGTCGCGTTTTCGCGCGCTAGAAAATTTTCACTTTTCATTTAATCGCGAAAAATAGATATCGTCATGTAAAAATCTAAAAGCGTGAAATACGTACTCCAGGAGTAATAATCTTTCGATTTAGGCAATAAAAAAATAATAGGAAACCACCCTATTCTCATATGAGCTAATCTTTTAAAACTTCATAATTATTCTGTTTTACTTACTTCATCATCTGCGCCATAGAACTTATCCTAGGTTTTTCTTTGACTTCCTTAGAAAACAATCCTTTCTCTTTGGGAACAAAGGTATCGGCGATATAGTGAAAACCGAGATGCCATTACCTGGAATTTAATCAAGGTATTGAGTAGTACCAAGTATATTTTTAGAAGAAAACACGTTTCGTTTTGGGAATACTCCTTATCTGCTCATGTCATGGTAAAATTACATGTTTTCCCTATTAATTTTAATATTTATCTAAAAATTAGTGAAATGAATACGTTTATTTGGTCAGATCCTAATATTTTAAATTATTTAGCTTAAAAATTATTGATGCTCGGAAATATGTAATGATGCATAATTCATTTAAAATAGGTCCATTCAAGAAGTCATTTTGAAATGCCTTGTATTAACCACCACCAGAAATAACATTAACTTATTTCACGCAACAGTTATGTGGACTCCGAGAAATACTCATTCGCCAAATTCTTTTCGTGCCATAAGTTGAATCACTTCTGAGTACTACCAATTTATTCCTTGATTAAGTGAAGAGTCCCTGAAAAGAAATGGATTCGAAAATTCACAATCAATGAACATCTTACGCTCCAGTGCTATGCTGGGTACTACCCTCCATATCAAGAATCAGGTGTCACAATACGCCTGGGATCTAGTATCGTGTATAACGGGCTTAAGAGAAAGCGATTATGAGTATGGTCATGCATGAGGATCGCGATTATCGACGCAAACAGGCCGAGGCTTTTACGCATGAGCTGTGATTATGGGAGGGAACTTGCCCAGGAGAAGAGTAAAAGGAGGAAAGTGCAGGGATATCAGCTCTGCCTAACCGTAAAAGTGGAGGGTTGGCGGCAAAGAGGGGGAGGAATTGGGGAGCAAATGCATTTGACGGCGGTGCTGGGTTTCGCACTGAATAAGATGGGGTGCGGAAGAAGCGGGGAACGGATGGTGTTCAACGAGTGGATGTGACAGTGGCTGAGAGTGAGTCCTGTCGCCCGGGGCGGATACCAAACATGCCAATCCAAATATTTCTATTATCATAAAGATAACTTTCCGTTGTATGAAGAGTGAACTTAACACATCTCCTATATATTATTTGTTTAAATCAGGGATGGCAAGCGAAACTAAACGAAAGGCAAAACCCGTAAAATTTCAATAGTTTCGTTCCCGGAAGCGAAATGTAGAAACGAACTCTAAACTCGAGATAAAAACGAAGTCGAAGTCAAAACAGTAACGTTATGCGTCAGTGTTTCAAGTCAGTGATGTGAAGATTAGCAATGCCGGAACGCACTTTCCTTAACTTTTTTAAAAGTGAAATATTACTGTGTGTGTTTTTTTGATACGTCATTATTTACATTTCATTACAATTTTTTGTTTTAATTACGAATGTTTATATTAGAAATTTTGAGAAAACAAAATTGATAAAAGTTCTACTTTACTATTATGTCTTTTGTTAACCATTGCCGAAACGGCGGGGTTTCAATCAATTTAGTTTCGTTCCCGGGTCGAAACTAAACTCATTGGTGATTTTAATTTCGTGTAGGAACGAAATTAAACCCAGGCCTCGTAATTTCGTTTCGCTCCGAGTCGAAACGAAACATTTTCCTTTCGTTTCACTCGCCATCCCTGGTTTAAAGTCCTCTGGCAAATCCTAATTCAAATTCATTCAAAGCGGAAAAAATAATAACGAATTTATGCTTTTCATTTTTACACCTAATGATTAAATCATATGTAATAGCATCCATTTTATATGCACGCGTTATTAGTATATTGTTATATTCCAGACCTGAATATGCCCAAAAATATGGCATTTAGTTATTAAACGATTCTTGTGTGTCAATTTACTTGTATATGAATGGCGTAGAAAGCAACTCGTTGATTTATGCACAACTGCCTGATATTTCATTGGTCATAAAATCATTTTTATGGCTCCTAATGACAAATTCGTTCAAAGGTGAACCACCTAAAGATAAAAACTTTGTAATGGTGTACGATATTCCCTAAAAGGTAGCCATCAGAACTGACAAATCATTGCTCTTATATACCTCACTTATGTATATATATGTGTAATAGTTGACCCAGCTAACTCGTACCGCCTAGTAATCAATAAACAGTTTATCAATGAATTTTCTTATTTGTATGTCTTAACCTTGGAAAATTTGGACACTGCATCTTGCGGCGACAGCTTTTGCAGTGTTACCAATTCCTAGGAAAAACCCTTGAGATCAAAATTAATTTTTTTCGTTGTATTTTACCATTTTTTATGTTTGTTCTATTATCCGGAGCTGAGATGAATTAAAGAACCGAATTCGAAAGCGGAATCATTAAAATTGGTACATCCGTTCTCGAGTTATAAATGGTGTAACTGAAAGGGTTTTCGGCTATGTTTTACATATATAAAGATGCATATCTACATTGCTCCCTATATCATCTTCTTGAAATTAGAGACGCATCTGACTATAACTCTATTTTTTAACTTACGAGAACATTATTATTGGACAGTCTTTAGCCTGGGGTTGACGGCTTAATTTATTCAAAATGCCGATGAAATGTTCGGACATTGAATGACCCTCAGTCGTAAGTTATAAGTAGATTTCAATGGAGGAATCAAACGGAAATCGTGCAGTATTGTAAATTTATTGCAGTTACAAAAGCCAATCAGTATATTTTTAGGTAACAAAAAGGATAAAAATCTTATTTATTTCCCCTCTCGGAAAGAAACAAGTATTTCCGCGGGCAATTTATGTTACAAAAATGAATGATAGTTGAAATAAGATATCCGACCATTTACCAGTAGGAAATAAAATTTTTAAACGAATTCTAAAATGAAAAATGCTTGTTAAATCGTAAATAAAAGTAGGTATGGGATTTTGATGACGATTTTACGCCCCTAGGAAAGTCCCATCCAGGGCAATCCCCCCCTTACCCTCCCTTCCCTCTCACTCTGAGCTAAGCCATTACGTGGTGTGTGCATTCACCAGGAAGTGTAGGAAGGAGGGGGAGGGCTCCCCCGTTGTTGTGGTGGGCGGAAGACTCGCAATAAGCGGATAGCATTTCCCCTCATCCCTCAACCACGCCTGCCGTACATTTCGCAGTGATGGAGTTGCATGCCGGGAAAAAAGGAAGGGAGACGGGGGTGAAAAGGTCGTGCAACTGGGAAGGGTGAGTGCTAGGCTTTTTAGTCAGGGAGAGTATTAGGAGACTAGGGGCGCCCGAAGGTCTTCGATGACGCTCAGGCTGTGCTCCAAAACAGAGACCGTATTTTCAACGTGGCTTGGCGGGTGAAGTCCAAACAATTGGCGCTGAGTTATTCCATGTTTAGCTGCAAATCTCCATAGGAAACAGTCTTGATAACTGAAGAAAGATCTTAGGCTTTCCCGGCGTATGATGATGTTGAAGTTGTTTCGGGTTTCCCACCGGATGAGGTTCTCCATCTCTGCCGGCAGAGATGGAGAATCTCATCCAGTGGGAAACCCGAAACAACTTCAACATCAGTCTTGATAACTCTTAACACAGTATGAAAAAGACTAATACCACTGCGACCGCCAAGGCGCGAAGGGTCGCACTGCCAATTAGTTCCTAAGCATTGCCGGCCGTTGACAATCTAAAGAATAACTTTTACGTTGGCCTAGGAGAATATCGAAGTTCTAACAACACGTATCTCAAAAATAGCAACTTTTCAGGAGAGCAAAAAAAACGATTGATTTTTTCTGATTGTACGCTAAAATTAATATAAAAAAATTCATAAAACTGAAAAAGAAGCATTCATTTGCCAACAAAGAGTTGCTTTATGCTTTAATTTAATTTTTTATTGTTATTACAATTTGTGTTACCTGTGTTAAACTGGCCAAATTTTGAGATCTGTGTTGTTAATACTTAGCCATCGATATGTATCATCGTGTAAAGAAAAGTATCCAGCGCAAGCGGTCTGATATATTTTTTCTGTTTTCATGGCTTATTGCTCGTTTAAAACTTAGGTCATTATTTTGAATCTTAACGGCACATTTTAAAAACCTTGTGAATATTTACCACGGTACCAAACGTGAAAATTCTGCCTCCGAGAAAATATTGAGGTATAGTTTTCATATTTCAGATACAGACAAATTTTGACCATTATCCTTTATTTCTGTGACCTGAAATTTTCAGTAACATAGCGCGAAGTTTTAGGCCAGTAATACTTGGAAAGTACCACTTGTGTTTGGGAAAGAAGTCGTGATTTACGGGTATAGAATATATTTTTTAGTGTGCAAAGGAAAATAAATAAGCAAAAATGGCAAAATCATGAGAGAGAAGAGTTTTTAAGAGAGCTGCTGCCACTTACCAATCTTAGGATCAATCTATAGGACAATTGATAATGTCCCCAGGAGCAATTGGTTTTGTTCATTAAACCTATCTGTTCATCAAACCTATCTGCTGACTTCATTACGCGTAATCTGAGACAAGCGGGACTCAAAAAAATAAGGACTCATTTCCCTAAAGAAAACCGCGTATTAATACCTAATTTCATCATAACTAAAACTAATCTCATTCCATGAACAGTCTCCTTCGTCATAAGTTTTACTGACATGGTCAGAGGTGGTTCCAATGATGGGCTATGGGAGAACAATAGCCCCTTTGGGAATCCAATGTACACTAGTTTAAATGGTCACTGTTTTCGGACCCCCATTACTGCTGGGAGATAACCCCTCTAGCCCCACCTGCCTTGCCCCTATCCTGGATCCGGCGCTGGACGTGGTTGATCTTGGCAATTATGATTCCTGTTTAGTTTTACAACATTAGTTATCAAAAAAAAATTAAGGTCCTCAAAGATCACCCAGCAATCCACACCTTCCATTAATTCCCTGTCGAGGAGAGTCAACTGAGTGCCCGAGAATCGGGAAAATCCCGTCGATCGATATTACAGTGGGTGCTCCTTCCTCAGTGTACGCATGCAGGCTGGTGGGTTGGGGGAGGAATGTAGGTAGGGTGGGGGGGCGTCCGGAGGTGACGCCACCGCCGCTCCCGTGGGGTGGCGAGGGCCCCAAAGCGAGTGCAGAAGGCGACGGGAAAGGGAGCCGACGCACTCCCACGCGATCACCGCCGCCGGCCCGAGTCAAATGCCCCGGCCACGCCCCTTTCGACGGTCGAAGAGACCGCGAGGTCGAACGGTAGACACACCTCACGCGCTCTCCTCTGCTTCTTCTTTTCCCGCGCGAAATTGAGAGACCAGAGCAGCCGCCATTTTGCCCTCCGCCTCCCCCCCTCGCACGACTCACTATGCAAACTTGATCGGAATGGGATTGGTTCAGTGTGATCGCCGTTCCGGTCACATCTGTCCGCAGGGAAAATCGTTCTATTTGCCCCGAGGGGTGTGGACTAGGGGTGCCACGCTGTGTCCTTGGCAAATATTGGATAATAGGCTGCTCGAAGCTTAGTGTAGTATTTTTCTCTATCAGATGATAGGAGGTCAAAGGTAACACGACATCCGGTACATTATGGCATGCTGTCGCATTTATGCTAGTGCAAAACGAATCTTAATCAAGGAATGAACCGACTGTGACTTTTCTGAAGCGCCCATAGAACAGCTTCATATGAGGGTAAAATTAGGAGTGGACAATATGTCAAGTATCCAATTTGAACAATAAAAAGTTATGGTACTTTTTCATACGATTTATTCAATACGACCGGTGTCGTCGCAGAGGCGACATCATCAGGTACAGAAATCGTTATAGAAAATGATATACCTCCGGGCACAGAAAATCATATACCATTCATCCATTCATAATGAGCATAAGAAACGCTGGTGCAAACTGAGTTATTACGGAAATATTTCACAGGCAACCGCAAACCTTTTTCCCAGAGAAGAATTTAGAATTGCATATCATAACACATCTAACTTAAGGGCGTTATTATGCAATACGAAATATAAAATTGACATAATGATAGAAGTGGCATTTACAGACTCAGGTGCAGTGACTGTGAGACCTGTTACATAGGCCAGACTGGACGTTGGTTCCGATTAAGAACAGAGGAACACGGAAGGCATTTGAGAAACGGGGAGTTAGACAAATCGCATTTCGCGAAACATCTATGGGAGAGTGAGCACTGGAGCGATTTTGTTCCGATAATTCTCCACCTTGAGAAAAAGGGAAGAAGGATGGGCTGCTTGGAGGAGTTGTAGATTAGGAAGCACATCAAGAATGGAATTTTAGCAAATGAAAATATTTTTGTAAACTATTCCCCCCTTTTGGAAATTCCCCTGAAGCTGAGTAACGCTCCAACCCCAACGCAACCCTCCCCTACCAACGCGTAATAGCAACCAGATAAACAACAACAAAATAACTGTCATTATAACGATTTCTGTACCTGATGATGTCGCCTCTGCGACGAAACCGGTCGTATTGAATAAATCGTGTGAAAAGGTACCATAACTTTTTATTGTTCAGAATGGATTTTCACAAAGCAAAGCCAGAAACAATCGAGTTTAAGTATCCAATTATTTAAATTTTGTATGTATATTCCAAGGTCCAGGAAATACCAAATATTGCACATACAATTATAATGATTCGCGTTGTACACTCCAAACCATGAAACATTCGTCGATAGTGCAATATTACCGCAGTCGAAAACGTTGCTGCTGTTAATACGGCAAACCATCTCATTTTGGCAGTCTGGTAGAAAAAGAAATCCCAATTTTAATTCTTTTAATACGACATAATTGGCCTAGTTTAATACAACGGCACGTAAAGAGTTGACATTTAGTTAGATGGAAAATTTCTGTCAAAATCAAGAAAAACATAGCGAAGTGAATGATGATGGAGGACAAGTTGTAAAAAAAAGACGAAAGAGATGGAAGTAGTCGTGCATTTGTACCTATAAATCAATTCAACCTCTAAAAGGCAGATGTAAATTCACAATATTGCGTATCGGTGGTTTCAGGAGCAGCTGACATGCATCTAAGCCATAATAATTTTTACATTCCCGCGAACAGATGCCTGGGCATGGACATAGGTTAAACTTCACATGAAGACGTCCCATCGAATGTGATTGTGCAGGACGGGGATCAACTGCGCAAAAATTCCGATACTCACCAAACGGGTGTGGTATAACAAGAGGACATAAAAAAAACAACAAGCGCAAAAATCCTCATGAAATGGGAGCGCATCGAGGCCATCTTTCACTTGATTTAATATTTGTGTGATTTAAAGATAACATAAAACTGAAAAATGAATTTCATATCAAATACCTATAAAATTTTATGGCCTAACTTGTAATTAATTGCAGGGGAAATAAAATTCGTTTTGAAGGTTCCACAACAAATCCTTATTAGCACTGACCATAGTTTCGATACTGTGATATCGCTATCAAGAAAGTGAATATCTTGATTCTTCAAAGTGAAGCCGAAAACCTTACTCAAAGAAATATCAACGGTTGGTCTTCCAGTAGATAGCCACTACTAATGGTTGCAATGGTAGCCATTCGATAAATTCTAAATTACCTACGCTCTCTCGAAAACATTTTTCTTTCTGAAGCCTCTTTTAATGTCTAAGATTTCCTTTGTTAAACATATTTCGCTTTATTCGATATGCTGTCTAGTCGTAATAAGTCTCGGCACGAGTCGCCGCGGCCTGTGAAATTTATGGTGTTGCGCACCAAGAAGCATTTTGGCGTTTTTATGAACAAGAAGTTGAAGTCATTCCATTCGGTAGCTATGTGCTCGGTTTTGGTGTTTTTCTATTCTATGTTCTTTATTTCCCTTTGAGGGATGTACCTGATGCGAAAATGGTTCCTTGCACCATCTCGTAAAATACTTGTGGGAATTTCTATCTATTTATCATTCTTCCTCAGTAAATCATTTCCCAAAAAAACCTGAAAATGATCCCATATTTATTTGCGTTTTACCGATTAAGTATTCCACCATTTCTAGGAAATACAGGTTTTCTAATACAGGTACAGTTGACTCGTATTTTTTCGCGGACTAGATTTGCAGAAGTCTCCGTGGCCTCTGGGTTTCACCGCCACAAAAATAACTCTACGACAGGTTCGCTGGTATTCCAACCAGCGTCTTCAGGTCGAGTGAGGTTTTCGATCCATTTAGATGCCAATACTTTGGTGCCAATAACTGTAATGAAATGCGTTTTTGGTGCCGAGTGAATGAGCTCATTGATGTTCTTCGGGTAGTACATCATGGGAAAAAGCGGAGACAGTAAGATTTACTCTCTCAGTGATTCTCAGTTAGGTCTCCCATTATTTTGTGGGGTTAAGTGTTTAAATCTTGCAGATTTGTAACGCAATCCCAGACACAGGGAAATCTGATCGTCTGTCACTAACTGGATGAGGTAAAGACTCCACAAAACAAGAATAATCAGCAGCCATAGAAACAATTGTGAAAAAGTTACAAGTATTGTTCAATCAAAATGTATTCAACGTAGAACTATTCAAAATCAAAAGTATTACAAAAATCAACGATGATAACTAGTAATCTCATAAGGAACATTACCAACACTTTAAAAAGCCAGGTACAAAGCTGTGTTTGCCTGTCAGCACCAAATATGATTTTTGAGAAATCACTCCCTTAGTCGACCGAAGTCACCGCGACGGAAGCCCGTGCGTAAGAGGCCTGCCGCGACCGGGAACAGTGGCAGAGTGGAGTGAGGGAATTTAGAAAAGGAGGGGGGGGGGAATTATTGCGTTGTCCAAGTCAGCCGCGGCAGTCACCCGGCACCCAAGTTGACTCAAACCCCCAGAACACTACACTTCATCCAACAAGGGGTTGGGGGAGAACAGCGTACCGCCGGGTTTCCCCTCCTCAATCTTCTGGGTTGGAGACATGGCCAAGTGGTGTGATAGCTGGTTGAGGCAAGCCATTGGAATTCAAGGAGGGGAAAATCACAGTAGGATGAGGTCTTGGAGGGAGAGAGAGTTATGATAGGACAAAGTGAAGTACCTCTCTCTCCAAACTGCATTATTATGCCTCAGCACCCACTTCCCCTAGATTGCCAAGTGTAGGTATTTCTCCGCCATACCAGCTATATAAGTATTTATCTCCAGGTGGGCTTGTTCGGTGGGCTGGTTCGGAGGGCTGGATCGGAGGGCAGCTTCGGAGGACAGAGTTCGGAGACAAGAGTTCCGAGACTTAGAGTCTCTTAGCCTTTGAGTCGAAGGGCCTTTGCGCTAAAAGCCTTAGCGCGAAAAGCCCTTAGCAGGAAAAGTCCTTAGTCCCCAGAAATTCCTCCCAATTCCTCCGAACTTCCTCTGAACTTCTCCCGCTAAGGACTTTTTGCGCTAAGTTCTGCGGGTAAGTTCGGAGGAATTCGGAGGAATTTCTGGGGGGTACCAGAAATTATTGAGGGGGTTCAATAAAAATGCCACAATGAAAACTGTTGTGAACGAATACTTCCTTTAACGAAAAGTTAACCCTTAACGAGTTAATGAAATAAAAAGTATAAGACGTCACCAACTCATGAAAAGTGGGCGGATAATTTCTCATTTCATAGTTTTACGCTTGCGAGCTTCAGCTTGTTTATAAGTCGTGACGTATATTTCCATTTCACGTGCTGAATTATTTTTATGAATTACAATGGCGACCTGAGGGAACGGCCCCTATCAATCTTACTTACTTTACTCGAAATGTTACCTTTTTATTACAGTTTATCTAAATATATACCAGTCAACACCCAAAACATTTTACAAAATGAAAGTCCGCCATTTTGTATAAATCTTCGGCGAAAAAATTTCATGAAAGGACATAATATCCTCTAAAGAATTGATGCAAATTTTCATGTAAAAATATCGCTAATTTTCAGCAAGGAGCTCAATTTAATTTGTTATTAATATGAAACATGGGTTGCATCATTGCATTCAAGATTTTTTCAAAATGTTTATGCAACGTTTCATCTCTTTTTCCGGTTATTTTTTTTACTTTTGGCTGGCTTGATTGGAATTCAGCTTCCTCTGTGTTTCATTTTTTCGTTTTGAAATATTAACTGAGTATGAACTCATGTTTTTTACTCTATGTGACAGAACAATATACGGATACGAACAAACGGAATCCAGAATCCTTTGGAACTTACAAGCCTCGGAAAAATGCATGTTCAAGGTTTCAGCATATCTCCTAATTATGTCTTAGAGTCTTATGCTTGTTTAAATTGAAGAGGTATTAATATTTTTCTCAGAACTCATTCAGAGCATTGTTTCAGTCAACAGAAGGCAACATTTTCCGTGAATCCAAACGTCGATAGAGCTCTGAGAATATTTCCTACTTCCTGTATTATATAGTATCCTCTTATTGTATTTCAAATACTGCTTTCTTTTCGTGCACAGCATGGTGCAATAAAACTAATTTTTCATTGCATTATAATTTATCCTACTGATTTTGTTTCCATTTATATTTTTAATCATGCCCGCGTATATTTTATTTTTCATGCTTACTAATAACAATAACTTCTTGTTGTAATACTCGTTTTCGCATTTCCTTTTTAGAAGTTCATATACTTTGCAATGAATCAGGCAAAGGCGCAGACCCGCTAAAATTACTATAACTGCAAGGAAAAAAACAAAATGAAAATATTATTAAATTTCCATTACAGCTCAACACATTTTTGTCACCCGTGTAAGAATCTCCTGTTGTTCGCACACATACACTAGATTACGCTTATTTATTTTCTCTTCTCAATCCTTTCATGACGCATAAGTAAAAAAATGTATCCTTTTTCTTTTTTGGCATCTAGTAGTTTATCTCGGGCAACTTCTACATTACGGAAATTTCTTTAAATCCATTTCCATGACGAAAAATACGGTCGTCAATTTTGGAAATAACATCTAGGCTTCGTAATATTTTGCTGGTGATGTCATAATATAACACTCGGTACCTTCAGCTCGGGAAGAAGGTAAAGCTGGAGAATACTCCGTAGATGTTAGCTTCGCAATTGATTCTGGATAATCTTTAGTTTTAGAATAAATGTAACATGATTTCTCACGAAACCTTGGCTGAGAAACCTCTATTCATTTTATCTGAGGACTGATGGTTAAGGGATGTAGTCATGATTGTCACAGCGTAGACATTTAGGCCTATTATTTCTAGCTCCGGGGATTCATTATGGTTTGGATTGGTATCTAGATGCAAGTTTGCACGGAAGCTGAAATTCTTACAAAGGTGCTAAAATTTGTTGAGTTGTGAAAGAATCTGGTATTCTTTTAATTTATTTCTTGTTTTTTTAGTGGTTTTGGTAATTTTTGCGGTTGATGAGCGGTGCCTGTGTCTTGACCTCGTTAGAGTCATTTTAATAGATTTTGGTGAACAATCTTGGAATTGCCGGAGAAACAAAATTTAAGCTTTTCTGGTCCATTTTAAGTTCACGCTAATTACAGGAATACCAAGGAGGAAAAAGTCGTTAATCTTGGCCAAGACTTGAAATTGATCCCCCAACCCCCAGCTCTCATAGGTTGAGTGGTCTGACCTTAAACGCTTAGTTCGTTTGAGCACTAAGCATTGATTCGGTGTCTTTTGGCTTAATTATAAATCAAGGCGAATAATCGAATAATAAAAAAGAACAATGATTTTCGAGATAGACGGGGTAATTTAATCGGCTATATTATGCTTTGATCAAGACAATCGTCAAAGGATCCCTCGTAGATCCAAGACAATCGTAGAAGGATACAACATGAAGGTTGATGATTCAAATTTTATCCATGCTTTGAAGGCATTGATCACTTTGTTTTATACTTTTTTAATTGTATAAGTAATTAATTGAAAAACAGAATTCATCATACATTATGCTCAACAAGTTTTAATATTAGACCCGACGGAACGAAAAAATATATAGGTACTTACAAATTTTATCCTCGTTTTAATGGTGGTCAACTCGTTTCAGTAATTTATTCAGCAAAACAAATAGGAATCGTAATTTGAACAAAACACCTCGACTTCTTTGATGATAGTCGATCAACATATTTAATAAAAATTAAATATTATTTCAATTTAAAACATTTAATACTTGAAATAATTGGCCATATAAAAGCAAAATATCAAAGATACATCAATTATAAATTCAAATACGGATTTAGCGGATAAAAAGCACAGGAAACGCTCCTTCATAATGCAAAGGAGAGTGAATACAAGAGCGGTATTAATTCCGATCACCTTTTTTCGATTTGGGACCTCTGTGGCACTTTAAGGGTAGCACTCCAAGCACGTGAGGCAGTCGTAAAAATAACTTATTCAACCCAAACTTGACATACTCATTTAACAGAAGAACAAAGAATTACCTTTGGTGGGAATTCAAAAATGGATTGCAAAGATTTCGAACACCTTATGTTATATTGGAAATCAAAAGAATAGGCTATCTAGTAGTAACAAATTTGACTTATTTGTGTCATTGTTTAAACAGCCGCAATATATCAAACTCACTTTTTCCAAAAATAACGTGGTTGTCGATAGAACTATTCAAACCAAATCAGCGTAATAACGACACATCACGTATTGCATGGTGTTATTATTTCTGAGGTGAATGAGTTGAGGTGACCATCCTTTCCCCATCCAAGGACTAATCCCCTTTAGAAGTACAAGATGATGATTCATAAGACAAAATAATGTTCACATCTCAACAGATTGGTACTGGGAAAAGATAAGAAAAAATTCATTAAATTTTACGGCTAAAATAATAAAAATAAATATTTACAAAAAGTGTGATTTAACTTTATGGCACACATTCACTATGGATAATGAAATTGTATGCTTAATAAAGTACTCTGTATGTTTTTAAGGTACACAGCCGAATTTTACAACATAAAATACAGTAAAATCTTCATATGCATGTAAGTTACGACCCCCTGGTCGTGTCTATAACAGATATTGTGAACCATTGTATGTGAACTACTTTATTGTCCATAGTAAATATACATTTGGAAATTTCAAAAAAATAAATACGAATAAGAAGAAAAGAGCAAATAAAAATAAATACAGCGACAAAATAACAAAAATTAAAATTAACTTAAAGAATTATCTGATAGGTATCTACAAAACACAGAGGAAAGAAAGGCAACTGCAACTGCAACCCTAGTAAGTGTACTATTTTTTCCATGGTAAACATACATTCGAAATTTTAAAAAAATGACTATGTATTTAGAAGTAAAAAATAAACAAAGACAGCGAAAAATTAGCGTGATTTACTATCAGATAGGCATCTACAAAAAACGGAGGAAAGAAAGACAGTAGAAAAGTTGAACGCGTTCGTCGATCCCGGTCTGTCTGTGTGAGAGGCGTAGTGTCAGCCCATATCATCATCGCCTCTCCATCCTCCCCTGCTAACACGGAGTCCACGCCAGCGAGGCCGGAGTATGGGCGAGACCGCGCTTTGCGCTGGAAGGGAGGAGGTGGAAGCTCTGTGAAAATGGTTACGGAACAGCAACCCCCGCAGCGCCCGCGAAATCGATAAAGGCGAGGGGGTGGGGGCGCCGGCGGGAAAGGATGGAAGAGTGGGATGGGGGGACAGAGTGGGTAGGATAGGGGTTGAATTCTCCATCCCGGGAGGACGAGATGTGGAAGGGGTCTGGCGCTCACGGAAGGGGTTCAGGGTATTTCCAGGGTATACCCAACCCTCCAGAGCAGCCTGTCCCCTTTTATCTCTCTCTCTCTCGCGCGTATATCCCCTACCAATTTTTTGCACCGCATTCAGCAACCCTCCCCCTTGCACCATGAACCCCATCGCACTTAGGAAAGAATGAAACGCACGCCTCGCCGTGCGCCAAGCCACCCGCTCGCGTCGCGGTTATTAAGTGATTTGGTTTCTTGAAAGAGTACTGGTAATATTGCTCCGGTAATTGAAATAAATAGACGTCTCCAAGTGACGTGGGAGCGTTGTTGGAGGAAAATTCGTGTCTGCTTACACGCCAACGCAAATTAAAACTAATGAGCTAGTTATACGAAATATGAGTAAAGGTTTTTCAGTAGCGTAGCTATTGAAAGACTCTGACAATGAGTGGCATTAAAAAGTATATCCATCCAAGGGTGTTTTTTTTTTGCTGCTTAATTTTTGTATTGTTTTGAATTATCAACTGATGGAAAATAATAATTCATATTATTTATGTAAAACATTATTCGTTAATACCTTCGAGGTTATTTTCAATAATAACCGCAAACATTTCCTCAATTGTTGGAACTAAATACATCCATAGAAAAGTTACTGTGCCATTATTCGGTAAAAAAAACTAAGTGCTCGGACTGGCTTCCTTTCGTACCTAGTAATGAGGAGGTTGTTCAATTTAATTACACAATTTTATATCTTAAATTATGAAATTAGAAAAGATTTTGAAGCTAGCAACATTTTTAATTGTAAGTGAATCCAGAAGCTGGGAAATAAAATTCTGAGATGTGCCATTATTCATTAAAGTATGCATTACTAATAAATTCGATCTATAGGGTGTCATGAGTGTGTTCAATATGTTCAAATACGTAAATAAAGTATTTTCTTCTGAGATATATAGATGAATCATAGCATCATTAGATCTTTATAGTCGACAGTAACTATTATGCTTATAGGATGATTATACAAAGTCATGATTGGCTGGCAAGGCCAACGAGATTTGTTTAACATTATCCGTTGCAAAAACCTACAACCCGAATTCGAATACTTATGACACCTCAAAGTTCGTTCATTAGATTTTATATTAGAGTTCACATTATGAAATCTCGTTTATTACTGCGTTTTTGTCGGCATGCATACTTTATTAATTAAAGTATTGATTGATGCGTGCGCTTAGAAAAAAAAAACAGATTTCAGCACATTTTTCTGATTTCCAGACAGTTTCATCATATTTACAGCTTTGCACCAGCAAAACGGATTAATTTACTTTTTTCATATCAAGAACTGACCATGAAACTGACCAATAGCCTGGCCAATGACATGAGCCAATGTTAATTGCGAATAGAACTCGCTCCAAAAACGAGATAAATGCTAGGGAAATAGCGTTATAGCCTCTATATATGGAAGACATATAAATTTCCGTTAAATATGCCTCTTCTTATCTTGACTTGGTCCGCAATATACTCAACTCTGACTGTGAGAAGTCTGAATGCATCAAATAACTGCGTGAAATCAGCTCTTTCTTCAACAGACGTAAGTAATTGATGCATATTATCACAGGAATAGGCTCCCGTAGAGGCTCGAAGTCTCTTTTCGTCCATCTTTCATTCCTTTCAACTTTCTTCCGGGAGCCTTATTGCAGTCTGGTTAAAAATTCTAGTTCTGTCTAGATCATATTGTCAACATTGCCTCCCTACAGGTGCTTTTTTTTAAATAGGAGTTTTTTAATGTTCGTAAGAAATATGATATATATTTTATATATATATTAAATATAATACACACTTTGCCTAACTCCGAGGAAGGTGGTAATGCCACCGAAAATTAAGTTATTAATGTGAGTTTTTAATCTTTATCTTGTGTGTTCCGTGATACTGCCCATCCTAGGGTTTTTTACGTTATTAATTATATATTCGTCTATATTTTTAATGCGATTTTAGGACAACATTGTCCTCTCTTAGTATGAACTTGATTGACAATCATAAACATCCATGCCCTGGATGGTAATCAATCCACCCAGGCGGGATTCGAACCCGCGACCTCTAGGTTAGCAGTCGGGGTCTATACCCTGGCGCCACCGAGGCCGGCATGATGATGAGACGAATTGTGCAAGGAATTCTCAACTTTTGTATTTTCAATATATTTACGATCCGTGTAATCTGTTTATTTATCCATTCAACGAAAGTATATATTCATATAGCTACCCAGATATCCTATCTTATATTTCACGTAAGGAAAACTAAACCGTTGTCGTTTTTACGAAAACTTTGCAGCAGATAATACCGACGAAAAACCTCAGCAATGCTCAAAGCAAACCTTCGGGTTGAAGAACTTATGGCATAAATATTTTCTGTTGTGAAAATAAGTATCACTCCTTTCCAAGCTGGTTCCTTTAGATCCATTACGTTTAACCTCGTGAATGCCTGATGTAGACAATGGTAATGGGACAAACAGATGCCAAGAATGGAAAAGGAAGTGCTTGAGAAAAATATATGGTACCTACAGGTAAATAAGGATGTGAAAGTGGATAAATACGTCTTACTCGGCCGACTTTTCCATCTATTACCCCTCTATTCCATTTCTCACTGTCATAATCACTGTCTTGTGACGTGGCCTATCTACCGGGTTCTTCTCAGACGCATGGTGATCCACAGTTCCCTTCCTTTCCCCATTATTCGTTCACACCTTTTCGTTTCAAATTCCTATTTCTATTTTCCTGATTACAATTACCGATTAGCTTTGAGCTGTGGTGATTTTAAGCAGTTCCACGCGATTGACCGGTCTCATTGATATTTTTTCCAAAATTTCTTCATTTAGTATTCCACGGATTTTTGTATTTCATATCCCTGGGAAATTTTCTGCAATCGGCACGGATCCTCATTAGTATTATGAGTTCAATACCTAGCGTAAAACGAGCGAGTAATTCTAATTGCGCCATCAATATTAATTTAATCTAGATCCCGCCGCGGAATGCTCAATAGCAGTTATTCATTGTGCTAAAATTTGATGCCTGCTATGAATTTCGCATTGGGTACCCGCTTGCTGATTTGGCCGCGAGAACTCTCATGTGCTTCAATGAAGTCATTGAGTCTGCGTTCGTTTTTGGTGTCGTCATTAAATCCACGGTCACATAGAGTCCCCAGAGGATACTAAGGGAAGCGTACGCACGCTCCTCGTATTGCGTACGGAATATATCGCTCGATGCGAATGCGTAATTTTAGTTGTGAATATTAATGTAGTTATTAAGCTCATTTGTCACGGGTCACCATAAGTAATGAAATACAGGACTGCGCGCGGAGAGAAAAAGATAAATTTCAGCATGAATCAATTCCACATATGTACCTATACAGTAAATACATGATGCTATAGTATATTGATTTTTTTTTCAATTTTTATGACGCAATCCCAATTGTGCCTCGTGATCGTATGCACTTCCGTACGCATGAACTCACTCATTGACGTAGAATCCGTTATCGATCGAATCATTCAGCATCCACCTGTTTATACATAAACTTTATTAATCCCTAGGGGGAATTTAGTGAAAGCTGTGTACGCCAATACGATAAACGCGAACAATAATCCGCGTAAAACGAGCGCGTAAATTTGACTGTGAATATTAAATTATTCCGCATTATTAAATAATTTTTCACGTATCGCCACGATACTACAATGCTCAATCATTCCGTAACCTAAGCCAACAACTGAATTTAAAAGATGGAATTCCGCGGAACGAATTAAATGGAACTTTCCTTTAAAATTGAAACCATGCTCTTGTACCTACCTCGGGTGAGAGTGGCAGCCTAGTTGGTTGAGGGCTTGGCTTCTGACCGGAAGGTCGAGGGTTCAAAACCTGGGTGAAGTCTTTGGACACTAAGCCCTTTTAAGGGCGAGATTGCCCAGGGAAACGAATCGGCTACCTCCTCTTAATCAGATGCCTGAGGTTTAGTCCGGGCTGGGCTCTAACCGCACCAATCCCAACCAACCTGCTGGCTGAATTACCGAGGGAGTGAAATATAGCTAATCGACCGATGATCATAAAAAATAAGCTTTCCATTATAAGTATTTATTTATGAAACTGTATTTGAATATCCACATCATCGTACACATTCTAACGGCGAAACTTACGTAGCTCACCAAAAATGTTGAATAAGACTAGAATGTGCGTGCTGTTTTGACAAAAACTTGAGGTAATGTTCATTATGTTGTAAGAATCAGGTAAAAATGAAAATGGTGGCTCGTCACAGAACCAATTTTTGAGATATTTGCAAATAACTGCAGGAATTTAAGTCTACGATTGTTACTCGCAAATGGCGCTGAACTCGGTCTAAATAACTGAATAAGTATTCAATTTTGATTTATTTGGTTTCCCTGTAACTGTAACCATCTTTTAACCTCGATAGATATTGCCTATGTTGATTGAAATTTTTTGTTAGGAATATAAGCGAAAATTTAACCAAGATAGTGAGGCTTTGACGATGGCAGTGGCAGAAAAATTAATGTTGGTAGCTTACGAAAAAAGGTGTTGCAGAAAATGATGAAGATCGAATGGGTAGACCGTAAGAGTAGGTAATGCGCAAGTTCTTTGAAGAATAGGGAAGGTGATAAGTCTTTGGTAAACCTTAGGTCGGGCATGATACGAGCGGCGTTAGCGGCGCCGCTCTGATATCGGACCTCATTTAGTTGCGCGTAAATCTATTGAGGGTGGTTACGATATGTTTGAGCGGCGAACGGCAGTGAGCGGTGCCGCCTAGCGCTGCTCATGATTCCAAGACCAGACCGATTTCTTTTTCACTGCCGCTCGCCGCTCAGATGAGCCATCCTTCAGTCCAGTTCAAAATGTCAGACAAGAAACATCTAAGTGGTAAGCCTCCGGCCAAACAAAGGAAGAATAATGGTTAACTACGTGGTATACAAATAGAAGTTTTGGTTAGTGAGGTGCAGTCCAGAGAATGTTTGTGGAATGATCAACATAACACCTTCAAAAACTCTACACTAACCAGAAAACTGTGGAAGGAAGTAGGAGCTAGCCAAACTTCTTTCAAAAACTCTAAGTTTTGTTTTAACAGACAATTAGCAGTTAGTAACAATAAATTTACGATTTCCTCACAGTTTGCCGTCTTCAGATACACTGGCACCACAACGGGAGAAATTCGAAGAGTTGAATAAAATTACCGCTGGTATCGTAGCCACCGCTGCCACTCACGTGCCACTCAGGCTGCCGATCGCCGCACGCCACTCGCCGCTCGTATCGTACCCGAGGCCAAAGGTGCGTTTGCAATGCGTGGAATCCATTTAAGAAACAAGGTAGAACTCATTCTTTTACTAAATTTTCTATATCTTTCCGAACCCGAACGTTGTGAGAGTTTATTGTTCAACGGTTTTTATTAAGTCAAACTCATTCACCCTGATGACAAAGGATGAGTCACTCGTAGAAACGTTGAATGTTGATATATAATTATTTAATCAAGTGGAAATACCTCTCTCTTACTAAATCTGACGGTCTCGTCGTGAGAAAATAGTCCAACCTTCACCATAGAGTGAGAATATATATATACTGCATTGCATGGTATACTATATGTACTCTACGGTGAAGGTTAGACGATTTTTGATAAGTCGTTGAAGCTTATAATTGCTCCCCTGTAAAATTTGGTTTCAAAGACTTACCAAGTTTTTCCCCGTGACCGTATATTCAAATCTTTTTCGTATCCCCCCTGACGGAATGGGTTTAGCGATGGAAAAATTTCGGTCGAAATCGATTTTTCGAAAAATGAGTTCCCCCTTCACCACCGATATAATCAAACCCTCAAACATTTTAACCATTAATATATTTATCTAGGAAATAGCCTTTTACTATAGAACCCATGATGCAAAAAGTACCTCTTCACTTTGAAGCTTACCGTCGCTAGCCTATGTAATTAGTCCAGATTGTGCGAAAAATCCGCAGAATGAAAAACATTTGCCTTGACCGGGATTCGAACCCGGATCACTTGATTTCCGACTGACATGAAGCACGCGACCCTTTCCTTGGCAATTTGTTAGAGGGCGCTGCTAACCACATTCAAAGGCGCCAAGATACTCATATCTGGTTCTGTTCGAATACCTACTCCCTCCTCCCACTTTGGTCGGAAGATTCCACGGCGCTGCATTGGCAGAGGAAGGCGGCGCACGAGTTTCCTTTCAAATCAGTTGCTTACGGGTAGTAATATATAATAATAACACCTTACGGGATTCAATTGCAAGTGAAAATGAAAAATTGCTTTGTTCAGGTTCGTAAAGGATGTACTAAGGTTACAGGGATCGTGTTTAATCATAGGGCGATATTATTTCCGCAATGTCACTTTTTTGGCGGAATAAATTGACTGTTTTGGCAGGTAAATTCTCTGCTAAGCTAAAGTGATCGTGAAAGTACTTAGCCAATATTTTTCCTTATCCATTTTTTTGAAAGAGTAACAGTTATGAAAATGTTGTCACCACCAAACATTATTTGCAATCACATTCATGATGGATATTTATTTATTTCCATTGCCCCATAAACAGGACATTTGCGGCCTTTACAATGGGGACTTGACAATTAACAATGAAGGACATTCATACACGCCCATGGATAAGGGTAACATACCCAGGCAGGACTCGAACCCGCGACCTTTGGCTTGGCAGGCGAGGACTTTACCCCGCCGCCACCAAGGCCGGCAAGCTGGTTTGCCTTATTGCTTGAATTCTCGTCTTCGAAAAATAAATTTTATCCAAAACAAATAACCTCAATTCAACCAATTATGTGAAAATGAAAAATGGCAACGAAATGTCTCGCGTGCATGAAAACACTTTGCCATCATTAGCGATTCCAGGTAAAGTGAGAGAAGGAATTGCAGCACGTTGTTTTTGTTCTGGAGGAGCGATTGACGGAAGCGACTTGGCTCGCAATTTTCCGCGAACACGTTGGTAAATTCGATGTCGCAATGGCATCAACCAGGAATCGACGCTCACATCAAAATACGCATTTGTTTTTAACAGTTGCTTAAACGATCCGGAATCAAAATTAAAAATGTTTTCGCCAACTGAATCTTAGGCTTAAAGCGACTTCAAGGGGTGTGGGATAGTAATTGACAGTCACTAATTAATTGTCAGCAAATGAAAGTCGTCATACCAACGCCATAATTAAGCTCGATAAAGCTAATGATTAAATGGGTAACTCAGTAAAATTTAAATATTAATATTCGAAGAAGTTAAAATGCCCTTCCAAGTTGGAAATTTGGTTTATTTTAGGCTTATTGTTAAAATTGTGAATAGTAATCGTGAAAAAAACAAAACAAGCTCCATCCATGTATTTCATATTAATGAGCTAAGGTAACCATAAATTTATATGCACCTAAGACCACCCACCTATGATCTTCCAAAGTTTTTCAAGCTTGGGTCACATAAACTCAAGATGTAATAAAATAGCAGGATTAGTATAACCCTTGAGGTTAGTCCGTACCCTGAGTACTGTTGTAATAGAGCTCCCTTAACTCTCGTGTGGTTACTTTCCAGGTGAGGATGATACGCTATACACGGTGAATGATCATGCGAATAAAATCATTAGCCGTGTGCAACGGAAAAATTCGAGAATGAACCGTCATTCGCATTAAGTCAAAAAGTCATTAAGTCATATCAATAAGTCAAAATTATAACTGTTCTATTTCGCTCGCATGATCCCGTGAATGATGGCATAATCATTCGCATGATCATTCACCGTGTACAGCGACCTTAAGGAAGCGGTAATGTGGACAGTTTAGAATGAAGGGAGGATGTGGACGAGGGAGAAAGAGGGGCGAAAAATAAAGCGGACTGTGGCTTTGCGAGGGGAGGAAGTTTCAGAGCGGGAGGGGAAGTCTACGCTACACGCCTACTACGCACGTCTCGACCGCATTCATTCACAAGGGGCTCCCCGTCCCCATGCCATGCTGCATCCAGGACCCCCGAGGGACTGGCTCAATCCATATGCAACATCGGTGCTCAGCCGGCACCACCGAATTATAAAACCCGAAGATCCCTCCGAGTGGAGTTTCTCCACCCTGAAGATTATATTGTTATTCACCAGTGACGCAGCGATTGGGGAGGTCCTGGGGGTCCGGACCCCCCTCCAAAATACAGAAACACAATTAAAAATACTTCCTCGACAGTCGAATTCCTTATTAGTCGAAACATGCAGGATTGGCAGTTACTAGGCAAATGTTCCTTTTTTCTTCGTAACTAGTGAAGTGTTCTGCGCATATGCAGGACATCAGAATGGAAAAAAAATCAATGGACTAATACGATTGCCTTTTATCATTAATCCGTCATGAAAGTAATAATGGCCTATGGCCAATTGCCATGTAATCGGCAGGTGTCAGCAATACCCGTAGAAAAGATAAATGAATGTTTGAATAGAGATAAAAGGAATCCGACTTTTTAACAATCGTCATCCTGCATCAGGCAAGAGGAAACATGCCACCCATAGGCGGATCCAGGGGGGGGGGCACGGGGGCACGTGCCCCCACCCCAGACCCTTAAAAATATGCTAGATTTTTAATACGGTCCCATAATCATTGCGTTCGTTTTGTATGACGAGGTATCCTTGAGCCCCCCCCCAGAACAAAATCCTGGATACGGCCTTGCTTGTGCCCCCCCAGAAAGAAATCCTGGATCCGCCCCTGATGCCACCAATGCATGGAGGCATTTTGGTGTCTAGGTGACCGTTTTAGACGGATACCAGACGCAACTGAGCGCTAATTTTGATTGGACAACCTATGGCATGGCGCCCGAAATGCCCTGCCCCCGTTTGACCTTTCGCTTTGAGCACGGTGCCTTTAGGCTTTAGCAGGGTGCCTTTTGACGTAACGTGAAATTGTCTTGGCCTGCCGTCACAAAGGAGCAGCAAATTGTATCCCCTTAGGCGAGTGGTCCGCAGGTCACATGTAGTTTAAGAGACGTTTGGGAATGAAAAAAAATCCTATTTGCGGCCAATAAACGATATAGAATAGACAATAATGCCAATGAAATAGACGCCGTTAATATTGCAAGGTATGCAAGTCTAGCTGAATACGTTTTATGAAATGCTTGGAGCAATCAATTACCTATGATTTTTTTACAGGCAAGACTCATATAAAGGATAAAATGAGAAGGTACATAAGGTGGGCGGGTTTGGTCCGCACTTGATTTAATATTATCCCAAGTTTTCCAGTGACCTCTGCTGATTTTAAACAACATCACTATAGATCGCATATAGATCGGTGGAGCATAGGTATAATGTTTCGCTGGTAATATCATTCTTCCAACACTCACATTTCTACTCACCCCACACTATCATTCGTGGTTGGTCTCTTGCCGAAATATTTAAACTATGTTTCGCTGAAAATTTTTCATTGAAGCTCGGAACTCCGATCCCCGTGTCCAGAATCCAGATCTGCTCTATTCAGCAGTGCGGAATTGAGACTACATTACTACTTCGTCCTTCGAACGCGAAAGAGCTGCCAAATACCATCAATAGGCTGATCTGATTCCTTTAATTTTTAGCTGAGTTCCTAGCCTGAGGTATGGCTTACCGATCCTTACAAGTCGGATTGAAAAACGTCTGCTCATACAGTTGTCTGGGATTGAGCTACGATTCAGTTCTCCCTCCGTTTTGCGGGGCGTTTAACAATTGGCCCTTTGCCCTTGTACGAAATTAATTTCCGTGTTTAAAGGAGCTGGTAAACATTTGAAATGGGCTACCCTTCTCCCTTCCACTCCTATCTTCACTCCTAGGACTGACTCGCCTGAGGACTGACTCGCCGATTCTTACCGATCAGGCTTGAAATACATCTTCTCGTACTGAACCCCAGAAATGAGCTATAGTTCAATAGTTTCCCGGGCTCGGAGGCGGCGAGGTAAAGTCCTCGTCAGCCAAACAAGAGGTCGCGTGTTCGAGTCCCGCCTGGTTCATTCGCCACTATTCAGGACATGGCATTTCGTGCACGTGCAAAGGAATATAATTGTAAAATTTGTTTAACACCCCGATGTAAAATGGCTAATATATGCATTATTCGGTGGTATGGAATAAATGAATACTCTGTCCGTCGTACAGGATGTTTTGCCTTTAACTTCCTGCCTTCGTAATTAGGAGGTACCAAATACCAGCGCGGTTGCCCCCTCTTGCTCACTCCTATCTTTACACCAAACTTGAAGGCTGACTCGCCGATTCGCACAGGACAGGCATGGAATACATTCACTGATGATAGGAGGGTACGACTGGAAGCGACCTACTATCCCCACTTCCCCCGGAAGCCACAGGCACCCCACCCACACCACCGCCCGTTCCCCTTCGCCCCCAATTCCCCTCCCTCCCCTCCTCAGCGAGCCTCGACCGCCCCCGCTTCCAAGCCCTCCCCTACTCCGCCAGGAGACGACGCGCTCCGCCATTGCCCGAGTGCCGAGTTGCACGTAGCCATTCCCGCCAACCCACCTGCTGGCTCTCTCTCTCTCTCTCTTCGCTGCGGTAATGCGCAGTGTGTCGTCCTTCTCGGCGCCAAGACCTCTCCGTGGCGCCCTCCTTTCTCCCCCGTCTGTGTTTGTCGTAATCATTATTTACCAGTAGCAGCGGGAGCCTCCCGAGAGTGTGTTGTTTGCCCCTCTTGACCGGACCCCGCTGCTCGTGAGTTCTCTCGGCGCACAAGTGGATCTCCACGACGTGAGAGGACGATGACTCCGGGCCCGAAGAGGGTTGGAGAAATGCTCAGCTGTCTCCTCTAAGGGGTGGGATACCCTCTGATGCGGATGGATTTTAAAGGCTTTTAAATCCCGCTTCATTCTCCGGATCATCTACATAATACCCTGCGAGCCACCTCTAGGGTGTTTGGCAGGGGGTGATCAATCATCAGCATGCACCATGCATTGGACTCCCACATGCACACCACACCTTCCAAAAAACGTCACGTATACTAACAAATTAACTACTATATGCTGTTAGAGATAATAATAACATTGAGAAACATGCAATAAGTTTTACATAGGTTAGTTGGCTACACTACAAATCATGCAATCTATCTATGAGTTCCATCGCTGCCGTTATGATCTCTTATTGATCGTGGAAAAAATGACATTCTGTACCTGTCTGTTCTACAATCTATCTCTCTTCTTCGATCGTTCTGTTTGGGATTTTATTTGGATGATCGATGTTTAAAATCAATCTCACGAAGGCAACTTGGCTGTATAACTATTACTTATACCATTATTTTTAACCCGTCAACGCCCACGGGTGCCACATGGCTCCGCAGTGCAGCGCCGAGCCTAAACTCCTGCAATGCATGTAATATGTGATTCTTAGCGTACGTTTCGTTGCACGTAAGCTGTATAAGTTTTCTTCGGTGGCGGCGGGGTAAAGTTCTTGCCTGCGAAATCGAAGGTCGCGGGTTCGAGTCCCGCCTGGGTAAGTTACCCTTATCCAGGGCATGGGCGTGCGTGAATTTCCTTCTTTGTTGATTGCTAATTCCCATTCCAAAGGCCATAAATGTGCTATTTATGGGGTAATAAAAATAAATAAAAAATAAATGAAATTCCATTGCTCAGTCAATGCGACTTGTGTTTTTCACTGTGTCGGATCGTCCCGTCAGTTTCACAGCAAACATTTTTTTCCGGACCCATGAGTTATGGGTGCTTGATCCAGGGAAGTGCTTTTTTGCTTATAATTATTATTTTAATAATTATATCGTAATTTTTTCGTGAATTGTAAATTATAAGTTAATATTTATTAAAAAATTAGCAGTTTCGGGTGGTTCCAAGTGTGTGTTACCCGTATCAATTTTTGCTGTGGGCCTGTTTAACTTACGGTTGCGATGTTTATCTCTATATTTCATCACATAGTGATATTCATAACAGAAATAGATACTGAATGTTTTCAGAATGTGATTAAGCTAAGTTGAAAGCTTATTTTCATATAAAATATTATTAAGCAAAACTCCCCGAGTTTTGATGAAAAGTAGGTATTCATAATTAGGTTAAATCGAAACTTGAAGCTTGTACGTATTGGAAGGGCTCAATATCTATTAGCAATGAAAAACACTCCGTTTCTTCCACAATTTACTTAAAAATTACTGACGGCATTTATATTTTTCGGTATTTATATACTTTATAATGGCGTGACAGCCGAAACCGGTAGTAATTTTTAAATGAATTATGAATGTAACGAAGTGTTTTTCGTTACTAATCATCATCGGGCGTAAATTATGATCAATATTTACGACTACAACAGTTGTAATTAATACGAATTATTACGAGAGTCAATAATTAATATTTATAAATGCTAATTAATTATTACTACCGTCGAAGCTAATAAATACGCCTGATGGTGATGATTATTTGTCAAAATCCGGGTCGCTTTATTGAAAAAAAAGAAGTGGTTTTAGTAAAAGCTATCCAACCAAGAAACCTTCAAATGGAATGCCACACAGTTGAAAATGAGTTAGTGAATTTTATTTTAAAATCGCATGCATTCTTGGTGTATTTATGTTTTTCCTTGTATCGTCATCATCATTATGAGTCACCAATGTGACGATTGGTTTGACGCAGCAGTCCACTCAATTCTTCAATCGGCTAATCTTTAAGCGCTAACACCTATACCGCAACTCTTCTGTTCTTCATCCCATGTCACCTGCTCCATATATCTTAGGCCTTCATTTGCCATTATTCACTACCACTTGTCCTTCGGGGATTGTTTACATCAGGTGATCAGTGTGTCTAATGATGTGGCCGATTATGTATCTTGTAAGTATTATTCCCACGGCTTTTAAGGCAATTCTCTCCTATTCTTCTTGAAAATTCCGCATTACTCGCAAGGTCAATCCAATTAATCTTCATCTTTCTTCAGTAACACCAAATTTCGAATGCTTCCAATCTTAACATATATACTGCTCCATTTGTCCATATCATAGTGCCATAAAAAAGAACCGTGAAAATGGAGGTCCTAATTAATTTTGATTGTGAGTCCGATTGGAAATATTTTGGTGATTGCTATTTTCTGCAATGATGATAATATGAATGTTCATCGTAAATGATATTCTTTGATACAATTTCTTTGCTTTCTACTCATATTCGTTTGTCATTGTTTCTATGTAGTATCTCTACATTTGCAAATCACGAGATCTTTGAGGCCAAGGCAGGAAATAACAATGAAGTTGATGGTTGGTGAATTAACTTTGTGGAAGTTATGCATGATAAAATAAAATAAAATCACTTTGTACTTTCCACACAATTTTAATATTATGCGACCGGTTTCGGCGTGTTCTACGTCATTTTCAATCTAAACTGCAAGATAGGCATTATGCCAATTTTTTGGCTTCACGAACTTTCTTCTTCTCTTTTGCGATTTAAACTTGCTCCAACTATTTTCTTTTGGGCTTTCTGGAAAAATATTACGTCCATTTTGATTTCCCTAAGAGAGCATACTGTAGAAATTCCTTAAAAAAATTTCTCACGAGTTCGTTCGAGCTTTCTACAGAATTTGAGAAGATTTCTTTCAAGTGAAAAAACGTTTTTTCTTATGAATTTCTTCGATTTCTTATAGCTTAAAAAGTATTAATACCGGATGTTTTTTTTCAAACATTGCCCTGTGGGATATACTAGCTATACCATCAAGCTTGGTTTTTTGCAGTCAACTATAATCAATTTAACTACTCAATAACTAAATAAAACACTAGGGCTATCGAGCTAAATACATTTTCTACTGATGTAATCGGTGCTTAATTAAGTAGTTACTATGTATCATTACAGGTGGCATATATAGGCAGAAAGTAGAAACACAAGTTAACTCGTGACCCATCCGCAAAAATTCTTTCGGCAATGTCTGCATGCTTCGGCATAGTTCTCTCAAAAAAGTGTAGGAATTTCTCACCATAATTTTTTGGTTCCGCGAAAAAGGAAAAATGTAGCAATAAAAACAGAAAACATGTAGAAGCATTTCTCAGGCTATGTACCGAGAGATATTTTGAATCTATGCCGACATAACGACTTGTTTTTCATAACGAGGGCAGTTTGTCTTTTTTATCTATTTCATCCCTGCCAGTAACTCATATTTTATCATCTAGAAAAAGTTTTTTTTAAACCTTAAAACGTTATAAAATATCTTTTTATTTATGGATCTAAAAACAATGGCAAATACAGAAGAATGGCGCAGATGAATTTCGAGAGTATGACACTTACCTACTAATGTAACGATAACAGTAACCATGAATAACTGCCATGTGCCTCATTCTCGCCTAGCAAGCCAGGAAATTAATCCAACATTAGTATATGTACATAATCGAAATTCCAATAAATGGCATTAAGATAAAAATATTGGGTGCGCTAAGATCATATTATATTTTAGTCGCACACTACAGGAGAAATTGTTGCGGTTAGGATTCAGTTCTTAAAATTTTTCATCAAATGAAATGCGTTATTTTTCGTGTTAGCTTGAAAAACGGAGTAAGAAAAGTCATTCAAAAATATTACAAGAAATCCGATAAATAACATTTAACTAAAGATATTATGAACCCTTAGATCTTGTTATAGTTTAATGGGACACTGCCACGGGGTCTGGATTCACATCTTCCTGAGAAAAGAGCGAAAGAAAGGCGACGAGGCAGGCAAAGAGTAAGGGGTAAGGTAGAACCACCATGAATGGGCTCCCTAATGGAATGGCTGGGTGTTCTCTTCTCCGGAGCAAGGAACAGTGGGGACGGAATATTCCGACAAACCCCTTTCATTTCATTTCCCTCGTACTCACGTGTCGCCTGCAGCATCTTCATATTCATACCCTCTCAACAATTCCCCCACGCCTTCCTCTCCGGAAACAAAAAAATTATCTCGATAATTAGAAAAAACAGGTGTATGCTGTGTGGTGCACCAGGAGATTGGCCCACTTATTTGTGGGAAGTGATAATTGTTTACGATGTTGGATTTTAATGTATTTTTTTCAACTGGCGAAATTGGAAGGACAGTATAAAACTCGACGTAAATAAAAGCTAAATCGCCAGGTATTATCATTTCCCATGAATAAATGACCAAAGTGACAAGCAGGTGACAGCAGCAGGTTACAATACGTCACGTAGGAGGCTGACATTGAAAAAATCTAGTCAAAACCTGAAAAACGCTTTTTTTTCCAGGAACGTGGAGCTTCGCGGAAAAATGATAGAATAATATGTGCGTTACGCACTACTTTATTTTTTTCGTGTGCCTTTCGACGCATAGGTCCAATTCTCGGGATGAAACATGAATCATACATCCGTTTGTCAAATTATCTTCATTAACCCCCAGTGACATCATGGCAAAATTAGCTGTGCCCGAACACACTTTCCTTAACTTTTTAAAAAGTGAATTAATAATCTGTATGTTTTTATAATACAAATTATTATTTACATTTTATCACAAAAATATCACAAAATTATTTATCACAAAAACATTTTATCACAAGTGTTTTTTGTTTCGAATGTAAATATTAGAAATTTTGATGCAGAAAAATTGATACGTGTTGTTTGAATATTATGTGATTTGTTAACCAGTGCCGGAACGGCGTTCCGACGCGCTCCGGTACCATGACACCACTATTAACCACGAAATCGTTTTACTGGAAATGCAAATCTTCACGTGTTGCTGAAAAGGAAGTGTCAGGCAGCTCTCTAAGCTTGAAAGAATTCCAAATTATGTAATTTACAATTATCATTGCATCAATCAAGTACATTTTCAACCAAATGAACGGAACGTAAATGACATCCTTCTCAAACAGGAAGGATGTGAGGGCATGAAATTAAGGAAAACTTGTAACAGGATTTCGCAGCGAGACTCATGTTTATCGGAGGGTTTCGGGAGAAGCTGCGTATTACGCTTTTTCAAGCGAGCTCACAGCAACACGAGCCTACGCATCATCAGGCGATTAAAAAACTTGGAAATATGGATGTCATTCATACGCTCGCGGGTGGAGTGAGAGGAGAGATGACGACTATATAAGTGACCCTCCCAATTCTATTCATCGCCTGATGATGCATCCTGCAATTTCCGAGAAAACTCGCTTGGCAAAGCATAATACGCAGCAGCTCCCGAAAGCATTGGATACTCATGGAAATAAGGGATTTTGCTAGAAATTTCTGTGACGAAACACCTGTTGAGGGCCTGAAAACATGAAGCGCAATGCCGAAACGTCTGAATATTCAGGAAAATTGCCATTCAATCCAAAAGATTTGACAGTCTCTGCATCATAACCTTAATGAACGACTTAACATTTTTTTATGTACAAAATTTACGCGCATAAAATATTATAATATCCTGCGGATATCTCAAGCAGCAAGACAAAAAAGTTGGTAGATAGATATTTTAAACTGCGACACAGATTGCTTGGACATCGTAAACCGTAAAAGTTTTGACCATTTTTCCATTGATTTGCAGAGAGAGCATAGTTATTACTTTCCTTCAAATTATTTGCCTCCGAGTGATGGCATTAGTCCTTTAATTCATTTTTTTAAGCTGCATATTTTTATGATTATTTTACATGAACATAAAATTATACCACTCGGACATCAAAATGTATTACACAGAATTTCTCGGGCTTAGTCATTTGGGAAAAATGGCTGCCTGAGAAAATCGACTACTCGGAGGTGGAAGTGCTGAATGATATTACCAGAATTGTAAACAGAATATATCGATCAAATTATCGCACACAAGCTTTAAGGATTAAGACACATCATTTATTTCTATTTGTATCATCTCTTATTGTAGGTCCCTTTTGTCCATGTGGTTGAAAGTGATGTCGATATAGTGAAAAAATTATGAAAATGTCAATGCAGTGAAAATAAAAAGCATATTCCAGTTTATGCAACGACAGCAGGCATGTCAACATTGAATCGTTGGAAAACTCCTAGAAATCGTTGGACTTAGACGCAAGGGATCTGGGCATGCTGTTTGGAGCAGTGGTAATGATGAATGAAATGTCTTGATGGGCAAATTATAGGAGGATGTTTTCCATTTGTAGGTGAATTTATACCCTAATGATTAAATTATGAGCTTACTGAACTTGCATAACTGCTGCAAACCAACTGAAAAACCATAATATTCAGCATTTACCTTATTTTCATTCATTATGTACGGTAACTTTTCATGGAATACTGCTCAAGCACTTTTGCCGCTCCATTTTTTGCAATCAACCATACAGGTACCTCCTTCTTAACCACATCCCATCATTCTATCGTTCGGTTTTTAATATTGCACCATGGTGGAGCAAATGATTCGCGGTATCTCGACCATCACATTAAAATCATCAAAGCAAATATAATTAATACGGATGATCCGAAATACAAATAATTTAGCAACGAAAAATGTTATCCCATTTCACTTTAATGCTTTTAACATTTCCAGTTCAATATTCTATGATCAAATCAGAAAAAAACTGAATAAAATTTCACGTGTTTTTTTCCATATATATTTCCGTGCGACATTTTTTTATGCCATAATATTTTCAAAATGGCTGCTCCTCTCTTTCCCGATATCTATCATCTTACCTTTCTGCGATGGCTAAAATTTTTAAATTGCGTGATCTATGCAGGCATTATCCCTCATCTTATGACAGACGAATCATTGCAATAGCATCCCTCAATTAATCTCCAATTTAATTGATCTTGAGGGGGCTTCATACGTAAAAATTATGGATGCTGGTACTCATGACGATTTCTGGAAAGAAGAAACCATGCAGATTTATTTTCTTACTTTTACCCAAATCCTCCTTTCAATGGAATGCCTTTTTCAGGTTACCGGTTATCCTCCAAAAATGAAGAAGTCCATTGTAACTCGTCGTTAATAGAAGTTTTTGAAAGGAAAATTGCCACGTGATACTCTTTCCAGAAAAGAGAAATTACGCAATATCATCTCTGCAAACCGTTCGAATCCTGGTAAAGTTTTCTTTACATTAAGCGTACTATGCTGGAAGAATTACCGGGTATGTGAATTACGTGCATGCATTTGTTCCATTCTCATGATAAATGGAGTAGAACTGGGCAAACGGCCAAATTCGAAATTGCACCTGCCGATTAATCGGCGTTAACAAACGACTTGGACGATACCACATCCTTTTGTTTCGAGGCGACCATCTTTAATTTCAAATTCCTTATTATGTCCTCGGTTTTTATTTGATCGTCACCCTCTAATCTAATTCTGAAAGAGTTTTATAAGTCCTCGTTTGGACTTTTCTCTCGAAATTTTCTCGCAAAGGGTCACATTGATAGAATTCTAGACAAGGATGTGTTATTCTAAGCGATATTATCAAAGCGTGTATTTATCACGCGTGATTCTCGCTGCAGGTGATTTACGCCTGTGCCGGGTTTCTCTCCATATCTCCTCCCCATCATTGCCATCATCATAGGTCAACCACTCAGTGATCAGTTTGACGCGGCTATCCTTCCAACTCTTCTATAACTAACCTTCCCATTAAAATTAATAGATTGAGGCGTGACTTCGTGAAATTGCTTCATGTTAAATGAAAAAACTTTGGAAATTTCACGTATGATTTTAATAACAACCACTATCATCGCTGTGCGAAGCTGTGGAAAGCAAGTAAGGCAAACCAATGCCTCGAATTATTTAAGTAGGTAAAGAATGCATTATCAAGAACGTGAGAGGGAAGGTATGAATGCAAACATATGGGAAGGTCATGTCTGATAAAAAACTTTGTATTTCACATATAATTTTAATAACAACCAGTATCGTCGCTGTGCGACATCGTCAGGTTCAAATACACAATACAGGGAGAGTATTGTATCATTTTGTGCCTCCTATTTGGTAACTATGTACAACTTAAGGACCCCTTTCCTTGCTTCACAACCTTTGCCAGCCTCCCACCCTCTACTGACTCAATGAGGTCATACTCTTCCTGTATCCTGTATTTGCATCTAACGATGTCACACAGCGATGAAACTGGTTGTTGTTAAAATCATGTATGAAATTTACAAAGTTTTATATTTAACATGACCTTCCCCTATTTATGCATGAATGTCTTCTCTTTCGTGTTCTTGAAAATGCAACCTTTCCCTAAGTAAATAATTCGAGGCATTCGTTTGCCTCTCTTGCTTTCCACATGTTCTTCCACGATTTTCGCCATCAGACAGTTATCAATAAAGTCAACTTTTAACTTTTTTAGAGAGAGATATCTTGGAACAACTTATCGAATGACAAGCAAAAATATATCTGTCATCCTTACGACCATCATAAGATGTGCCGTACCTGATGATATATATATAGGGCAATCGACAAGAGTGGATCCAGTTTTTTTTCAGAGGGGCAGAGGGATTTGACAGGCAAACGGTCCTCTCATTTTTAAATTAAAAATAACATACAACAATTACTTTCAAAATATTCTCTTTATTTTAATATCAAATTAATTTATTGATATGAAATAAAATAATTAGGCTGCGTAACAGACAAAACTAAACGAACGTAATGATAACCGTAATAGAAATCGTGTGCATTTTTTAAGAGTCTTGGGGGGGCACGTGCTCCCTCCTAAATCCGCCAATTGCAATCGAAACACGAGTTGTGCGCTGTTAAATAAAATTAATGGGCAGTACAATATCTTTGTTTATCATCGAACAATAATACTCATAACGTGACCGATTGTGCTGTCCCATCTTTTTCTTCGGTTTTTGAAAAGATTTTTCTTTCCCCCCACTCTTCATCCTTAAGACTTCCTCCTGTCTCACGTAGATAATCCATTTGGTCTTCATTATTCTTCTGTGAAATCACATTCCGAATTCTTCCATCGTTGACTTCTCTAATGCCATGCTATATCTCATTCCTCACTGGCAAAAATGTGCTTCGTGTGTAACTTCTCATGAATCAATTCCCTAATTTTTAGAGATCATGCAGTCTCGTCTTTTTCTAAGACTAATACGAAGAATTATCTTTCCTCCTTCACTTCTGAGAACTTGCTTTCTTCCTTTGGAGACATTTCCCCTTGTCGTATCCCAGATAATCTCTGCATTAGCATCCTTCAATTAGCCTCCAGTTTAAATGATTTCTTGTTTCCTGGGCGTGTTTCAAGCGTAACTGGTTACTGGTAGGTTATTAAGTATGATTTCCTCACCTTTAGAGCAAATGAGTTCTGCTGTAGGCAGACTCTTTCGATCATCAGTGACACGAGGAGTTAAAAGAAAATGGCTGAGATAACTTGATTTCTCGCATGAACTAGAATCGACTCAAATTTCGAATAGATTATCGCACCTCTGTGTTACATTCCATCCACAGCCCACGTGCCATTCCAACTTCGACCATCAATTCCATCTTTTCCCCCGAAATCCCAAAGGCAACAGCCGTCTGCACCTGTCTCGGACCTGCCTTCCGCACGGGCGACCAGGGCTGTATACGAGGGCCTCGCGATCAAGTTAGTGTGACGGCACCTGCCCCCTGTGGGCGTCCGGGGGTGGAAATAGGGGAGGGAGTGGTGGAAAACTATAGGGGTGGGGTAGAATGGGGTCTCTCTGATGGCAAAAGGGCCGAAGCAAGCTGCTGAAACAACCCTCCCATGCCCTTCCCCCTTGCGTATATTTGTAACTCGGTAGCAACGTGTGCCGCAGGGCTCGCTCTGGGACCTCCATCCTTCTTCAACCCCAAATGCGAGAGGTCTGTATGTCTGTCATCCTTTTTATTTTCTTCTCGGAGTTGGTGTGGGGTTTTGTGTGACATGAAAGGCAGCTTGTGGTGGCGGACACGATGCGGGTGGCGAGGTTGAAGCCGGCAGGAAAATAAAAGGCCGGTAAGTGCCCGTATGGGTGCGCTGAGCAAGTGTGCTAATGACCATAATTCATTTGAAAGACGGTGCGCGATCACGAGCCATGAATTAGTGTGTGGTTCACTCACTTTTCCTGTTCCCCCATGCCCCTAATCTGCACTCGCATATGGGTTGGCTGTGATAGCTGTGGACTTTTTTCCCGCACGATATTTAATGCTTTTGTGAGGGAAAGCGACGACATTGTGATTTTGCAGTTCCCGACAGTGAGCATAGTTTGACTTTGGACAATTATTTCTCAGAATGATAAGAATACCACCCTATGATAATAAACCCTGATGCTCGTCGGCAAAGGAATTTAGCGCCTTCAATCAAAATCTCACAGCAGCCATTGCTTCAGAAATTTGGCTACCCAATGCTGGACTTAAATTTAAAATATATCAGTTTAAGGTCATTTTTAGTGTTAGTGCTGCTTGTTAAGGAATTAAAAATTTAATGTTAACTATGCTGGGGTGAATAAAAACTCATTTTTGCCACTCTAATCTCTAAATATCTCCGCTGAATTAATTTTATCTGCAATACAAACAAAAAATCGAGGAAAATAAATAAAAATTAATACGACCTATTTATTTACCAGTTAAATATTTTTCCTGCAGACACATTACCTATATCAACTCCTAACTGGTTGGTTGCATTGAATGATAATCACTCACTTGCGTTCAAAGACAAATAAGAAGAGAAATAAGTTATAATTTAACGTTCCACAGCTTGAGGACAAAACACAAGTTGATGAATAATGAGTTGGTGAGTTTGCTTGAATTATTATTCCTCAACTCCTTTATTGGCGACTAAAAAGCATTCTGTATTACCATTTTACGAATTGAGCTTCAGTTGATTAGACTGTTATAGTTTACCTATAGATAACTTTAATAGGGAAACTTCATGCCAAAAATGTGGGAAATAAGCTATCGATTCCGAATGAAGTCGTTAATGACGTCGCTTGCTGTCATTGAAGCTTCCTTGTTCAACATAGTTACTCGACAGAATAAGATGAGATGGTTTAAAGAGATCAATTCACTAGAGGAACTCTTACATTCTGTTCATAATTCTGGAGGTATTATTCAGCCATTTCACCTCCAAGTGGTCGACATTATCAGACAGCCATTTTTACCCAATGACCAAGCCAGAGATTTTCTCTGATATTTATAGCGATTTTATATTCGATGATTATTTAACCATTATTAAAAATATTCATAAAAGTGAGGAGCCAAAAAGAATGAATAGAAGGAATAATTCAATTACTCGAAGGAAAACACTTTGCAGGAAGAATTAATGACTAAGCTCTAATTAAAAATTAATGGAAAAATTGTTTTTTAGCTTTCGCGGTTCACGATGCCCGAGCAATCTTCTTTTGGCTACACTCGCGTCACAGTTTAAAATATCTAACAACTCTTTCTCTGCTAGAAGAGACCCCCTCAGGAGAATGATATTTTGAAATGAAAAAATGGAGGGCGTTTTGCTGGGCTACAAACACTGTCTTTATTTCTCCTGTTCCTCGCGCGGTACCGTCACTGTCGAAGTTTTAGTACAAATTTTGTGGCGCCTCTTCTACTTCTCCGGGCAATTTAGTTTCCCCTACTCATTTGGACAAGAACCGCAAATATTTCGCTTGAACGTGAACATTCTAATTCTAAGCATTCTAATTGAAAAGCTACTCCATTATTGTAAATAGGGTGGTTTCCTTCATCAAAGAAAACGAAAGGCATTGATTGCGATTCGTTACCCACCATTAGTGTATTCATAATATACAAATTATTTTGTTTTAGAAATACCGGGTTAGACGAATGGCAATGGTCCATTTTTATCCTCATTTGAAAAGGGCCAGATTGGTGCCCATGCGATGCCACTCCACGTGACGTCACAGGGACCTAGTTTCTATACGAGAAGATAGGAGTTATACGTCGTCTGAGGTTACCAATGCATGTATGAGGCGCAGAGCTCAGGGAAACATGTCTTAACAATCACTTATTAAAACTGGCTAAGGTCGGAAAGTTTTCCTCGTTTGACAAGTTATTAATAATCCTTATTTAAGCCAAGCGCTACCAGCCAGCAGGGTACTAGGCTAGCCGCTAGCAGCCTGCGTCGTATCAGCGCTAAGCCTCGCCTCAAGGTCACCTCGCAGGGCGGCAACGGGAACCAGAAATACGTCACGCGGAGAGACTTCCCGACATTCATACTTAAGCGTCGCGTTTTCGCGCGCTTGAAAATTTTCACTTTTCATTTAATCGCGAAAAATAGATATCGTCATTTAAAAATCTAAAAGCGTGAAATACGTACTCCAGGAGTAATAATCTTTCGATTTAGGCAATAAAAAAATAATAGGAAACCACCTTATTCATTATTCTATTTCGATTTATTTTATTTTTGTACATTTACTGCGCACTTGCCCCGGTTTTCACTGTTGGTTTGTATTTTACTCCGACGGAGTGTATTTTATTCGTTGTATGTTAACTCCGATGCCGTTTTAGTCCACTCCTTATCCTCTTTTGCTAATCCCTAACCTTTGAAATGTGATTAGCCATCCATCGAAAGGATACGTCAACCCTTGAACAAACTACGAACTTCTATATAACTCACCATTAAAAAGTGCATATGACACTTTCAGCGAATTTCCGTCTTTTAGATACCTACCTGTAAAATGAGTGGGAAAATTTTATTTCAGAATCCCGCGACGGGTACCTAATACAACAGTCTAAAGATGACGAACAGTTGTGAAGTCGTAACAGTTAACAGTCGCATGGATACTGGAAAACGTTGCGCATTATGTAAATGGAAAGCAAAATTCATTTGCAGTAAATGCAACGTTGGGCTTCATCCAAAATGTGAAAGTAGCATATATCTCATGTAAAGGTAGATAAATAATTTATATTACTCATTGAAATGCTGTTGTATTATTGTATTTAAATTGCAAATCACTGTCACGATTGTTGTTCTCATTTATTAAATGTTTTTTGCAAAAATTCCATAGGATCGCACAATACTAACCCACATTGCCTCATGTGCATTATTCTGTGCATGACGTACAGATGATACATCGGACGGGTATTATTCAAACTATAGTTTGTAAAAATTTAAAAATTGCATAAATAAGTTATAATGAGCCCTTTTGATATGAGTAGTTAACTTTTGTAATGAATATTTAACAAAAATAACTTTATGCACTAACGGGTTAAATAGCTCAGGAGAGTGTCCTTATAGGACCGAATTTTCTCACGCAGCTGAATTTCCTCAATCTTTAACACCTTCCCTGCTAGTCGGCATGGCTTTTTACTATTTTCTCACTCATCGGTAGTCGCTGGGGGTGCGGAGGGGCTGGGCCACATAGAGGAGCCCTTAATAAGAAGACCAGATTAATCTCACCCTCTTGCCGAATTTTGCCAAATCCCGTCGGCAATGCAAGGGATTAGCCTAATGAAATCGTAGGCTGCGGAATTAAATGTCTCGAGGTACTCAGATTAAAAACTAATGTTGTGGAGCGTGGCACAGTGGTCCGAAATCGAAAATCGCCTAACAAAAGGCCAAAAAGACTTTTTTTTGAGATGGGTATAACCGTTTTTCGCGTGAAATTTGACATAAAGTTGAAATTATCTTTCGTTTACGAAATATGTAGCTCGGGAAATTTAAATCACGGTGTGAAGTACAGATTCCTCGAGAAAACTACGAATTAATCTTGAAAATAATTTTACGACCAAAGAAATACTTCAGCAAAAGATTAACTGTCAGGAGAGCTTCGTCAAGCCAATCCTCGCTTACCTCTGGTGATGATGAATTCAGCCATTTTGCTAACACTCTCCATCCTTCAACAAACAGCCTCGCTCTTGCTGCTTCCTCAAAACTGTCATTGCATTCAGGCTCAGCATTGGGGCATTTTCGTTAATAAATTGGGGTTGCTATTATTTTCTTACCTGATTAGATAAATCGTTTATTTATATTCATCGACCCAAAAACAGCGCATTTAGGACCTCAACAGCGGGGAAATATAACGTGAAACAAATTGGGACGATCAGAGACCCGTCGACAGGGGCGGCAAGGATGGCAAACTTATGCTATCGTCTTAAATTTTCAGCGGGAACTGGCAGTGGCCCGGCGCGTTTGGCAACATGGCATTAATATAATTTATTTATGTTCAAAAATATCAATATTTTTATAGATTCGGGATCACAGAAAATTTTTCAAATTAATTAAAAAGTGTATCTATTAGTTTCATTTTTTCTTTCGGGCTAAACTGTAGGACTAGATAATGTTTAAACATTTTTGCTAATTCAGGATAAATAAAGCGTCTGGCATTGATGACATTCCTGCAGAACTAATTAAAAATTCAGGAGAGAAAACGTTGAACCAGCTATACAAAATCATTAGTGAAATGTATTCGACAGGTGAGATACCAGAGGACTTTGAGAGGAACATTATAATCCCTATCCCTAAGAAGAAAAGAGCGGAGAAGTGCGAAGATTTTAGGACCATTAGCCTGACTACACAATGTGTAGTACACATGCGTCGAAGATACTGACAAGGATCATCTATAGAAGAATAGAACGAAAAGCAGAAGAGTACTTGGATGAGGACCAATTTGGATTCAGAAAAAACAAAGGCACAAGAGAAGCAATATTGGCCCTAAGACTGCTCATAGAAAAGAGAATGGAAAAGAACAAGCCAACGTTCATTGCGTTTGTGGACTTAGAGAAAGCATTTGACAACGTGGATTGGAGCACAATGCTTGGAATCCTAAAGGAAATCGGGGTTCTTTATAATGACAGAAGAATCATCCACAGTTGATACAAAAACCAAGTAGCGGTGATAAAATCAGGGCCCAGCTGTGAAGAAGCAAGAATTAAGAAAGGAGTGCGACAAGGCTGCACATTGTCACCCGTAATTTTCAACGTTTACATTGAGAAAGCCATTAATGAAATCAAAGAAAATGCATTGGGAGTGAATATTCATGGAGAAAAAATTAGCATGCTAAGATTTTCCGATGACATAGCCGTTATAGCAGAAACAGAGACGGATTTGAAAAATATTCTAGTTAATATGGGTAGGGTAATGGGTAGATATCAACTGAAAATAAGCACAAAGAAAACCAAGATCTTAGTATGCAGCAGAAGAGAAGAAGTCAAGACTAACATTAAAATAGGGAAGCAATAACTGATAGAGGTGGATGAATTCTGTTATTTGGGAAGCAAGATAACTAGTGACGGGAGAAGCAAGAAAGAAATTATCAGCAGAATAGCCCAGGCGAAGAGAGCATTCCACCAAAAGAGAGACCTGCTTACAGCGGGAAACTTAAATATGGAAGTAAAGAAACAATTTATAAGAACCTACATCTGGAGTATGCTCCTATACGGAAGTGAGGCATGGACAATGACCGCAGCGGAGAAAGCAAGGATAGAGGCCTTTGAAATATGGTGCTACAGAAGAATGATGAAAATCAAATGGATCGACCGAGTTAGTAACGAGGAAGTGCTAAGAAGGGTAGGAGAGAAGAGAAGCCTCATGAAAACCTTAATAAGAAGACGGAACAACCTTATAGGCCACATCCTGAGACATGATGGCCTGATGAAGACAATCGTCGAAGGACAGGTGGAAGGTAAGAATGGAAAGGGAAGACCTCGAACAAAATATATGGAACAAGTGAAGAGAGATGTGAAAGAGAAGAAATACGTAGGTGTGAAAAGATTAGCTGATAGGAGAATAGAGTGGAGAGCTGCGTCAAACCAATCCTAGGATTGTTGACCAATGATGATGATGATGAACAACAAAATATGCGTTTTAAAACACGAAAAATCCATTTTATTTATTTCAAGTGTTTGTATTTCAACAATGTTTTCAACTTCTTATGTAAGATGAATGCTGTGGACGTAGTAGTTATCCGTAGTTTAAGCTACAAAGTTCATGAAGTTGACAAAACGGCTAATTTTACACTGCGCGGAGTCATTTATTGCACTGCCATATCTACATTTTTGAAATTTTCATGAAACAAAAAGTAAACCAGGATTAAAAATGAAATTATATTTAGAATGACATATTATTAATTATTTTAGCATGCACTGAAGCCCAGAGTTAAGTTTTCAAAGTACAGCGGCTCATCATTTTGACGCCGACAGTAGTAATTTAGATGAAGGAAAATGCTGATCAGAGCCTGCCATGCTTACTCTGGAAATTTGACGATGATAGAAGGAGCTAAACGCGAGATATTCCTCACCAGAAAAACCTCAATGTAGAGTTATTCGTCGTCTTATTTCCTACATTAACACTTCACGGTCCAGCGCAACGTCGAGGCTGGCTCGAGAGGCCATCAGGTCCAATGTTGATTTGAGCGCAATATCACAAGGCGCTACGATTGCACAAGGGCAATATTTCAAGAGATATCACACATTGAAATTTTTCAAAGAAAAACTAATTTGATTGAATATGAATAATATTACAACCAGTGGAATTTCACTATAAACAATAACATAACAAAAACCGTAATATGGTGAACAATCAAACCTGCCTATTATTTCTTATTTCCGTAAAATTAATTAAGACCAGACTGCTTCAATGTAAATAAAATGGACCGAAAAGGTTTAAACCATCCTTGAACTCTGGAGACATCTTAAAAAGAATGATTCAGACCAGTGGCGTAACAATGGGGGTATGAGGAGATGGATCCCCCCCCAAAGCCTCAGACAAAATTAAATTTAAAAATTTTGCCTATTTTTGGCAACTGTGATTTTTCTCGCTTATTCCTCTCGCTAAACATCGCCCTCTCGAAAGCTCACGTCCTCTTAAAGCGCAGAATAGGATGATTTCCTATTTCTTTTTTATTGCCTAAATCGAAAGATTATTACTCCTGGCGTACGTATTTCACGCTTTTAGATTTTTAAATGACGATAGCTATTGTTCGCGATTAAATGAAAAATTAAAATTTTTGAGGGCGCGAAAACGCGACGGCGAAGTATGAATGCTGGGAAAAGCCCGTGTGACATCATTCTGGTTCCGGCTGTCGCCGTGTGAGGCCACCTTGGTGCGAGGCTATGAGCGCCGCTACGATTCAGGCCTACTAGCAGGTAGCGCTTGGCTTAAATAAGGATTATTAATAACCTTTCAAATGAAGGAAACTTTACGACCATAGGCAATTTTAATAAGTGATTATTAAGAGATGTTTCCCTGAGTTCTGTGCCTCAAGAATGCATTGGTAATCTCAGAAGTTGTAAAACTCCTATGTACTCGTATAGAAACGAGGTTCTTGTGACGTCACGTGGAGTGGCATCTCATGGGCGCCAATCTGGCCTTTTTCAAGTGAGGTCAAAATTGACCATTAACATTCGTCTGAACTGGGATTTCTAAAACTAAATAATTTGTATATTATGTATGTACAAATGGTGGGTAACGAATCGCAATCAATTCCTTTCGTTTTCTTTGATGAAGGAAACTACCCTATAGACGAGATGAATTTTCTGGGATGGGTTTAGGAAAGAATGAAGAGGAAAATGAGCTCATGACAAGTATATTGAAATTAACACTTGAAATTTTCCATAGTTATCAAATTTTATACGACCTACCTTTCGATGTTATTACACCATCATCAAGGATGTAGTCACATCCCACCTTGAATACGATGTATACGGTAGCATCGAAACCTTGGTCATAATAAATTTTATAATCGTGGAAAATTGCGAGTGTTTATTTCAATATGAAAAAATTCCACTCCATCACGCTTGTATCTTCGGATTTTATTAATGACAAGCAGAATCGCCAACATTGCGTCTTCGCGTAAAAATAGAATTTGGAGCCAGATTGAAGAATCAGACTTGTGGGATTTGGATCGTTCTGCCTGTTCTCAAGAAGGAAGGGACGAGGTCTCCTTCATACCTCACAGTGGTGAATGCCTGGTGACATTAAACTCCCTTAAGATGAAGCATATCTCTTTCTCTAACGCTCCTTTTTGAGACTATTCATTGGGGAAAAACTGATTGTATCGTGGTTGAAGAAAACAGGATAGCACTTTCCCATGAGCTTTACTTTAGTACTACTCTTTTCAACCACCAGGTCATCATCATGCACATACATTTAACTGTAGGCACCTGTTGGAGGCACATACCTGATTATGACCTTGCTGTTGAAACGTGAAGTAGGTACTAGAGTAAAACTTGTGGAAAAAGTGCTATCTTGTTTTTTTCGACAAATAGGTATTCTTTCCACCAAATCTCGAGTGTCTGAGTCAATTTAATGATATCGTTTTGAAATGATCAGAGTAAGGAGAGTTTATCCTGTATATTATTCAGAGCAGAACCTTTGCAGCATAATTCTGTGCCTCCGTTATTAATTAATGTAATAAAAGCAGATCAAATACAAAACTGCAAAATTGGAGACACAGGAACATGTTGTCGCGAGTCTATATGTCCTGAAAATATCAGGATAATAGCATAACAAGGATTTATGGAGTTTTCAGCCGAGTGAATGAGTCCATCGTATCCAATTTGTCGAGGTTCGACATTTTATTCGTCGTCAGGCTTCAATATATCTATTTTATGCGGCTCGGCCTTGCTGACTGGGCGCCGGTCAGAAAGGAGTGTAGGTGTCTACATTATTGAAGATTAAGTTGGTGAGGCTTCAGGTTTTTTAATTTAACTAACCTACTTTTCAACTATAGAGCAATAAGTTTCATATAAATAACGGATAATTTAGTTAGGAAGACTTTTTATAGTGGCCAAGATATCGAGGCAAGTTTTGTTGTTGCTCTCATAAGCATTGCGTAACACAAATTACCTCGCGCCCAAACACGAATACTGATAAAATTATCTAGTATCACTCTATTCCTTTGTATGGGTTTAATGTTTACCCTCTGAAGCAGTTTAAATTTTATGGAAAAAGCGCTGTTATAATTTAATAATTATCCACAATTTCTGCATCATGAGTTCATTCGTTGCTATTTCCTTGAGATTATTATTAGAGAAATCCATGCATTGATATCTGGTTTCGATTCTCGCTGCCAAGTAAGGAAAACCGCATTACATACTTAAAGTGTGCATTCGAAGATAGTTTGATAAAATTGATTTAGAAATAAACTTGAACCGCGTCGCGTAGCTCAGATTTGAAGCGCGATCGAAAATTCGCTCTCATTTCCATGGTCTCAAACCTATTTCCAAGATTTCCTCGTAGTATTCTCGAAAAATACCTACCAATGAGCATTTGCTCATCAATTGTAGCATAGCTTTTTATTTGGACTGATTTTCTGAGAAACGCTAGTGGTCAATGTTTTGTTCTATTAATGAATAATTTGGGTTATTGGTCGAGACGTATATCTAATGTGGCATTGAAGAACCCGCAAAATAGAGTTATGCAAGGACATATGAAAAAAATGTCTCGATTTTACGCAATGGGTTTATCCTTCATTTTTTTACTTCTCCCTAGTACAGACTTCCTTATAGCTTATGTGCATACCTTCAACTAGTACTAAAAACATTCTTTTACGCTTAAAAGCTTATTGAAGAGACGACATAGTTTTTTTTACATAGGAAGCCGAGTTACTAGTGATGGACGAAACGAGAAAGAAAAAGCGAGTAGAATATCATTAGAGACCCTTTTGCATAAACGTAAGTCTATCTGTAGCTGAGTACTCACAGGAAAGAATTAAGGAAATAATTTATTTGATGCCACGTATGGAGCTTGTTTCTGTATGGGAGCAAGGCATGAGCGTTGACAGAACCAGAGAAACCAAGAAAGGAAGTATTCGAAATGTGGTGCTATCGACGAATGATGGAGAAAAAATCGATCGACCGAATTAGTAATGAGGAAATTCTAAGGCGATTGGGAGAAAAGAGAAATCTTCTAAAAAAACCTCAGGAAAAGACGGGTCAGCTTCGTTAGCCGCATCATGTGCCACGATGGCCGCATGGTGGGCGGAAAGATAGGCAAAGAACGGCCCTGAGTGAGTTAGATACGACAGATGATTAAGATTGAAAAAGAGAAGAAACAAACCACAATTAAAAAGCTAGCAGATAAGAGGGTGGAATGAAGAGCTAAGGCACACCAATCTTAGGATTGCTGACTTATGATTATATGAGCAAAGCTTAGTTTTGGTGCATCTGCTCTCTGCGGCAACAGTTACGCTGCAATAAATCCTACGTTTATGAACAAATGAGAAGCGTATTACAAGAGAGATAGTGCGAGAGTAAATTAAAGTATCTATTTCACTTTATTTTCATTTACTAAGAATCATATCGGCAATTATTTGCTAGTGCCTTTCCGTTATAATGCACGTACGGCATTCAAGATCAGAGGAATTAATTTTGATTCTGAAATTGGCGAATTTACAGCGCTTAAACAGAACGCAATTGTATGGCAATTGAACCAATTGTGACTATCATTGTGAATCTATAGTGAGCTATAGTTGAAGCTGCGGTTGAAATTTTCAAAATGGAGTTACACAAACATCTGCCTGAATACAATTTAACTGTTGGTGATTACGATGATATGATGATTACATTTCCTTTTGCGGAATCCCTGATGAGGAGGAACGGGTTTTAACATCGGGGTGGACATCACCTCGCGGAATAAAACCGTATCATCACCTGCTCAAAACCCCCAATTATTCCGAGAAAAACAAACAAGAGTATCTCCTTAGGTTATTTTATAGCCACAGGATGCGGGTATGAGTGGTACCGAGCTAACTTTGTGGAACTTCATACCGATGAAATGAATTGAACTTTGTATAATCCACGGCCTTTTATTGTCACAGACCCTGTTTTCAGCACATAAAGTCCTACAAAAATAACTGGTCATGCGATTTGTCTACAGCTTTAAATTTATGAATCAGTTCCTGAAACTCCTAAAGTTAAATACACCAAAAATTCCGCGGAATACGCTTAGTAGTAATAACTTCATCCGAATCAGAGATAGAAGGATATCGAAGCGCTCTCATTCTCAGAATCATATAACTGAGTAATCAAGCAATAGAGTAATCGCGGTGTCATGCTATCAGAAATGGAGCGATTTTATACTTGACTGAAACATTAATTCCAGCAGTAAATTTCAGCCTTTGCACGCTAGTAAAACTTTTTTCGTACGAAACGTGCGAGCGATGCTCCTAGCAAATATCTTTTTATTAAAGGTTTGAAAGAACTGAATCAAACAGTCTTGGTGTATCGTGAATATTGACGTTAGGATGAATGAAGTAACATGTCAAATGTGAGCATGGTGGCGATGAAGTAAAAATCGAAGGAAGGAAAATGGCAGCTTTAGTATGTTAAAACCTTATTGTTTCACTAATTCTTCGAAAACCATAAGTGTTTCTTAGATGTTTCCGACTACTTTTTACATTCTGTTTAAATGATGCTTTTGGAAATACTTACCTCGGTTTTCTTCGTATTAGGATATCACTTCTCCTTTTTGAACGAATTAAAACGATAATTAGACTGTGGGTACTATAGCTTTGAAGCTGAATCCCTACTATTATGATAATAAAAGAAATAAAAGTTTAAAAAAATAATTTATGTGTTGTAACCAGTCTCTCAGAAAACCTGGCGTTGGATAGGCTGTTCTGTTGTAAGCAGACTTTTTTCACAGTTTTCATCGAGGGAGATTTTTCATCTGAGAATTGATGCCGTAGTCATGGTTACATCTTTCCCCCATGAGCCTTTTAAGCCTTGTCATGCCCTCTCGTCCTATACGAAGCAGGTCGATACCTCCGCGCCCCACAAGGAACGCTATCAATGGCTGCCCCTGGCAGGGTATGATTTCAAGGGTCGAATAGCGTCTCCAGACCGCTCTCAATAATACTGTGCTACACTCTCCCCATCCTTAGGCCTTCCCAATCAAAATCAATGGGGAACATGCACAATTTTTTAAAGATATATATTAAGAAGGTCCCTACCTCAAATGTACTCGCCGAAAATATGGCGGGTGAAAAATGTTTTTAAGCTGAATTATGAGTCTTTAAAAATTAATCCTCATCGAAACACGACGTCATCGGAGCGCGACGTCACGGTACGGTATTCACTGATGACAGACTGAGGAAGTGGATAGAAAATCGGTCTATGCAGGGGCTGAAACGCAAATTTGGCGAAAATAATTGCTATTTTTACTCCGATGTCTTGCATTCAAGGCTCTACCGCTCTACTCTCTTAGCGAAGTGAATGTTGTACCGTCCGATGACGTCAGAAGGCGTTTCAGGTCACGTGACTTCAAGCGATATTCGAGCGCTTTTAATTAGCAATTAATGACGTTTTCGGAATAGAAGGAGAGTTTTGGCTTATATATTTGGACTCGTGATAAAATTGTCCATTCAGTGAGACTTACTAGCATGATAAACAAATTTCATGCATGTTCCCCACTCGAATGCCTTGCGATGACTCCTTCTCTTGAGCTCCGACACAGTTTCAGGTCATATTACCATGGGGTCCATTACTATCAATGAACATTACTTGGGAGGAGAAGCCTCCCAATTTTTCAGGGCACCTAGTTAGTATGTACACATTACTAATCCACTAGTAAGGTATGATAACCATAAGCTTTGTATTAAGAATTGAAATTCAAAGAGCGCCGAAAAAGCGCGTCACGGATGTGTATATAGCCAGAAATTGCAATGGAGAGGACGTAACTTATGCTCACTAACTCACTCACCAACAAAACTTAGAACTCTTAATCCGCTCTTATTTGCATCGATATTACGTACCGAATAAACTTATATTTCTTATCCAAGGGAATCCGTTTAACCTTTTTCAGGCCTTTCTGCTTCATTCTTGGACAATGAATAAATGTCTAATAAACCCTTTGCTATCATTTAATGATTATTATCCTGCGTCGAGGAATTCAAATCTCTTCTAGTGAAAGCTTTTCTAAAATAGGTATCAAACACGGAAAAAGTACGCTCTAATGAAATTGTAATGGAATCTGCAGCTACGACGACGGATTTCAGAAGGAAATACTGAATACTGGTAAATTAACCGGAAGTTTTTACTCTAGATTGTTTAAACGGTGTTCCGTACGTTTCATACTTTATTTGCGGGTTAATTTTTAATAATTCCATCAAAGAGCTACATTGAATTAGCTAATTGAAAATATTTTATGCGTTACACAAGGCTTTATATTTTAATATGGCGGTATGAGCATGCGCATAATATTTAAAAAATTCAAAATAAAAACAGTGAAATACAGCCTAGAAGTCAGCAGGCCCTCGAGGTCGCCATAGTGAGAAATGGTCGCAGAGATTTGTCAGCAGCGGATTGATTATCAGGATGCAGTTAACTCAGATTCCGCTGCCTGTAAACCTGCTGTCACCAGTGGAATATTTTTAAAATAATAATTAAACGAAGATTTTCTTCGGTTTACGCCCATGATGCGAGGAAAGCAGCATTGAAGAATGATGTAGGTACGACATTATCCTTTTCTCACCCTTAAATATAATTGCGTTACTTTAGTTTTTAGACTTTATTTTAGCATGGGTAGGTACGATAAGTAAAATCAAATTTTCACTTTTTTATTATAAATTATTTCTTATTTTTTGTATTACTTATTCCTTTCAAAGCAAAAGCGAAGGAAAATGTGTGACCATGCTCTTTACTTCCAATTTCAATCTATTGTTTATCCGAACAGTATAGATACTTTAACATTTCCACCGAGCAATCAAAGTAAGGACTGTCGGGGCGAGAATATCACAGCTATTTTTCTAAAACGAGCTCAGCGGTAGTGTTAATGACTGCTCAAATGATGGCTGGGTCATTCCATGTGAGTTCAGCACGCCACTCAACCCAATCCTTTAAGATTCTATTCATTACAATTTCAAGGAACCGATAGCTTCAGCAAAGGTCTCGAGAGGTCAGTAAAGGTCATTTATAGTGCAAGTAGCTTAAATCATCAGTAAAGATTTTATGTTTTCACATTTTGAATATTACTTATATCATGAAAATTAAAAAAAAATAGTTAAACACAATCTATAGTCTTGTAGGTCCACGATGTCGCATCGTGAGAAACCCTCGCTGAGAATTGTCGGCATCAGATTGGTGGAAGGAAATAGAGAGTGACTTATTGTGAATTGAAGAAGGGGTCCAAACTGGGAGAGGAAACAGGCTGAGTTAACTCAGAGTGCACTGCATGTAAACTTACCTTAACCTGTGGAGTATTTATGCCATAATAAATTAACGCAATGAGGATGTATGGGTTCCAATCGTGGAGAACACCGAGCATAGACTTTAATCGATTAGCGATATTTGAAAGAAGAGTGCTAAGGAATGCTTTTCGCCCAGTCCTTGATTTAGTAACAGAACACGGCATAACGGAGAAGACGGCATAATGAAGAATTATACAATCTGTATCAAGAACCGAACATTATAGGAGACTTTAGGAGTAGGAGTGTTGGAATAGGCTGGACATGTGGTTATAATGAGTGGGGAAAGATTTCCTAAGGTGGCAATGGATATAACAATTATCTTAGTATTTCTAACCGATCGTTCTGTGCGTTATATCTTTATTGGCGGATTGCCTTCATGAGTAGTTGGCAACTTTTGCCGTTGCATTATTGCACGTAACATTTTTATGTCCGAATAATGTGCATGTGGGAATCCTCTTACGTACTGGTGATCGATCACCTTCTGCAAAAAAATCCTTAGAGGTGGCTCGTAAGGTATTATGTAGATGTAGAATACAAGAAAGGGGACCAGATGGGAGACCTCGCAAGGGATAGATAGATGGAGCAAGAGAAGACTTGCAATTGCTAGAAACCTGGCCGAACTGGCGGAACATAAGCAGGGGATAGGGGGAAAATGACAGCCTTTGTTGTACCATCGCGCGGTCCTCTGGGCCTGATCGCGTAAAGTAAATTAAGTATTTCACGGCAAGAGCTTCAGCAAATGTCCTTCATTGACCCTTCTCTGACCGCACCAAAGATCTCGCTTCCACCCCTGTCTCCTCCAACCCTCGTGCTAAATCCCCCGGCACTCTTTGCGGGCAAGCGTATTGAGACGGTGGTCTGAGGCCTGGCGTCGTCGTGTGCCGAGTGGGTGGCTTGGAGAGATGCTTTCCCCATTTTGGCACAAAACCGGTCGCCATTAGGAGGCGGAGGCTCTTTTCAAGTCCCGCCGGGGCAAGAGGCGCGACCGGCTGCCGGCACAGACCGTGACCATGTATGCGCGTAATTGATGGGCGTTTATTTTGCCTCGTGGATGGCACATTCAAGTCCGGTCATGTGTAGGTACGGACAAGGGATTCAAACGCTCTATTTTCTGATGGTGAAAATATTCTAAAAATATCTTATACTAAACTCTTTTTTTATTTTTTTTATTATAGTATTCTACCGATTAAGGTAGGTTTTCATGGAGTATCTCCCTTTCCTTCCAGCACTGCCTTCTTTAATTCACTGTAAGGCCTACTCTCCTTCAATCTATCTAAAAATCCTATTCTTTTCCTTCCCCTCCCTCGTTTACCTAACATTCTTCCCTCTAACACCATTTTCAACATCCCCTCCCCGCTTAGCACTAACTCCATCCATACCTTCTGTCTCCTGCGTATCTCATCTAAAAGCTGCCTCTCCTCGCCAACAATATCCAGCACTTCGTCGTTCCTTTTCCTCTCCGTCCATTTCACCCTCTCCATTCTTCTCCATACCCACATCTCGAATGCCTCCAATCTTCTCTCGTCTTCTTTCCTCAGTGTCCACGTTTCCGCACCGTAGAGAGCTACGCTCCAAATCAAACTCTTCACTAACCTTTTCTTTAAACTCTTACACAACGATCCTCTCAGAAGCTCCTTCCTGTTCATGGACGCCTCCTTCGCTAATGCTATTCTCTTCCTGATGTCCTTACAACTGTATCCGTTTTCCCGGATATTTTCGGATCCAAATGCACTTTCAAATTCCTGACGCTGGCATTCCCCCGATGATTGTTCAATCTCTTGGGAAGAGTCACACTATGTGCCAGTCGTATTTTGCCTTTTTTATTTTCCACGGCTGTAATTCTCCTACGTAACCTCTGCGAGAGCTTTCAAATAAAACAGTTCACGAGTAGGACAAGAATCGCATGCGACGGCGCATTCGAAGATAGAATCGGAACTCTTTCCACCCTTATGGGGTGTTGCATTCACTGAAGCTATTATATAAAATTTCGGATCCAGATCCGATGTCTTCCGCGACTTTGGATCCGATGTATCCGATGAAGGGCAATATCCGCGGATATTTGGATCCGAGGTATCCGATCCGACCATCCCTACTACATAGTACTACTGCAGGCAACAGACGAAGAGAAGTACCTGGAAGTTACGATAACCTCGAACCTCTCGTGGGGAACACATATAAGGAATATTTTCGGAATAGCCCTGAAGAAATTAGGATTCGTCAAGCGTATCGTGGGAAGATTTTCGGATGAGAAAGTAAAAGAAAGGTGCTATTTCACACTCGTCCGACCGCGCCTTGAATATGCAGCGAGCGTATGGGATCCGATGCAGAAAGACTTAATCCGCGAACTGAACAAAATACGTAGGAAGGATGCGCGGTTCGTCAAAAACCGCTACGGGCGTACAGACAGCGTTACCCAGATGTTAAGCGAATTAGGCTGGGAGCCGCTTGAGACTCGGAGGCTGCGCGCTAGGCTTAGATTGCTTGAACACTTGAGAATGAATATCTTTATGAGTGACAAAGATAACATAATATTATAGCCACACTATATTTCCAGGTCCGATAGAAGCGATAAATTAAGAGAGATGTTTTGCCGAACGGATAGATATGGGAATTCGTTTTTTCCCCTGGTCCCAAAATTTGTTAGAGCACTTCATTTTTTATGTGCATATGGCTGGTGTCCTAACACCTACTGCCGCACACCTTTAAGGTGGCTTGCGGGGTATTATGTGGATGTAGATGTTATTTGTAGTATTTTAGAAATTTTTTTTTCAATATTTGAACATGTTGAATTAACATCATCATCAAAAGTGATCAATCCGATTATTTTTTGACCCAGTTCTCTCAATTCTTCTATCGGCTAATATTTTTAACACTCACCAGCACAATTCTTATGTTTTGCATCCTTTAACCCTCCATTGGTTGCGTGGCGTCTACCAGACGCAGGGACATTTTCTTATTTTTGCCCAAATCGTATTTTCACAGTTAGGAAACTCATGTTCCTTGTTTATAATTATTTTATTATTCTAACATAGTCACCAATATGATTGTACGTTTAGTCCCATTAATGGAATAAGTTTTGATATCTTGTTGTTTTTGAAGTCTTTTATACTTACGTAACGCGAAAAATTGAGTTACAATACGATATATGCTAATACCTTCGTGATATTCAACGCAAAGTTTTTAAATACGTTTATAAGCTAAACTAACAACTATTTAAAGGATCAAATTTTGAATATGCGTCTTATTGCCATGAATTTTTTTATTTTTATCAATTAAACACCAGAATAAAACTATTTTTGCGAAGAATTTACAATGGTTTTCACATAATTTGAGTGAACTTAAGCGTATGGTACACCCTTTCCCCTCTGCTACATACGTTTATGGTGGTTCATTACATTGATGCAAATGCATAACATTAACCGTAAACATACACGTAACAATTTTGTGGTTGCATCGAATGAAAACTCTCCAATCTGATAGGAGATATTTCGGTTCGAGTCCACTTGAGCGCTCTATCAATATAAAATGTCTCCAAAATCAATAATTTCCCTTGTAGTCAAAATTATTTGTCAGGTTATTAGCTAAATCCGTACTGTGAAACTGTGAAAAATATTTTTGTACCGACTGTCCAAATTAAAAATGTTAATATATTTTCGTTGAAAGAAAAAACTACAAGAAACGTAAAAATAAGTAGTGTGCAGTATTTTATTAATACAAATATCTCCATCAGTATTATGCAAAAATTTGTTGCCCATTCATGAAAACAAGTTTATATATAACATAAAAGGCGATATATGTATGACGACATAAGTATTTATTGAATGATTTATTGTAGTTAAAATAGTATTTCTACTCTCATGCATTTTGTTCAACCATTCCAAAATGGTGTGTGTGAGACGCCGCCCGACAAATAGCGTCCCAAAATGTGACGCGACTGACGGAGGGTTAAAACCTGGTCAGTGTATCTCAGCCTATGCCTCCTTTTCCGTTCTCTCCTTCCGCTTGTCCCTACGCGATTATTTCCGTCAGGCTATTCTGTCTTATGCTTATGCTGATTACGTTGTCCCGCTTACTTCCCATTGCGTCTTCAACAAGATTCTCTTCCTTCCTTTTCTTCTTAAAATTTCCGAATTGGATGGTTTCCTATTTTTTCATTGCCTAAATCGAAAGATTATTACTCCTGGAGTACGTATTTCACGATTTTAGATTTTTAAATGACTATATCTGTTTTTCGCGATTAAATGAAAATTTTCAAGCGCGCGAAAACGCGACGGCTCGGTATGAATGCTGGGAAAAGCCCGTGTGACGTCTGGCTGCTGCTGTGTGGGACCACCTGGGTGCGAGGTTATGAACGCTGCTACGATGCAGGCTGCTTGCTGCCGAGCATGGCGGTAGCGTAGAGTACCCTGCTAGCAGGTAGCGCTTGGCTTAAATAAGTATTATTATTACTCTATCAAACGAAGAAAACTTTCTGACCATAAGCAATTTTAATAGGTGATTATTAAGAAATGATTCCCTGAGCTCTTTGCCTCATGCATGCATTGGTAATCTCAGACGATATAAAACTCCTGACTACTCGCATAGCATCTAAGTCCCTGTGACGTCACGTGGAGTGGCATCACATGGGCGCCAGTCTGGCCTTTTTCAAATGAGGATTAAATTGACCATTGCCATTCGTCAAAATTGGGATTTTTAAAACCAAATAATTTGTATATTATGAATACACTAATGGTGGGTAACGAATCGCAATCAATGCCTTTCGTTTTTTTTGATGAAGGAAACTACCCTATTACTCACGCGTTCAATGAATTTCATCTTCTCCATTTTTCTGTAACTCGCCTGCTGCTGTTCGTGGATTCATAATTTCATCATGAAAACTGTAGGTACATAAATTTATAGATTTTAGAAAGGATATGTTTAGGTTATCTTTGAGATTTTTGGAGTTTTAATCATTTATCGTGCAATACCGAGTAAGAACTTCTTGAGCAGTAGTGCTGGTCACCACTTCAATCGGGACAACGACGTTGTAAATCCCTCCTTTCTAGGCAAAAGCTAAGGCAAATTTATGGCATCGCATTGTAATACGAAGGTGTATAAACGGGCTCAATATTTAAAAAACTTAAAAGAAAAAATATTTAAAAACCATTTTTTGTGACCATAGCTACTTAAATATTTTCACCGAGCGGGCAAGGGTGGGGTGTCATATCCAGAATAGCACAGTCATTTTACTAAAAAAAAAGTTAAGAGATAGCAGTAATGACTGCTCAAATGATGGCTGGGTCATTCCTTGTGAATACAGCATGTCACTCAACCCATTCTCTAAGGTAATATTGATGTTTGGAATACTTATTGTCCATTACTAGCAATAAACAATGCGATTTTTCATAGTTTCACGACAATGAACAAGATAATAACAGGAATCCAAAGTTGGGAAATTTTCATGAATTTGATATTTCCTATCAATAGATAAACGACTGTTACTCTATTTCAAAAATAGGTACGGCATACTGCATTAAAATGTGCATTTTGAATGCGTTGATCAAAGCTTAATATTTTCGACGTAATTGCTGATTGCTCCTCTTATATATTCAGAGGATATACTCATGATAAATTCACGACTCAAAAATGCAGATGAATACAGATATAAATGCAGACACTAAAAATACAAATAAATAAGCCTGAGCATTGGAATTGTAGAAAAGGATAAAAATAAAATTACACGAAAATTAAAGGAAGGGTGTTTTGAGATACTAAATTTCAAATTTTCAAGTATTTGGCCTTAGGTTTAAAAATCGGTACAAAAATGGCTCTATGCATATCATTTTGCTGTTCTATAATATTTCATTTAAAATTTAGGCAAACGAAAGTACTGTGTGTATATTACGAATACAGATAAAGTCGTTCTTCCATAGATGAAATTCCTCAAATTTCACAGAATTTCCCTGCTAACATGTTTTATTCCTCATTTATTGATTTTACGGTAACTTTACTAATCAGTATTCATTCATCGCTATCATCAATATAATATGCAATTTGAAAATTATCGGAGATTGAAAATGCGCGATTGATAAAAAATCTTTTTTTCGCTGAGTCGGCGTGTAATAATAATAATAATAATAATAATATCGTTTATTTTCGTAGGCACTGGGGCCCATGAGAAAATATAAGTACATCTTTCTACATTTCACATTGAGATAGATAAATAAAAGAAAAAGTAAATAAATATATATATACATATACAGTCAAATTGAACAGTGCATATCGCCTAGTACATGAAAGAAACAATACAATATTTTCGACAAAAAAAAATAATAATAAATAATCGCACTTCGATATAACACACTAATTACAAAATTTAAGGTGACAAACAAAAGAAATATGAACAAGAGATATGAACATAAGAAAGTGAATATAAACAAGAAATATGAACATAAGAAAGTGAATATAAACAAGAAATATGAGCATAAGAAAGTGAATATAAACAAGAAATATGAACATAAGAAAGTGAATATAAACAAGAAATATGAACATAAGAAAGTGAATATAAACAAAAGAAATTTAACTTGGGGATAAGGAGGTATTCTTCAGAAACCCATATGTGCTGTGTTTGAACCTATTGATATTTGTACTGCTTCTTATTTGGGCTGGGAGAGAGTTCCATATTTGTGAGGCGGTTACTATGAATGATTTGTTCATATGAGGCGTGTGATGTTTTGGAATATGGAGGTCAATGTTATGATTTCGGGTAGGTATATCATGAACCTCAGATTTTCTAATGAATTTCTCATACAAGTATGACGGGTAACCGGTCGTTAAGATACTAAAGGCTAGAGTTATTATGTGAAGGGTGCGACGCTCTTTATACTTAAGCCAGTTGAGGTGATTGTAATAGTTACTGATATGGTCCCATTTTTTTAAATCGTAAATAAACCTTACAGCTGAATTCATGGCCAGTTGGAGTTTATTATTGTTTGCGTCGTCTTGGTTAGTGAATAAGGCTGTGCAATAATCCAAGTGAGGGAAGACTAGTGTTTTAACTAATGAAATTCGTATGTCGGGTGTAAGTATTTCTCTGGCTCTGACAAGTTGATGTAGTGATCCCAAAATTTTACGCCTCGCATAGTTTGTTTGAGGCTTCCAGCTAAGGGTTCGATCGAATATGACTCCAAGGTTTCCTCATAAGGTATATTGTGGCTACCGAGTCTTATTTTAGGTAGATTTTCATGGTCTAATTGGGAAAAGAAATAATTGCTCCCTATAATTATTGCTGTTGTTTTCTTGTCATTGAGAACCAAATGATTAGCCTGCGCCCAACTGTTAATTCTCTCGATGTCCTCATTGATAAGTGCGATTGAATTAATAATATTGGACGGCGATGAATGACGATAAATTTGAAAATCGTCGGCGTAAAGGTGGTAGTCACAATGCATGAGGACATCAGGGAGGTCGTTTATAAAGAGAGAAAAAAGAAGTGGGCTAAGAACTGAGCCTTGTACCATCCCCACGGGATTAGGGATCCAGTTTGACTGTAGGTTACTACTGACCACCACTGCTTGAGTGCGACCGCTGAGGTAAGATCTAAACCAGTCAACAGCATTCTTTGAGAAATTTAGGGTACTCAGCTTGCGGAGGAGCAATTCATGGCAAACGGAGTCGAAAGCCTTGGTGAAATCGAATAATACTAAGATCGTCACCTGGCGTTTGTCCATTGCCTCACGAATGTCCTCGGTAATTTTTAAGAGTGCAGTTTGAGTGCTATGTCGACCACGGAAGCCAGACTGCAAGGGGTTTAGTAAGTTAGCAGTGGATGTATATGAGCTTAATTGCTGAAATACAATCCGCTCAAATATCTTGGCAAAAGCACATAAAATTCCTATCGGTCTGAAGTCATCAGGTGTAGAGGGCTGGGGGCATTTAGCAATTGGGTGTATAAGGGAGTGCTTCCAGGTCGCAGGATAGTGTGCCGTTTGAAGTGAGGCATCTATTATATTTAGGAGCGAGGGCAAAATGACAGGTAGAGCCTTCTTAATGCAAGAAATGGGAATTTTATCATGTCCTTTGGCATTGGAGGTGATTTTTTTGCACGCGCTAAAAACTGAGTAATGTCTGCAGTGTAAAAAGATTTTATATTTGAGACACAAATAAGTGTTGGCTGAGGTCTTCTCCGTTCCTCGTATTTTGTAATCCTTCATTGCCTATAAAATTTTTAAAATGTCCGCGCTGATTCGCCGTGGGATGACCCGGTTCTCTGTCACCACCATTTTCAGTGATAGGTTCAAGAAAGGCTTAATAATAATTATCTTCTCATAACCATTTCACCATCATTACTTACCACAGTGGAAAACATACCTGTGGATTCTTCGATAGATCCTCTGCGGCCATTTGCAAAAGCGAAGGATAAATGTCGACCTATGCATGTATTGTATTTGTACGGCGTCATATGAAAATGATTGCCTATAAGATGGCCAACTGTTCAACCGCAGATCTGTGAATGATGAGTCTGATTATGAATTGAAAACCACTTCAATTAAAGAGATAATAAAATATCATACAATAACACACAGTAATTTCCGGAAGAAAATAATCTAGAGTCAAGATTCGGCATTATATACCTACACATCATCAAGAAAGATAAATACTATGTATATTGCATGTGTCTGATCATATCTGAAGTGCAGGTATGAGTTTATCTATGATATTTATGATTATGGGTGTCTAACGTAAAAATCAGTGAATTGGAACAAATCATGTGTTGTTTGGAAAGTTTCCAGGTACTGAAAGTTTCCAACATAGAGCCAGTATCGTCAGCATTTCATATATTCATTCCGTCTTTCATCGTGTCTATGGAAAAGTAAGATCTAAGGTGACGCATCTGTCACGCTGGAGCTTTCGTTTTCGCAACTCTTCATTACTTATTATGAGTTTAAAATTTCAGCTACCACATTTGTATTTTTAGGGTGTATGGAATTGGCCCTTTTCAACATTTTCCTACCTCACAACAGTAAAAAGATACGTCTGACATAATACTAAGATAAGATTTGGTATTCGAGACACAGGTAAGCATTCACCATGGCCTTCACTTTTTATCCTGCAAGTTTAACCCGTACGCTCTCACGGCAATTTCCGTTTTCACTCCTAGAAAGCTCAGACCGACGCGACGTACGCTTATAATTTTGCATTGTAATAATATAACGTAATATAATAATTTTTATGGAACACTACATTCAGTAGAAGCAGTGCCATTTCCTCAGGAGTGACACAATTTATATTATCTCCAGTATAAAAGTGAAACTAACTCAAAATATAATAAACGAACGTTTATATACTCATAGGTCGAGATGCCTGAAAATCGCACTTTCATTTTTATTTTATCGCACTTTCAATAACAGTTTAGCGCATTTTGTTGGGTCTATTTTTTATTTTCATAATAAGGTATATGACGATGAAATGTAGTGAAACACAGCTATATGACAAAATACAGAATATTTTAAATAATTATGTTGTAGAACAATAACAAATTAAGGAATAAGATATGTAGTGGCGGAGGTGTAGCTTGCCCGCGCCCACTTGTAGTTCGCGGCCACGTAGAGTCCTAGCCAACTAGCAGCTGGCCAGTAGCTCACATGCTTTAAGCAGTGAGTGTCGGAGGAGCATTTAAACTGCGCTCGATACAAAATGTACGAATTTTGCCGTCGAAAAGGCAAATTTTCGTAAAAATATCATAAAAGTCCAGTCATCGCATCTATGTCGCATTTATTTGCGCACATCGCAACACGCATTTTCACGCATCTCTACTCATAGGATAAACTTGGAGTAGAAATATCGGCACCTTGAGAGTTTTAAGTTGATAATTGGAAGCAGATATATCGCCACATTGAGCGTATAAACGTTAAAGACACTAACAAACATTTAAAATGAATAATTGTCAGAGAAAAAGACCTACCCAGCGGCATTGATACGTCCTCTGAAAGTTTTAATTATCCTAAGAGCGGAATGCATAGCAAGAAAAATCCTCCTGATCCTGTGAATTTCGGGAATTCTTTCTGGAACATATAACGCCCGGTTCATCGCCACCTAAAGTAAACTTTACTTTAGGTGGCGTTGGTCAAATACTACCGTAAGACAAGAATGGAAGGGTGTGGAAAACATCGGGGTCTTAAAGGGAAGAGGGAGGGGGAGTAAATGGGAGAGAACGGTTCAGTTGCCCAGACGACAGATTTTTAAATCGATTCTTCTCGTCTTCTCTCTCCCTCCTTGGAAAGAGTACAATTACTTTCTCCCACAATGAGCATCCTTTCCATTCCATATCTGTAAATTCTCGCCCACTTACCTTTACAGCGGCAACTTCACCAGCCCTTCGGAAAAAAAATTAATGGAGGTATTAAGGAGTTTATCAATAAGGTAGAGGGAGTGGATTAATACATACACATAGTTATGCGTGAAACTAGCCGTAAATACTCGGTGGTTTTTTGAGTGAGGTATATGAAGCTAATGTGACCACTTTTCCCACATCATTTTTGTATTCCTTGCGTCAGTTTTTTAGAACGATATTTAATTTTTTTCTCTCACACGAAATTGTTCTAAATATTAACACTCACCGTTATGAGAGATCGAATGCGGATACTTGAATGCACTTTCGATTGATCATCTGCTGGGAAGCCCATCTTTGGAGATTTAGTAATAGACATTTAAAAAGACTTATCTCATCTACTTCATTCCGCGGGTAAGTACCTACTTAAGGACAGTTTATCCAAACGAAAGTGATATAGGTATTACCGTAAAGGCAGCACATAGCGTGATTTTTAGTTCTCCTCGGTCAATGAGGCGTTCATAGAAGTTATTAGCGCAGAATCTAGGAAAATTTGCGGATTAATTAGCTTGGGGTTTCATCGATTTTGAATTAGAATGAAATTTTTTGAGGACGCAGAATCGTTGTCAATTTTCATGCGCTTTTCTGTCGCGTATTACTAATTAAATCATGGAAGAATGCGTTTCGAAATGGTAATAACATGGATAAACACATGAACTGTGGAAATGAACTCCGAGAAAGGCATCAAGAAAGAGAAGAAAAAATAATACAAAATTTTAATTGCTTGTACGAAATTTTGCCGCTTTTTCGTACTGTTCTCGTATAAAGACGAGATACCCTTATTGTATTGGTCGATTCTCGGTAACTACGTAATCGTATGTAAATGAAACAATCCAAAAATTAAATAAAAGTTATTTCTACGTTTTCTCGGTGTAATTTGCAACTCATCTATGCGTTAACTATTTTTTATCAGGTATTTATGAAAAAAGGCACGATTTTTGGCTCTCGAATATACGTAGCTCCATTTTGAACGCTATTTTTTCAAGACCTTTTCCATGTATTGACATTAGGGACAATAGTAGAGGAGCGAAAAATTATTGTCTAATGCACGTGATTATTTTAATAAACCCTTCATTGCTGTGCATCTTTTAATCTAATTACTAATCTATAGGTTAATTTAATAAAGGACTTTAATAAATGCCAGTCGTAATTTCGTCAAAGCATTTCCTCTTATGTGTAAACGACTGGTGTCCTAACATCCCCTGCCACACGCCTTTTTATAGGCGGCCTGCAGGTTAGTATGTAGATGAGTGTGAAAAGCAGAAACGGGTCATTCGAGGTAGGATGGTCCTTTACAGAATACCGATCTCGAAAGAATAGTTCCTGGGATGAATATTCTCTCCTTTTTCTCAAGGTTTCGTCTTTTTTCCCGTTCAAGTTCCCATGAGTCCTGAGAATTTCTGCGGCGGCAGTTTTTCACCTGCCGCGGGTCGACTCCGCAAACCAAACATTATCTCCCCTTACTCGACCCTTCTCACAAAGACTCCCCTCAGGGCCACCCTCAACTTCCCTGCCCCCACACACACAGTCCTTATTTCAGAGCACACAAAAACACCGGGGGGCATTAGCATAATCCCCGTCCACGATGGGACGGGAGAGAGGCTCGCCTCAAAATGGCACGCCGCTGGGGCGAACCCTCCAATTACGGACTCCGTCTCTCCTCCCCGCCGACACCCTCCTCCCCTTCCCGCCCCCCACATAACCCTCCCAGCACCCCTCACCTTACCTCTAACGCCCCTGTTCTGCTATGCAAACTATCGGCTTCCACGCCGGTGACACCGTCCATGGTTACAAATCGTAGAGAAACTCGGAGCAAAAATGAACTGTGATTATTCAGAGTAAATCAATGGTGTGGATGACGTTTGTTCATTTAGATAATGATTTGCCAAATTTTATCACCAACGTTTCATTCTTTTTCTTGAGCATCCACGGGGCTAAGTGCAACAATATTACTATGAAACAGCGTTGATGAAAGATCCAAAAATAAACTTTGTTATATTCCACACAATGTTTATTTTAAAAATCTATCGGTCCAAATATATTTAAATATTACCTGTTGTTAAAGACCTGAAAAGGTCGAAACCGGTAGAGTTTTTTTTTATTAGTAGGTACTCTGTGGAATACAATAGTTAATTTTTAATCTATCATGTCACCATTCCACGAAGTGAACTCGCCAACCGTTGATTTCAAACAATTATGAACATATGAAGGATTACGTTTAATTGAACTCATAATCTTAGATAGGAAAACTTGTGAACTGCAGGTTTCATTCTTTGCAAAAATTTTAACCAAACCTTATAAACTCGGCCCTCAGAGTAAGTAATGGCAGTCAGCGCCATCCGCAATTACAAATTTACCCGGCATAGCTGAAGTGGTCTGGCCGGTACACATGGTTGAAAATCGTATTGGAATCACTATCTCAGCGACTGCATATAATCAATATGGGATAAAAATCGATTCTCATTCCATTTTTATTGGAATAGGTTTCATTTATCTTGAAACAGAAACTTAAAGGTTTCGCCAGTGCATGCTTGAATCACTTCTATTACGGCACCGTAGTCTCCCTACCACTCTCGGGAATTCGTCGTGCCCATTAACGCGTGATCGCACTCATTTAATCTTTTCTAAAATCTGGGTCCTTCGGGGGATGACTTGTTGACCCAGCCTCTAGAGTGCGATCCCGTGAGATAAAAAGTCTTTTGATTCCACGAAAGCAACTCACGTGACTTCTTACGCTTCCTATAATTCGCTCAAGACAGTTATTTTGATATTTCTATTAATTCGAAAAATACTTCTCTAAAAGACGGTCTTGGTACGTGGGTAAATTTTGTCACTTGAAACGCTATTTCTGAGTTTCCCATCATACTCTAAGTACCTATAAAATAGATTTATACCGGAGCGCTCGAGGTGAAAGAAGACAAAAGCTGAAGCCAGCGATGAAGCTCCAACTTCAACATTAGTCTGGGAAATGGGAAAATATGGTGAATTAAATACTTTTGAACAAGTTTACTAAAAATCTTCATAACTCCCTTCTTCGTGAGAATTAAGTTTATTGAAACTGATCTTCAGCCAAAATTAATGACATGATATGAAATAAATGACAGCCAAAATAAATGACATCTAAACCATACAATACCGTCGAATTCAGCCAATCGATCCGTCATTGATCACGCGATTACCGAATTTTCTCATTTTAATCTTGGCTAATACGCAGGAGATGAATCTCGCTCTTCTTTATTTTTACTCTGAGGGTAAAAACGGCAGTCAATGCCAACCGCGTGCAAACTAATCCGGGTGAGGTGACACGGGTTAGTCGACTGTATCGCTAGAAAATCATAATGGCAACGGTAGCTGTGCGACAACAGCCACTCGCATGACCCCTTTTGCTTTCCTCCATTGACCCAAGAATATATTTTTAAGTACTAATGTCCATTGCAGTCACATTTATCGATGCTACTATCTGGATCTGTCCTTAATATTGTAGATCTAGCGTAGCTTATGACATCTTTTTAGTTAGGGTGGCATGGGGTATCCCTTAAATGCTTTGGAATGGCCTTCGGAGCAATCTGCCACGATGTACGTCACGGGTATTGTGAAAGCCTATTTTCATGATTACGCAAATTAAAATATGATTTCCCTTTGTAATCTTTCTGGAGATCACTATGTCTTCGGTAATTTTGGTAGCGGTAATTTCAGACTTGACATTTAGTTCTAGCGAAACTTTCCTGCTGAAATGTCGCCTCTGCGTGATACGTGCCTCACGGTGCGAAGTGGAAATAAGGTGTAAGCCATAGGGCGGAATGGAATTCATACATTGAAAATTCAATATAGGAATGCTGTAATTTATAAATAAAGATATTTGGCGATTACGGTAAAAAATATTGGAACGGTATCTGTCGTCTTATCGGTCCCGATAAAAATATCAGTAGCATACTATCGAGAGATATCCCCTACGCTTAACATCACCTTCCGATAACATATCATGTTATATTGTGATATCGGATTTTAAGAGCAAGTATATCATGATAATTATCTAGTGGCGAGTAATTTGGATTATACATTTAAATATTTTATTACAATATTTATCATGGTATTTTTAGCTGTCGCAAATTTTTCATTTTAGTTCCCTGGCGATAAGTATATCACGCTTTTCATCAGACTAACATAAATTGCGAACCGTCAAAACCCAAGATTGGGTATCCATAATATTTAAATATTATGGTATTCTCTGATTTTTTATACTTTTCATGGGTCTAGGGTCAAGAGACCCTAACTGTGACGTTCCTACTCCCTCTAGCTGGCGAGCGGACGCATTAGAATGCACGCACTGGAGCATTCACTTCGTCCGCCTCGGCTGTACCCAATCTTCTTCCATCCATCGCATTCATCTTGCTTCGCATTCGACCTCCTGGGGAGAGGAGAGGCACTCGACCCTTCTTCGTCTTCCTTCGAGTCCGACCGGGCGCGGGAGTTCGTGGAGCGAACCGAAAGCCGCCTTTGTTCTGGCGCGCATATTTTCACGCCGTTCAAAAGATAGAGAAGCGAAGTTGTGGTTCGACAGAATATGCCCAGGGTTCCAGGATGTATCAAATTAAACGTACGACTCGCGACCGTCCGATTTACAACTACCCGAAGTAACGATAAATATTAAAAAGAGATAAATTTTGCAAAATACTTCATATTTATTCATAGTTTAGGGGTATCAATAATGAAAAGATTTTGCCATGTCGACTTATACTTTAGATTAATTACAACGCGTTTCAACGCTACTGCGTTATCATTAGGCACACTGGATGGCACTTGAAAGTGTACTGCACTACTGCAGTACCTCATTAGCGTTTAATGTATTATATCAGACTGATTGTCGACGAGTTGACTCATTGGAAGTCCATAGATAGTAACAATTGAAACAGCTGTAGTAATTTTTAACAAGACAAGACAGCTCTAAAAAATGATGCGTAGGAATTAAAACCGGTCGAGTAATATTGATGCATTGTACTTCATTAAAATTATAAGCGGACATTGCAAAATATTTTCTTTATAAATCCTACTGTTCCACAAAATCTCGTCTGACGCTATTGAATGTAAAAGATTTTCTCTTTCGACGAAAGTGGGTTCGTTAAACATATATTTCCATTTATCATTACGTACCCATTTTTGTTTTGCTAAAAGTAGTTTTCAATTTTTTTTCACTTATCTGCAATAATGTTCTTGAAATATTTAGAGAATCGTAAATAAAAAAGTGTGTAACTCACAAAACAAATCTACGTCAGTCGGCACAGCAATGTTTTATGCTATAATTTGGCCTTTAGATAAATGTACTTATAAGTCATTTTCCATTGATGACCATCCGATTTGCGACCGAATATTCGGAACGTATCATATTCATAAGTCCTGTAACACGAGTACTTGTTGTCGGATGAAAAACAGCATTATTTTAATTTAAAGGGTCGAATAAGCTTTCTGTTCATTCCCTTCACTTCTATTCTTTCGTTAATAGGCGTTTATCAGAGAAAATACTGCCATGCATACGGCTTGGCCAAAAGTTTATTGTACTTTGGTTTACTTTATTTACAAAAATAGTGAATTTCGAATAATTCAAGAATATATTTGGTGTGCACTAAGCCCTGAAAGGAGAAACAAAGTTTTCAGCCACACCATCTTTAGCAATGAAATGGCTCAATGTCAAACAATCCGTAGGGCAAAATATTTTTTTCCACTGAAAGACTTTCTAACTTTCAATGAAACTCTGTATTTCGTAAAAAAAAATCAATTAAATCGTAATTTTCTGCCGTTATAAACGCTTACAAGCTCTATTACAATTTTTGCGTCATAGTGGAAGGGTCTTAACATACAGGTGTCCTTATACTTCAACTGGATTTGTATCAAGGAGCTGTGTTCAAGCCCCAGCCGCGTATAAAATTATTTCTTTTCGCTCTACTTGGGGCATATGGTTATACCTTGAGGCCATTTAATGTTAACATATGCGTAATTGGAGAAAAGGTGATTAAAATTGACATTCTTTGATATTAGGTATTAATAATAATAAATTAATTGTTCCATTAAACATTATTACTAACGAAATAATATTTTTTCTTAAAAGGTGATACGTCAATCTTCACCGTAGGTAAAAATATGCATTGTTTTATCAAATTCATTTATCATCATCAGCTGTATTTAATATAGTATGTTATTGAGTTTTTTTTTTAAATTATGGTATTCGATCATATGGTCAAAATTATGCGATGAATAATAAAATATCGGTAACCATCACATTGGATACAAAAATAACCTAAAAATCACCAACTGATATATTTTTAATGACTCGCGTTCATATTTTCGAGGATAATTAATTAGTAAACTCATCTGCTGCGGACCAATAAAACTTTTATTACATTAAAAGTGAAATTTTGTTTTTCATGAGATATGCACAAATGATTTGAAAATGAATTCAATCTAATTACTAGGACAAACATGCGCTCCCGAAAAAAAATCCATATTAACCGCAACCGTGGTAATGTGATATACATTTCATTATTTTTTCGGGGAGTCCCTGAATTTTACGCGTGCATTTTTTTTGGCTGAATATATAATTCAACAAATTGATTGGCGAAAGGAGGTTTTCCAAAGGAGCAACATATCAGAAATCATCCGAAATATGAGAATTAAATTAGTTGCTCTTTGATTTCATCAAGATGCCTTCAATCAATCTAAATCCTTTTCTACTTATAATCCTCATCTTAGCAATCAGATTAGAACTTTTTGCGTCATGGAAATCCTTTCCGAAATGAAATACAAACCACTCCATAAGCTCGTAGTTCTGTGGAACAAGTTTTATGATACATGTGATTAATTGTCATCATCGTATATAAATTACATACATCAATCCGTTCGAAGCGTTGCTAAATTCTATGCAGTCTAAACAATCATATTTAATGTTTCATGATTCTCTAGGTACATATGAATTCTTACAACATGAAATGGAGAAGACTTTTTGCAGGAGCTCTTTAAACCTTGTTTTATCAATTTCTAACTTTCAATTATAGGTGAGTTAAAGGAGGAGTTATGAATGACATTTCCACTCTATTGCAGAAAACATTCAACAATCACATCACCTTTAAAAACTTCTCCATTAACAATTACTGTTCAACATTAAATCATATTGTTCACGCAATTATGTAGGTATCATGATTAGTTGCATTGTGACACTGCATGTCAATTAACTGAGTTTGATGTAAAATCCATCGCAAAATTCCTGAATTACAGCTCGTGCTAGTTCGCTTTTACGAGGCTGAGTGTCATCTTCTGAGGTTGTGCCAAAATATCTTTAGAAGCCGATCGGGTTTCTTTGCTGTTTCACCGCTGCGTATAATTATTAATTTTCATCAAGGCATGGTCTAATATGCTTTCATTGATCGGAGTATACTTGGTACCTTTACACGATAACGGGTTTAAAGAGTCGTTTACTCTTACCCAAATATGAATAGTTTTATTTATTGCGATGTTTCATTATTCAATCTCACTTTCATCTTATTCTAAGCACTGCAAGAAAGTAGTTTTTGCTCTTCTTTTTGAGAATATATGCCGATTTAACCGATCATGAGAATTTTATTAAGTTTGTTTCATCCATGTTCTTCCTTCGGCATCGTAACCAATTATTTGAATGCACGTTGTTCGGGTCACTACACTAGAAAGCTCGGGTGATTTAATTGGTCACAACATGCTTTCGTCTATTTATCGAGAAATATTTGCCCCTTAAATACCACAAATTAATGCCCCAAATTACTGCGAACCAGCATTTCTGAGTAGTTAACCGCAGAAAATGAAGAGGTTGGTTTCTAAGCTGTCAGATGTTACTGCTGGACTTTGAATGGTAAACACTGGAGACGGTTCTCTTGGATAATAGCCAGTCAGGAGTTAGCCACTAGTTAAAAATGAATATTGTATTAGTTCTTCTTAGGGTATCTGCGAACTAATATCTCTATCCAATCATTCCTCTTAAAAATTATCTCGCGTTTATGATGTGCTATAGAGTATCCTCATTTAACAACTCAATGCTTGTGTGCAGTCTTTTGCATGTGCATACCCATTTTATTGAACACCACCGTTAACAACAATAGCGGACGCACATCATAATAAATGTTGGTTACCCTCCCGAAACAAGATACTGCCAATAATAATACACGAACCTCAGTTACTAGCCGTATCTCCTGCTTATGCAATGATTCAGTGGCATTTTTATAGTCTTTTCCTCATCGTTTAGAGTGATGCACTCCATATAAACATCCTCGTAAAGGATTTTGTGCTCTCGTTCTCATCACGCGCCGCTTTCCCCGACCATAAATAGAGTTCTGTCGGAGCATTAAAAATTCAAGTATTCAGCGTGGATTGTGCTCGTTAGCGGCGCGCATTTCTCTCGGCAATTGTCTTTCAATGAGCGCTAACTGCCCTTTCATGCGAAGGCGTCGACCCATGTGATTCCCTCATGACCTCATGAATAAGTCCTCAACTTCACTCCGCGAGGAGATCGCCTTTTGACTCCCATGGAGTCCCGACCCGGCCGTTACTCACCACTCGGCGATTGTGGTCCCCCCTCCCGCCACGACCGGCGCTGCGGCCGCAGACATAACTTTCCCTCCGTCCTCGGAGCATTCATTCGTTCGTTGCGTGGGTTATCGGCCGAGGCAATCTGCGGAGACGACCGACTGACTGGGGGCTTTTATATAATGCGGGCCTTCCCGCCCAGGCTTATCTTCAACCGTTAAAGGCGAGGGAAGAATGGGGGTAATGCTATTGTGTAAATCTTTTACCATGTTCAGTTTGCAATTGGCTTGAGAGTTAAATGCGAAAGAAAGGATCTTAATGAAGCTCTGCTCGGTTTGATATATTCAAGGTAAATACATCCGCTTTTATCTGTACATCGTTTTGGAAATTACGAGGGTGGTTTGAAAAGTTCTCGGAATGGAATAGAAAAAATGTTCTCACATCACTGAAACTTATTTTATTTTTCAATATAGTCTCCTTGTAGATTACTACATTTGGCCCAACGATATTCTAGTGCCTTGATCCCTTCTAGAAAATGAGATTTCTCGAGGCCTGAAAAATAGTTGTCAACTCCGGACATCAGTTCTTCATTTGAAGGGAATCATTTTATCCACCTAGTCCACCACGAAAAAAATTCAGTTTTGGGGAGAGATGGAAGTCTGACGGAGGCACATCAGGTGAATAAAGCGGAAGTGGCAACAATTAATACAATAGTTCGTGTTATTTTGCCATGGCGACAGCACATGTGTGCAGGCGCGCATTGTATTGATGGAAGATGACTTTATTCCTTGCTAAAGCCGGCCTTTTTTCGCGTATAATTTGTTTCAATTAGTCCAAGAGGTTAGCATAGGATTCTCTAGTAACTGTTTGCCTAGTGGGGAGACAATCTATATACAGAATCCCCTTCACATCCCAGAGCACTGATGCTATGACCTTTCCTGTCGAAAGAATTGTCTTTGCTTTCTTTGGTGGTGGATAATCGTCATGTTTCCACAGCTTTGGCTGTGTTTTTGTCTCTGGGGAATATGAATGGACCCAAGTTTCATTTTTGGTCACAAATCGGTCCAAAAAAACTTATTCGTTTTCCCTAAAACGGGTCACACATAGTTCCGATATGTCCATTCTCATGCGTTTTTGATCCAACGCTGCAGCGTCAAGAGTCGCGGCACTCATCTTGCAGATAATTTTTTCATTTCTAATTTTTCAGTTAAAATATAATATACCCTTTTATATGACATCTAGCAAGCAAAAGCAATTTCACCCACTTTCAATCGGTGATCCTCCATTACCATATTGTGCACTTTTACAATGAATTCTGGAGTAGTGACACTTCTTGGCCGAACTTTTGCGGGCCATCATCTAAGCTCTCCCGACCAAATTTAAATTTATTTGTCCTCTTGGCAACAATTGACTATGAAGGAGCAGTCCCCTAGTGTATTCTGGCAATCGGCATGAATGTCCTTTCCTTTCATACCCATTTTTAAGAAGTACTTAATCACTGCACGAATCTCGATTTTTTCCATCTTCGCAAATCAATATGCGGGAACAACAAAAAAGCCACGTCTCCGCCACAGTTATTTTCCACGAGCATTGATGTGGTATGTGTTTACAGCGAACAGTCCTATGGATATCACGTGAAAAGTTCGTTGCACTAGCGCTGACAACTCTTGGCGATTCCGAGGACTTTTCAAACCACCCTCGTACATTTACATTGGCAATAAGCTTTAACGTCTATTGGCAACCAATGAGCTTGATTTCACTGGTACAGAGTATTGAATGAACATGTATGTCAAATGACGACTTCCCCAGCTAGTTTTGATTACTTCAAAGGTCTTTTTAATGTGTATCATAACATTGTACGATGACCTTGTGCGTTCAATAAACCCTATCAATTTTTGTACCTAATATGTAAGTGTTTCACATTTTAGGTATATTTTTGCCAACGTCGACAATTATTTCTTTGAAGAGGCCTAATTTTAAATACGAAATACGCAATGGGTTTGATGGGTGTGGCTACGCAATATTGGCTGGCTACGGCAATGTTGTTTCTTTTCATGATCCTTATTCCGACTGAAAATCTTGGCGTCATTAAATTTAAATGCTCTCGAAATGGAGAGGATTCAATGCTTCGATAAAATCTATTCATAAATATCTATTTTTACTATTTTCCCATAGTAATAATACCGAATTGCTACCTAACAATCCTTCATCTAGTACCTTTATTTACTGTAATAACGCTGCGAGGAGATGATGTACCTACTCCGCGCGATCGCTTCTCGACGATACAAATATCGGCGGTTGTACTTCACCGCTGCCTTTGCTTCATTATGCGCCAACCACTCCTTCCATTTCCCCTCCCTCCCCCGCCCACGTCACCCCTTCCCTCTCCACAATCAGTGAGCCCGCTCACCCGTGGCTCGACCGCAAACTCCTCTCGCCCCATTGTTCTCGGGCCAATTCAACCGCCATCCATCCATCCATCCCCTCGTCCGACCCAACCCCGCCCACACGACGTCCGCCTCTCTTCCTGCCAGCCACCGCAAGGTCCGCGGCTGCATTGATTACGTTCTCTCCCTTCCTTCCTCTCCAACACGCGCTCCCTTCCTCGCCAGGGCATCTCGAAAGCACGTCTCTGTACGTTTGTACCCGCTGCGAAACTCCGCACTTTCCCCCAACTCGAAAAACTCTCCTTACTTCGCTGTGAAATTTTTCAGAGATGGTCTCGTTACCCCGTTCTCTCCTTTCCAACCGGGGCTTTGACCGTTCTCGCCGCGAGGAGCTTATTGTGTGTGCTGGCTCAATCTCACATATTCGTTGGCAATGCAATCGAACTTTTATTAAAGTATTCTATCGATTAAGGTATGTTTCCATGGAGTACTCGACCCCTTCCACTTCAAATCATTTTCCGAATGCTTTTTTCTTTACAGGCACTATCTTTTCTCTTTCTTTACAGGTACTTGGTGATATTTTCCATGTAATTTATTGTATTTGTAGATACCCAGGTTTACATTAGCTCTCTCAGTAGGTTTTCGCAGGTTTTTCACGCCCCCCTTCTTGTGTTGGCGTTTTCCTGCAGTGGGTTTTTTTTCCAATAAGGACGACAGTCAATATCCTTAGGTTTTTCCCACGTTCACTAACATCCTTTTACACTTGGTCAATGGTAACTTTGTTAACTCATAATTTTATTTGTTGATTGAAAATGGAACTTCTATTTCTTTTTATGTAATTTCTCTGTATGTAATTTCATGAGCAACTTGACAATGTATTTAACTGCATATATTTCATGTTTGACGAGGGGTTAGATGGAAGATGGGACTTTCTAGACCCAATCTCGCCCAATAAAGACGTTTATTATTATTATTATCACTGCTATCCGTTTTTTATGTTTTCTGTGGATCTTTCTCGAGGAATCTTAGGTAGTGAAATGATATTTTGTAGACGAGCTAGTCTCGTCATTGCAGAGCAGGGGTTAAGAAGCATTCTCACAAATATAGGCACAAAAAGTGGGTAATGGAAAAATTATGGGGTTGGAAATGATTGGGAAGGAAGGGCTAACCGGCCCATTCGAACTCCGCACATTTTACCTGCCGCGGTACATAAGAACGTAAGTTTTTCGCTCAGAGCCTAAAGCTACATTGACAGCGACTGTCCGTATTCCGCACATCACCACAAACCCATCTTTCTCAAACTCATGATCTCGAGCGTCGAAAATTCGCATATTTCTGTTATGCCAACCAGTAGCGGATACAGAAAAATTCAATTGGGGCGCAAAAGATATATTGAGCTACCTTCCCTTTTATCGTAATAAAATAATTATCAAATCACATATTGTTGGAAAATATGAATACATAAATTTGGTAATGTATATATTACATATGTATTTGTGATACTGGGTGTATCGATACTATCGATTGTTAATTGTCGGAATAGTTTGGTTGGTAACCAAAATAAATAAGTTGGTGTTCTCGAAGTTTGACTGTCTCTCTTTTTCGCTTGTGTCACGTCGATGAACGCAAAGTCGCAGTCTATATAAATAATCATTCAACAGGCTATGGGCCCAGCTACGTGTGGCAACATTTTATAGAAATTTACGTGACTAGTGAAGTGCGAACTTAAGGAAAAGTGATCGCGAGTATTCCGTCATGGCAGAAGCGGAGAGTTTGACGAGGAGCATTTCCAAGTTCGATGGCACCAATTTCCAGCTGTGGAAATTTCAAATTAAGACTGTATTCCTTGCTGGAGGAATACTAGATGTGGTGCTGGGAACAAGTCAACAGCCAGCAAATCTTCAAGATACTGCAGGGAAACAGTGGGTGAAGGACAATGCAAAAGCAATGTGCATTATAGCATCCTCAGTTGAGTATTCACAGCTAGAGTACTTACTTACGTGCACATCGGCGTCTGAAATGTGGGAAAAGCTATGTCTCGTGCATGAGCAAAAGTCGGAAGCCAATAAGCTTCTTCTCATGAAGCGGTTTCACGAATATACAATGGGGCCGAGTGATTCTGTCGTAAAGCATATTGCGAAGTTACAAAATATTGTGGCCCAACTAAAAGACGTCGGAGAGCAGATATCGGATCTTGCTCTTATGGCAAAGATTCTGGGGAGCCCTCCCGCTAAGTTTTATCCACTAATTACGGCGTGGGATAACGTCGCAGCAGCTGACCAGACCGTAAAGAGACTTCAGGAGAGGCTGATCGCCGAGGAAGCAAGAATTACGGAGATAGAGGAGTCGGCGAGTGCGTTTGCAGCCATGTCCATAGATAGAGATGAAAAAAGGGCAGTAGGAAAACAAGTTGGAAGTAAGCGGAAAGCCAAAATTGTTTGCTTTATATGTGGAAAACCTGGCCACATTGCCCGAAATTGCAGGAAGAATAAAAAGACGGAGAAGAAGAAGAAGGAAGAAACAGGATCTGGGGATTCTGTGAGTGATTTTGTTGCTTTCAGTAAAGATTCTACTCATGAACGCAGCAAACCTGTAAATGAGGCAAAAGATGTGAAAGATTTTATCTCACGTAGTGAAGTAAGAGAGACCTGGCTCATGGACAGCGGTGCGTCTAGGCATATTTGCTACAGACGTGAGTGGTTTAATGATTTATTTGAATGCGGAGATATCTCAGTTACTTTAGGAGATAACACGAAGTGCACAGCTGTAGGAGTTGGAACTGTTGTAATCCGCAAGTACGCAAACAAAAAGTGGGAGCTTGGGAGAATTGAAAATGTTTTGTATGTGCCTCAACTTCGGAAAAATCTTTTCTCTCTCGGCGTATGTACTTCAAGAGGTTTTGAGGTTAGGTTTGCAGGAAATAACGTGGTGGTGTGTCAAGATGGCAAGGTGCTAGCTACAGGTGTGAAACAGGAGAACGATATATATAGAATGTTATTTGTTGTAGTCACTAATTGTCAGGCCAATCTCGCGTCAAGAGACAGCTTCAAAGTGTGGCATGAACGTCTGGGACATCTGAATGCTGGAGCGATGATTCAATTATCCAGGTTAGGCATTATCGAGGGGCTGAACCAAGCAGGAGGTGAAAAATTCGTTTGCGAGGCTTGCCAGCTGGGGAAATCTCATCGTAACACATACAAGAGTGTACCTGGAGACAGGAAATGTCAGCAAGAAGGAAATGAAGAAATTGATGGGGAAATAGGCCAAGATTATCCAAAAGTATGTAGTCAAGAAACTCAGCTATTACAAGGAGAAGGAGTAGCTCAACGTTGTTTAAGAGATGAAGAACAATTAAGAAAACCTCAGCGATATGGTATTGATGTAAGTTTCGCTGAGTGTGCTGAGCCGATCAATTATAGGGAAGCTGTTACAGGGCCTGAGAAGGAGAATTGGAAGAAAGCTATAGAAGAAGAACCATCAGCTCACCGGGTTAATGGCACTTGGACTATTGTTTCGAGAAATGGCAAGGAAGTGATAGACTCGTAATGGGTATTTAAAATTCAAGACTCTGAAAGTGGCACACGCTACAAGGCTAGGTTGTGTGCAAGAGGGTTTAGTCAACGACCAGGGCTTGACTCTTTGAGAACTCTCTTGGCAGTTGTAGCTGAAGAAGACTTGGAGATGGTCCACTTTGATGTTAAAACCGCCTTCCTGTATGGGGAATTGAAGGAAGAGGTATATATGCCAATCCCAGAAGGCATTGAGGTAAAATGTAATGGTAATTGTGAGCTTGTATTTAAGTTGAATAAGTCATTATATGGTTTGAAACAATCTCCAAGAACCTGGAACCAAACATTTGTTAAATTCCTCAGTAAATTTCATTTTGTTGCCAGTGATGCTGACAAATGTGTATTCACTCAAATTAAGTGTCCTAATAGAATGATTTTAGCTTTATTTGTAGATGATGGTCTACTGATTGGGAGCAATATGGAGATGATTCATGGTGTTCTGGAAGCTCTTGGTAAAGGGTATGAAATAAAAGTTTCAGAGGTTCGGAACTTTTGTGGCATGGAAATTATGAGAGATCGAGCCGCAGGTACTATTCATGTTCATCAGACAACTTATGCTGGAAAAATCCTTAGGCAATTTAAGCTATTTGATTCTACTCCGGTGGATGTTCCTGCTGTTCCCAGTGTAAGGCTGAGTGAAGCAACCGATAATAGTGGTATTACAAAATTTCCATATCGCCAAGCTGTAGGTTCACTTTTGTTTCTAGCTGTTGTTAGTAGACCTGATATTTCTTTTTCTGTTAATTGTGTGAGTAGGTACTTGAATAATAATGATGAAAGCCATGTTAATGCTATAAAAAGAATTTTCAAATATGTCAAAGGTACAGTTAATTATGGTATATTGTACAGTAGTGGTAGTTCAAGTGAAGATTTGATATGCTTTAGTGATTTTGCAGGAGATCCTGATACTCGTAGGTCAATGACTGGATTTGTGTGTTTGCTGTCAGGTGGTCCAATCACTTGGGTCTCTCAACGTCAGAAAATTGTGACACTCAGTACCACTGAAGCTGAATATGTATCTGCATGTATGGCTGCCAAGGATGTAGTATGGTTGAAGAAACTGTTATATGATATTGGTTTTAATTGTGTGAGTTCAACCCCACTTTATGTGGACAACCAAAGTGCTATAAGGCTTGTCAAAAATCCCGAGTTCCACAAGCGGACTAAGCATATTGATATTAGATACCATTTCATTCGTGAGCAGTATGAAATGAAAATTGTAAATGTTGAATATGTTCAAAGTAACGATCAGTTAGCAGATATTTTTAAAAAACCTTTGTGTAAGGACAAGTTTGTTAGATTTAGAACATTATTGAATATTGTGTCTTCTATTTCAAAGTAACAGTGAGTTATGTTTTTTTTCTTTGTGTTCTTACTGTTTTTTAAGGAAGAGTTATCACAAATAGTGGGAGTGTTGGAAAATATGAATACATAAATTTGGTAGTGTATATATTACATATGTATTTGTGATACTGGGTGTATCGATACAATCGATTGTTAATTGTGGGAATAGTTTGGTTGGTAACCAAAATAAATAAGTTGGTGTTCTCGAAGTTTGACTGTCTCTCTTTTTCGCTTGTGTCACGTCGATGAACGCAAAGTCACGCAGTCTATATAAATAATCATTCAACACATATAAAGTGAAAGAAAGTTTTATTTAATGTTGGTGGTGGTTCTCGGGTATTGCTGTGTAGGTAACATTTTCACTCAACGTTCCACTCCTACTGGGAGCGTTATCGTTATTCTCTTGATAAGGAGTGAAACGTTGAGTGAAAATGTTACCTACACAGCAATACCCGAGAACCACCGCCAACTTTGATAAAAGAAGCTGCGAAAATCTTCAGACGAAATGTTTTATTTAAACTGATATTACGCATATACAAGAAAATGTCATTTTATGATATGAAAAAGTTACAGTTGTGTTTCTGCAATGTTAGGTAATGCGGGCGGCCCCGCAAGGGGGGGCCCCTGCACCCCTCATATGCATCCGCTACCGATGCCAACGCCAAATGTAGTCTCTCGGATCTTAAGTAGGTATATAGTTGTATGGCTGGAAGGAAACCTCTTTATTTGTTGTGAAAAAGTTGTTAGCTTTTCGAGGCAAATAATAGACATAACTGACCAAACACAAAAATTACATTTCACTTTCAAATATTTTGGAAGTTTCAATCAGTAGAACAGCCATTCTATAAAATCATAAATTCGCTTTAATGTCGCACCTAGCATTTATTGCACCTACTTGTAGCAAGAATATCCCACGCACAGCCCTCAAACTTACCCGGAACAACTAGCTACTGGTCATTTGCGGAATACTGACGTATGGATTAGTGGATCTTTATGACGATCATAAAATGTGTGGGATACGAATGCAGCCTGGCGAGCATTCGAGTGGTCGTAAGGGGAGGGATAAGAGGGTAAGTGGTGGTTGAGTGGGTGGATAAGAAGACAATCCTGATTATCGCCTCATACAATCAGTCTGAAAAGCAAAAACCTAAAAGGAAAAGTTGGTTTTATTGAAGCGTCATAGATATACATTCAAGAAAGGTCTGAATCCGTAGTAAAGAAAATGTATTTGAAATAGAAGCTGTATAGAAATAAAAAAATATGAGTATAAAATAATTAATTTAGCAATAAATAGTAGCCATGATAAGTAGTGTTAGTAAAAAAAGTAGTAATAGTAAAATAAAATAGTAAACAGAAAATATAAATTGTATTTCTGCGAAAATGGATTGCATTCGAGAATGGTCGTTCACAAGCATATCATTTTCGCAGAAATATAATTGTTATCCAATCCATCGCCTTAATTTTACATTTTCAGAGCTGTATTTCCATTAAAGTAGTGCTCGTCCCGCGAGAGATATCTTCGATTCAAGTATAAAATAATTAAGTTTGATCCTTCTTCACGATCGTCGTCAACCTGATAGGAGCATGGAAATGTTTTATAAGATATCGTTTGCTGGGGGGTTCATTGAGTATATTTTATGAATGTAATTCGTGCAAAAAAAATGTCACGATTCATGTACGCATGGTAAAAGCCATAAGACTGATTATCGTCGTGGAAAGAGGCTCAAATTCATCATGTGCGGTCTCTATTTACTATGTTTGTTTCGAATACAAAACAACATAAGTCAGAAATGTTGGTACTTGCCGAAATAGATGTTACTGAAACATATTTGATACAGTTCAGTGTGTGAAGTTTGGTCTGGACATTTATAGTTACCACCGTCTATATTGGTAAACATCGGTGCATTACACCGCTGTAGAAAATATTTCGATAAGAAGTTGTTTCCTCCAAAAGACGATGTAAGACGAAATTATGAAGTTTTTGTGGATCCATCAAAATTTCTTCAATGGTTCAGATAGCATAACACTAACTTCGGCTTTACTTAAAATTCATTGCTTTCACATAATAAAGCATACGTCACCTTCAATTCCATTCGGTGAGAAGTTAAATGTGTGGCACGTTGAGACAGAGTGGCGATGAACGCCAAACCATCAAATGTATTCTTTTTCTTACAATGACGGCAACAACTATTTACGATGTAGTAAGATTAGTAATTTATGATATTTCCAATGTCAATGGAATTATATGCGTTATTGATTATGACAATAATAATCATATTCCCGCAGAAAAGAAATTCACGCTTTATCTACTGTAAATGATCTCCCAAGGAAACTCTATCACAGATTTGGGGAAGTATTCGCTCAAATGATTCAGCTGAAATCGTATTCCAACTCTCTCGTTTTCTAATGAGCGCGTACCTTTATCACAATGTTAAAAAGACTATGTGTAAACGACATATCGAAAAAATCCTGAGTTGCTTTTCATTATAGCTAAAGACGTGAAACAGGTAAAATTTAACAAATTCTTCACTGCTTTTATGAAACCTCTTTGAATCAAATTTTATATTCCGGCACAGATAAGCCGCTCTCTTTGCTTCGCATGTTACCTCACCCCATATCACCCAACCGGCTTTCACTGATTGTCTTACTGCCAGATGTCCTCTCAGCCTAGGTTATCTTTCATTTACGTTCCATTGAAACTCCATTGCTGTATTTAAAATGAATAAAAAAAGTTAAGACTTCAGATTTTTTATTATCACTGGGACAATATTGATGTATTCTGCATGTTCTAACAGTTTACATAAAAACACCACGGCATATGCCGTTGAGATACGGACTATAGCCTATTATGCGCTTTACACTGTAAAATTTTAGTGTAGTGTTTCAAAGTTTACAGGTCTTAAGCCTCCGATTTATAACTAAGAATTCATACCATTATCCGAGTATAAACAAGGCAGATTCGAACCAGGAGTCATTCATTTATGGGCTGGTAAGAACTAATCCCGGGTATTACATAGTAATTATCCGTACTGGCTGAAAAGGGATAATGGTAACACTTTGAATGGGCTGACTTTGATATGAATAATAGTAGTGTCCAGTCGACCCTCAATTATTAATTCATTCAATTTACACTTTTTCTTGCTAACTAACAACCAGAAAGTACCAACTTCACGCCAACCAATTTAATGCGAATTTATTGACGGTAAAATCCATACGATTTCTGAGTAATTCTAACGGCAAATATCGAAGGCACTATTCAAATGGTTTATTATGAGTTGATTTTCCATTTGCAAATGATTTCAGATGATATAATTTTGACGATTTTACTGTGAGCAATGATCCCCTCAACGCTCCAGAGTTATATTGTGGGAATGACAGACATTTACGATCGGCAACCATGGAAACAATAGATACGGTGATCAATTTTCAGTGCCTTCTGTTGCTGAGGTCATCTAATAAATTCAGTCTTCGAAAGCCAGCCATAAAATTTCGTCATTGATCGTGACGATCCTTAATTTCAAGCCTCATTTTCTCTTTTCATTCAGCTTTCATGATCCCATACTTCCCTTACTGCCTACTCAATCAGCAATGCTTTACTCACCAAAATCTTATTCGATATATTTCTGCCTTTCCTTGTCATTACAATAACAAAACATGGTACCAGCTATGGTATAATTTTAATTCTAAGTCTATGCATTATAAATAATGTATTATTTATAATTCCTCTATTCACAGTACAACGCTTTCAAACGTGAAAGTTCCTTAGCAAATGGGGCAAAGATTACATTTTTAATCCACGCACTTTATCATGTTGGATCATGTTCGCCACTATGGGGTTGCCAGGCTATATTGAAACATCCGGAATTGGGCCATCAATTACGTGGTTCTGAAACGGTATTTCATGAGATAGTAATGTCAAAAAGCATATTTCGCCTTCAATCTTCCTTCACTTCTCTCTTTCACAACTCAGACTTTGATAAGCACCACTGAGACATATGGTTATGGATAATCTGGAGAATCGGCCATTTTGGTATTTTTTCAATATCAACGATTCGCACATTAATCGGTCATTTATTCATTTTGATATTTTACATATTGAAACAAATTTTGTTTCTGTGAGAGTAAGTTTTACTAAGAATCCTTCAAATCTTGTAAAATTGTGATAAAAAGAAGAGTCAAAAAATAAAAACCATAGTTTTCCAGCATTTGCTTTAACTTATGCCTTTTTTTGAGATAATTATTTAAGAAACCGCTGACCACTTTTGTAAAGCATGTTATGATAAAATTTGTAACTGCGCATTTTGCTTCTATTTTGTTCGTACTTCTTTCTCTTGTTCTGATGTACTGTTTGAGAGCATTGCTGATTTATTCACTAGAAGCTTTTTGGCAGCCTCGCCTCCCTTCATGCACTTCCCTCAAAATTATTAAGGCCTACTTCCTTTCATTCTATCTAAAAATCCTCGTATACCCAGCATTCTACCCTCTAACAGTGTTGTCAACATCCCCTCCCCGCTAAGTATGTCCTCTATCCATACCTTCTGTCTCCTCCGTATCTCATCTAAAAGCTGCCTCTCCTCACCCACCATGTCCAGCACTTCGTCGTTCTTACTTCATTTCACCTTCTCCATTATTCGCCACACCCACATTTCGAACGTCTCCAGTCTTCTCTCGTCCTCCTTCCTAAGTGTCAATGTTTCCGCATCGTAAAGCGCTACACTCCAGATCAGACTCTCCTCTAACGTTTTCTTATACGAGGCGAGTTAGAAATGTATTGAGACTGATTCTGTACTAAATCAAGTTTTTATTCGTTTCAAAAAATGATGTTATCCCCTTCTAACTAGTTCCCTTAGGCAGCTATTCACCGGTGGAGGTGTTGTTCCCACTCTCGGTAGCAGTGCTGGAAGTCTCGAAATGGCATGGCTTTTAACTGTTCGGTCACGGTCTTTTGAATGTTTTCCAGAGTTCCATAATGATGTCCTACGAGGACGATTTTCAATTTCAGGAGAAGGAAGAAGTCACAAGGACTCAAATCAGGTGAATAGGGGTTAGGAACAACAGCAATGCATTTAGAGGTCAAAAATTCACCAAAGGAAATGGCCGCGTTACACGGGGCATTGTCGTGGTGAAGCATCCACTTGTCTGCAATGTCGGGTCTCACATGAATCGCTCTTGGCAGAAATCTTTCGCATGTTCTAATCGACCGTCAGAATCTGATGCACGGTAAAAGTGTCTAAATTTAACTGTTCACTCATCATTCTTAATGTTAAACGACAGTCTGAGCTCACGAGAGCCCTTACTCATTCAACGTTTTCGTTATACATTGAAGTTGAAGATCTTCCTGAGCGAGGTACATCTTAAACGTGCTCTCAGCCTTCCAAAAATGATTAGTGCCAGCGGAAAACTTGTGCTATTGTTAAGTAAGATATGTTCCCCAGAGGGCATTTTTAACTTTTCAAAAGTCACACTCGCGGATTAGTCAAGTTTAACACAAATCTTTATCGCACAGTGTTGCTCTAAATTCCGATGCTCCATTTTTATGACACACAACAAAAACACAATTTTGCGCTGATGGCGCTGTCAAAAATAATGTGTTAGCTGTATGGAGTTGAAACTCGCACTGAGGAAGTGGAAAAGATGAAAAAATCGGTATAACACAGGCCGGTAGGCACAACGTTGCCAGTTCGCCCGCCATTCTGCCATTAGCTCCTTCCTGTACATGGACGCCTCCCTTGCTAATGAAATTCTCCTCCTGATGTTATTGCTGCTGTATCCACTTTCCTCTAATATGCTGCCCAAATAGTTGAATTGATCTACCTCCTCAAGTTTTCCCCACCTACTTTTACCTTGAGTCTCAAATTCCTAGCTCGGTAATACCATGTAGGATGATAAAATGCAGTTGTTATGTTTCACAGCAACAACTAATTATCAACCATGATTCCGGCACTTATGTCCATACCAAGGTACAAATTTAAAAGTCCATTCCTTAACCCATTTCAACCCACCGTAGTCATATGACTACATTTTACCATTCTGAGGATATGAAGCTCTTTAAAAAATCCGCTTTTTGCTGTCTAATTATCACAGAAATGTCGTTGAAGCTAGCAATATCTAATTTACCAATTAGTTTATTTTTATTTTTGAAGCCGGTCGAAACGAAAATGTTTCGCTTCGGCCCGGGGCGAAAGGAAAATACGAGGTCTAAGTTTAGTTTCGTTCCCGTGCGAAATTAAAATGACCAAGGAGTTTAGTTTCGACCCGGGACGAAACTCAATTAATCGAAACCCCACTGTTCATTGTTAAGTTTCGACCCCGGTAGTCGAGTGGACGGGCAAAAAAGGGAATAGTTTCGACCCATTTCATGACAGAATGAGGAGAGGTCAAAATATTGAGCAACGTCATATTGCGACTGAATACCGCGTTGCGCATTATGAGTGGAAGAGTGCCCCTTGCATCTAGAGGCGGCGAACCTCTACTCCATTCAACAATACTTTGTGCACGGTGTGTAGGTCAAAACTAATCCTTTCGAAGGCGAAACAGTTTACTGTCGACCCGAATTAGTTTTGACTCCGATTTCGTTTCCATCCTGAGTTTAGCTCTCAGGGTTTTACTCTTCGTTACGTTTTGTTTCTTCATTTCGCTCCCGGGAACGAAACTATTGACATTTTACTGGTTTTGACTTTCCTTTAGCTTCTATTGCCATACCTGGTTCGAAACAAAAATTCAAAATGGACGCCTATGTTGTGTATAATGCATGCGAGACATGAACATGAAATGTTATTGCATGGATTATTTTTATTTTCCTTCATCCAAAAATATGCTTGCTCTGAAGTTTCATCCTTTCCATCAAGGTCGCTCACAGAAATGGAAAAATATTTAATTCTGACCTCATTACCACCCAGTGTAGCTATGGTAGGAGTTCATTCTGAAGAAACGTGTTAATGTGTCACCAAAATATTTCACTGGAGTAATAAACACGACCGTAAGAGGAGCGTACCAAAATATCTTCACAATCGCACGGAGAAAGATATGGGTTCAATACCGGAGGGTCAGAGAGGAATGGATTGATGTGTGGGGGGGAGGGTAGGCCACGAGTTTGAGTGAGTAGTCTTTTTCAAAACGAGTGGGTCTAAAACACGAACTTCTCACTTCTCGTGGTCATCCTTCCCCTCACCCCCACTTCACCGCACGCTTTTCTGATCCACGGGATTTCAATGAATTGGCTTTCAAATTTGTACCGTGGTAATCATGTGAGTAAAGCGATGATCGTTTATAAATATCATTGTGAAACATGCATTGTAAATTTAATTTTCAAACAAGAGGTAAATGTGCACGCAGAATAATTGAATTGTACAAAGTAGAGGAAAGGAGAGGAAAATTATTTTCAATCAGTTTCAAGATAGCAAGTTAGTTAGTTTTCAATCAGCTTCCAACATTCACATTCCATAAAATTCACTAACCCACTCTTTCAACTTACTCTTTCAACCCCATGAATGACAATGTAGTTAATTTTGTCACTTCCCAAGAATTTGGAAAGTCGAAATGTAAATTGAGTAGCGATCTACTAATTTAATTCAAAATTACGGGTCAAATAAGAGGCTCATAATGTTTCTACTCGCAAAAACAAGGTATTAACTTTTTCAATTACTATGTCTCCCATTTCTCTCATTATTATCCAAAAGCGTGTCTTTTTTTTCGACAAAAGTAGGAATTTATTTTATTTCTATGCCCTTTTACCTCCTGTTTTCAACTGTTAACATTTTTTTATTGAAGTCGGGCGATTTCGATTATTATTTTTTCTTTCAGTTCATTTTTCTATGTTGTTCTCAGATTCGTAGAAGATTGGCAACGTTTTTCTGAATGGATAATGGACAAATTTACACCATGTCAGATCTGCTAATTGTCGCTAAAGCTGACGTATGTTGAATATTTAATCACTTTAAATGCAATTATGTTAGACAGTTGCGGGAAATCGGCGGTCCTGAAGTTATTGGCAGTTTCATTATAGGATAGTACTTAGATAGCATAGAATAATACTTCAAGATTTCATACCAAATGTTAGACTTTCTATGCTAGTGTATAGATAAAAAATCTATGAGTAAAAAATTTAGTGATGAGAGATATCCTTATAATTAAGAAAGAAGGGATGACATGGAATACAGCGATAATTATGTGCAGAAAGAATAGACATATGTCCTTTATTTAGAATGGGGTCTTCAATATGTAATTAATGAGCATTAACCAAATGCGAAATGTATTTTTTAATGAACTTTTACGAATTTTATTTTCGGCGCTAATATGAATCGTCATATACATTTTAAATTCATCAGCTTAAGGGTTAACGAGTTAATTTATTAAATTTTAGAATGTTTTCCACATGTTGCCTCATTTATAGCAAGCCCTCACCCGTTTAATGCATTGAAAATACTTATTTATAGCGTTTCTGTTGGTTTTCACCGCTTGCTGTGGTCTTTGGATCTGCTTCCTTCCTGTCACGAAGTTGTGGGCCTCCTTAGCTCAGTGGTTAGAGCACTGGTCTCGTAAACCAGGGGTCGAGAGTTCGACTCTCTCAGAAGGCAGTCTTTTTATTATATCACTATTTAGTTGATGTTATTGACGGAAGTGTCTAAGTGAGAAAAAAAGACAAGCGTTGACGTATGACATGAAAGTCGTAACTCGCGTATTATCATCTTAATCAATTTTATCCGTCAGTCAATTTGTGTGGAATATAGAAAAAATGTTTCGATTTAAGTTTCTCGGGTTCTTGCGTTTTATGCTGTTTAAAAATAATTTGATTGATTTATATATCTACGTATCTCAAATATATCGTTGGTATGTCTTACAGACTTGGAAAATAATTATATATTAAATGGGAAATTTTTCTATCAGTAATTAATTTCATTCGACGAAATTTAGTTTGCTCAAATAAAACCTCAAGAATAAATATCAAAAGAAATATAAAAAAAGATAAATCAATAATATTTAAACGTTTAATTAGAAAACTTGAAGTTTACATTCATATAAGTTGATTGATGATACGGATGGAATATTGTGTCGAAAAATATGCTTAATGATTATAATTTAATTAAAGCCTTATGGCTAAGTTTCTTTAAACAAATCTTATTTGTGATGTTTCACTTATATTCTCAAATCTCTCTCATTATTGCATTTTTGCAGGATATTTTCAGCACTCAATTTCTCGCTCCAGTCCATTGAGAGGGAGCTGACATAGTACGAGACGGTCTCGTGTTAATGGAATGGGGCCAGAGGATATCGCATGCCTAAAAATGATTGGGGAAATATCGACTGCGGCCCGAATCCCGGACACGCACCATCGACTTCCGAGGGCGCAGAGTATCCGGCGAATATAGCAGGGGGCTCCCCGCCTGGAAAAGGAGGTCTCGCAAGGAACGCCCACCGCCCCAACCCTATGCGCTTCCCCTTGATGTATGTGAGCTCTGCGAGGGAGACTGACTGCATGCCGCGAGGCCAACCTTCTGAGAGGAAGTGACGCGGCATTGTTGCGGCACCAGTAATGGGAGCCTATTGCAAGACTCCACGTAAGGCAGGTAGATGCTGAATAAGCCAACATTTGAACCTTTAAATCCCACGTTTTTACAAATGGACCAATCTTTTCATATATGTTCATTCATGATAAGCGTAATTATATGCTTGAATTCATGATAAGCGTAATTATAAGAATGAATAATGATTAGAGATGCATGAACATCGCAAATGCGACATAGATGCGATGACTGGAATTTTATGATATTTTTACGAAATTTGCCTTTTCGACGGCAAAATTCGTACATTTTGTGCCGAGCGCAGTTTAAATGCTCCTCCGACACTCACCGCTTAAAGCATGTGAGCGACTGGCCAGCTGCTAGTTGGCTGGGACTCTACGTGGCCGCGAACTACAAGTGGGCGCTGGCAAGCTACACCTCCGACACTGTATGTCTTATTCCTTAATTTATTATTTTCTACTACAAAATTATTTAAGATATTTTGTCATATAACTGTGTTTCACTACATTTCATCGTCATCTACATTATAATGAAAATAAAAAATAGACGCTACAAAATGCGATAAAATAAAAATGAAAGTGCGATTTTCACGTATCTCTAATCATTGTACATTCTTATTATTACGTTTATCATGCATTCTCATTTTAAAGACCGTTTTACACGGTACACGGAATTGCGCAGGTTAGAGCTGCATTAATTTTAAAATGGCGTGGAATTGCGCGAATGCATGAACGAAATTAGAACAGGGACTATTTTGCCGTCTCGCATCCACGCATTCTCGCATGTGTTCTTGCAATTCACCGCTTTACACGACGCAATTTTGGTTGCGTCTTCGCACGTACGTCAGATTGGGCAATTCCTTGTACTGTGTAAAACGGCCTCAAGGCAACTATTGCCCAGGCTGTAAGATATAAGCCACACCATTTTCAATATATTGGCGATACAGTTTTGATACATATATATACATCAGTACACAAAACACATTTTCAAACGTAGTTTTATGGAATGCAATGGGCCAACGTTCACCATTTTATTATTTTTTTCCTAATGCCATAGTTTGAAAAAGATTATCCGTATTTTTTCGGTTTTTCGATCCCTTTTATATTTATCGAGATATCCGCGACGGAAAATGATCGATTTACCCTTTCCCATATTAGTTGAGTACGTTACTGACCCCTACCGAGCTGCTTACCGTTTGTCCGATCCTATTCAACCTCGCATGTCCGTCGCACGTGGTTCGTTACTACATAAACTCTCAAAACTCCAATATCGTCGCCAACTCCTGAAAGGTAAGGGGAACCGTCGCGACTATCATATCTAAGTTATGAGAAAATGTCTGAATGAGGAAGAATTCTCCGTCGTCATCGGTAGCGTTCTCTTCTCTTTGCCAAATTATTTTAATCAATTGAGATTTTGTGTTAAAGTGAACGATTCCATTGAACAAACAGTCTACGGATATCAATGTATCGTTCATGCTCAACAGTAAAAATACCTTCTTTGTAGTCTTCTGGGCATGTGTGGGAAAAAATAAAGTTCCCCCTTGGGACCTGATAAAAGACAATTCCGGTTTTTATCGGCGGTTGACAACGATACATGCGAAAAAATTGGACACTCTTGCAACGAATGTTATTCCATTTTCTAATGGCCGACTAATGTTAGCGGTAGCTTACCTCAGCGGGGATAAAACTGGAAGAAGCGGACTCTTGGAAATTAGGAGCCCAAAAAATACAAATTGCTGTAGTATAAATTGAGTGTGAATTTAGGTACTTGCCACGTTTTCTACTTGTATGTATAGTGATGAAATAAAATTAAAAATGGTAACAAACTGCTGGTTAGGTCCCTTATTGTTCCTTGTTAGATTCAGTGTTGACTTACTTTATACAACACATTTTTAGTTCTGAGCGTGTATAAATGCGGAAGAAATCCTTAAGTTAGAGGTCGATCTAGGCCAAGTGGTTAAAGTACTGAAAATTATTACAGACAGTATCTATATAAAATAATATATATGCAAAGTTACGTGTAATTATGTGTGGAAACAGAAAGTGTTTCAATGTAAGATAAGGAAATTCCCATTCGCATGCAAATTTCTTTGAGAACACTCTGTAAATAACCTCTAGGACGGCGGTTTGCATTGTGCATTTATGAAAATGTTTTACTGTCATCCCAATACATTGCGGTCCTTTCACGTAAAAGTAGGTGTTTCTTCATTGAGCGGTAGTGGTCCGGTCACGTATTTTTACGTGTTTTTGTAATGTGATTACTCACTCCCCTCTACAGAATTATTTTGGGCTGTTTGACCAAGTTATTGTTCTTGCAAAAGATAAATAAAAACATATGCATTAAAGAATGTTCTATATAAAAACGTGCATATGTTCATGCAAAAAAATGCATTGGTTCTCGAGTTGTGTGAGTTTCATTGTATAGCTGTAGCTTCAGCGTAAAATGTTTACAAATGGCCAGCCACCAGGGATAATCAAATGCAAAAAGCATCGAACCAAGAAGTGCTAATATAACATAGCGAAATATCAATATCGTACTGTTCGGGCTGTTACAGAGTTCGTGACCACCCTTTTCAATCTCTCTTTATTTCTATGCGGATATCCAATAATTACTTTTTCCGTTTCGTGGACAGAATTTTTATTACTACATTATCAAGGATTTATCAGATAATAATAAATCCCCAAATAATTTTCCTACGCGCGAAATACAAATTTTCTATTTTTAATTCTTTACATTTTTTTATCCTCCTACCTTATGTTCTCTAAAATATTGAAACCTTTTTGATAAAAATTAGTTTTACGCATGTAACTTAAGATTTTAACAATATTACCCTGTATACACTACGCACGTAGCGACCTCGATTGGAACCAAGGCGCGTTTACACGTCTAAAAGTTAACATCGGAACTCAGTGCTGCCCTCGTTGTGGAATTGTGTCAGGTAACAACTGACGACGTGACTGCGTGAGGAAATTGAAACTCTGGTAATTAAGAAGCAAAAGAATATTAATGTTTTTCTAAAGCTAGACCGAACTGTCGGTAAAACTTTCAACAATGTAGCATTCATTATGAGAATCTGTCCAAAATTTAACAATATTCATGCGATAAGGACAGTAAGTATATCGCTTTGCTACGTTCCAAATTAGAATATACTCAGTGGTTAACTGGTCATCTTAATATAATATCGACTCAATCCGGCTTGAATATGTCCAAAATAAATTTCTCAATTGAATAATTACGATTTAGGGATCTCACTGTCTGATTACAACACTTCATATCCTCAATCCCTTGTTAATTTGAAAACCCTTGCACGAGAGACGATCCTCCAACAATGCCCTCTACAAAATTATCAATTCCTATTTAGATTGTGCGTATCTCCTTTATTAATAAATTTTAATGGATCCCGTCATAACTCCACAAATCCTTACCTGCTTGTTTTCAATTGTAATAAAGCAAATTATGCCTTCAACTCCCAGATATCCAGAATGATGAGGTAAAACTAAAACTAATCATAACTGTCCGTGAAGCCTTAGTGAATCTAGGATTCATTGAGAGAATATGTCAAAAAGAATATTCATGCATTAAAGACAGTACATATTGCTCTTATTATTTAACTAGAAAAGGCAAAGATTTCCTTAACCCGGCATAAGTATTGATTTTTCCATGTCTTCAGCTAAATGTTGTAGTTATTTGTGGCGAATTTTATCGTGAAATCCTGTATACAACGATTTTAATTGGTTTATACTATATGTATGTTTGTTATTTTCTATCATCTGTTAAGTATAATGTAAGGATATCTGGTTATGGGTTAACCTGTAAATAAAGAAGTACATAAAATTGGTTTGGTGTAGAATATCCGCTTCCATTTGCTTAATACATCATCAGAAAAAAATCTTTCCCCTATGTCCTTCTATTACCTGCTCATTAATGTCTTCAATCGTTGCCATATATCTTTGATTTACCAGAGTTATTTATGAAATATAAACTACCGTATCAAGAGTACAACGGCGCGAAAGAATTGTATATGCATCGATCTTCATTTTCTAATTCTTTTTTCTCGGCGCACTAGCGCTAACCATGGTAAGTTCGGTAGGGTTAGGTACTAATTCCTACGATGGTAACTCTGCGCGTTTACACGACGTTTTGAGGTTACGCGGGTACGGATCGAGGTCGATACGTGCGTAGTGTAAACGGGGTATAACGTCAGTGGTTTATATATAGTAACTATCCAGGTTGATCATTTGAGGGGCTATTCAGTTATTTGGTACATACATGGGCACTTAAATTTATGCGAAGGTGAGTTGAAGCATTACCATAAAAATAACAAATTTTTCTACCATTCAACACCCAAAAGAGCCTTGTTGGATATGATGAAATGGTAAAATAAAGCCGTTTGAAGTATTAATACCTTCATGCGAAAATGTATCCTTATCCACAAACTGATTCCTCTCTAAGTAATCACGGAGCCTTTCTTGGGTCAATTGAAGGTCACACAGTTTTTTAAAATTTTCCATTACAAAGTAATGCAGTCATCCACGTTGGAAAAAAAATTTATATACTCTTAAAAGAAAAATCCAACTGAAGATTTCCAAATTTTATGCAATCAATTGAAATTTGGCTTGCATTTAAATTTTGCCAAACGTTAGCAATTACATCAATACTAGCCCTGTAAAAATTAATGACGTTAATGCCCTTTTATTCTTTAGCACTAGTAATTTTTCAGATTTTCCGAAGTGATAGGGAGTCAAATTATAAATCGGATACCTATTGCCCGTAAAAATCAGCCATTTTCTTCAAGTGAAACGATCTCTGCAATAAGGAAGTTGAAAGGCTGATAGGCCGGATAATTTGGAAATATTTTCTACCAGACCTGTCTTTTGAGAATTAAATTATAGGTTTTTTTAATTGGTTTAATCTCTAATTTGAACCAGGGTTATTCATGAAAAAAAAACTGTTTGACCTTTAATCGGTTCCAGTAGGTTTCGTGATCACGCAAAGTGGAAAAAATAGCTGACATAGCTTATTTTTTAAGTCTGCATAGTTGTAAAGGTCGCCATTCAGACAGCGCGGCGGCCGATTGCACAAGCTTATTTTTCTTGGCCCTTTGTTAATTATGTAATTCACCTGCACCATTGCGGACATTATAAAGTACTTTAAGACACGAAATTTCACACTAACATATGCAATTCAAGTTAATTGGAAAATCGTAAGGTCTGTTAAAATAGTGGATTTATTTTGGAGGTATTAAATAAATGTGTTTAAAAATGGGTATGCATCTATAAAATGCGTTACGATTTTGAAATTTTCACCACCATATCATACGCCTCTTACAAATTGGAATTGGTTATCAGGACAAACAGTAACGTCAATGAAAATTCTCAGGTTATCTGGGCTGACGCTATTTACAGATTGGTGATTTTTTACGTTAAGGAGAAGTTTTGAGTGAGTCGTCCTTAAAATCTCTCAACAGCTGCACTGATTCTCGACGAGATGATAGTCTTTGAGACTGCGTGATTGTTCATAAAATTGTTATATTTTATTATCTATGTATTTTGAAGCGAAATTTTCGCTTTCACTCATTTTATTTCAATTGTTGATGTTTCTCTACCTGGTATCGGTTAAATAGCTTCATCGGTTTCAGTTCGATTAAGGTAATTCATCAATGCATACCAAATTGGAAAAGATAAGCGAATTTGATTTTTCACACTAAGCAAAGCGTTATCTCTCTCTAGATTTTATCAATAAATTGGAAGCAATTTAAAAATAATCGAATTCAAAAAATATTGAATAGGTCCGCAAAAATCATCATTTTTCGTTCCCCTCTTCGGTTTGAATTTCTTTACAAGTCAATCTTTTTTATTCTGCCTCAACTTATTTGACAAACCTCTTTTACTCAAAAGCCCTGATAAATAATTCCTCTCCCATGCCGCCTCAACGACTTGATTTCTCTAGAACTCGCTGGAAAGAGTTTCTGACGCAAATTCCGTGAAGTATTTGTATGTATTTGCTGATGACGCGGCTTACGGATTGAGGATTTAAAAGGCTGTTGTTGGCTTTCTCATTGCTGAATGTCCTCTTATCCGTTTATGACGATAATCATTCATTTATTAATGCGGGGGTACTGAGAAATTTCACCATAACCACGCGTCATGAATTTGGATCAAATCTAGAATAACTCTCAGAATTTGTTTTTCAAATTCAACTGGCTTCAACTGTCTTGCCGGTAAATATAACATTTGAAAGAAAATAAAAACTTTGTAAAACCAATGAAAATTTCGTTGGATTTCAAGTGCATGTAGCATTAACGAACTCGCAAATACATGAAATTTTCAGCAAAACATGGGGTCATAGTTGTCAATGGATGATACTTGGCCCTAAACCTGAGAATACCAGCTGCAAGTATGTAGTTACGACAGAATATCTCACTTGTGGCGAAAACGATGTCAAAATTTCTAATAAATTAAACCGACTCAGGTGTGTTATAATGGAAGTTCGTCATATTGAAATAAATTGTAGCCGCACTTTTCCACAATAATTTGAATGCGCACGATGTTATTCGGTTCACAAAGCCATCATCTGCTGCAAAACTTACAGTCTACTAATTTCAACTACCTTTTAATTCAATGTTATATTTGTCAGTAAATTTGGCTAAAATTCGAAATAAGTGCGATCTTACTTGATGAAGATTTTATTTCTTCATCGATTGCAAATTCAAAATCAGAGCTAGGAGTCATTCGACGGATATTTTAAAGGAGGCATTCTTATGGAGGCATGAATGAGTGGAATGACTTGCCTCAAGAAATATTTAGGATCTTTCCCGCTAATTTTAACAGGTTTAACAATAAATTTTCCTCGATTCTTTGTTGATTTCATTGTCGCTCAGCATTGGATATTGCTAATTTTGGACGATTTTTTTTTAAGTTTCATCACTGCATTTAAGACATGTGTAAGCTTTTCCTTTTCTTTGCTCTTAATTAGGTAGGAACTTTATTTTACTTAAAAGTTACCTCCAGGCGATATCTTAGTAGTAAAAATATGCATTAAAAAAATATTGATGTCTAGTTTGCGAGTTTTGTATAAGGATGTACTTTGTATTCGGAAATTGCACAGGAAAAATCATTTGCTGTTACCAGTTTAAAAACCATGTTCCTTGGAGGTTTGAAAAAACAATTTTATGTTGGCTTAAGAAGAATTAACCGTTCCCAACAAACATGCATAAATATCTCCTTGTTACTCCTTGCTCCGGTTGGTACCTATCATCATTTGAGATACCCATATTGATTCCTCTTTCCTCAAAGGAGCTTTAATTTCACTATTGCCATCTATTTCCAGGTTTTTCTGGGTTAAGCAGCAAAGGAAGGCCGAAGAAAGTCTTTGAGAGCTCTAGTGATATGTCTAAGAGTATAAAGGTGGTTGGTTTGTGAGAGAATTTATCAGCAGCAGTGCTATCACTAGCCACAACAATTACACTGCGCTCGCAAGGGAATGATGAGGCAGTGAAAATAATTAACGGGAATGACCACGACCACCCCCAGGGAAACGGATGTTTTAGAAACGGAGGTAAATACCTGCACCTCTAAATGAACAGACGCCAGAAGAATCTCTTTTGCTGATTGTTGATCGGAATTTAATAAAATTTCAATGCAAAATTATTTGCAAGCCTGCCTAGTAATATGGCCATTAGCTTCATCCTCGTTATCAAAGGGATAGATGACAATAAAATTCTTTGTAGACTAAGGGTATATCGATGAAGAAAAGAAAATGTGAAGTGCGCCTTCAAGAGATTCTAAAGGCCGTTTTACACGGGGCACGGATTTGCGCAGGTTAGAGCTGCATTTATTTCTAAAATGGCGTGGAATTGCGCGAATGTATGAAGGAAATTAGAAGGGGGGCTATTTTGCCATATCATGTCCACGCATTATCGCATGCGTTCTAGCGATTCACCGCTTTACGCGACGCAATTTTGACTGCGCGTTCGTACACACGTCAGATTTTGCTAGCAAGTGCCCCGTGTAAAACGGCCATAAACCACACGGCCTCTCGCATCAGTCCGAAGATTCAGTGATGATCACGGGTTAGTCAACCTTTCCCTTGCATGCAAATGGGCGTCCGATAAGAGTTCAGGATACTCTCCATCATCAACGAGATTTTGTGGCCCCATTTTCCTTCAATGGATTCGAGAAACTGTTGAAGTAGCGAAGATGGAGGAACACTACGCAAACAAATTTGTGATTGGGAGACTTCGAAGTTTAAAGATCGGATGCATCACCGTGAGATATAGTGTGTGTCACACAACGTTGGATGGAAAGGTAAACGCTCAATTCAAATATTAACATAGTCTTCAGAAACCTCTAATTGTTTAAAAAATATATTTCCGAAATGCTTCTGCGTTTCAGGTTTGCAATTTTTTGTCTAATGAAAGTACTTAAAATGTTAATGTAGCACTTTAAAATTGCCGTAATCTGTTCCAATACCAGATGACAGAGCATTAAAATGTGAGTCAAACCTTGAAATGAGTTCAACGTTAATGCCGAAATAAATATAATATTAAAAAGCCGAATACATATATAAAACGAAAAAAATCTCCACCAATTTCTTATAAAAAATTCTAAATATTCATGTCAAATTTCGTAACTATTTAATAAAAATTTATATATGTATTATGAGTTCGTGATGATCAACATACCGGCATTTTCGGATGTTATCTTTAGATCCGATCAAATGATTATTGGATACTTTTAGTCTCCGCGAATTTGTTTAAAATAACTCCCCGGGATTTTTCGGCCAAATGTCATTAGGTTCGTGTTATATGGTCTAAATAAAATTTGATTGAAAGATCTCATCGAGCTACTTTAAATTATAATTTAATCTTTATAAAAAATATTTAAAATATGATTTTTGACCTGCTTTTTTCGATTTCAGCCCTCTGTGCGATACTATTAGATTCATATTTAAACCCCTGAATTCGAATCATTAATTTATTTATTCCTTCTTGAACTATCCAAGTGTTTGAATTTCATTGGCTCTTCATTACTGTAGCTACTTTTCTCTGAGTCAGTAGTAGGTATAGCTTTTTTGTCAACCGCAGCCAACACCGCAATTAATGGTGGTTTAACATACATGTTACCTGTAGTGCAATGATGTAGCATTAACTTGATGATATCAGATGACGATATTGCATGTACTTAATGATATCAGAATGCATATAGATCCCTACCGAGAGAAAAGAGGACAAAATCACAAGAATTAAAAAATAACTTCGATTATTGTGTTCTTTCGCCCGAAGGATTATAAAAGTAACGGCTTACAATTTTACAAGGCTCGTGTGATATACTTTTTTATTTCTAGTGCTTGAATCCCTGAGGGTATGAACTATGGTTTATTGACGTCGAATTATTCCTGTATTTAGTTTAATTCTGTTCTTAAAATATTCTGTTTCATTTTTATAATTCTTGTGAACGTTTCTGCTTTCTATGCAATATCAATGATCAGAAAAAGATGATTGGTGTGATGAGAATGGTTTGAATACAATATATTTCATATGTATTTCAAGTAAACGTGAAGACTACGTGAATTGAATGTTTGTTCATCAATGACTCTAGACTTTATATGCACTGCAATTATGGCTTTATATGTTAAACGAACATATCAAAATTAAGCAACATGAAAATCAACCTCGTAAACAATACTTTGGAGGTGTCAACAAAAAATATACCCACTCCATATTTTCCCGTATTATTGTCGCAATAAAATCAGGTTAGGGGAATGAACAGTCGTACGTATTTTACGTCACAACTATTTTCCTAATAATCTAACTTAATTTCTGGTATCCGTATCACCATCAACTATTTCATAGCTGGCTTTTAGAAATAAAATCGTACAAGATTACATCCGCATTGGCATTTTCCTGAAAAAATGGGGATGAATTACAACTTGGGTCGGCTATGTGGAATTCCATTTGCACTGGTAGAAATCGAAGTTTAAAATCGGCCATATTCGATTCGCCAGTTAAATTCTCTCCATTTAATAGTGCTTATTGGTCATCATCAATAGCCGTTTAGTAGTCGTTAGCAACGGGTTTAGGAGGCAACTATTATAAATTTAACTGCCGTGAACCCATTGCCTCTTACACCACCCTCCATTTCGTAGCTCTTTCACCCTCTTCTAATCATTATCACCTCCGTTAAACGCGTATTTAATCATGAATTATTTATTCTCTCTTATAAATAGCACTTTAGGATGTTGCAAACCTTCGGTGGTACATTGAGTGATGAGCCGATACTGTGGATTTTGCAAGTTTTAGACGATTTATGTGTTTGGATATATTTTGATTTTGATGTCCATCGTAGGAATATGAGCCCATATTAAGGGCAGATTACATTCAGCGGGCGTCTCTCAGCATCCATAACTACCTTTAACAGCCATTGATGGCATTAGGCGTTATTGTCAATCAGGACATCATGCTGAATTAAATGGAAATTTTTGCTTCCTCAAACATCGTAATTTTTCCCTCTCCCAGTTTCCCCCTAGTGGCATCTGTAGGTAGAGAATCGTTCCTAAACATGCCATAGCAGACTTAAATACTTGCAGTATGTAGATATCAGTTATAAAGTATGTGGAAGTAGAAAAGCATAGGCATTTATAGTCCTTTACAAACGAACTTGTCAGTTCTCCTAATTTGTTCAGGAGCGGCAGGCATTTTGATGCCCTGGCGTTTTAAAACTTTTCATCCATTTCATCAGGCTTTCTCCATTCTGTGATGAAGGATGATGAAGAGCTTTGCATCATTTAACGCTTTGGCCTTGGACCATTATCAGCGTAATGGAAAGCGAACATAACTTAAAAGTGTAGTCATCAAAATGCTCGTTAGTTTCCGAATTCTCTCGCCATGAGACTCAATAAGCATCGATGCTTCAATTACACCCTAGCATCGATTCCTCCCGTGAAAAACACGTAAGGACCTCGGTGTTTGCTGGGGAAGTATACAGGCCGTAGGGGTGCGCTTAAAATACGGGTGTGGGGGGTGCGGTAGTCCTTTGAGGTCCCGGAATGCGACGCCTCGTCCGCGCGAAACAGTTTGCGTGAGGATTGCAAAGATGGCGACGCCGCGAAGAAGACGCGCGTCTCCCGGGGCCGACGCCCGCCGCGGCGTGCTCGGAGGGCCGCCAGGGGGACAGCCTGCGCGGGGCGGATGCGCAGTGGGGCACGCCGCCGAGGCCCCCTTGAGAGTGAAGGGGGGGAGGGGTGGCTGGAAGCGTCTGTGTGGCACGTATGGGTAGGCATAATTCTTCCCTCGCCTCACGCAACTATAATCCACTAAAAACCTGCTCCCCTGCGCCCTATCCCATCCTGATACGATCCGCCGGGGAGCGACGTCATGCTTGGGCAACATGGGGCGCCACTGGAGTGATAATGCGTTTAGGTAATCGAGTTGTTCATAATCAAGGGGTTTCTGCCCTTGAGGATGAAAAGCTTGATTTCGACCTCGATGGCGATAATACATTTTGTCATTTCGATAGGTGGCTAGAAAACGACTGGCGTCCGTTTAAATGTTTTTCCTTTAATTAACTATCGAATTACCATAAAAGGTCGAAAAATTAGGAATAAAAATGACGGCTGTTGGCTAATAGAAGTAATTAGCCGTCCTATTGCGATTGGACATTGACCCTCACACGAAAAGTCGACCATTCAGTGGTTACCACGGAGCCATGAGTCCTGACATCGATTCGCAATGGCGTTCCTAGACTGTTAAAACGTTTGAAAATTAGTTTTTTTAATGAAAGACCAGGCATTTTCTGCGACCATTCGATGAACGATATCTTTACATATGGCTATCAATCGTCAAGACTCGAACATCGGCGTACATCATCCTCCATTACTTCAATATCCAATCATTCGTCCCTCGTAATCGATTTCACAGTTTATATCATCACTACGAAAAAGCTGAATAGCTCTCCCGTTATCCATCTTACAATTGGCTTAGACCGTCTCATCTCGTGGTCTACCAGGTTCAATTTTGAAGTCTATTATTTGCAGCCGAATATGACGTAATCCACGCTTTTTCCTCAAATGGCTGCTCTTTTCTTCGTTAAAAAGTATTTACTCTGGAAAAAAATCATTTCAAAATAGGAAAATTTTAACGTGGTTGTCTCATTATTTACGAGATAATACACATTTGAAGCTTCGCCGTTTTAGTTCGCCATAATGGGATGTTATGGTGTTCTTTTTTAATGGATGTAACTGTATGTTATTCTTTTAATCGCCAATTTTTAAGTTATTCATGCATTTCAGCAATGTTTCTTTTTTTAACTCTAGAAATACCGGACTTATCCCTCCTAGAACTACCGAATGGAATCCTACTGACTCCTACCTCATCATTAGATATTTTTGCTGATTATTTCGGCTTCTATTGACACATTACTTAAGGTACCTAATCATTTTTGTTTGATATGCGAAATTCGAAATTATATCAGGCGATCGAGTGTATCGCGAAGAGTCAAAATGACTCCATCGGTAGTTCTAGTGTTAACACGTTGCGTACCGGGGTATTTAAATTCCTTTTAACCCTCTGTTCCGGCGGTTTTTTAAACATCACTCACTTAGCAAACCTTCCATTCGAAAAAATGCCATAACTTATTTAAAAATTAAAATTTTTTCATGCAATTTTGAATGCAATACTCACAAATAATTTCAGAATCTTTTTCTCGTGTGATACTCCATGAAACACTTTCCCTTGTGGAGTGGAATGCCGCAAGTTGAGCACACATATCTTGTCTCTTTTCTAATTTTTCTCGTAGCGCACATTTTGCATCTTCTTGTGTGATATTTTTTCGTCCCCTTCCCCACAATAGGAACGAGATGGTGTTTGCTAAGGTCTCTCGATAAGCGCTGTGGGTGATCTCTTGAAGGGGCCCGTCCTGTTGGCTTATCATCGCAGTCATCGTCCGAGAATGATTCACTCGACTCCTGCCTACTCGCTGCCCACTCTTTGGCGGTCTGGAGCAAAAAGCTTTTGAATCGAATGCCATTATTTTTGTTTAGAGTTTTATAAACTCTGAAAGCATTAAAAAGAGCGCAATTTATTAGCCAAAGCACGACTTTCTTCGATCATTTCATTGTTTTTCTCATGATGGAGTAATAGGATAAGTACATATCCGCCCTGTCAACACCTTTCATGCACTCATTGTATTTTAGAATACAAGTGGGTTTTCTGATTGCCTGTCCTGTAACCCTATCTTTTACCTTTGAGTTACCCATGCTGGCGTTATGAACAGTGCTAATCATTCTTACTTCCCTCTTGTCTTTCCAAACCACTAGTAACACCTCACACCTTTACGAGAGAACGTGCTCTGTCCCTTTTTCAAAGTTTTTGCCTCGCTCTTCAACGTGGGAGGGAGTCCCCGATTTGGTCTTATGGTTCCACACACTCTTACTTTGTTATCTGAGAGCAGTTCTGCAATTTTCACACTATTATAATAGTTGTCTTGATAGACATGATGCCAAAGATTGAGATGTGGCTTCAAAAGAGACAAGATGGTTTGTTCTAATTTTTTCCCCTCGGCTGAATAAATTTCTAAATTACTAATGTAGCCAGAATCACTTTCACAAACCATTCGAACTAGTAAACCATATTTTACAATTTTTGCAGGATTATAGGTCTTGATTTTCAATCTTCCTCTCCATGGAATCATGGCTTCATCAAGTGACAATTCCTGCTTTGGTTTATACACATTTTGAAATTTTTCAACTAAGTATTCCAGGGTGGGTCTTATTTTATATAGTCTATCCGAAGTATCTGAGAATGCTTCGTTATCACTAAAATGCCACGCTTTCCATATCTGCTCAAATCTGTTTCTCGTCAGTAGCTCTCTAAATATTTTTGTTTCGATGAAAGGATCTGTACTCCAATACTCCTTCAGTGTATCTTTCCTCACTTGACCCATCAGAATCAAAATAGAAAAGAATTTTTTCATTTCAGCCATGGTTATGTTTGACCACTTCCCTGTTTTTGGCGATTCTTTGTATTTATGCTTATTTTGACAGTAATACAAATTGGATTGATGGCACATCATTTCAAAAAAATCATTACCAAGAAATAGTGAGACTACGTCAAGGATGTTATTGGAATTTTCTGGTAATCGCTTCACTCCAGGTTGGCCCAAAAATTGCTCTAAATGTCTCTCAAAATCTATTTTTTCCCATGAAGTAGAACTTCCTGCCAAAGTATTGTCTTCATTTTCACTCGCATCGGAGTCACTATCACTGATAACTAGAGGAATACGTTTTCTAGTTTTCATATTCACCACAACATCGGAATCGCTTTCACTTTCGTCGTTATCTTCGTCATACCCTAATGGTACATCTGACAAATCATCAGCACACAAGTCTAACAAAATTTCTTCTTCATCCAAAGTGTTGTCCTTCCGATGTGATGCCATAATATGGAATATTCTTATGAGTGGTTTTTAGAGCACAAATGCGTGCAAACCTTCAAGCGAGAAAAACTTGACACCAAATGTTCTATTCACTTGGACTCAGGGAAACACCAACTGCTCTTGACACATTAGGAGAGGAAACTAACCCAGAGGCAGGAAACAAGTAAGAGAGCATCATCTCCCTCCATGGCATGGACGAAAAGAACTGGGGGCCTCATTGTGAATCCCCCAGTTCCTTTTGTCGAGAATGTTTATGTTGACGGAGCAGAGCAGTCCACTTGCTGAGAGTGCATCTCGAAGAAGCGGCGATGAAGATAAGGGTCAAACTCGCTAGATAAAACAAGGCCATGTGGATAAACTCTTTGGAAATAATAAGCCAAGTGTGTGGGGTAACTCAAGGAAAACGATAAATAAGAAGCCAACGCTGGTAAGAAGAGGAACGCCGATTCTGGGTGGAGGTGTTGAGAATGGAAATATGTGCCTATTCGGGCGTAATGCCTTTGGTTTAAACATAGTTAAAAAACTACTGTTTAGAATATAACTTTACCCAATCAAACTTAATGATGTATCAATTCATTATTAATAACGAACAACAACTGATAACGTTCTAACGAATACGGATTGCACGCTTTAAAATTGTTTTGGTTGACGCGCCTAAATGACGAGAATCTTCGTCATCCGTCCGGAACGTTCGGGAAAAAAATGACGAGAATTCTCGCCATCCGTACGCAACGTGTTAATATCCGCGATGCTAAAAAATTAATTATTATGTGTATAAAATTAATTATTACATTAAATTAATATCTCTCACTTTTCATTGAGGCCAGCATGACTTTGAAGGGAATTTCCCTCCATTACTTTTCGTTCTAGAAAGTCGATGAGAAACGTCGCCTAGGCGAGTGCGCGCTTTCCGAATCCAAAGAGAGATGTTTGGCTTGGTAGGGGAGGTTGGTAATGGGGGGGGGGGGGAGAAAGCCCTTGAGAATCCGAGCGAGCTCTGTCCGCAATGACCTTTAATTAGCGCTCGCCCGTGTCTGGCATTCCGTCCGCTCGCTCCAAGGAAGAAGAAGAAGAGGAGGAAGGTGCTTACGAAAACATTCTCCGAGCACAGCGATCGCCTTTCAGTCCCACTCAGCGGGTCGACCGCTCCTTTGAACGCCAGCGCCCCCGGCTCGACGCGCTCAAAGCTCGCCTTGTCTCTCAGTTTTTACGTATACAGCCCGGCTGTAAAATACTGCTGATTTTTTCCGCACAACGTATGAAGTGCATAGTATCTGTGTGTATGTGTGAGAATCTGTGAAATAGCATCAACATTTTAAGGAACTCTTCATATACAAGGTGTCCCATTTATCTTGAGCACCCGAAATACCTTTTTGTCCAGATGCAAATTCAAAAATGTGTCAAGCAAATGTTCATTAGCAGTCAGGGGGACATTAATCAGCATGGTTGCCTTCCTTGTAGCTTTGTTATTTACAAAGATATGAACAGCGGTATGTCTTTTTTAAATGGCACCCTATATTTTTTATTCGGCAATTCACTTCCTCTCCTATAACTCCTCCTGTTCATATCTTTGTAAAGAACAAAGCCGCAAGGAAGACAATCATGCTGATTAATGTCCCCCTGACGGCTAATGAACATTTGCTTGACTTATTTTTGATTTGCATCTGGACAAAAAGCTATTTCGGGTGGTCAAGATAAATGGGACACCCTGTATATCTATAATAATTATGGTTTAGAATTTCTATTAAACGTTCGAGAGAATTCTGTCGGTCTTCTACAGGAACTGATCATGAATACTTAAGACGTCCTATGAAAATCGCATTGCAATATCTCTACAGAAACTGAAGTGTATTTCTGTGGGAATCTGTGAAAAAGCAGATCAATATTTTAAGGAACTCTTCATATATATCTATAGAACTAAGGAGAACTGTTTTTTACGGAAGCTCAAAAGAATTTTTATCAGGGCGTCGAAAGAAGCGGCATTAAAGAATTTATGAAAATTTGTAACCACCCAAAGCGCTGGGCGCTCTCAAAGCTCGCCTTGTCTCTCTCTCTCTCTCGCTTTCAAGGGTGCGGCACAGCCATAAAATTCTACAGCATTTTTTCATCATGAATCGCCATGAGAAAAAATTCTCCTGGACCGGGAATCCAACCGTAGCCCTTTGGCTTTCCGAGAGAGAGACGTTATATGTATAACGTAAATTGTTTGCGGAAATCGCGTTGGCATTTACTGTTTGTCAAATGTATCATTTTAAATATATTCTTAAATAGATTTGGCGTTAAATTTTTCTGTTTCAAATATTGCTTTTTATAAACGCTGATGACGGAAATGCCTGTAGAGCATTCCAGGGAATTCTTTATTACTTCTGAAGCCGATAATGAATACGATAGAATTCCTATGGCAAACGGCATGGGAATTTTGAAAAAATTCAGCAAAAACCGCGGAGGATTAATGTAAGAATTTTTAGGGTGTTATAGTAGTTTTAGGACCTTTCCATCAGTATCTAAGGAATTAGGGAGAAATGTGTTTGAGGAACTTTATCATCATTTTCTTCTAGGGAAAGGAAAAGCGGCATCAAACAATCAATGAAAACTGATATTTTCATCCAATAAGTTCTCAGTTCTTTCCCATTGACTTTAAATTGTGTAAAAAGGGAAAATGAACATAAATTCCACCAAACATGCAGGAATTAGGGCAATTATAAATATGAAATTTTCGAAAACTAATTCTTGAGTTGATTAAGGATTCAAATATTTCTCGGTTTAACGTAGTGGTGAAAGCTATCTTGCATTCCCCTTATGAATAGTGATAGTCCGATTGTCCGTTATTTTAAAAATAATTTTCATATCATCATCAGGGCTGATTATGTTGGAAAATTTCCTCAAAAAATATATGGCACCCCCTGACCTAAACTCAAACCAGAATCCCTAAAAAAAATCTCTGGAAAAAATCCATGGAGGACAAAGATGCCTGGTATGATTAGTTGGTTGAAGGAAGGGGTCGGGAGATCCTGAATCCTATATAGCGTTTGGAAAATGATTTTTCGACGCTAGAATGTTTTGACTGTACAAGAAATTATTTATGGCTCTGTTGTTAGGTCCCATGTCAGTGGGCGGATAATATGTATTGCCATTAGAAAAAAATTCCCTGGCCCTGAATAAAGGACCATTCCATTGCTGCCATCCTTGATGGATAACGAGGGGCTGGCATCTAGTATCATCCTTAGCGTTGCTATGGGAATTTGGGAAGTTGGGTATCGCATTGGATCGGAAAGTCAAAGGTCCTCGGTTCCCATTTTAGGAGTATTTTTTCTCTCGGGAATTCATGTAAATTTCACCACCGTGCACGCGGCAAATCCGAAATATTACACATCCTAATTTACGGCTGTTTCAAGAGTTTATTGGCAAATCGTAAAGATATAAAAAAAACTAAGGCGATCGAACAGAAAACGTTACACAGCTTTTAATCAAGGAGCGTTGGATACTCGGGGGCTGTGCAGTAGGCTTAGTTCGCTTTAGCAATTATGACGGATATCTTTCTCAGTGACAAGGAGAACGTCATACAAGAACCTCACTACATTTCCAGACAGAAACGAAACATAGAAAAGAGATATTTTGCTGTGTGGATAGGTACAGGCATTTGTTTTTCACCCGAACAATAAAGGACCTAAATAATGGCTTGGTCGAGCGTGGTACGCGCGTGTCCTTTTCTTTTGTTTTAATTAACGGCTGGTGTCACCATACGCCGATTGAGGCAAATTGCGGGTTAGTGTCGCATGTAGATGGAGTGAAATTAATTCAATGCCAATTGGGATAAACTTCAGCTACCGCCGTTAACAAAAAGTTACGCTTGCATTCAGAATAACCTTCAATTCGTCAAACTTTTTATTAACTAAGATCATAATGATTCCTTAAGACTACATAACAGACACAATTTCTAAGGAGAAACATTTTATCCCTGAGCATCCTCCAGTCTTAGCTCACTTACCATTATCATTGCTTTATTGTCATTTCCCTCAGTCTTATATGGCATTCAAGAAGACATTTTTAATTTAATCTAAGCGAAATATGCACATCATTTTACTTGCATGTAGCAATAAAAATTCTATTTATAGGAAATTCATTTATGTAAACGCTACAATATAATTTATATTATTTTTTAACCATCGCTATCCGAGCCAATTTATTCCTACTCAGCCTATTATACTTTGGCGAAACGCTTGAAAAAGTTCGTAAATTATATCATTTTTTAACAAATTATAACATCTCATGAAATCTCATGAAATTCTTTCAAAGATATTGGAACGCAGGCACTTTCCGCGTTATCTTGTTCCAAATCAGATTCAACCTCGCAGTCGGAAAAGCTGATTAGAATTTCTCCGTAGTTAATGGTGAAATTTTTTTATATATATTCCCATGTTAAAAAATTAGCAGCCTTCTCCGTAGCAGTTCCATTTCTACCCTCGGCAATAAAATTAGCCTCTTCTCTTCTATTATCAATAAAAGTGACTCAAAATTGAGTAGTCGACCAACCCTTGATGCAGTAGCGGATGCAGAAAAAACTCAAAGATACCTTGAGATACCTTTACTTTTATCGTAATGGAATATAATCAAGTCACATGCTAAGTTATAGAAGGTTATAATTAAATTGATAATGTGAAAATACAAGACAATGCCATCTTATGAAATAATAAAGTTACAATTGTAGTTCTGCAATGTTTGGTAATACGGGCGGCCCCACAAGGGGGGGCGCGCGCCCCCTGCGCCCTCCATCTGTATCCGCCACTGCCTTGATGCGTCATCAGCCCCTACATCAACTGATCTCGCCTTACATTTGCTGTAACAGGTCCTATATGTGACTGTTTTAGGAAATAAACGATCCCTACTTGATGTAGAGTGCCTGAACGAGCCCTATGTGTTCTATTTCCGAGGTAAATGAAACATTTCAAGACTTAAAAACAATTTTTACAACAGCTATACGTACTGCAGTGGTGTAACTATGGGGATGAGGGGATGTATCTTCCCCAAAGCCTCAGAGGAATAACAAAATTATTTAAAAATCTTCTCTGGATTTGATATACGAGGGTGGTTTGAAAAGTTCTCGGAATCACCACGAGTTGCCAGCGATAGTGCATCGAAATTATCACGTGATATCCACCGGACTGTTCGCTGTAAACACATGCCACGTCAATGCTCGTGGAAAAGAACTGTGTCGGTGACGTGACTTTTTTGTTGCTCCCGCATAGCGATTTGAGAAGATGGAAAAAATCGAGATTCGTGCAGTGATTAAGTACTTCGTAAAAATAGGTATGAAACCAAAGGACATTCATACCGATTCCCAGAATACACTAGGAGACTCTGCTCCTTCCTAGTCAACTGTTGCCAAGAGGACAAAAGAATTAAAATTTGGTCGGGGGAGCTTAGATGATGTACGCGCAAAGGTCGGCTAAGAAGTGTCACTACTCCAGAAATTATTGCAAAAGTGCACAAAATGGTAATAGAGGATCGCCGATTGAAAGTGTGTGAAATTGCTCTTGCTTGCCAGATGTCATATAAAAGGGTATATTATATTTTAACGGAAAAATTAGAAATGAAAAAATTATCTGCAAGATGAGTGCCGCGACTCTTGACGCTGGATCAAAAACGCATGACAATGGACATATCGGAACAATGCTTGACCCGTTTTAGGGAAAACGAACAAGTTTTTTTGTACCAGTTTGTGACCAAAGATGAAAATTGGGTCAATTACTATTCCCCAGAGACAAAAATACAGCCAAAGTTGTTGAAACATGATGATTATCCACCACCAACGAAATTAAAGACAATTCTTTCGACTGGAAAGGTCATGGCGTCAGTGTTCTGGGATTAGAAGGGAAGGATGTTTATAGATTATCTCCCCACTAGGCAAACAATTACTACAGGATATTATGCTAATGTCTTGGACCAATTACAACAAAATATACGCGATAAAAGGCCAGGTTTAGCAAGGAGGAAAGTCATCTTTCATCAATACAATACGCGCCTGCACATATGTGCTGTCGCAATAGCAAAATAATACGAACTATGGTATTAATTGTTGCCACTTCCGCTTTATTCACCTGATGTGCCTCCGTCAGACTTCCACCTCTTCCGAAAACTGAAATTTTTTGATGATGGACCTGGTGGATAAAATGATTTACTTCAAATGAAGAACTGATTTTTGAAGAACTGAAAGCCGTATTTGACGACTAGTTTGCAGGCCTAGAGAAATCTCATTTTCTAGATGGGATCAAGGGACTAGAATATCGTTGGACCAAATGTAGTAATCTACAAAGAGACTATATTGAAAAATAAAATAAGTTTTAGTGATGCAAGAACATTTTCTCTATTCCATTCCGAGAACTTTTCAAACCACCCTCGTATAATGACTGCATATGCTTAATTTTAAATTTTAAGTGCCAAAACGATATAAAATGCATTTTCAGGCAAGTTGTTTTTCAAAATTTTTCCTGAATGTTTCCTGGAGGGTTAGCCCCCTCTAATCCCCTCATCCCCCCCAAAGCCCCACTCATCCCCTCACCCAAAGCATAGTCCTAGCTACGCCACTGACGTACTGTATTAAATAACATAATTTTTCATTCCGATGTGCAACACACGAAAGTAAAAAGAGATTTTGAGTTTCACACGTATAAGTCCAAGCTGGTTTTGGTGAGACTTTCAAATTGATCTCATCATTGTCATGGTGTTACGGTAGCTAAATTTACTTTGATACCTCAAGTGGACATAATTTAAATAAATTAATTAGAAGTTTCCAGACTAAAAACATTATTTTAAATACTGGCCAGCCAGTTTTTACTCCTGCCCTAGCGCGCGATCACGACAGTTTAGAATAGGCAGCATGAAATAGGATCGAAGTTTTTCCCGGCGAACAAGTTGAAGGAAGAATTCATTCAATAGGCAGCATGCTTCGCGAATGTTTATCTTAAATTTGCCAGTGAGTGACTATCTTCTTAGAGTGCACAGCATGCTTCGCAAATTTTTATGACTAACGCCTGGGATTTTATTTTGCATCATTATTCCATTTCTCCCTCCACCTACCGACTAGATGAATTAAATTGCGATCACGAATCCAGACCAAACAAACACCGTTGCTGAGGTAAGGCATTTTCCGACTAGTCCCCACCGATCCGACGAGGAAGTCTTCATTGCTTGAACTGGTGACCCGTTATAAAAGCATCTGACTAGTGCAGATTTCTACTTATCATCTCTGGCCGTGTGATATCTCCGTCCTCCTCCCCTCTGATAAATAGCTGCATCTTCCCGCAGCTGCGTCGCCTCGCTCGCGTGCTTGGATTCTTGAACTCTCGCCAGCGTGCCGCGTAATCTCTGATATGTGGAGCTGGCTGAGTGCTGCTTTTCCTTCCGCTGTCTGTTTATCGGCCGATAAGGCGGGCTCTCTCCCCTTCTGCGGCGCACTTCCATCTTCCCGTCTCGGACGCTGGCAGGTCGGATCTCGCTACTGAGACCAAGGCTTTTAGTTCCTTAGCTAAGAAAATTTTTCTCGCTGGAGGAAAGTTGTTGAAGCCTTAAGCCCCGTTCTCTACCACTTAACTTGACTTTTAGTTAAATAAACACTGCAATGTTTCCTCTGAATTAATTTTCACACGAAACGCATTGTTGGTAGAGCCAGTGGCGCTGCGAAGGGTGGTTTTGGGGGATAAAACCACCAAAAAGTGCTCAGAGAAATTTTAAGTTTAATCCATTTTACTTAATTGGATTGATATTACTAATAGAATAGGGTGAGGATTAATAAAATATCCCTCAGAAAGCCGTAAAACTCACCATTTTAAACCATTTATCTTAAAATTCCTCAGAAATTTATTAATCTCGCACCGTACCTCGCTTATCCTGGTAGGTATTGCATACCTTCACACACTTTGGTACTAGTTGCACCTAAACCCCCCCCCCCCCCCGGCCTTAATTCCTAGCTGCGCCCCTGGGTACAGTAACATCTTCGAGTGACTTCACTTTACTTGACTTGCTGTCACCCAGACCTTTGAGTGCAAATTCCACTAACACTAATTTGAGTGCTAATTCCACTATTCCACTAACAAAAACTCAGATCGTGCATCAATCATATATCTAATTTAAAAAAAAAACACTTTGAATAGGTTGTATGGCGGTCGATAGTTATTATTATTATTATTATTAAAAATGAAGTATTTATACCAGTCGACCATTTGGTCGGGTAGTAACATAGGTTTTACGCAACAAAATATATGACGTTGCATTGAAAAAATGAACACGTAAGCAGTTAAACAATATAAACTTCACCCTGAAAATGCCAAAATGCGAAAGACCCTCACAGTTCAATATTATTTCACCTTCTGAAGTAGGTCTTTAGGTTACGCAGAAAAGGTTACTACTTTGGTAGACCGTTCCAATCCCCCGATACAGGAGAGAATATTTCACCGAATCTGAAAACTGTTTCGGAGGGTCTATTTTATGCTTGTTATCTTCTCTTGGCGGCTCTTCAAATCTATTTTTGATATCTATCCACGCAGGATCACCAACATAGGATTTGAAATTCCCCTTCTACCGAGATTTTTCTCTCCTTATTTCAAGAGATACCCATCGCAGTATGTTCATCATCTCCGTTACACTGGCCCACCTTTTTAAAATCCTAGCCACGAATCTGGGTGCTAAACGTTCAACTTTAGATGGTTGTTTTATATCCTATTTAATTTAAGGATCCCAAAATGACCCTTCGTACTTATTCTAAAATAGGCAAAATCTTTTGTGCAGATGCAGCTTTTCCGAGGGCTGTCATCAAAAAGTTTAATATTTCAAAAGCTTTAGTTGTCCTGCTTTCAACGTGCGGTCCACATTGTAAATCCCTAATTAGGAACACTACAAATATTTGTTACCATTTGTAGCTATTTGCCTACGTCATAATTTTTCCTATAATGCAGCAATCGTTTGAATGACATTTCAGTCTTTGTTAAATATAATCAAGTTTCTTTTATCAGCATTCATGACCTTTCCATTACCATTTGCCCAGCTTTCCAAATTTTTAGGTCATTTTGCAAACTTTCACCATCCTCTGCCTTACCGATTTCTCTATCTCAAATCACCGCGTCGAAGGCGCGAGCATTGGGCTGTACCGGTGAGTGAAAAACTCACCTCAACCAGCCAGTTGACAAATACAATTATATAAATGGCGTATGTGCACCGATGACGGTATCATATGTTGTTTGAGTGAAATAAGAAACTTACAATTAGATATAATAAATTTTAAATAAAAACAACAGCTATTCGTTCACACAATGCAATTGAATTACAATACATAGCTTTATATATTTCCCTTTGCTTTTTTCATTTATTTCTTCTTTGTTAATTTTTTTTCTTTTTCCAATCAATGTGGTTGCATTTATTATCTTTCTTTTTATCCTTAAACAGCGCATATTTAGGCGCAGTAGTGAAATTGAAATAGTTCAGAAAAGAATGAATAAACTTTCACAAAAGGACAGATTAACTAAAAGTAATAACCTATGATTAGAAGAAGGAGAAGACAATCGATAAACTCATAGAGGAGAAGTCGATTAGTCAAAGTAAACTGTTTACAAAGTGTCTGAGATAAATGTGTTAAAAGGTGCCATCAGCCTGGAAGATAAAGCATATTAGAGGACTTTGAAGAAGAAGTTGATGTAAAAGGAAAGATTTTTTTCTCGTTAATGATGTGCAGGGAAGAAAGATGAGAAGAAATGTTTGAGAATCACGAGATTAGTTCTTGGTTTTCATTGGTGGATGAGGAATGATCTTAGGTAGTTTAGGTAGGTTGACGGTCATTTTACAGGGAAGGAACTTCGGTCGGGAATTGAGAATTGTTGGCGGCGGCAAATGATCTGGAAAGTGGGAAAGGAGGAGATTGTGGCACTGAAGTTGATTGCCTGGCTTCCCGGCGAACTGCCGATGCAGCTTTGGCTTCTTTGTGTTTAATGCACCTTCGGTAGTTAGCCGGATGGCTGCCTCCGTAAAGAGTGCACTAATAATTCAGGGCGGTAATTCAGGTGATTTCGTACAGGACGAATAAATACGGTCTTTTCCACAACGAACACACTTAGGAGGGAGAGTGCTCTGGTTTTTAGCCTGCCAAATGTCTTGGCAACGATGACATTGGTCAGGAATAATGTTTTTTTTATCATCGATTTAAATACTTAAGTGGCAAAGGGATTTTAAATTTTAAAAAGACTGAAGGTCAATGGAGGGATATGAATTTACATGACAAGCACTGGTGGGATATGAGGGGACAGAATTGATGCTGTTTTCTTTTTGAATATTATATGGGCGCGTTGACGTGATGCGTATAACTGAGAGAATGGGGAAATCTTTAGCCTTATGTTCGGAGAGAAATTCTTAGCCCGCAACCGAGGGTAGCGTACCACGCAGAGCGAATTCCCTACGGTGATTTTCTGATAATTGATATGTTCTGAACTGAATATTAATTCATTTAATATTGACTTGTGATTGATGAAATCAGCAACAGAACTATATTTAACTATGGCGGAAGAAGGTGAAATTAGAAACAGGAGGAGATGAACATGATTTTAATAGTTTCGGATACAAACCTGACCATTGTGTGGTGTTGGCGACGCAGATCGGCGGAATTTTAACCTTCTTGGGTAAGCTATTGGAGGAGTTTGAAACGGATGTGCAGAATTAGACAAATTGTCATTGTTGGAGGGAGCAGAAGAAAGAATTGCATATTTATTATTGCCTGGAACTGGAGTGGGTACAACAGAAATATTTTTGCCGGCACCGCAGTGAAGTCATCCAGGCTGTTACAATAGGCACTCGCACTGAAAGACTGGCTGGAGAGGGTTTTGGCCAACCGAATCTGGAGCGTCGATGACTGGAACATCCTCCCTCCCGATTTCTCTATTAACAATGCGATTATATACCTTGCAGCTGGCTACTTCCACGATACATTTCTTTTTTTAATAAATGACTTTTCCGAGGCGAGTTACGCCATTGTAAATTGTTTTCAACCATTAGCTACTCTTCATGAGTGACCCGATTTTTGGTTACGCCAAGTGAAATCGTTGTAAAATGGGATTTCCTTTAAGTCCACGCCAAAGCTTGATAGAATGCATAACACCCCCTCAAGCGGTCATTTTTGGTTGAGGATTGCTGGCTCTTAGCTTAGTATTATTTATATTAATATGCCTGGCTTGGCTATTCAATAAAAAGATCCCGGAAACTACGAATTGATTTCTTTAAATTATATCTGCTAGAAATATCGCCTTAATTTTAGCAACCATACTACCCTCGAATTGATGAAATCAATTTTGAAATTCTCGCCTAGTCCAACTTAAATTTTTGTGTGTGGCGTCCAAATGATGCTCTCTTTTAACCTTCATGTGTTGCATATGGGAGTGTCAGATAATTTGAGTTAATAAAGTTATCTTAGTATCTGGATATTTTTAGAATGGGTATACATATGAAATATTCCACCAATAAAAGGTCAGTTAGTGTGCCAATTGTAAAATCAATGCATGATAACTATGAATACATAATTCATATTGTGGACGATAGTTATCATTGTATTCCTTGCAGCTGACTACTTACAAGAGACACTTGATCTTATGACCATTCCAGGGCGAGTTTCACCGTCGTGGCCAACATTTGCTTGAATCTCAACTTTGAAAAATTTTCCAAAAAAAATTTTATTTTGGTTCAACTTTTTTGTTTTTGAGAGATAGGCAAAATTTGACAATGGCCCACTCTATACAGGGTGAAGAAAAATTGTATCACGTCATAAAAACAGATCCAACGCTATTAATGCAGCGCATTATTCGTTATCATCACTTCCGTGGACTCACGCCATTTCAGATTTAATGTTTTGATGTCTCCGTTGAAAAGAATCCAGTGCATAGAGTTGTTTCGGGTTTAATCTGGTACGATTCTAACATTTTAGTGTATTAAATATTTACTGGCATACAATTTACATTTAAAGGTGGGTATCGGTGAGGTGGCGTAGCCACGGGGGGAGGATTACAACCCCCCACCCCCACCCCCCATTGACCCTTTTAAGTTTTACTTCATCCAATTTATATTCTTTATTTTAATAAATACTCGTACAAAATTACTGTTTTTTAGCCAAAAAAATCACGTTTTCAGCATAAAAAAAAACAAAACTTTTCGGAGGAGAACCTCCGCGCCTCCTTGAGGCGTTTTCCATACACCCCGGAAAGGGCCCCGAAATCTCCGGTAAACCCCCCCCAATTTCAAAATATAGGCTACGTCACTGCATCGGAGCATCGAAGGTTATTGTCTCATTTCCTTTTACTTCAAAATGTTGGAAGAATTTGGGCCCTAGAGCATTATAGAATAAAGTATTGCTATCAGAGAACATAAATACCTTTGAGACACAGGGATCCTAAAGGATTTAGCATACATGAACTACACAATCCACCAATAGAAGGAAAATACTTACGATTCATCCTCTTTTATCAAAATAAAGTACTTGCTGAGCAATCAAATGTTTTTCGCATACTTCAGGAACTCGTAGAACGAGTGGCGTAACTGTGGGGGGGGGGGAAGAGGGGATAGATCCCCCCAAAGATGCGTTTAGTGGAAAGGCACGAAGAACGAATGTTATCTATGTAAATAATTTACCGCGCCTGTCTCATTTATCATTAAAACCTGATTAAGCGTTTTGAAGAAATGAAAAAATGGATTCCAAAAAGAAAATTAAGGGTCTCTGTGGCGAAAATTAAGGGCGAGCTATGCCACTGTAGGCACTAAAAAATGTTCGTTAAAGGACTGAATGGACAAAAGAGAAAGCTGATTTTTGTTAGCCTTTATTTAACTGATTTAATTAAGCCAAAATCGAGTAAAATATTACTTTGATGAATTAGAGGCTTGTATAAAGGTGTAGTTTGTTTTTCATACAAGTCTGACTTGAAATTAGAGCTTGACGGTGTAACCTCATATTTGATCAAAAATGTCGGTATTATTCTTTTAAAACGCTAAAATAAGCAAATTTAAACTCTCTAAAGCGTACTTTCTGTTCATTATCCTATTTTACGTCACCTTCATCCCAATCAACATCTGTAAGCGAAAGTTTCATTTCATTTCAGAACAGCAACTTTTCACCTTATCATATACGATATATTGACTACGAGGAAACTGAAATTAAGTCATGTTAACGGTTTGGAAATCATCCGTTACATCATCTTTTTAAGTTACGTGCTTCAAATCCACAAGGCGCTCTCGTTGATCAAATGATATCTTATTGAATTAAAGTTCATTTCGTTAAGTTTATATATCCTTCCATGGGCATTCAACTAGCAAATACTTGATGTGGTAATTTAATTTGATTAACCACTCAGTAGAAGATCCATCATTCTTATTGAAACAGTCATATTTAGACGTTTTTCCTGGCGTATCGCTTCTTTAAAACTAATTAAGTTAAAAATTTACATTTTAAAAACTCGCAAAAAAATGTTGGCATAGAACTTCGCTTTCTGCTGCCAAAATTTCAAGATAATGTCGTTAAAGTTCTTCACAATGAATAAATTAGAAATTACAATTGGTATGGCGAAATTGATATAGTCTCTTAATCTTATGTGTGCAATTTATATTCAGAAAAACGATGGTTTGCGGTGATTGAGAATCCCGCAAGTTATATGATGGATTTCCATTAAATTTCCGATAGTTTTATTGAAAATGCACGAATAACGAACGATATATATGTCAATTATTTTCCTTTCTCTTTTATCATTAAAACCTGATGATGCCTTTTTAAGAAATTAAAAAATGAATTCGAAAAAGAAAGTGAAACAAAAAGTACAATATTACGGCGATACAGCAAGCTGTGCCATGATGGGAAGTAAAAACTTTCGGGAACGACCTGAGTAAACAAATGGGAAAGTTGATTTTCGATTGCCTGAATTTAACTGATTTACTTAGGCCAAAATGGAGTTAAGTGTTAATTTGATGAAATAAAGGCTTGTAACAATGCCGGTGACTCGGTTATATTCCGTCTTTTTTCATGCAGGTCCGACTTGAAATGAAATTTTGACGGCGTAATCTAATGTTTGATAAAAATGTCGGTAAATTCCATTTAAAACGATAAAAAAAGCATATTGCTGACTCCAGTAGCGTAACTATAAATATGCCTTGTGGGGGAAAGGATAGCGTGGGGTGGTGACCCCGAATCCCCTCATGGAAATATCTGGTAAAAATATTCAAAAATTACATGCCTGTAAATACATAATAATTCATTTTGGCACTAAAAATTGAACTATTATTATTAAATTGAAATTATTCTAATGATATTTCTTTGAGTTTATTTATCTACCACTGGGGTATCGCGAGGCATTATTCAAGGCACCATGATCGGCAAATCACTCGTAAGTTAGAAAACCAAATATTTCATATTGGTACTCAGACATTTATTCCCACACAAATTGTCATTTAATTCTCCGCTTTACGTGACTTGTAATTTTGATTGCGCCGTCGCACGTACTTCAGATTGCGCAATGACGTGCCCCGAGTAAAACGGCCTTAAGACAACACCATCTTGTTTATTAACGCGTAGCAGATTCATAACGTGCGCTCGTTGATATGATGATATCTTAATAAATTTATGTTTCATTCGTTAAGGTTAGGTATCCCTTCACGTACTTTCAGCAAGGAAGAACTAGATAAGGTAAATTATTTTCATTAATTACCCTAAAGAAGATGCGTATTATTACTCTTCATCCTTGACAGTCATACTTGACGTTTTTTTCCTGGCGTATCGCATCTTTAAAACTAATTGCGATGTAATTTTTGCATGAATAAAATTTGAAAAAAGGTTGCATGGATATTCTCTCAATAGGGTAGTTTCCTTCATCAAAGAAAACGAAAGGCATTGATTGCGATTCGTTACCCACCATTAGTGTATTCATAATATACTAATTATTTCGTTTTAAAAATACCGGTTTAGACGAATGGCAATGGTCCATTTTTATCCTCATTTGAAAACGGCCAGATTGGCGCCCACGCGATGCCACTCCACGTGACGTCACAGGGACCTAGTTTCTATACGAGTAGATAGGAGTTATACATCTCCTGAGATTATCAATGCATGCATGAGGCGCAGAGCTCAGGAAAACATGTCCTCATAATCACTTATTACAACTGACTAAGGTCGGAAAGTTTTCTTCGTTTGATAAGGTATTAATAATCCTTATTTAAGCCAAGCGCTACCAGCTAGCAGGGTACTCAGCTACCCGCTAGCAGCCTGCATCGTATCAGCGCTCAAGCCTCCCTCAAGGTCACCTCACAGGGCGGCAGCGGGAAAGAGAAATACGTCACACGGAGAGATTTCCCGGCATTCATTCTTACCCGTCGCGTTTTCGCGCGCTTGAAAATTTTCACTTTTCATTTAATCGCGAAAAATAGATATCGTCATTTAAAAATCTAAATGCGTGAAATACGTACTCCAGGAGTTTTTCGATTTAGGCAATAAAAAAATAATAGGAAACCACCCTATTCCATCAAAATTTCAAGATTATAGCGTTAAATTTTTCGCAGTGAATAAGTTTTAAATTAAGATTGGTCTCGCGAAATTAATACCGTCTCTTAATCTAGTGCTAGTGATTACCTCAGCAATACATGAATGCTAACAATTTTTTTTAGAGTTTTACATTTTTATATCCCATTAACGAGTGAAATATAACGCATTTTTCTCAGTAGGTATCGCATGCAAGGATGTATCGAAATTGTAATAAATTGGTGCCGCTGATAAATTTCATTTCATTATCAAATGAATGGGGGCTCAAATTATTTTTAGTGTCGTAAGCCATATTAATATTCGTGGGCCCAAAAGGAGAAGGGCTAAAAATGGCGTACAAAATTTCCTGATAAATTGCATACATGTTTTGTTTACATTAGTAATAAAACGATTCGCAAACGCTCAAAAACAAGATTAATTTGCGTATGCCCTAGAGTTTCAGCATCGCTGGCTAGCTGATACAATCTGAGGCATTCGTAATTTTCTTTGCCATAGGTGTTTTTTGTCGTATAAAATAGAGGTTTTTACTTCAACGGGGGATTTCATCCCTATTTGGACCATAAGTGATAGTCATAGTTTAACTAAATAGGTGTAATAAATGACTTAGTTCACTACAACGCTAGAATAACCTGACGCACTTCACGTCTATGCATTCTTTTATCCATTAAATCGAAACTTGAAGCTTGTACGTGGTTTTAGGGTTCCATATTTGCAATAAAAGATACTTTGTTATAATACTTCCACATTATATATTTAAAATTCCGACAGGTTTCGGCTATTACACCATCATCAAGTACAGAAAATATCAAATAATATGATGAGTACAGATTTATATATGCTATGTTGTTAATGTCAAAAGGTGATTCAGAGCTGGGGTTGGTAATTTCTGGAGGGGAAGGGGGAAACAAAGTTTGTCATTTGGGAAGTGTGAACGGGGATTTGGGAGGGCGATGAGTAATAAGAGGGATGGGTTGGGAAAGGTTACGTCGTTGATAAGGTTTCCGTTTATATCAATCTCCCGAATTTCCAAGGCATCCATGCTCCTTCCTTTCCTGGTAAAATGGAGTATTTCTGGATCGAAACTGCTTTGGTGCCCCATTTCCAAGAGATGCCTCGCGAAGACTGACGAGTCTTCCTTCTTCTTCCAGCATTCTTCCTTGTATTCCTTCATCCTTGTCTTTAAGTTTCGTCTCGCTTGGCCGATACAGCAAGAATCACAATTGTTGCACTTAAATAGGCATAAAAAGGTACAGACTTTAATTCTTTTATCCTCCAACTTTTTATTTTCTATCCAAACCATTCCTGAGATGATGTGAGCATTGCGGGATCTGGAAGTAGTACGAAATGACGAAAATATAGCACTTATATCCAGCGGCGAAGCTAGAAATTAAGGCTATGGTGGGTTTTAGGCGCAACTAATGCTGGGGTCTGGGGGTTATAGAATACCCGCCAGGTAAGCGGGAGGTGCGGGGGCCCTCTCCCAGAAATTTTTTAAGATAAATGGTTCAAAATAGTGAGAATTTAAGGCTTTCTGAGGGATATTTTATAAATCATTACTCAATTCTATAAGTAATATTAATCCAATTAAGTAAAATAGATTTAACTTAAAAATTTCTCTGAGATTTAGGATGGTTTATCCCCCAAACCCCTCCCCCCCTCGCTGCGCCACTGCTGATGTCGAAAGTGGTTCGCAGAGGAATTGTTTAGCCCGCGGAGCTAAAAGGTAAGGAATGTAATGAAATGTAATCTAATGTAAGGAATGATTTTAGAATTCACCTTATAAATAGGAACCTAAATTTATGTGATTTTCAGGAGGACGAATAGGTACACTGTGGCAAGTTTTAGTCGCTAAATATAGAGGATGGCGTTTCAAAATCGCTATTTTTTGCATTTCAAAAGAATCGTATCCTTTGCTATACTTCTCTGCTAATTTATACTTACTATGTAAGAGTTATTTTTTCGTTTCAATTCACCAATTCCAACATAATAGTTGCAATAAACCGATTAAAATTCAAACAAAATGATTCCGGTCGATTCGCAAGCAAAAAATTATAATTAAATGTGAAAAAAAGATCGAATGCTTTCCCGGCGTATGCTGGTAGTGAAGGCTATTCGGGTTCTCCACCGGTAATCTCCTCCATGGCTGCCGACGTTTCGGGGTACGAGTCGTACTCCATCTTCAGGGCCGAGTGTGAGTATAATTAAATATCTTTGGTCCCAAAAGGTTGGGACGCTGGTTACTGTGTTATGAATTTTTTTAAATCAGCGCTATTTTCCAAATAAGATGACTTCGTCCGTCGTTACAAGCATAGATTGAATGATTCATGGATGAGTACTTATGCGTGAAAATAGATCGTTTAAAATAAATTTTAGGGACAAATACGCTGTCAACGACATCCTCAAACGTCGGAATGACCCGAATAACTGCAAACATAAGCTTCATACGTGAAATTATAATCTTTTATATTTACACCTCCATTATGCATATAATTGTTGAGTAAAGCTCGAATGATCCTACGGCTTGATCTATATACTCCATCTGCATCTACGTATAACTCCGCAATCCTGTGATTATGCGTCTAGCACAAGGTGATGAGGTGATTTCAGGATATAGTTAGCTACAGAACCGTTAGATTCGAAACGGGTCGCTCCAAATTTCAGGATATCATGGAGAAGACTCTCTGCTCATCTTAGTCCCCTAGAATGAAATAGATGCGACATGAACGACCATTCGATGGATTGAATATCTTTAGCTACCTTTTCTACTATCATTTTACTGGTCATATTAAATTATCTCCAGACTAATTCCTCAAATTGCTCGTGGAATACAGGGTTTACCTTCTAAGATGCTCCAGATTTTTCCGAGATTGTAATTCGAGGGCATCGAGATCAGTTTTTCCAATATTCCTCTTTATTCACTTCATGCATTAAAATGGATAAGGTTTCAGTTACGATTACTCAGGACTGGATAACCTGTGGAGAATGATATATATGAATGCAGAAAAGAGTGAACTGGAAAGAAGAAATGAATGGAAAATGGCGTTCACCGTCAAAATAGTCCGTAAGCCTTCATGATGCCGAATATTCCTTAATTATCTACATCTAAATAATACCCTGCGAGCCACCTCTAGGGTGTTTGGCAGGGGGTGATCATTCACCAGCATGCAGCATGCAATTGAATTCCCACATGCACACCGCACGGTCCAAAAAGCGTTACGCATGCTAACTACTTATACTACCACATGCTGTTAGCATTGAAAATAAAATTCAGAAACATGCACTAAGGTATATGTAAGTTAGTAGGCTACACTACAAGTCATCTAATCTATCTATGAGTCCTAACGCTGCCGCTATAATCTCTTATTGATCGTGGAAAAAAAAGACAATTTGAATCTGTCTGTTCTACAGTATATCTCTGTTATTTTATTTATATGATCTGATCTTCCGTGGTATGTTGGCGTTCGTAAGATATGGGTAACTTCGTCAGAAAAGACACTGCTTTTGACATTTTATAAAAGTCTACTTGTTATATTTTTCAATCTACGGCCTGACAGAGATTCACATCCGAGTTTTTATAAGAGGTCAGTTACACTAACAAGACTATCATAACGACTTTTCACGTTCCTGGCAGCTCTTCTTAGCACGCATTCTAACTCTGTTTTTAAGCCAATTTCCTGAAGGTCCCAAACACTGGCAGCGTATTCTAAATGGGGTCTAACGAGGGAAAAGTAGCTAATTTCTCTCACTTCGTCGTCGCACTTTTATGACGACGACGATTCACAAAATTGGCCCAGCTTATTTAGCCGGTAATGGGCCAGCCACCGGTGACTTTGTATATCACCTCTTCAGCGGGATGAATCGTGCGAAAAAAGACGCACTCAGGGGGCAAATGGCACAATGGAGTATAGGGACCAGTGTAAACATTTGAATAACCCTCTTGTACCACATAGAGTGTGAAAATCAAATTTAAAATGGCTCAAAATACACAATAATCCTTATCGAGCTGTATTTTATATTTCACTAGCTGACCCGGCGAACTTCGTACCGCCTATAACATTCAATTAACTTTTAGTTCAGTTGCACCATTTATAAATAAAGAGCGGCTGTATCGTTTTAATCATATTTGATTTATTATAAATTAAATGAGAAAATATTGATGAAATAAAAATTATACGCATTCAGTTGTTGGCTATTTGTGTTATTAACCGTAAAAAAATGTTTTTAGGTCTAAGTCCGTAGCGTAAACTTGGCTCGTTCATGGGGCATAGACCGACGCTTGACTGATGCTCAAAAAAGTGTAAGAAAAGCCCCTATGAAGCAGCATTCGTATATCAAATGACTTTAGGCGCGCCAGTTACAGTATCTCTGTTTGGAAAAAATGCACTGCGTTAACGTGCTGCATGCGTAAACGCACCACGGTGTGCCCTACACATTTGGGTTTAATGTCTTGCGTCAAGCGCCTTCTGATAAACAACAGTTTTTGCTTTGTTATCAGGCGCAAGATAAAGCGAATGAAGCTAAATAAAAATAGCGAAGCGAAACAGGGACGCAGCGAGGGGGGTTTTGGAGGTTAAAAACCCCCCAAAAGCCTAGAGAATCTTTTTATATAACATTTGGTTATTAATATTAGGGGGAGGGATGAGTCACAAAATATTTAACTGTTCACACAGCCGCCAAACCTACCATTTTGAACCTTTTATCCTAAAAAATGTCTGGGGAGGGCCTCCACACCTCTCGCTTACCTTGGGGAGTTTCCCGCCAGTATTAGCTGCGCCTATCCTTAATTCCTAGCTGCGCCCTTGAAGCGAAGAAAGTAATACAGCGGATGGTTTACCGACTCGTAAACATACCACATATTATTCACCATGAGAAAATCATGGGTTTTCACACCTGACACATGAGAACAAACATCACAAAAACTGAAAGACTCACCATGCGATTTGTTAATCGTTATCACGAATGCAACACGAATTGGAAATTGAATACGTTTAAGCTCAAAAGGGCATATACTTAAGTTGGGATCATGGAATCTTCGGATTGAGAACTTCCTCATCTTTGAATTTTCCTTTGAGTATAGTGGTGTGAATCACTTTCATTATCAGTTTTTTGATAACCAAGCACGTTCCGTTGGATAGTTTTGGTTGGTTTAGGTTTCGAAAGATCATGAACACAGAGCCTACCTTTAGCTGTAAATCGTGCCGTGGTAAGCCAGGTGCGTCCAAGGACTTTAAATATTCAGTTAGATAGTTGGTGACTTCGTCTTCATTTATTACAATGCTAAAAGATTTGAATTCATGCAGAGTACACGGATATTACTGATGATCAACAATTGCTTGGAGATTCGTTTACACACACGGTAGTTATGTATTTGTTGACAACTCAATTCGAGCTGAGCTTACCTCTAATTCAATTATTTTAATACTATTTTAATATTACTTTAATATTTTTAACATGTTTGAATATTTAAATTTTTTGATATTGTTAAAAAGATCAGTCAATACATTAGTAAAACCAAAAAAAAATCTTATTTTTTTGACCGTCTTAACAATCAACTCCTAAAACGTATCTATAGGATAAATTTGAATTTGTTTGTGAACTTTTCCTATTTTTTGATGTCCTATATGTTATCCGGGGCTGAGACGAATCCAAAGAGCCTAATGTCACTAAAATCGGTGCAGCCGTTCTCGAGTTATAAGTGTTCTAACTAACACGATTTTCGACTTTCTTATATATATATAGATAGATAATAGGTCCTTGTTGAAACAACGAAATTATGCTAAAGTTAAAATTGAGTAATGGTGAGGTTTTAGTGGGAATGGTGCGAATAAATATGTAAATTGCATAATTTTCCACCGATTCTTCGCAATATCCATGTCTAAACCGTCTATAAATATTGATGAGTGTTTGTTATTTCTGATTTGTATCCGGCCCACTGACAACACAATTATTGAAAGAAGAGAAGGAATTCAGCGACGCAGAGTGAGCTGAAGTATTAATAACACTGGAAAATAAATATTAAATTGGCGTTTTTAGAGGTAGATGAGTACCTGAAACTTTACAACAATGTAAAAGAGCCCAAGTATGGAAATTTAATTTCAAAATATCGCATCAGTGGGAAACGTTTAGCGAGTCGCAGGTGTCCGACGCCTGGCGCGCATTGCCAACCTTCGGCTGTGTGTTGTAAAAAAAGCGAAGTAGTACCTACCTTTTGGCGTTGCAAGTTAATTTATATTTTTTTCTTTAGATATGCCATCGTATTTACCCAATAAATCATTAATATAAATTTCCCAAAGTACTCTGTGTTACGTTAGAGAATCTAACGATCTGATCGTTGGATTAATATTCTTCCTCATAGAATAATCCTCCAAGATCGTTAGAATATTAATGGCTTTGCCTGGTTTCGCTAGGATGGTAGTAACTGCCCGCCTCTGTGACGGTGCGGGATTCCACGTTCCTTCCCTTTCTTCCCTATCCACTCTCAGGAGGCGTCGTCGGGCTCCTATCGCGGCGGCGCCTCCTTCCTTGTTCCTTCCCGTCCTCCCCGCTTCTGGGTGCAGAGGTGAAAAGCTCGCGCCTACAGGCCCTGCCCCAGGAGTGTAACCTTGCGAGCCCGCCCTGGAGTCTCGTTCCCACTGTGTTACGCTAGTTTTTTCTACGTTTTATCTGAAAATTGCGTAAAATTAGCGTCCGCCATTTTTTTAACGTAGCGGCACTCAAGATATGTTCAAAATTGCTGAAAATGTGTTGATATGCATAAAAATTATCATATCAATGAATTATACCATTATCTATCCAATTTAAATATTCTACTAGTGTCATAGGGTTCATAATCTGCAAGGTTTTCCAAGAATACCAAAAAATGCTGTTCCTTTAAAAGTTGTGTCATGATTGCATGCCTGTAACTAATAGACGGCGGATTTGCATGACAACTCACATCCCGTTCATTGATCGCAAATCATTTATTTGTGTACTTTTGCAAAGTTTCACATACTTCCAAAATCGTCATTTCATATTTTTGTTTCTAATTGAATTAAGATTTCAGCTCACTCTGCGCCGCTGAACTCCTTCTTTTTTTCAATAATTGTGTCACTAGAGAGCCGGATACAAGTCAGAAATAACAGACACTCAGGGAATGGTTAGTCACCATTAGTTTACACAAGTTGACCTATGATTAGCGAGAATTGATGGCACCATTGGCTCTATCAGATTCTGGAATTGAACCAAAATTACCACGAAAAACATCACATTTAAGGATAAAATATAAGGAAGGCATTTTCTCTTTTACGAAAGGGCACGCCTCAGGTGATACGTGGAATAATTTGCAGCAGTTCATTATGTAACTGGGCATTGCAGGATTTGATTTAAAAAATACGTTACCTAGTGCTTTTAGTTATCGTCATTGACGGCATCGCTCCGATTCTTGGAAACAAATAAATCACGTCATAAAATATCCATTTAAATGAACAAATGTCAGAATAAATAGTGTATTCGAGTGGTGCGATGGAATTATTCCATCATAAGTGCAAGATTGTTTGGCTACCAATTTCCATATCACGTGAAAGATTTTTTTTTCAAACGGTGCCGGAAGTAGAAGGTGAAAATTAGCCGTATGAATGAGACATTAGCGACGCGGTTGGTCCATCAGTTGGGGATATCATTAGCTTCAGCGTCTAACAAAGCATTTATGTATGTCCAGCGGTGTTCCTTTTTGGGAGTACCCGCGTCACGGTTGGATTACTGACCAACAGTTTTGTCTCCGTCGCTGGAGATCTCCTCAGGCAATGTCGCGGGTACACCCAAAAAAGAATATTTCTGGACATCATGGACCGAGAAAGTTTTAACCTTTTGACAATTTCTGTGTGTTATAAAAAAATGTTGGTTTGATCAGCCATTTTCCCTATCATTTGAAAACGTAGCTGGTACAGCTTCTGGCTCTACGCATGACATTTTACATACTATGAAAGAGAAAACCCTAAAGACGATATATATTTTAAGGGTAACTTCGACTAAGTCGCTAAGTTGCTCAAGCTCTTGGAATTAACCGAAGTATTTCAAATTGTCGTGTGGTATGGGGTAACAAATAATTTAGGCCACCATTCTCCATATTATTGATGAGTAAATCTTTGATTGTTGCTCAACCAGTTTATGACAATCAATCCCGTGATTATGAATTTTTTCAGATGTCGGGGCGAATGATATGACGCGATTGGTTTCATCTATATGAGGTCTCATTGGTGACGTCACGCACTCATTCAGACCCTTGGGGGGAACCAAATAACAACACTAATTACTGTCTGATGTATGAAAAAAAAACTATTTGGGCCACCATTTTCCTTATCGTTTAAATTTGTTGTTCAAAATATCTTATGAATTCAGCAGATAGAGGATTTAGCTTCGATCATAAGCTACAATTATCATTGGTACATTATTGTCCACGAGGTGTAACTCAACTTTGAAAACTGGTTCTAATGCCTCAAAAATAAAATATGGACAAAATTACGACGAATCAACTTGCCTTCAGAAAAAAGATTGACGGCTACCATTTTCCTGCTGTAGATTCGTCGTAAAACATCATCGACGGAGTATTGATTCGTTTAAACCTTTGAAATGAATCGTACTTTTACGAATTACCAAGTCAAGAGGGAGAGTTCATTCAGCCATTTTCCCTATGGCTTGAAGACAAATCTCTAATGATCCCTGGGCTATCCAATGAATTTCAATCGTGTGATGTGAATAATGACGTTTCCAGTTTCCGTTTTCGAATAGCGTCACAAAATCCGACCCTAATTGCTAAACAATTACCGAGTAATGTCGAAAAAAGATGGTTTAGGCTACTATTTTCTTACACCAGATTCATCGTGTAACATCATCCATGGATTCATTGACGCTTTCAATATTTTGAAATGAACCTAAATTGACTAATTATCTATTAACAGGGAAGAAATACGGTGTTGGCTACCATTTTCCCCACGATTGAAAGCACACCTCATAGGATCCCTGATCTTGTGCTTGAATATCAATCGTAATATCTTTACGAGGATGCATAAGCTCCTTCATCAAACGTTACTAAACTCTCTCAAAACCGAATTACGACGTATATCTGAGCGATATGGACGGAAAATGGTTTTGAAAACCATTTTCTTCCGTCAGATTTATAATACATCTTCATGGACGGAGTCATTACCTAGTTCGAACCTATAGAAACAACCAAGTTACGACGAATTATCGAGTGATGCGGCGGAAAGATGGCGTAGACTACCATTTTATCTGTGATTTGAAAGCAAAGCTCGGAATATTCTGGGACTATAGTACGAATATCAATCGAGTGATTAATTACAAGTCCAGGAGTCTCGACCATTTGGGATAGCAACACTTGCTCGCTCAAACTCAGATTAGCAAGCGATATGGGACTGTATTGGTTTAAAGTAACATTTTTCCAATGGTATAAAGGCTCTTCCTGGACAGTAGACTAAATATCAGTAATCTAATGCTGGATTAGAGAACGCTTCAGCTTTTTGCGATACAATGACTCACGAACTCAGACCCTAATTATGACGAATTACCGGTTTGGACAACCATTTCCTTTCCATGTATTTATCATGATCATGATCAATGCAGCCATAGACTTATTTTAACCTTTTTAATGAACCAAATCAGGAAGAATTAGCCATTGAAATGAACGGAGCACTGCATACACTACCATTTTCCCAACGGTTTGTAAGTGTAGCAGTGACTATCGTTGGAATAGAGTATGAACATCATTCGTGCGTGTGATATCGAGAAGGACGCTTCAAGGTTTTCGGGATAGCGTCACCGTCTCGCCCAGACCCTTGGGATGGCCACCACGCGAGCGAAGAAGACGCTGCAGCTGCCGTCGGAGGAAGAAGATAGACAGGCTCGCTGGCTGGCCCCAAACTCTACCCATCCGCCCTTTACTCCTCGTATTTTCCCCCTTTTTGATGAACAAAAACTACTTCGCCCTTCTTCTTCCTCCCCACAGCGAGAGAGAGGCTTCAAAGGGGCGGTAAAAGTGAAGCAGTGTGAGTCGAGAGGACTTTGGAGAGGGCACCGAGTTAGCGTGGAAGGAGGGGGAAGGCTTTGCTCTGACGTCACGCCCGCCCGGGCTCTTCCCATTGGTCGGCGGACGGGACCGGTGGCGTGGCTTTGGCTCTGCGGGGTCGATAGTTGGGCGTCCGCCGAGGCGGGGGTTGGGGGCCGGCGGGGAAACTGGGGGTGGGGGAGCCTCTAGGGGGGAGTCTCTGTAAACCGAAAGGGGAAGTTGGGAGGGGTTGGGGGGAGGGGGTGGGGGAGGAAGGGAGGGGGGAGCTGCAAGGAGGCTTTGGCTGGAATAGGAGGGAGTCTGGCGAGAGTCGCCGAGGTGTTTGCAAGTACTCGCAGCGGAGAGTCCACGCAACGTTCCTGCCCGATTTTTGGATTATATTACTTCCCCACCCATACTTTACCCCCACCCACCGATCCCTAAGTACACTGCTCTCACCCCCACCCCTCCATACAACAACATTCTGTGAACGCACCATCTAATCGGTGGGCAACCACGCTTTGCTTTTCATCATTATAGTGACAGGGTGATATTTAGTGCTGTTAAGCCGGCCCAGGATCTTTTAAAAATAATAAGACAGTGCCATTTCATACGTATCGTGGATTATTTCTACAGTTTGTGTGTGTTTGCTCACGGTGTTTCGTACACTCGTCCCGGTCCATGGATTATAAAATCCGGGAGTTTGAATTTGTGTGCTGGAGCGACTCGGTGTCTTTCGCAGGCTGTCCTGTTTTCAGTCCCGGCTCGCTTCGCCTTGAGGGGTAGAGCTCGTGATGGGAATGCGGTGTCGTGTGACTGCGACGCTGCCTGCCTCCGCTTGAGTGAAAGCGCTATTGGCTGGTGGAGTGAGGTACGGCCCGAGTTGGGGAGGTTCGTCGAGCGGGGGACTTTGGCCCTGGAACCTGCCGGGCGCTGACGCCGCGGTCGCCGTCAAGCCGAATGCCAGTCCATCGGGGTCCGCTTATCGCTCGATAGGCATAGCGTCGGTCTCGGTTTGACCATACTTACCTCTCGCCGCGTGTGTTACTGTTACTACCCAGTGCCACCTTACCATACGGAATACCCTCTGGATTAGACTTAAACTTTTCACAAATGGGTTAATGGTACTTACGAGGAATATTTATACATCTCTTCACTACGCAGCTGCCTACCTGGAGTTCTGTCTTTCTAGTAGCTGACGTCGTGTTGGAAATTCTTTGCTCGTCAGGTGAGTCATTTGTTTATTGTTGCCTGAACGTATTGAGTGCATGTATGTGACATAGTTCCCGCATTATCTACGTATTTTTCGAGTGAGCTTCACAGTCGCGGTGAATTGTGTTTCCCATCTCAATACGGCCTGCTTTTCCTCCTCGAGTTCTTATCTTTCGACGTCCCTTTTTTCCTGCCTTGCCCGTAGAAGTCAACTAACCGGCTCGCATGCGCTTACCCCATCCTCTCCAGCTTGCCTTTTCATTATATTGTGCGCAATAGTGTGTGTGGTACAAAAAATTGCCCCCCTCCTCCCTATCCTTCCCTGGAGCTCTGGATATATTTTCCTGGGGAGGCAGGGGAGTTCCTCTTGGGTAGTTTACTGTAACGCGCGTAATTTCCTTCGTGACCGGCCTGCGGTGAGAGTGATCATGCGAAGAGTCGTGCCTTTGTTATCAAAACCCCCCCTCCTTTTCACGTTCCTCTCTCTCTGTGCTCATACCTGACTCCCCCCTTCTCCCTTCTCGTAGCACCAGGCCACCTTCCCCTCCCCCTACGACAGTACAGGGATCTTTTTTGGAGGGAGGGATGATGGTACCGTAAAGAGATACCCTTCACGGCGTTGGCCTGTCGTTTTTTTCCACTGCTCCCTCCGAGCACTAATCCCCCTTCCATTTATGCCTCTCCCCCTCTTACAGCGTATTCCCCTCCCTACTTTTCTCACCCCACCTCAGGTTTGACTCTCCCCACGTTCCCCTTACCGAAATCAACCTCCCCATACCCTCCCCTTCACGCAGGGCCTCGGCTGTGATGGCAGCAGTGGGTAGACTCGGTACGCCAGGGAGGAAGAGGGTTCTATCTATGCCTTCCCCTCAGCAAGCTCCCCATTCGCTTGCCCGTTTCCCCTCCTGCTATCAGCCTTTCGTAGCTTCCCTCCCTTGCGGGGTTGGGGGAATGTAAAAAGGATCCGACCTTCCCCCCTTCATTCTCCCTCATACCCTACCCAACCCTCCTCCTGCTTCACCAGAAATGCCATTGTGTTCTTTCCCTTTCACACCCTAGGCACCTTCTGGCATTGCCTCCCAAAGACCCTCTCTCTCGTCTTCTTTCCCTCATGGATAAGGAGGAAAGGAAAGGCTGTGAGGAGTGCGAGGGACCCTTAAGAATGGGAAAGAAAGCCCTCAGGGTTGGGGGAGCGTGGAGAGAGCGTGGAAGACTTATTTTCTTCCGTTCTCCCTCTCCTCCTTTTCTAAGTGTCTGTCTGTCCCTTTAACGATTCTGGCGACCCAAAAGGACCGCAGCATTATTAGGGTCCTCCCAGGGTGTCCTCAGGGTCGCCGAAAAGACTGACTGCGTGGCTTATCGGTTCCTTTTGGGTAAGACTTTTCAGAGGGACTCTCTTGGTTCTCTTAATCTGTCATTGCATTCAGTTGGCATGTCGGGACTTTTTGCATGAATGCTCGAGGCATACCGAGCAGGGACATTTGCATGGTCTATTTCGCAAATTTGCATGCAAAACGTGCTAGATTAAACGCTTGCTCGTTAGGATTTGCATGTCGACACTATATTTTATTTCAGTGAGGATATTTCTACGCCCAAATTAAAGGTGAGGCCTATGGGAGTTCCCGAGGAGTTCCTGGCAATTGTAGATGGTAAGACTCGTGCCGAGTAGTAATGATTGCACGGGTTTCCTACCGAGTATTGGTGTATCTGGGCGCCAACGTTTGAATGGCATAGTATTCCGTCCTCATCATGGTTGATTGTTTGGAACCAGCCTGGGCTGGATCTGTCTATGAACCCTGATAACGATGGCACTATTTGTCCTCGAAGCGTTGCTGCCCTAAAACATCATTACTTGGTAGGAAACCGGTGAAACATTAATTATTACACAACGGCTGGGAAATTACTATTTTTCACGCCCTAAGGACTTTTCATTATACATTTGAGGGATGTATTTTGAGGCAAAAATTGTCAGTCCTTACACCAGTACCGACTTGTATCCAACCGATTCTACTGGTTGAGATCCCATTTGTCATTTTCTTAAATTATTGCATCAATGAGTAATTGGTTTTCGGTACTGAGTTCTGAATTTTCCTTTGTGTCCTTAGACTTTTTCCCATTTTTTCTAGAGACTACCTTCCTCGTTTTACTTGACAAAACAGGTGATCATTTACCGGTTTTGATGCTGTACTTCTGTGTAACTATTTACCTGCATAACAACGCGTTATCTTGCTTGAGAGCCTGTATACCACCAGACCCCTTTTCTTAGTTCGAGGAAAGCCATCACACAAGGGTGGACGTCTACAATGTATGCGTCATGAGGTGCTTCCATTGCGACACCCTAGGCCCTCAGAGGTCTTCGGTCTAATTATGGAGGGCCCTGAAGGGGGAGAGCGTGGAAGATGGCCTGGGCCCTCTTTGGGAAATAATGGGATGGGCGCTGGATTCCTTCCCTTCCATTATATCCCCCCTTCCGAAATGCGTTCCCTCCCCCACCCTCGCCCTCCGCGTCCAACCCCAACGCCGCCAGAGGCGCTGCCGGCGCATGGGCCCTGCATGCATTCCGCTCTGTTCCGCTGCACAAGTGGTTGGATCTCCCGACTCCTCATTCTATTGTGTGCCCTTACCACGCACAAAAGACTCCCCACTCCTTCGTACCACACTTCCTCCTTGGTCATGTTTTTAAGTGCTCCATGAACAGGGTCGGACAATGATTGTAATGTTTCACATTCTTAACTTTTTTCCTTATCGTTCAAGTCAGCTACTATTTTTAAAACTTTGTATTTGGTATCTTTGTTCATATTGCCAAGCACAGGGGCGCCGACTCCATGGGGCCCGAGCCCCCTCAAAAATTCTTTATGGGTGTGAGGAAAAAATGTGTCAGGCTTGTCGATTTTCCTCGGAGTGTCCGGATGTCGAGATTCGAGTTATCAGGGTTCCAATGTTGACCATATGACTCTTGTAAAATGCTTAAAAAACTTAATACTCACTACTTTAAAAATTTCCCGGGGAAAGATCCCCGGTTTGGGCCCCCCCAATATTTTATGTAAGTCGGCATCCCTTGCCAAGCATAATCAATTTAAGATAATCAGCATGAAATGGGCGTATTGGATTTTTGTAATGTCTTTGCATTCTACCAATTACAATAGAACAATTAGTTATTTTCATCGATTAGACCAGAACCTTTGCAAGTCAAGACTTAAGCTGGCGGTGAGTAGCTGCCTTACGTATCGAAATTCCGATCTTTCGAACTATTGGGCGAAATTTGTATTTAGAGTCAAAACTAACTTATTTCTCGATCTGATCTCGTTAGTGCATGCCAGAAGGTTTGAATTTTTTATTTGCAATTATGTACTTACGGAATAGGAAGTAGAAACTATACTGATAAAACAGTCATCTTAAAGGAAGTAAGATCATTCATCACTATAATAATTAACTTAATTAATATGCTCATTGAGGTGTCATCGTGTAACCGATACTATCTGCCAGTTGGAGACCATAATTGAAAAAATAAGTTAATTAATCGGCTCGTGCGATCGAAGGCAGTCGGCATTCGAAGCCATAGAAGGCGTGCGTGCCATCGTTATCGAAATTAAGATAAATAGAACAATCGTTTGAGCATTTTTGATCGGGGTGTCGTGCACGCACAAGTCTGTGTGCTCGCACGGATGGTAAGCGAACGCGCGTGAGCGAAACAGACTCGTGGGAGGGGCGGTGGAGGGGGTAGGCGAGGAGTGAGATTGAGATAATAAAGGCGGGCTCTCCGTGCGGCGTTGCCAAGTCTCCGGGTGGTGGGAGGATGGATGGGGGGGGGGGGGGGTAAATGGGGGTTCGGTTGTTCTCTCCCTCCCCCCACTACATTCCCTCCCCCACCCCCGCTCCCTTTTTTTTACGCCGCCGAAGTCTGGTGTTTTCCTATGCGATAAACTGCAGAGGCGCGAGGAGCGGTTTTATTTCGGGGGGTTAGGGAAGGGTGGGGTAATTTTTTTCCCCTACCTTCCCGTTGGGCTGTTTTCTGAATAGGCGCGGGGTGCCGTATGGGAGCAGGTGGGAGCGGCATCCCGTCACTCACTGGGTGCGTTGGCCGATGTCAACCTGTATGAACAGGGAGATTCGTTGTACCCGTGCCGTTCCTTCTTTGGGGCTTCTGGAAATTATTGCTGCTCCATAAAGTTGTTAAATAACACCGATATTGCAACATTATACGTATCATGACATTCTACCGGTTAAAGAAGGTTTAAGCCAGGAAACGAATCGTAAGCATCGTTTCAATCAGAAATAAAAAAGGGGCCTCTCGATAAGAAGTCTTGTGATACAAAATCTTTACACAATGCATAGGTATGCGGATTGAAATAATTTACTCATTGAGTCAGGGGTGGGAAACATTATAAATGAGGATGTGAGAAGCCTAGGGTAAAAGTGATTTTTATTTATTAACAGAATTTGGTACAGAAATTAGGCAAAGCAAAAAAAATTAGATCAACTAGAATTTGAAGAGCATTTGATTTTCCGCTCGATGTCAGCACTAAGGAGAGAACCACTAGTATCTCTCGGCCACTTAGTTTATATTTCTTCTATAAGTTTCTGTGCATTACACAGTTTTGAAAAAAATCATTTGTACCCCTTGGCTTCTCACCCCCTAATAGGTCATGGCTGCAGTCTAAAACATCGTACTCCAGGAAAGAAATAAATCCATATCCATCTAATAGGTAGAAAGTAAAATCTGCCAAAACATAATATCACACATCAAACTGATAGCGATACGAAATCTTGTCTCTACACTAAACAAATAAAATAATAAGTGCCTCCAATGACCGGTGAAAAATAATGCTTAAAATATGCTTGCAATTCAGTGCTTAACTTATGACCGATCTCATACATATGCATCTCACTAATTAAGCAGTAAGGTGGTTTACTGCATCACTATTCCTTTCTCTCATCTATAATTTGTTGCACCTAATTTTCGCTAATACCGATAATGAGTTGAACTCAGTTTATCCTATAAATTACTTCTGCAGACAGTGAACAATATGTCCTCATACGTGATCGTTTCATAAAAAATCGTTTTACTGAGCTCGCTATTGGCGAATGCCTCTATCCAGGTGGCGTAAGTGAAATCAATTTATTATCTATCCAAAAGCTTTTAACCAGTTTTCTTCCTCCCCTTCACCTTGACATCCTTCTCTGAATCATCAGTCTTTGCATCATTTTTCCTAGTATTCCAGGAATGACACTCTTCATAACAACCTGGCAGGTCATAAGTTTTCACGGTGTCTGTAGTGTCTTGGAAATTAAAAGAATCGAGAAAAATTAAATGAAAACTTTTCTTATCTTATTATTCATGGGCGTATCGTCGGTATTTGAGCATCCCATCACCAACATACGATTCGAAAGATACTCTATAATGGTTAAATTGTATTTTATTATCCCCTTTTTACTTCGTTTGTTTCAAGGTTAATATTTCCCTTCAATTAATTCACTTTTACCGCCTATGAAGATGATTTTCCTTATGGAAATTAATAACTATGAAAAAACAGCTAGTATTAGTAACAACATTCTCCAGGTAAAGTTTGAACACCCTCCCAGAGAGAGAATTTCTTGCAAGTATCTACTGTGTCGCGGTTAAATCATAAAAAAATACCCTGGGAGTCCATAGTTTACTTTTTTAAATTTTGTTCTATTGTTGTTTTTTGTTGGCTTCTTCAAATGCGTGTCACTTTTTATTAAAATATTCAATTATTAGTTATTTGATCTTAATCCTTAACCAGTGACGTGAAATATTCGTTTCACAACCAGTGGCGTACGGTCTGGGGACCGCAATAAATCAATTATTCATAAAATGTTGCGACTCGATTTTTATTGCTTGGTTCAATATTTATTTATCTCCTTAACTATTCTAAACCTTATTATTATTTTATGCATTATCAATCCGAGCCAATGTTTTTGGTAAAAATAGTTATTTGGAGGAGGATCAAAAAACTGAATGAAAAACACTTGAATTATTATTATCGTTAATCTCTATAGTCTCAGACTCAACTTCGTGGAAGTTCATTCTAACAAATGAATGAAAAGATAAAACTATGTACTTATCCACCAATTTATTCTCGCGGTGCAAGCGCGAGTAGTACCGCCAGAATAAATTACAGTGCATCAATATATGGTTTTCTTTTCATTTGGTATTATTATCGTTTTTGAGTGTCAATATCTCACCAGATTTCTAAAAAAGGCCTTGCATTTTAAAGTAGGATGGCTCACTAATGAGAAAAAAATTGAATTTATCTCGTTTATTCCTTTTCTTTATGCATTCTGCTGGCGTGATGTGAGGTGTCTCGGACTGCTAATCGAATTTATTTGCAAATTCACAGAAATAAATAATGAAAAATTTTAATTTTAAGAGTGTTTTATCTTTATTGTACAAAAATATGAATTTAACGATAATTAAAGGTATTTTTAAACAGGCATTTCGAAAATATTCATTATTTTAAAAATGCAGGGGGCTCTCAGACCGCACGTCACCGGTTAAGGGCTAAAAGAAATTATCCGTTTCTCATGATGCAAACCCTTTACCAAAGGTGTTTTCTGGCGCATGTATTAGATCATGTGTGTGCATTTGATAATAATTTGCTGTTAAACTTAGATAAGTCATGAAAAGCTTTTAGCTGTAAAATATACTTTGCAAGCGTTGCCAGATTTCTCAATTCATGGTCCCCGTTTGTTCCTTCCCGCTGTTCCTAATACGTAGTGTGCCTTCTCAGAAGTGTCACGATAGTATTTCGTTCTCACGCTCAAGGCTCGGCTGGAGGAAAGGCGTCTTAGTCTATCTCAGTGATTCATTTCGGTGATCTGTTTCGCTATCTTTCTGATGAAGCGTTGTCTCAGCCGTTTGTTTGTTTGCTTTTGTCATCTGTTGTGCCTTCCACCGTACAGTGCCATGGTCTAGCTCATGCCTCCGTCGGTGAGCAGTGGCTTCGTGCGGTTTTGGTCTGACGTTCGGCTGTGTGAGGTCGGCATGGCCCCATATGGGTCTGTTATCAAATGGCCGTTATCGCGGCAAGAAGTTCAAGGTTTCTTTGAGTAGAATTCGCAAAGCTGTTGAAGTAACGATAATGTCCAGTTCTTACTGTGTAAGGGCTTAAGATGTCAAATTTTCTTTAGAAGATAATGTTAATGAAATTGAGTTGTTCGTTTTCTGATCCATTTTTGCCAAAACGTTTTTATTTATTTTATAGTTGACCAATATTATGAAGTGTTTGTGTGAGTGTAATGAAATTTATTCTAAATTAAGCCTGCAATGCATGCTAGGCTTGTACGAAAATTCCACAGTAATGGCCATAATTAGGATCGAAATTTAAATGTCTACATAGTTCCTCATGTCGACTTTCAATTCATTCATTTCCAAGCTTGAATACGCTGTTGAAAAATGGATTTAGACAATTTTCGGATCCGTTCGTGAAATTTCTGTTGTCAAGGGATCCCTGTATATTTGCTCGTGAATAATTTCTGCGACAGATTTAACTTTGAGTACCTTTAAATCTGCCTATTTAATTGATTATGGACTAATTGAATCAATTGTACCCTAAGTTTAGAAAATGTAAATGCTTTTTTGAGGCATGTTGATGAAAAGCGAGGAGTGCTTATTATAGTAATAATGCCTAATTATAGTAATAACTCATGCCAGTGTAAGCATCTGTCAGAAACTCAATCAGTCTTACTTCGTACTTTCTTTTGTTTTTTTCAATTTTATGGTTGAATTTGAATAATTAAATCTTACCTTTGAATTTCCCAATTCCGCCCAGTTATCCCCTTTCATCTCCCTTTAATTTTGGGTTTTTCACTATTCCACTTTGCACGTAAGGATTATTTCTAACTTTTTCTAAATTTAAGATATTTTTTTCCTTGGGCACATATTTTCATGAAATTTAGTTTATGTATGCGAAGTACTCCATGCTCTATACATTTTCAAAATTAAATTTATATGTACATTTGATAAGTACTCCATCTCCGTGCTTCAATCATTTTCACATCGAAAGAAATGTCGTCTTTTTTGCGTCTGGGGATGTATGAGGCAGTACATAAAGCTTATATTTTAAGACTTGTCAGTCAAAGTATATCTTTATCCTCCTCCTTTTAGTTTTTTAACATCAATTTGCTAGGAATATTCAACAAAAATATTCTCATATCTCGAATGGAAGGCTTCATTTGGAGCGTAAATACGTGCTGCTTTTCTTCGAGGAAAACTCTTCCGTATCGCCGTGTTGTGGAAGCCCTCGTTAAGATAAGACTGTTTTGCTCCTGTTCTCCATCCTCGAATTGCTTTCAACCGTGACTGAGAGCAGTCTGGGCCTCGTGCATTTTTTCTTATTTATAAAACAATCATTGCTTCGTGTCATTAGACCTGATAACTTCACGAAATGTTGCTGGATTCGATTTTTACCTCCTCCCTGCTGAATGCAATCGACGTTCTGATCGATCGTCGTAGTGCCGTTGCGTTTGTATTACTAGTTAGAAGCTTTAGCTGGTCGTTATCTCATCCTCTGTGAACGAAAGTAAATAGCCTGTGAAAATAACCTTCTCTGAGTCATTAGTGAGTGTATTCGGTCAATTCTGGTGATATCCTGCAGGAAATAAAGTTGATTTCCTGTCTTCACAATAGAACTTGTGTTCTTTCTATAAACTGTTTCTTTATCTATTAAATCTTCTTCTGCGCTTGATTGCTTCACTGAAATGGAAGATTTTACTGATGAAACTTAGTTTCTGCCCTGTTGAAATGAATTATTTTGCCCATTAGTAGAGTTCAATTTTTCGTAAGCTTTAAATACAGATGCATTTGTTCTGATATAAATAATGATACTTGCATTTTACTATCTACTTGTATTTATCCCATAATAAGCTTTTCTTTCCTTGGCGCGTTTCATTTTATCTTACGCCTAATAATCTCGTTGCTAGGAAAAAATATGAGGGGTGAAGGGTTAAATTTAGACCGCAGGAGGAGAATTTTTTGAGGACTTCATTCTCCTCATGTCTAATCTTTTTCCATTTTCCCCCCAAATCGTTTTTAGCAATGGCTTCAAACGTATCTTAAACTGTGCGCCAGTCTCTTTTCAAATCGGTTCGTTAAAATCAGTATTATGTAATTATTCACTCAATCTGGCCTTTTCTGTTATCTTCCGAGGCACTGCCACGATGTCATAACTTCTTTATAAGGCTTCAAGCGTGCACTAAGTAGGTATTTCCGTTTCCGGACAGATAACACTGCATATCTTCCACTTGGCTGCTGTGATACCATGATACTCACGTGTTAAAGATAACTGCCCCTTCTTGTTTAAAAGGATTTTGACGCTAATATAAGCCCTGTTACATTTGCCTTTTTCCAGAAGAATGTAATCAGTCCCATTTCTACGTGAATACCTCTGTAAGCGGGGTCATTTCAAACCTCCGTAACATTGAGAGTTATATAAAAAATCTATTAAATACTTTTAATAAATATGAAACAATAACAGTGAAATAACATGCAAAAACTATCTAGATCATCCTTACTTAGAGAGACTCAGCTGGTATCAAATATTTTTTCATGGTGAGCTTCAACCTTGGTGTATTAATCGGTGCACCCGTGCGTGTGACTGCTTACAAAGTCACTTGTAACATGCAGTGCATTTATATTGTATCTTTTCTGGTGTCCTGGAATGCGAAGAGAGAAATTAATTCGTCGAAAGTTCTGTCCTTCCACCATGAAAAGACGATCAGTTAACACTTTCCTCGCTCACTCTATTTTAAAGGCAATCCTACGAATCCTTCAATTTTTTAAAATCGGAATTATACTTTTGCTAGTATCCTGCCAAATTTGTGTTGCTTTCCAGCAATAAACAAATGATTGCAGCCATTGTGCCGCATTTTGTCAGTATTGTGGAGAAACCTGGATCGAACCTTTTGATTTTGTGAAAAAGAACTCGATGCAACATCAAGATGCAGTAAAAATTAATTTGGTGGCCTGTAAATGATACTAATTAATACTTACCATTTTATACATTTTATTTTTACTATCAAGCTTTATTACTATAACGTAAAACTTTTTCTAGTGTTGCTGGTATTTTTTTTACAATGGTATTGTTCCCGATTTGGATATTATGCTTACGTCCTCAGTCACTCGACGTAGATGTTACCTCATGAGCACGAAACGCGTTAAGGGGGAATCATGCTTCCCCAATGAACTTGCATTGCTTTCTGGGAAGATTAGATTAGATTTGTTTATGCGGTGGGGTATCAGCTTCCAGGGCACTTAGACCTGTAGGTCCATTGTGCTAACCACCGTTAATGGATCACCCAAAGAGGCCTATGTCCTGAGCGAAAGACAAAAGGTCCCCAATGGGAAGATATCTTACCTCCTTGGGCTCTATAAAAGGTGAGCCCAGGTGTCTATATCGAGTCCTCATGATTGCGGGGCACTCGCATATTAGATGGGTGGTAAAATGCTTTCTGGGAAGGGAAGACATCACATAAACGGTCTTTCCTGAACAGGCCCGCTCCTCATAAATTGTCATTCCCTACAGTGGTACATATGGTTTACTTAGCCTTTACAATCTGGTTTGGCGGTGTCATTGTGGCAAGGCGGTGGAAGTTTAATGAATTTCTCTCGGAAACGGAAATCCACCTCGTTCCGCCTAACGGAATGCGCAGTTTAGTTTTCCGAAGCAGGAAGCGCCCGCCGAGGAAGGTCCCCGGCCAATGCAGCGCTCGGTTGAGGAGGTCCCGTTCCCGCGAATGGTTTACGTGCAGCCGATGCGCGCGTGGCTCTGTTCTGTGTGCCATCCCCCGTCTTGCGTGCCACGTGTCACTCACGACTCCCTCGCCTGAACCACCAGCTCCCCCACCTCCATGTGCCATTGTCTATCGCTCTCGAGATATTAAGTCCCTGCAGATACGAGCTCTGAGATACTGTCTGCACAGGAAAGACCCTTTATTCGATGATGTCTTTCTTTCCCAGAGCGTAACCCAAGTTCATTGAGAACGCATGGTACCCCTTAGATTGGTCGTATTTTCACGGTGAAAAGCCAGAACTTAGAGTTTTGCGCATAATTGTATTTAGAATAACCATGTTGTGTCTTCTCTGGAGTCTTGGTGGGGAAATTTTTTTAAATTTCAGAATGATTTCAACGTTTCGAGAACTTTATTCGCCCTTTTTAGGGCTTGCTATTAGCATTCCAACACTCCAGAAAAAGTATAGTATAGTTGTACGTGAAAGTTGTTGATACGTATTTTATAAAATTTATTTATATCATTAGATTTTTTTCTTGGCTTGACCTTCATTTATTAATGGCAAAAGTTCCCGAAGTTTAGGCCAAACGATGCAAAAGTGTTTAGCCGACGCGACGTTTCGGTTTATTTGTAAAAATCGAAGAATTCGACAGTCTCAGGTCTTTACATGAAAAGATGAGTTAACAATATTGAAGCATGAATAAAAGGTTACAAGCAATATTTTTTACTATAGTATAATTAAAAAATAAATGAGGTACCTCAAAATGCTTGTGTCTTCCCCTTTTTTATTGTATTATTGTAAAAAATATTGCTTGTAACCTTTTATTTATGTATCAATATTGTACTCTATTTTTTTCATTTAAAGCCCTGAATACCGTTTACAAATAAACCGAAACGTCGGCAAAATATTTTTGCATAATTTGGCCTACAACTCAGGAACATTTGATCATTATATTATATCGTGAAACACGTTTCACCACTCAGAGGCATAGTCATGTGCAATGCACTAGTGAAGGGCGGAGGATATATATGTATAGGCGAGGGGGAGGGGGAGTGTATATTTCCATTATGTTATGCTAGTAGGGTGTAAGTAGGTTATGGAGTGTATTTTTTCTATTGTGATTTGGTACCCTCCCATTTATACCTTACGTTTTACACGTAATTGCTGCTGATACCTCTTCCCTCGTACTCATCAGCCTTCTCGCTAGACTTGTGTGTCCTCAATTTCTCAAGAAAGCATTCCTAATCTTAAAGGACATGTTAGATCGTAGGTTAAACGATACTTTAAGAAAATGTTTTTACTGTCCCTCTATCCCCTTCCTTTTCAATGCGTACTCCCCTTATTACTTAGTGGAAATGCACATAATTATGCTGCAGTGGTGTGAAACGCGATGTGCGATCTAAGTAATAAATTTCATTGTGAATACAAAGTTTGTGCTTTCGTCACCTGTTCAGAATTTTCACTTAGCCAAAAATGAGTATTTCGTCATTTTTCCTGAAGTATTACTTTGAGTGAAACTTTAAATATCTTGCTAATTTCAATGTGCATGGAGTGAATGCTGTTCAACATTTTCCTTTTATCAAAGAGGTAAATAGAGTTCGCGCAGTTAAAAAAATCGGAAGAACAGTAATCATATTTAATATACTATGATTGTTCTATTATTTATACATCTATATTTAAATCAGTGAAACATTGTGAATTTTGACCTTCAAAGGACATTTTCTCACGTGAAATCATAAATTACCATTCTACTCTCCAGATATAATCCGTTCCACAGCCCTGGTCCAGCGAAAATAGAATAATTGGACTGTTTTGGGATAAGTGCTCGTTTTGGTAGATATATTATAAATATGAGGATGATAAAAAGGTGATGTCATAGTATTTACTTCGAAAAATAAATTGTCTAAATAAAGTTGGACCGTTAATTCCACCTGTGGCATTTTTCGTAAGTGTTTTTGGTAGAATTTTCCTAGAAGGTATTTTTAGCATAATGTTACGGTGAGGATGACCTTTTTGGAATGTTAACACTAGTTGTTTGTCTCGTTAACACCTCAGGTTCACTGTAGCATTCTTCATGTTGTGGACACCGTAATTTTACTGTGGCAGCCTTGCCATGAATCTAACTTTTCAATGTCGTGATACAGTGTGTACTAAGGATTTTCTTGCGAATTTCCTGGAAATGATCAATTTTCACTGTATTCCTTCCGATAATTTAAACCTCACTTGTTGATCTCTTAATTTTGTTTCCCTCCTTTTTTACTGTTTATTGCCATAAAAGTTATTTTGTAATCGCGTTGACTACTGTATACCGAGGTTTGAAGTGAAGGTATGTTCAATAAGTTTCCTCTACCCTTTGTTTGTCAGTATGTTAACGATGAACCAAATTTTATTATCTTAATTTTGCTGCTCCTTGGTGTCAAATATTCTTTCGTCCATACATTCTGATTTTTTTCTTGTTATTCTGGCCACTTTGATTATTTTATTAACTTTCTTCCAGTGTGGCAACCACCAATTTTTTTCTCCCTAATTCTTCCTTTCCATCTCATTTTTTTATTTTGTACCTTTCTTATTTTTTGGATCCAACTACATGTATTATTTTTCTGCCAAAGATGCTGAGGAGTTTCTTAATGTCATCGATCATTTATATGTTACTGTGTTGTTATTTCTGTTAACCTACTTTTTGCACATGTCTGAAATTTTTTATTCCTACCTATTGTTTGTGTTGCTATACTAGTAATTGGAGCATGAAGTGTGTCTTATTCGAAAGCGTTCATTTATTTTAATCCTCTATTAATTATTTTATAGAGAGGAGATTCGTATTTTTATTCCTGCTCTTATTGCTTTAAATATCATTTGTTTTTCACCAGCCCGTCCCATTTTATATTGCACGTCCGCTATTACAAAGTTCTCTGCATCATCTTCATTCTTCCTTTCATTCGGATATTCAAATTTTACCTACTTTGCTAAACAATGGGAAAGTGGCCCATTTGATTTAACCCTGTGAAATCTTGAATAGTTGATGCTGCTGTTATTATCGAGGTATGCTAGTATTGCAGCGTAGGTATGTAAACATTTCCGGAAATCGTGCGAAGACATCCGAAAACATGATTATTACCTACTTTTTACCTCTCCTAATATTATTGCGTATGGTTACCTTTCCTTTAATTTAAATTACCTCTCTTCCTTCTTTTTTTATGGCACATTCAAAAGTGAATAATGATTACCTTGTCCTACCCTGCTCTACAATTTGTGTTTACTATGAATGCTTTTCATATCTAGAGTTAAACAAAGTTTTAGAGACAGTGACCGGTATGCAATTCGCGGAGGTACCACGTAGACTAATTTAGTTAATCACTGATTGGAGGAGCTGAGTCAACTTCTGTACCACGTCTTTTTTCTTTTCATTTTTTATAGAGTGATTCACCTAAAATACAAATTTCCCTCGAGATTCAGTATGGAAGAATTTCTCCGGTTTCATTTGCCACATTCCGCATAATATCTTATATCTTAGGTTGTTTTATCACAGGTTATTTTTGCTCCCCTATTTTTTGGAGAGCTTATTTCTATTGATTTAGCCTTCAATAAAGGAAATTGGCATCATTTTCGAATCACTGGGCTTACATGTTGGGCCTCAGCTTCGGAGTACTTCGCAGCTACGCCGTGAGTTCGTCTTGTGTTTACTCCTCCGATTGTTGCACCGTGGGAGTGGCACGCGCGAGTGTCATTGTTGTCGGTTTGTTGGTAGGAGTAGGTATGTCTGTGATGTGCTCCCGTTTCCAGATGTCTGTGTGTTTGTATCCCAGGGTCTCCTCCCTCCCACGGAACCCTGAAGGGCGAAGGGTCTCTCTCTCTCTCTCTGAGAGGCAAGGGAAAGGGAACGGCCAGGGTAAGGGGTTACGGGAGGAGCGAGGAAGGCAGTCGTCACCGCTCGATAAACTCCTTTCACCCTGAGGCCCGCTGCTTTTTCGGGTGCGCGGGGGGTCCCGCCTTCCTTACCCGCTGGGGGCAAGGTGGGGCCGCGGCCCCGGGCCGCCCCTCTCCGTCTTCCTCCTGTCAATACGTGATGAGGAGCTCTAGAGAATCGAACGCGAAAAGGCGATCCCGTGGCACTGTACGCGATCTCTTTTGAACCGTGGGATTTAACGTAGGGAAAGTGGTTTCATCTCCGAGGAATAGGGCCAAAAGCGTAATAGAGTGGAGAGTCAATTATGCTGTCCGTTGGTTTTTTGTGTATTTCCCAGGTTTGTAAGAACGCAACACACCTATTTAGATGCCGTATTTTGTTTTTTTTTTCAATGGCATATTATTTTTTCTTTATTCAGAGCATCCACTTGAAATTTCTGGTTGAAGTTTTTCACTTCAGGCCAAAATGTACGTGTGCCTCAACAGAGAAAGTTTATCCACTGTGCAAACATTGAGTTAAAATTTTATTTTTATAATAGAATATTTTGGTTAATCTAAAAAAGAATATGCTCTAAAATAGCCGAAAATTTTAAAACTATCTTTTCCGTCGCTCCGAAAGTCTTCCTGAGGGGCTCTCGTGAATCGAACGCAGAAAGGTGATCCCGTGGAAAATTTCGCGGTATCTTTTGATAATTGGTATGAAGCGCAGTGATAGTGGTTTCAGCGTAGATAAATAAGCCTAGGTAATGTAATAAGAGGTAATTGCGTGGCTTGTCAATTATGCTTTTTCCCAGTTTATATGTTTTCCAGAATTAGAGGAGGCGTCTCCCTCGCTCGCCTGGGCGGATTACTTTCCCTGCTGAATTGTTAATTAAAATTCTGGATATCATCTTGAAATTTTCAGGGTGTACAGTAGGCCTAAATTTACTATCTTCCCCAAAGTCACCTGTTTGTCAGTATTGGCAACTATGCACCGCTATAAATATTTTGGTGAAATTTCATCATTCTCGTACGTATATTTTTTAAACCGTGGGATTAGAAGCGTGGAAAAAATGTTTTATCGTCAGGAAAGAAGTAAATAGGGATATCCGTGTGCCTATTACGCTGCCGCTGGTTTTTATATTTTCAATATTTTAGAGGACGCATCCCTTTCGGTGAACGGTTTGTGATTTGTGGTTTTTTTCCTGACGTTTTACTGGCTTAAGTGTTTTCGTGGCATAATTTTTTCAGAGTTTGTCGGGTTGAACCTTGTCAAAATTTACCTGTGTCTCAATGGTGGCAGTTTTTTCTTATTAGAAATACTGTGGTAAAGTATTCATATTTTGAAATACTATAATTTAATGCTGACAATCATCTCATCTCTATACGCTGGGAATTTTATGATTGTAGAAAACGTTTTGAACAAGGAATAAATTGAGAAATCGGAAATGTCTAGTGGTTATGATTCCTCTTTTAGAGAACGTATTTGAGCCACCACGATATTCGCTAAATGCAAGTATGGTGAAGAAATAGCCTTTGCGTGGTTACCTCGTTCCTATCACTGAGAAACCTCAAAATAATATGCTATTACATTGAAGTTTGCCCACAAAGTTTTAGGAATTTCAATTTAAATTCGTAGTTCCTCATGCTGCACAATTTTTAAATTATTTTTGGATCATGTTAATCGTTTACGAAGATGTTGAAGTAGTTCAGTTTTTACCGAGATGCTCTCGACATGCGGGTGAACCTTATTTCTAAGAACCTTATGGGCTATGCTGAAAAGGAGTAGTTACGATGTATAAAATTTTAAATTATGAAATGTGGTCTAAATGCACAACTTTCAGCCCAGATAATTTTTTTCACAGACAAGGAAATCAAATTTACCCTCTTAACACGACAATTCATCACGACCTTATTTGCTTATGTGTCTTACATTACTTTTTTAGGTTTATAGAATCATACAAGTTATCTATACTATTCCGTCTCGCAAAGAAGAGCCCTATTTTAATTTCACCTCGCAGATTGAGCAGACGCCGTGTATCTAGGACGCGGCTGAGGTTTTTATTCCCGAGGGGTCAGGGTCGGCCTTTTTCGCTCCCTCCGTTGCATTCGCGAGAGACCCTTGCTTTGAGAAGGGGAAGTTAGTTCATCTGGGTATGTTTGAGTGCCCCAGCGAAGCGGTCATGAGGGTCTCCGCCGACTTAATCCCCCATGGCATTCACTTTTACGCTCTACGGTCGGACTTGACACCGCGCAAAGGGGCCGTACGGTCCGTCTTTCCATTTATTTGGTTTAGAAAGGGGTTCCTGAGAAAGGGTTTTTCACGTTGTCATCCCTTATAGGGTACCTTAAATTGACTGACCTGTGGAGAGGAGATTTTATATCGTTTCGTTGAAATGATATTTGTCCCTAAATATAGGAAACTTTTTCTTTAGTATTTTTCTTCGTAAATTATTTCATATTTTATCCCTTTAAAATTTTAATTATATTCTTACCTCAATGAATATTTTCTTTCATCAGAATATGGATTACTTCCGCGAAGCCTCTCCGTTTTATTATTAAGCCTCCGTGGTATTTTATTGAAAATTATTTGCTTTACTACCTAAGAAAATGGGAGTAAAAGAGGAAAGTGTGGGAAAGGAAGCACTGGAGACCCAATGGAGAATACCAATCATAGAATTTTAATTGTATATATTCATAATTTCTTGGTTAAAAACTTATTACTTGGAAATGTACGATACAAGTGGGAAAAAATATAATCCATCAGAGTGCAGAGAATTTAACTGAAACGAAGTTAAAGTAATCGAAACTAATTTCATGCTCGGCAGAAGACTGAAACGGCTCTTTTAGTCATCTCTTAACGTAAAAATGCTCTAATACTCTAGAATTGTTTGCTCTTAGGATGGGAATTACACCGCGCAAGGGGCCATAATTCTTCGTTTTGGTTGTATCTGCCGAAACAGGTTTGTGACGCTGCCTTATTACTTATTTGACATTCGAGTTTGACTGAACTGTCGGTTGAGAATGGTATCTTGTTATGTTAGCATCATTTTTGTCTACAATTGTTTTGTATTATATCGCGGCACAATTTAAACACCTTTTCTCACCTTAAAGATTAAAATTTTTACTATCAATTGTCATAACAACTTCATTCTTCTTCTTCAGAGCATGGCCTTCGTGCATGTGCGTAACTCGCATTATTCGCCTAACATAAGCATCTTCCCTACCGTGTTTAATGCTCGGATTCTTTATATTTTTGGTTCCTGAGCTCGGAACTTGAGAATCAAAACATGGAAAAAATAATGAAAACAAACTACTCAGTAGGAAACTGGAAATTCCGTTTTTAGTCGGGTCTCGAAGGAAATTACTTGTGGAAAAATATAAATTTCCGCTGTCGTGCTTCACCTGCCTTTGTTTTGGCATAACCAATTACATCTAAAACCGTATTAGAGAAAAATAGCGTAGGTAATATCTTTTCAGTTGAGTTACTCATTATTTTCACAAAGGTTAACTTTTCTTATTTCAGGTACGAGTAACCTTTTAGAAAGGTTTACCCATATTCCTTAAGATCAAATGATATCATGTTAATATTTAAACAATTAGTGTCACAAAAAAAGAGCGGGACTGGTCGTATTTTATCTTTTTTCCTCTCATATTTCACATGACACAGTCATGCCTTATTACTTTGACATCCTCATTTGGCTGGTCTGTGGGTTGAGATATGTCTTTTGTTAGGCTAGCATTATCTTTTATCACAAAGTATTTCATGTGATATCGCCGAGCAATTTTAATATTTTCCGCCTCAAACATAATTTTTACAATCAAGAATCTTCAGTAATTATGCAAGTGAACCCTTTTCAGCATTTAACAGTATCTCACGTAAGCATGGTTTTCCTATTACCGAATACTGGGATGAGATTTTCATGTAAAACAAGAGGAAAATGTTGGCTAAGTTATTTTCAGGCCGATTGGGAGTTCTTCTCGTCGGGTATTGCGATCTTGAAGTTTTGCTGGCACCTCAGGGAAGCGACTGGGATCCAATGTGCACGGTATTCCGAGTTGTTTGCCGTGGTTTTCACTTTCTCGCGTAAAAGTGCCCAGCGGAGAGAGAAATGTCTCAAGGTGAGTTAGGAGGTGGGACGGGGGTGGTTGGGGCGGTCGCATCGACCCCTTCGTCTGTTTTTTCGAGCGTGTGGGCCGATTGATCGGCTGAGCCACCAAGTGAATGAACGTCGTCCTCGCTACGAGGTTTCTTCTCTCTTCGCTCCTCCTCCTCGCGTCCTTGTCCTAATTATCCGAACCATGTGACACCGCAGACGACAAACGGCGGCCCTATTGCGGTACAATTTTACGAGACTGTTGGGGGATTTACTTTCGTAACCAAGACTGTGGATGTGGAAATGCCTTTTTTTATATTCCACCATGAATAACTCCTAATCCTAGTCATGATCGAGACAGCAATTACAATTTCATCGAAGATTTATGATAAGACCATGAAAACAATTGTTTGCTGGCAGCAGTAATAGTATAATCCTGATGAACTCTGGTGGTTACAAAGTAGATATTGTTAAATCCATGGTCAAGAGTAAATTATTTGTGTAAAATTTCAATTTTAATTTTCAATTCCATTATGTGAATGCTTAGCAAAAGCTGGAGGGAAGCCTTTGTAGTCTTGTCTCATAGGCAAATACTCATCAATAATAATACTTTCCACTGTCGTCCTTCCAATGGCCTATGTTTTAACAATACCAAAGTCTTTTTAATGGCATTTAAACAATATTAGAGTGTAATACCTTTTGTAAACTTTTTTTAAATGAAGTAAGCAGCTGGGAAGTAAGGCCGGGAGTAATGAATAACAAGAAGAAAAACTCGCAAGACTCTATATCAAATTATACAAGTACACAACTTTTATTTGAATTGTTTTATCTCCGGTCAGTTTTATGACTAACTGCTGTGAGTATACTTTTAGTTTTGTCAGCTTTGTATTTTCTTAACTTAGTATGTTTATACCGTTGCAGCAACGAAACAGTACCAGGTGATCGCAAGTGATGATATCTATTTAAAAATCGTGTGCAGTATGTTGTGACCGATCGTTACTTGTTCACTGGACAACAAATCATCAAAGACGACATTTCAAGGTTCTTGTAGTATTTCAAGAAATTCATTGAATTATTTTTATTTTTAGCGACGCCACTACTCTCATGGAATTTTGCCTTCCTACCTGCAAATTTACATGGTTTAGAAGAGCTTTGCAGTCAACGTTAAAATTTGATTTGAATAGGTCTAATGTGATCGTTCCTTAATTCTTTCTTCTTGATCCAGGCATTTTTTCGAACAGTCGACGCTATTTTCGATGGTTTAGTCGATTTTGACGGAAGTTCTCGGCTTATTTCCTCGACTAATTTGAATTTCTAACTATTTATGCTAAATTTTGTTCACTCTTACGCGTACATTAACTTTACATAATTATTTTCAGCGACCATTGTTTTATTAGTGGCATTTTCGATGCTCATCCATTGGTCCACCTAACATATTTTATCGAAATTTGATCTGAAATGTTGGGGGATCGTTTTGGCTTGGGAGTTGGCTTCCCACCCCGTGGACTCTGGTTTAAATCCCGGTTGTGGCAGAGAGTGGGATAATATTGGATTTAAATCTTGTTTTGCTCCAAAACTAACTGTTAGACACATTATTAATGTGAATAATGATCTTATTAATCTCAAATTATACACGTCGTCGTTGTCTCTTTGCCTGATTTATCTTATCCCGTAACAAGTCAACAAATCTTCACCCTTGACATCCATTTTGCTTAATTCTTTTAATTAAAATTAGCAATTGTTAATCATAAACTTCAACAGATAATTATGATGCCAGGTTTCTCTCCATCCTTCCTTCTGTACACTTTTTTATGGCACAAATGACCTCAGCTGTCGGTCGCCTCCTTTAAATACCAAACCATCTGAATGGTCGTCTGCGCATTCTAACTTTGCTGCGTAGATGAGTTATATTCCTCTGAAATTGATTGAATGCGGGAAACAAATGACTAATTTTGGGCGCTGGCTTGGCCGTGATATTTTGCATCGCGGATGTAAAAGGAAGTGATATAAATTATCCCAGGTGACATGTTTTTCTACCAATGGATCGTAAATCGTGTTGTCGCCGTAGTTCGTGATCGTGAATGGATGGAGGGAGAGCGGGCAAAATTGGCTCGCGTGCTTTTTACATCAGCGTATACCTTTAGGAAGCTTGTTGGAGTGCCGCAACTCTGTGGGTGCGGTCCCACTCCGCGTTTCATGCACCTTAGGAATATAAGAGAACGAGTATGAATCTAAAATTCTGGTGGGCTAGATTCAGAGCATTGAGTGGTAGTCAGTGGCGTAGCGAGGGGGGTCCGGACCCCCCCCCCCTGCCCCGGAAATATAAAGACACAATTTCTTTCCTTGATAAAAGAAAACAAAGTGTTGAAAAGTTATGAATTTTCAAAAGATTTCTTTGACAAATGAAGTTTTTTTTCGATTATGAAAAGTGTTAAAATTAGTGTAAAACCCTTTACTTAGTACCCTGTTTTTTTTAACTTTTCCACCCTAATTTTGGACACCCCCGAGCGAAATTTCTGGCCACGCCACTGGTGATAGTTTAGTTAATTTCTCTGATAACCAGTGGCGACGATGAGTTAAAGGAAGTTTTCCGTTATCACTGAAAGGTGATGTTATTAATTGATAAAGGGCTGGGTGTTTTATAATGGAGATTTTAGCATTTCAAATTTGCGATGAATGGTTTTAATTCGTTTCACTATCGAACCCGCTATCATCGAATGGCCATCGAAAACCTCCGTGGCTAGCCACCTGAAGGAAGTTTCTGGCGAGTGATATTTAATTTTGCTATTTTTTGGAAGTTTGGCTGGACGAAAAATGGTAAAGGATGTTGATTAATTGAATTATTAGCGCTGGTTGCTTATCTGATTGAATAAATATCTGACGCTTTTGATTTTCGGCGTTCAGCTCTAGTATTTCATGAAATACTTTGTCTTACCATGGCGCACTAATATAAGTGCTGTTTCTATGTTTTTTCTCATGCGTAATCTATCTGTAAAATACTATTTAATTATAATGAAGCCTTCTATCTCTCGATGTTCGAATTCTACACAAGTGAGCTGAATTGCAGTGAGGAGAACCCAGATCACGAGATCCCTTGCTTTATAGACTCAATTTAGGAGCATTTTAATTTAATTTTACGGTAGTAGTGCTTAATTTATGGGTTTCAATGTTTTCCTCAGTATTTATTTACTCTCCAGCTACCGTGAGCGCTCTTGTTTACATTTATTCGTTGAGTGTGGGATGAGGGTGATGAGACCCCTGGGGCACGCCCCTTTCTCCCTGCCGCCAGTGCTCGAAGCCTCCGCCCGGAAATTACTTACCTACCCTTCTAATGGGCGATTCCCCATATCGCCACGATTAGTTTCCCCTGGCGATGTTCCCTGATGAAGAAGTAGATTTTCCGCTAAAGGCGCGGCTTTTTCCACATTTTAAAAATTTGTTGGAGCCGTGATGTATCAAAATGACCCCCCGTTGACGGCATTGGCAATTCAAAAACTGAGTAATGAAACGATACCCAGCAGCTATGAAGTTAATCGATTGACGATGATTTTCAACTACAGTTAAAAATCATCGACAGGTCGCATTCCTTTTGCCAATTTGGATCAGCATGTTTCTTTGTAAAGAGAGCTCAGAATGCACTTCGACCAATCTTGGACGATATACGACTATCGGCAAATATCTCTTTTGAACCAACAGAGGCATTAAATATCGAAGACCACTGACAATTGGTAATCGGTATTCGGTAAATATTGACCAGCGGCAACCGTCTATGGTCGAGAATCTTCAATGATCGAATGATAGAGTAGTAAAGGAATATAAAGTAAACCCCACTGTCGTAAGCTAAGGCATTGTTATCTCCAACTTGAATATTTTAATGGGAAATGGGAGTAATACACATATGTAATGCTTCGTCTTAATTAAATGATATTTTCTTATTTATTCAAAAACTGAAGAAAAATAATAAAACATAAAGATTCAGTTTTGTGGGAGGGACAATAAGGGTCTGGCAGGCAAGCGATCTTCTTATACTTGAGATTAAAAACAAGGTACAACAATAACTGTACGAAATATTCTCTTTATTTTAATGTGCATGTTATTAATATGAAATTAAATTACTAGAGCTTCGTAATACACGAAACAAAACGTAATTTTAACCGTAAAAATCGTTGTCTAGGGGGAGTACGTGCCCCCTCTAAATACGCCAATGAATTTAAATGCATTAGAGATGCCAATTTAAAATTTAAACATGTAACTGCTGAGTTTCAAATAGTAGGATTAAACTGTGATACTTTTTTTAATTCTATAGTTCTGGGGGGTGATTTCTATACCCCTTTTCTTCTCCCTCCCCCATGGTTATGCCACTGATCTAGGATCGTACCGCTGACCATCGACGAGTCTTTAATTTGATCTTGCAAGTATTTTTTCATGCGGCCAAAAATAAATTATAATTTATACTTATAGATACCCTTCCATCACCATATGCATTTCATTTGAAATTTATTTTAATCACGAATATTCACCCCCTTTAATTGGTTAAGGACCACCCCAGTCGTTATAGGGAAACCGCCTATCAAGATATATGAGTGGGTGATTTGCCAAGGGATACAAGTGATCTTCTTTCCAAGCAGAGTTAGGTACAGAAATTGATGGAAGGAATATAAAAAAAATTGTCGGTTAACGGACCCGAGTGAGTCTCTGTTCTGTGCTGACATCGAGTTGACGATAAATTGCACTACTAAATATCTAGTTGATCTCGCTAGTTTTCTTTACCTGTCCCTTAGTCTCTTCATAAAAAGAAATCACTTGGGTCCCTTGGCTACTCACCCCCTCACATTTATTAAAATCAAGAACCCTTCCACATCCAATTCTCTTTCCCCTCTCCTCCAGGCTAACGATTCGATATTGCCCCTCTCCCCCGCACCAAAATCCAACACCTTAATCTGGAAAAAATGTTGCTTCAATAACTCTCAAATTGTTACTTCCTCACTTGGTATTCTCCGACAGTGTAATTTGTCTTCCCCCGAAGGGATAACTTTAAAGGGGTGAACTTAAGATGGTTGATGAAAGGAGGAGAAAGGAAGGAAGGAAGGTTTTATCTCCTTCGTGAAGGGGAAGAAGGGGGATTATAGGGAGTAGGGAGTTCTTGGTCCTCTCTATCTCACTACTTGGAGAGGAGAGGAAGAAATCAGTGGGGTATGACTGTATTGTATCCGAAACGTGGGTGCTTGGATTTTGTTTGGACAGAAAGAGAAGGTGCATAATAAGTATCGAATCCTTTTTCTGATGGCATAATGTCTGGGAGGAAGAAAAAGTATCCACTTAGTCGCGAATTTGTATTGTGCGTTCGTCATATTACAGAAGAAAAATTTTTCTATGGTCCAAATATTTTTATTTTCCGACCCCGGTTTCGGAAAATTATTTCTAGGTATAACTACACATGATGCTGAGCAAATTTATACCGCTTTTGGGGTTGGAGGGAGGTCGTTAGGAATTGGGGGAAGGGTTTAAGGGACAGAGTTCGGCTTGTAATCGTGGAGACTGTAGAAGTAATGTGTGGGATGGGTTCCAAGGGTCTTTGACAGCACTCTGTGGCTGCGGGGTTAAATCCTCGTCTGCCAAAGCGAAGGTCGCGGATTCGAGTCCCGTCTGGGTAGGTTGCCCCTACCCAGGGAGTGGTTTTGTGTGATAGTTGATGTTATACGTAAAAGGCCTAAAATGAGCTGTATTCGGGTAGATGGAAATAAATAAACTTCTATTTAATTGGTATACAATTCCTGTGGCTAATGAAAACATTGTTTTAATTCTTTACAATACTTTTGGCTGGGCTCCGGAGTCGATATCTCTATTGCTTCTCCCTCCGTGAGGACACCGAAAGGGAGAAGTAGGAAGCAGCGGTGGTCACGGTCGGGAGTCGCTCGTGGCGCGGAAAGGAGGCGCTCGGCAAAAGGATCGTCGGCGACGGGGAAGATGTGTACGAGGAGCGGCGGTGGGAGACTTGGCAACGCCGCGCCTCACGTCCCGGCCGCCCGCCCTGCCTCACCGTAGTGTGCCGCGCGAGAGAACAGAGAAGCGAAGGAAGAGAAGGAGAGGTTTTATCTCCTTCGTGAAGGGGAAGAGGGGGCGATAGGGAGTTCTTGGTCCTCTCTATCTCACTATTTGGAGAGGAGAGGAAGAAATCAGTGGGGTATGACTGTATTGTATCCAAAACGTGGGTGCTTGGATTTTGTTTGGACAGAGAGAGAAGGTGCATATTAAGTATCGAATCCTTTTTCTGAAGAGGAGTGAAAAGAAATTCAGGTCGGCGAGGGATTTTAATTTTTAATAGATTTCTTCCGAGGTGAGGGTTGATGTTTTGGTGTTTGTGGGTTGTCTGAATCGTTGGATTTTGTTGGGAAGGAGAGAAAGTAATGTCGAATCCTTTTTCTGAAGAAAATGGGAAAGAAACTCAAATCTGCAAGGGGTTCTTATTTTCAATAAATACAGAGGGTATAGATGGAGCGAGAACTAAGCGAGAGGAAGAGAATAGGATTCTTAGGTAGAATGAAAGCGAGTAGGCCATGGGAAGAAGAAAGATGAGAATTAGAGCGAGAAGTTGAAGATGGAGCAAGGGGAGGCAGCCAAAATGCTTCTGAAGTACTCCACGGAAACCAACCTCATTCGGTTGTGTTCTTTAAAAATCATCCGATGTGAGCGTTTATGTTTTGGTGTTTCAGGGTATGTTGCAGTGTTAATGATTTGTTGGGATTGGGTTGGATTTTATGAAGATAAAAGTGTTTAACTTTTCTCCGTAACATTGCGATTCCCAAAAACTCTCTCCTCTTCTTATCTGTAAATATCCCCAGCGATAGCGGTGTAGTGCCGTAATAGCTGAATGGAATGGGAGCAAGGACGTAGAATGTGGATATATATATATTCCGCAGTTTACGTGTTGGTCAGTGGTGAATAGGGATTAGGGATTATCTAATCTGAAAACAGAGAAAAAAGGAAATTGAAAGCGTTTCTGATTTTCAATAAATCTCCTTTCGATGGGAATGTTTTGAGTTTTTTTACGATGATAGAGTTTGGCCATTTTCATCCATTATTTCCGCGAAGGAATCGATTTTTAAACTTTATTGTAGTTAGTGTTGTATGGAAAAATAATCTTTGTTTACCTTAAGAAGCATCGAAAATACGTTATTATACTCTGAATGATTGGATTCGAATTGAAAATTGATTTTTTTTTCCACTTGTATTTTTTCGTGTTCTTTCGCGAGTCAAGTTGGCGAATCTTCCTGATTAATACCTCTAGGATGATAGTGAATCTTCGAAAAATCTTACTTGAGGGAAACCTAGGTCTGTTAATAGGTGGTTCGGAAGCAGTATATAATCCAATGCTAGGGGTTGGTTGATGCTGAGGCATATGAGTCCTTTTCTCAGGGGGAAATGGGGAAATAAATTTGAATGTTTGTTTTCTTCTTACTTTTAATGAATGTCTTCTTATTGAGGATGCTTGGGAAAGGGTTCTGTTGTTATAATTGGATACGGTTGTATTTATTTAACAGGGATGAATTTTTTTCCGACCTTGGACTAATTATACAGTTTTTCTCACTGCCGAAAATTAGGAAAATACTTGAAGACATTCTGTTCGAAAAAAGTCCCAACGAGAATTTCTATTGATCTATATTTTGAGGCACTCGCTCTCTTATGTTATGCAATAGTATTTTTTTGCGATTTTCTCCAAAGAAGTTATCTTGTCATTGTCCGGCTAACTATTTTATAACCACAGGCTATTGTAAAAATACTTATACCCTTACAGTGGGCGTCTGGGGAATAATGAATCCATCTCCTGGATAAGAAGGGTATAGGAAAATGGATATAAATGCAAATAGGCATCCTCATATTGATGGGATTTTTCGGAAAGGCACACGGTTAACCGGTGGTAACTTCGCGAAAGAGTTGCCCGACTGCTAATATAATTAAATTGCTCTTTTCGTATTCCGTTGTTTTTGGCAAATCTTCGTGGAATTAACCTATCAGTTTTGAAATGATAAGAATAGCTTTGTTTTTCCGTACAAAACTTCACTGCAACCTAAGTTTAGAAGAGGATCTCCATTGAATTGAAGGTGTTCATGATAGTAATTATAAGAATATCTTCGTTTTCCCGCATAACTTTGTTACGAAACTTCACTGGGACCCAAGTTTCGGAGGGGATGAACATGGTGATGTATTGTTATGCATTATCCCGTATTGTTGCTCGGGCCGTGACAGGCCTTGAGAACAGTCGCGCGGTCGTAACTCATTAGCTCACACTTGTGCCTCGCTCACCCACTGCCGTCGGAAGAAGTTACGCCTTTTCCCTCGTGTGTTCATGCGTGGGAGTTGGGATGAGTGATGGGGGACTTCTTGGGTCTGCTGGGAAAAAATCCTCCTGGGGCAGGAGGGAGGTAGTCGTCCGCCAATCGGATTACGCCGTCGCCTTAATCCGCTCGGCGCATTGGTCGGAAGCTTTTAATGCTTCGCGCGGGGTATCCGTTTAATGCGGTTGACTAGGTCCCTTCCACACTCATCGCCGGATTTATTCGATGGCATATGGTGGTCTTCCTCTGCTCCCGTAATCATCTATTTGGTCGTTTACTCGCACTTTATTTCACTTTCCTCACAATAAATCGCCTTTTCTGCGTAGGCAACTTTTTGGGATAGTTATACCCTTTCCAACTTTGAAATCATTGAATCGGTATTTAGCAACTTTGGATTTTGAATCAGTCTTTGTTGAAATGAGAACTTCTCCATTTATGAATTATCCGGATATTTATGAAATGTCTATTTTATGAAATTCTTTTCAGGCAAAAACAGTTGGTTATTTGGCTAGGTATCTATTTAAATCACTAACTATTTGCGCGTATCTTAAAAATGAATTTATGTTGATTGGGGAGCTAGAAAGAAATTGATTTTTTCATTAAAATGATAATTTTTAAATAGTTAAGCCGCATTATAAGTTTTGATTAATTTTAAAATCTCCTTTTTATCCGAGCGTTGTGCAATTCCAAATCGTGTTTTTAGTTAGCATCGGAAGGAATGATGAATTCATGGGGACATTTTTTTGGGAAATAAGTATTTATATTTGTACAATTTGTCGTCTTCAAGACTGAAGGAATGATTAGTGGATGACAGTTCAAGTATTTCTATCTTTTGTTTTTTTATACTTTCTTCAAGCCCTCAGTGACACTGGCTGTGGTGGAGACTCAATTTCCCTTTTTTACTGAAACTAAAATATTAGTATAAATTCAAAATGCATGATTGCGGAAATTAAAATGTAGTCGGTGAAGGTCTGGGTGGCGGTAGTTGCTCATTCGCCTGGATTCATTCGCCCCTGCCGCTTTTGCGAATGTAAATCCATTCCCAATTGGAACCCTCTTTTTCGTTCGCGTGAATATCCGGGGAGCGAGTTTCCAATCCCGTCCGCGTGGGGGCTTCGCTGGGGGCGACGGAAGGGGTGGGGGCAATTCCTGGGGAGGTCTATGGGCGAGTAGTGAGAAGGGAGGGGTGGGTTGGGGGCAGGTAAGGGTATCCCCAATGGATGGGTGTGGTCGATAGTGGAACGCCGGTCCCTTCGCATCGGACTTTCTCTCTCGGCGATGCGGAGAAAGGATATATATATGGATGAATGTTCTCACAACCCCTTCCCTATTACTTCCCTACTAGCGGTCTCCGCCGGCAAGAGGCGCCACCTGTCGCCGCATACGGCTCCCGCATCACCATGGACCGCTTTTGCGAAGCTATTGGATCGAATTTCGCTCTCTATTGACCATGATTGTTGAAGTCGTCAAGTGAATGGCACTACGACCTCGGGACTATCGTGTTCAAATTTCGATGATATAAGCGATAAGGAAACAGTAATTTAGTGGTTGGGCTACATTCACGCGTTTAGTTTTGAGATATTTAATTTCCCACTATCAATGCTACTTATCTCTTAGGTGTTTACAAATTTCATACTTATTTTAAATTAAAAAAACTTAGCGTTATTAATTTGAATAACCTATGCAGACCTAAATTTGTATTTCCTCCCCCCTTAGCTGTGCATATTTTATCAATACAGCGCTTCGGTGTTGAGTGATGTATAGATTTTTTTGCACACATCAGTTTTAACTAATTTTTACTACAAATGATATAGTTATATCGAAATTATAGAAATAATTACCGAACAAAATTCACTAACTCTTGATCAACTTTGTGGTATTCCATTATGAGTTTTCCTGGATTTCACACAATTACTTATACCACTTCTTTTATAACAGAGCGCGACCCGGGTTTCAATGAATTAGCATGATCTTCAGGGGCAAAATAAATATCAAAATTATTAATAATAATAAAAAAACAATAGAATTCTCATTCAGGAAAACTTATAATTACCGAAGTTCATTAAATATTGCTTACATTAGCTATGTTGATCAACAAATATTTGCTGTGGAACAAAGGAGAATGCAGTGTAAAATTATAACTTTTACATCATCCATCGAATGAGTCCAATTTGAATTTGAGACGAATGTGCAGGTGTGATGGCTCTTACGATCGCGGTCGTTCATGGTTGAGAAATTGAACTTGGAGAGACTTCCCGTGTTGTCACCTCACCCTCCATTGTCGCCGTCCTGCGTGAGGCGCGTGAATCCTTGCCAACTCGACGCCCTCCTCACGGCTGTGATCACTGGATTCCTTCACGTATTGTCTCGATTCATTGGAAATGGAGAGAGACGTGGTGGAGGTGAAGATTCCTCGAAACGCACTGCTGAAGAGGCAGGCAAACACATGGCATGTATCTATCTATCTATCAAATCCATGGCATCTATCTGTATTTGTGCATATCTGATTTGTGCATTTTATCCGATGTGGCTGTGCAAATACGAGTAGAAGAGATAAATAATGTCGTGGATCTTATGGACTGGGACTGTGGGGTAGCCAAAAATTTCGTTTGGTGGGCTCCATAACCAGGGTGGAAAATTTTAGAGAAACAGTGTAGTACTAACAACTTGTAAGTAGATGGTTTTAAACTAATACACTTTTCATAATCGAAAAAAGTTCATTTGTCAAAGAAATTTATTGTAAAGTCATGATTGTTCAGTATTTTGTTTTCTTTTATGAAAGAAAGAAAACTTGTTTTTATATTTCGGTGGAGGGTGTGTACGGACCCCCCGTACTACTCCCCTCGATACGCCACTGGACTGGGACCATTGCGAATAGATTAGTCTACGTAATGTAATATTTAGTTAAAGTATCTGAGTATTCTAATCTGCTGTGGGTTTAAATAATTTGTTAATTAGTGGGCAAGAATAATGGCGTTTGATGGCCGCGCTGGTACAATTAAATTCGTGGACCATATTTATAATTGCTTTAGGTAAGAGCAATCAGTGATTAGAATTAGAAAAATTCATTGTACTGGTGCCATTAAATCACTGCCAATAATGTTTATCATCCGATGACGAAAATGACTGGGTATTTCTGTCTCACTTTTTATTAATTAATCCACAACAAACTATTATTTTAAATATTCTAATGCATAGTTACATAGTATGACATCATGTGAACTTATTAGCGGAAAAAATTAAAATAAGAGATTGGCATGCTCCACAAGCAACAGCATTTGATTAACCCCTTTATTTCGGTATACCCATGTTTTATTTTCGTACTGGTACAAATAAATATGTTATCTAATTGTATTTACACTCGTCGTCAAACTACCGATTATGTTTTTAGAATCATATTGGCATAAAGCTTCTCCAAAGTGTGTTCACGCGGTGAGGGTACTATTTTAGTTAAACAATAGATCGCCACTTTGTCGTTCGTGCCAATTTCATGCCCATCTTTAGAGTGAATGTTTGATTATCCTTCCTTACAATGAAATATTTTCTTCCAGCTGCTCTCATACTTCTTCCTCTTACTTATACTTTTAGCGACTTATTCAGATTCTAAGCTTCCATTGATGCTTCTACTTTAAAATGTAATCACCATTAAACCTTGTCTTTTGTCTTGTCTAAAGATGAACTTTTGTCATCTTTCTCCTTCCGTGGTGTGAAACTGATTCGTTCTCAGTCAGTCTTCCTTTTCCTTTATCTTGTGTCTCTTTCCTCATCTCATCTCCGATCATCAAGTGAATTCATTCTTCGCATCCTAATTAAAGATGCCGTGACATTTTAAAAGATGCCACGGCGGATGTTGGAGTCATCCCCTCTCCAATCGTCTTCTCGGAACTCGCTTAACTATTTAATTCCTTAACGAAGCCAATTGCCTCATCTCCCTCAGTATAGCAGGCTTTCCACTCGTAGTGAGGGTGAGGTTCTTATTTCAATTATACGTGTTTCGTTATTCATTAGAAACGATACGAGGCATTAGAGCAGCCTTCCTTTGAATTCGTTACTAGCATAGTGTCGTTGACCCGATTTTTTTAGTATGCATACTTACTTACTCTACCTGTTGTTTTTAGTTCGATTTTTATTTAATTGGGCAAATAAATTTTTTCATTAGATTGTTTTGTTTATCTCTGTGAATGACTTGTAATAAATGGGATATTTATAAAAATTACATTTACATCACATACAAATTACATTTTTAAATACTTATAATGGCAGAAACAGTATTATTTTATTTTTTTATATGGGCCGATTAAATATCCATTACCTGTAATTATTATTGTTGACCGGCATTGTAATTGAAAAACGTGTGTAGGGATAGTTGATCGTGTTAACAGTCTCAATTAGATGAAATACGTAATATTACCTAAATCTCCTATTCATAACCATATTCCTATTCCATAACCATATTCCTATTCCATAACCATATTCCTATTCCATAACCATATTCCATTCTCCTATTCATATAACCATATTTTCTTTTTGGAAACTCTATTCAACACTGTCTAATAAAAGCTAGGACTGGGGCTTCAGATGTCGCATGTTACAAAAAACTCTTCCTACCACTTTTATTAGGCGAAAGGAGTCAGCGTGTGGTTTGAAATTATTTTTCACGTCCGTATTGGATTATTGGGATTAATGAAGGTTATGAGAATGGCAGGAAATTGTACGAATTAGTCCTTTGTACTTTATCAGCCCATTGGCTCGTCGCGAATTTGGGAGTCGCCAAGGAATCGATCGGCAGTGTTCTCCGGTCGGGCCAATTAGGATGCCACCCCTTTCTGAATAATGTATTCCCTTCCCACCTCCTTATGACCGTCCCTTTTCGAATTTTCTTTCCATATACGTTTAATACCATTTTCAGTTTCCAAGGTTTCGCTATTAAATACAACTATTCAAACCTTTAATTATAATTCTATTCTTGTTTTGAATTATTCTCTCCAAACCGCTCTCTTGCTTCCTTGTGCTTCTGGATCCATTTTAATTATTTAAGCTCCCAATATTTTCAATTCTCCCCAGCATAATTCCTATCTATAACTCATTTTTTTATGTGATAAAACTGTCTATCATAGAATTGCTTAACCTCTATTTAGCCTATCCTTAATTCTAATTGTGACAATCTGCAATTATTATTTTCAAAGAGTGAATCTTATTAAAGCTAAAAAAAATACTATGTTTACTGCGTTTTTAGTAGATATACGTCCTATTCAATATTGTCCTTTACATGTACCCTTACTTCCTGCCTCAATTCCTCCTGGATTGGTGGGGTTTTCGGGGTGGGATGATGTTACTTAGGGGTGGAATTACGTGATAATCTTGTCTTATTGTCAATTTTTTACTTTTATTCGGATCGCACTCTACTCTTCTGTAGCGGTAGCATTCTTCGCCCCCATCTCCTCCTCCTCCCGTTCACCTCTTTATTGCCCATCCGACACGTCCCCCCCAACCCCCGTGTGCTTCCGACGCTGTTGTGGGCGGGGCCATGATTGGTCGTCATGCCAACGCCTTCTTCCTGGCCGCGTGTACACCTTCCTTTGTTTTTTTAACACTCCGACCGCTTGCGCGAAGGACGAGCAGTCATGAGTACTTACGTTGGTGCAATGAGCGAGTTTTGCCTTTGATTCATTGCAATGCTGAAGTTAATCTTCGGGCTACGTTTAACCCTTGATTTATAAATCAGATTTTATTTCGCACTCGGGAACCGACGTACATTAAGACTGATATGTATGGCATATGCATTATTTGTTTTTAGTTATTTCATTTATTTAAAATAAGTGTTTTTATGCAATTGTAGCTGTATAATATACGAAAATTTGGAAATGATAATTAGTGGGTTCCTGGATATACAATAGATTCCTGGATATACAATAGAGACAGGGAAACGTGATGGTGACTTATGAAAATGGAGTCATTTTATTTAGCTGAGTGAATAATATTTGTGAATAATTCATATTTACAAGAAATTTGATGGTAAAATTATTAATTATACAAAATTATGGAGATTCGAAGTGCAAAAAATGGTTTAGATATGCCTGAGCACTTGGCTGTGGATGTTCACTTTTTTAAACGACTACCAAAATACTATTTTTCTCGTTCACAAAGCTTTTCAAGTGCTTTTATAACTTAATAATCCATCGGGTCTATTGTGAGACGTCAACCCTCGAGAAGGAATCATTTAATGCTTGCTGTTAGGGTTTATTAGGATTTCTGCACGTTCAGTGTGTCTTTAGAGTGTTTCCCTCCCACTGTTCTGCCCCGTGGCTCGGAGAGATCCCCCCTCGAAGCCGATGTCGTCTTACGAGTTCCCCATTAGCGTCCCGCTCCCCTCACTTGCGCGAATTCATTTGTCGAGTGGCTGCTAATTGAGCTCTTGCAGAAGCGTGCGCCCCTATCTGGACGAGCGAAGATATTGCCCGCCTGCCCTGCCCTTAACTTGCAGCTCTGTGCTTCGTAATCGTACCCATGTGCAGCTAATTTTGTGTTACGCAGTTTGATGATTCGATCTATCGAACAAATATAAATTATTCCATTCATCGAAATCATCATTAGACCAATTAATACATCATGATAGGCTGCTATAGCAGTAGCTCCTACATGTTTTCCCGCTCTCTGCAATTTTATCGGGTTTTCTTGATAGTTTTGCTGGATATCCTGCTAGGTTCTTCATGTCGAAGGGTATTCTGGAAATGCTAGCAAGATAGCCAAGGAAACTTTGGTCCATAAGCTAAATGATGTGGAAGAAAACCCGAGAAAAAAATGCCATCACCGGGGAAAACTTCGTTCTATCGTATTCCCGCTATTATCATCAATGCAGAAAGGACCCACGATGCTCTTCGTGATGGTAAGAAAGTAGCGGTTGTGATGAATAAACGATTTCATCCCTTTCTCTTTTATGAGAAAAGGAAATAAAATTTTGTTTGGCTATCGAATCTAATGAAGTAATAAATTGAAAAATAGCACTCCTAATTATATCCTTTGTTAAATTTAAATAAAATAAAATTTACTATGAGTCAAAACTGGACAATAGTTATTAATATTATATTTATTTCTCTGAGGCTTTTGGGGGGGTATATATTCCCCTCATCCCCCATAGTTACGCCACTGATCATTTTGATATGTTATTTCTCGGGAGTGGAAATACTCTATTGCAGACATTTGACGTATTGAAATGCCTTCTATTTGGTTCCACATATTTTACGGACGAACTGGGGATACGTGTTTGTAGTCCCGTAGTTTTGATTATCCACGGTGGGTGTTGGAAATAGTCCATCGAGCGAGCCTATCTCATATGGCGGAAGGGACGCGGAGTGAACTGCGTCCGCGTGGGACTGGCCCGTCTCCCATGACGCCCGCTGTCCGTCCAAGTGCTGCTGCTCGGGTGACACGTGAAGCGGTTGGCGACGGTGTGCTCGATGTGCAGCATGCACTTCGGATTTGATTGCACCTCGCCCTGTCACGTGGACCGTAATTCCATTTCGAAAGCGAATGCATTATAACTCGACGGCTCTCCTAATAGGATTGAATCACTTCCCCGTTCCCTCGTCATGTCGGGGTGCTCAAAGGGCGCTTTTTAGTTGCATTCGATGGTGGATGGAATACCAAAATTTCAAATTCGAATACTTTTAATGTTTTTTGACGCACCCGTCAGCCCTGTACAGATCTAGGATTTTTTCTGAAGGGGCGCAAGGGGTCTGACAGGAAAACGATCTGCTCATACTTGAGTTAAAAAAAAGGTACAGCAATCACTGTACGAACTATTGTTTATTTTAATATGAAAGTTATTAATATGAAATTAAATGATTGAGGCTCAGTAGTACACAAAACAAAACGAACGTAGTGCAGCCGTATAAAATATTTGTCTATTTTTTAAGCGTGTGGGAGGGCACGTGCCCCCATGCCCCCTAAATCCGCATATGGCCCTATTTTTTCGGAAAATATTATAGTTGGCTATATGATATTATAGAATGATGTCGACTACCTACTCTGTTTAGTCTCAACATTTCGGCAGGTTCTTCCGCCCCCGAAATGAGAAGGGTTGCGGTTTATTGAGAAAAAGTCACTCATGTCGATATATTTACCTCTCCGTCATCGCTTGAATATTCTACAGTACGCCCACCTGCCCTCAAGGCAACGAAAGTGATTGTGGTTGGCTCCGAGGAAATCACGTGTCGAGCGACTGCCTCTTCCATCAATATTTTCGGCTTTCTCCTCTGCTCTTCATACATGAGTATTTCTACTATAGTTTGTCATGAAAAATACGCTTATTTAGTATGATATCTTTTTTTTAATCTCCAAAGCATTCTTCACCGGCACGGGTAAAGTGATGACATTAGTAATTTTCCTTATTTTGTATATTATTTTCCACGATCGCTTTCCACCTACTTCACATTTAGTTTTTATGAGCAGCATGATTGACTTGCAGCTAGCCTAACATAAATATTGTTTAGAGGCGATGGTGGTGTATGAGGTGTGGAAAATTTTTGTAGTCTCTATCTGTTACGACGAAATTCCACTAAGTTAACTCGTCCAAAATTGGTATTATTTTTGGGAACGCCCACCTGTGCCTAGGTATTCTTACATAATGACTGGAATTCGCATGTCGATCGACAGCAAACATTTTCGCCACGCCCCCCGTTCCGTGAGATACATATTTGAAAAGGACTCGCGTGAAGATACGTCCTTGCGGTGGCGGTGCGAGGAGCCCGCCGCGTGGAGCGTCGGGAGAGCAGCGCGGAGCGCGCATATTCATTCTCGGCCTATTTCTGGCTCCGTGCGTCTCTCTCGCATTCGTAAACAAGGTCGCCCTCGCACCGGCGTCTCCCTTTCTGCGGTCGCAGATTCGCGCGCCTTCGCCTCGACTACAGGAGTGCTCGACTGCGCGCCAATGCACCTGTGCACCCACGAGGCATCACGCGGCAAGTTTTGTCATGAGGTTCCAGCGCTAACGGAACACATCCTAAATTTTCGCAATGAGTTTTTGAAAATACAGTAGGAGCTCGATTATTCGTCATCACCTCGTTTATCCGCTGTTCAATTAACCATCCGTCTCCTATTACTCTGCAATATCTGCCCAACTATTCCCCCCAAGCAGTCCACTCATCTCAATCTCCTGATTTTCACCACCGCAAATCAACTGGGTTTGTTTTTACAGTTTGCTTTTAATGCAGTTGATGTAGAGAAAGCATTATACAGAAAATAAACCACAAATTTCATACACTGCTAATTAATTTATTAGGAAATCCATCATTTTTAAGTCGAGCTTTTTTTCTCTGTTGGGACGGAAAATCTAAGATCTACTGCACTACATTCGGCAAATGGATGAGTTTTCGCATTTTTATTCTAGAATTTTAAGCCCTGAATACTTATTGAATATGAGAATGTGCATCATATTCACCAATGAAATTCTTCATGTAAAACGCCATTTGGAGTGAACTCGCTGAATTATTTGAATATCTTGAGTAGCTTCGCTCAAGTTACTGATAATGTCATTTCTTTTCTTTGTAAGAATATGCATTTTTGAGTGCAGTTAATGGTGAATAATACGATTTTAGAATCACATATGCCCGTGATAAATCATTTCAAAAGTAACTTCGTAAATATTAGGATTTATTGTTTGCGTAGATTGTTCAATATGGAAAGTAAAAGCAACTGGCGTGGGCTCCAGTGATGAAATGTATTTCTCACCATCGGGGTCCATAGCGTTGAGTAAAAAATAACGGACTATGATTCATAATCTGCATCTATATTCATTCGAGTCGTAATAGTAAAGTGATCTTATCAGTCAATATTACCTACTGGGAATGAGCTATAGCATTCTTGTGTGCTTTTGATGAACAATCGGAACATGATACCAAAATTCTTTGCGTAATTCGTTTTTATCTATGGAAAGTGTGCCATACCATTCTGGGTTTCTATAAATACTGGTTTTTGTTTTTGGAAAGGTTAGGCATTTCCTATGCCTTGAAGCACAACGTCAACGTTTATAGCGTTACTCACATTTTCGTTTACACGCGAGAATTCTGCATCTTAGATTGAGCTGGGAATTTTGTGTTGTAGCCTGAGCGTGACGATATTACGCGTCGCATCACTGCTTGGCGGTCCTTGCAGCTCATCTGGTGAACAGATTAGCTCGCGTCTCACGTGTCGCCGTTCATTGGTTCGGGCGACCTCAATGAAAATCTCGAGCGCTCTCATGCGAATCAGGTGGCTTGAGGAGAGACCGCTCTCTACTCATTACAATGACCCTAATCGTTTTATTCCTTGCGGAGGTTTTTGAATTTTGGCCTCGGTAATTCCTCTGCAAACTTACTTCTGATAAGCTGGTTCGAATTAAACGTTCTCGTAATTTATGAAAGAACTTTTATGCCTCCATTTTTCACAGGTTTCAACGCTGATGATCGAAAATATTGGTAATAAGCCCAATGTAACTTGCTCTAGCTCTGTAGGATAGGACCTATTGAAAGGTATTTGATTGGGGAACTATTAAATACACTACCTTTTGAAATGCCTTATGTTGGCCAGGATTTTATATAGAATGGAAAGGAGAAGGCCTTATAGTGAATTGAAAAGGGGAGTGCTCGGAGGAAGAGGGGAAACTCCCAGAATGCTTCCCAAGTACGCCATGGAAACCTACCTTAATCGGTAGAATACTTTAATTATAATATGTTGGCCAATTTAATAATAACTTTTCGTTTCTGTAGGGCCTAAAAATATAGTGAGGTTCTTATACGATATTCTCCTTGTCACTCTGAAATATTAACTCTTCGCATCAATCAATCAATCTTCGAATCAACGCAATCGAAGCCTAGCGCGTAGCCTCCAAGTGTCGAGCGCAGACCATCATGATTTATTTAACGTCTGTGTAACGCTTTCTGTGCGCCCGTTGCGGTTTTCGACCAATCGCGTTGCTTTCCTTCGTATTTTATTAAGTTATCTGATTAATTCTTTCTGCACCGTATCCCATATTGCTAGTTTTGAAAAGGGTCAGCCACATAAGAAATATGAAGGCTCGCTAAAATAAATAAAATTCGCTTTCTTAAATTTTCCGGGAAGAATAACTTATTGTCCCGAAACGATTTCTTTGACAAATGGCACAATATTTCTCTCTATTAAATTACCTCAAAATAAGGAAAGAAATTGATATTTTTGCGTTAACCCATTGAAGCACTCTTTTTTCCGAAGGTTTTTATCACGAATATTCCTAATAGGATCCTCAGGTCGGCCCCTAAATGTGTTGTCGACCACCGCCCATTTAAATTGGTTTACAAAAGTCGCCTCTCGTGTCGCTGACGGACAAATTGACCTGAGTTTAACGGGGAAATAAGGCATTAGTGATATTAACATAAATGTATACGCATGATGATGTATTATATCAAATCATTACCATTTAATGCTATTTCTCGCAATGACAAACATTATGCTACAATATATTGGAAAAATGTGGATAGTATTGCACTCATGACCGCCTGTGACGTCATGCAAAATTATCAGTGCCTGAACGCACTTTCCTGAACATTTTTGGAAGTGAATATTACTTTTTGTGTTTTTATACAAGTCATTGCTTACATTTTTTTATTTGGTTGCGAATGTATATATTAGTAATTTTGAGGCCACAAAATTGAAAAAAGTATTATTTGACTACTACGTCTTTTGTTAACCAGTGCCGGAACGGCGTTCCGGCTCCATGACCCCACTGACCACCTCGCCGCAGACATTTTTGAAAACCGATTAAAATGCGACTGAAGTGGTAACAGAAATCATTCCTCTATGGGATGAAATTGGACCCGATCTATGCAGTCCACTTGGCTTTTAATCTTGCATTGGTATGTTCTTCTTGCACTCCTGGGCATTTTTTCGCTGTATCGTCTTGCTGCTTAAGCGTGGAGTGCGCCTTGCGATAAAGCGGCCTTCTCCCGCCGGGATTCACTCCATCCATCGCTCCCTTCCGCCGTTCCGCACGTTCGCCCCGAGGGATTCGGGCCTTCGGCGTTCCCGTTGTTCCGCCTTGCTTCCTTCCACGTTATTAAACTCTCTTCCGCCGGAATTTCAGAGACTCTGTGGTGTATTGACCTCCCCTCTCTCTCGCGCGCGCACGGCCGAAACACTTGCCCGTGGAGGACGTTCGCTTCGCGCAACGAGGTCGAAAATATACCGGAGGCGGTTTTGGACGTGTCGCCCGAGTGGGAAAGACGTGCGCACATTCCTGCCAAACTTAGGCTCGACAGGCTCGTGGGTTGCGGAATGTTAGGGCATGTGTACTTTGAGCGATAAACAATTGATTACTGGTTGTTTTATTGTACGCTCAACGGATTAACGGTGCGGTTTAATATTCCATCACATATTTCATAGGACACAATACTCTGTCACCATTAACCTGATGTAGTGTGATAAAATACTATTGAAAAATAATATAAGTATTCAGATAAAACTGTGGTCCAATGAATTAGTGCAGACGTATCCTATTTATTCCCATTTTGTGGTAGTGTTTTAGAGAGAAATATTGTGACATTTGTCAAAGAAATCATGTTCAAAAAATAGGTTAATCCTCTCGGAATATTTAAGCACTGCTGGTTTAATTTGTTTTTATGAGCTTGAAGTGTATGGGAAGTTCTATACGAGTGTACCTACAACTTTTTAAACTTTTAGCGTGAAACATTTTATGTTCAACTTAAAAAAGTTTTCTCGACTCTTGGAAATCATAAATAGAAATATATTCATTAATAATATCTTCAACCTTAACTTAGTGTTACCTTTCCATCACGGAAAATAAAAATGGTACCCCTTCTATGGTTTATTATGTATGTTTAATGCATCCGCCCCATGTTTCATAACGTATGCCTACAACTTCACCTGAAGGAGAACCTAATTGAAGATGTAACTACGAATATTAGTGAGCCATACCATTTTTCTTTTCCATGGTTGAATTTATATTCTCATTGCAACGTACACTGCGAGGGTGAAATACTAGTAAATAGTTACCTTGCGGTTTATTTGTCATCATCCGCCGAGTTATCGGCCTGCCCAATCCCATTGGAACAGAAGACCCCTCAAACCTCCAAGGCCCCGCTTTTGCCGCACCCGACTGCCTCCTTCCCCCGCCCTCGCTCTCCTCCGCCCCTCTCCGCTGCACCTGTAGCTTTTCCCACGCCCCCCCTCGGTGCTAATCCGAAATGCACCCTGCGACCAGGTCACCGCTTCTTACCCATACATTCCCCCTTCACCCTCCACCTACACGCTCCACACCTTCGGCTTCGACTATACTTTTCTCAAGTTCTCAATATTTACGCAATTTCACGCGGCGACTTCCTTCGTTGATGGATGGTTACTGTTTGTTTCTTTAATTTTTTCCTTAGGTTGTATTAGTGTAGGTTGATATTTCGTGCTTAAGTTTCTCCTCTGTTTCAATTTACGTCGTCTACTCTTTAGGCTTAGTGGGAGTGTGGTTAATTAATAACGCCAGTTCTCGAGTGGACTTGTAGACTGAAAATACATCAATACTTTTGTGTTATTTCTTAACAACCAACCTTTGATACGAGTAATAGGTGTTTGTTGTATCATTTAAAGGAATTAATTTTGAGTTAGTCTTGGATATTTCACTATTACTTATACCACTAATTAAATTATGATGTATTTATCTTATTATTGCTACGTAGTTACCTAACGGAGGAAGAGATGAATTTTGTTGCATGCACCCCCACATGGCCCTGCTTCTGGTCATGCCTGCCTTTGGGGGGGCGGTGGGCTGTTATCAACATCATGATGAAGAGCAGAGCCCTTTGGCCTTTTATCTACGCAAGAGGAGGATGTGTCGGCAGTCCTCTCCAGAGAGAGGAAGCGGCTGGGCTGGATCTCTCCGGCGTCTCGACGAGCTGGACTAGGACTTGTATTTTACTCTCAATAAATACCCTCACTAGTATCCAGCGGGAATTTTATTCATTTTCCCCGATTCTCGACCACACCCGCGAGTCAGGAGGCAGCCACTCGACTCCTGCGACTCGCGATTGTCGTTACGTCCCGGCGAAGGCGTCGGGATGCGACATTAAAACTGGTGTTAGGTGTGTGGGGTATTTCGAGAATCGTCGTCGTGGCCGCAGTGTGGAGACCTGAGAAGGCCACCGAAGAGCCTCACTGAGAAGCAGAGGACATCAGGGTGGAGACCTGAGAAGGCCACCGAAGAGCCTCACTGAGAAGCAGAGGACATCAGGCGCTGAGAGGGGAGGCTCTACCGACTAGTCGCCGCCACCCCTGAGATTTCGGCATCACCTCATCGCAGCGGTTCGTCTAGAGAGGAAGCTGCGCTGAGAGAGGGTACAAAGGAGAAGTCGGCTTTACTGTAAGTAAGCCACCCTGATTCCTTTCCTCTGCCCTTTGTATCGCCCTTACTAAGTTTGTCTGCTAATTGTCATAATGTCCGTCACAACGATGACTAGCTCAGAAGGCCTTGATAGTCGGGGAACGTTCTGCAGTATTTCGGAAGCCATAAAGATTGTTAATAAGCCATTCGACGGGAACAAGAAAGAACTCCGGGAGTTTTTAGAAAACGTGGACGTTGTGTTCGAGTTAGTAAATCCGATCGATCATGACAAATTATTAAAGTTCGTGAAGGCTCGGATAACGGGGGATGCTCGTTCAAAAATTCTCGTCAGAGATCACGCTCACACGTGGCCCCAAGTGAGAGCTATTTTAGAAGAAAACTATGCTACAAGACGTACCCTAGACTATTACGCATGCGCAATGTTTAACTCCAAGCAAGGTCCGACGGAGAGCATTGCAAGTTGGGGTAATCGCATAGATTCTATGCAAACGGAATTGAGGGAAGCGGCCAGACGAGTATCTCAAGAGGAAGAGATCGCCGGCGCTTTAGCCTTAGTTAACCATCTCGCGAAAGCTTGCTTTGTTCAAGGGCTGGCTAATGAGCGCATACAAACAATTGTGAGGAGTAAGGGAGAAGTTATACTATTGCCTGCTGCGGTAGAAGTCGCCCTAGAAGAGGAGAGTGCCATATTGTCACTGAAAGAAAGAGGGAATATGAAAGGATATTTTAAATGTGAAAATTGCGGCAAGCCTGGGCATTCAGCGCAAAAATGCTACCTTAAAGGGAAGGTAAACATGAAAGAGAAGGAGATAAAAAAGGTAGAAAGTGTGAAATGTTTTAACTGCGGGCGATTAGGCCATTTTTCAAGAGACTGTCGCAGACCAAGAGCCAAATCCTCCGAAAATGGATCGCCACAGCCGCGTCAAATTATGGATGATAACTCGCGGTCGCTGAATGGGAAAGGAGATAAGAGCTTTCGTCTGTCGGAAGTAAGAAAATTGTCGAAAGGGCCGAGTCGCTGTGACGTAGCCGATACGATAACCTTCCAGAGTCGAGAGAGCAAACGAGGCATCTTGCGTCTTCTAATTGATACCGGTGCAGATGTGAGTATTATTAAAATGGAGTCCTTGAAGGGGGAAACCAGGTGTTGGCCGGAGGACTACTTGCTATTAAGAGGCATTACTGATAAGCCCATCAAGACAAAAGGGAAAGCGGCTATATTATTGGAGGCGAAAGGGAAGGAGATGCAACATGGTTTTCATTTGATAGAGGGAGCCGATGTTCGTCTTGAAGTAGATGGAATTCTCGGTAGGGACTTCCTGAATGATCTTGGCGCAGTGATTTATTGTACACAAAAAAGGGTCTACATGAGAGGCCTACTCATGGACTTTGACTCAAAAGAATCCATGGAAGACGTAACTAAGGAGATTAGAAAAATATCTATACCCTCCCGAAGTGAAGTGCGAGTAAAAATTCCTACTGCATCCACGGGGGTGGGAGTGATAAACAAGAAAGAGATAAAAGAGGGTGTCTTCTTAGCATCAGCCTTGACGGAGGGGAAGATGGGAGAGTGCATTGGAAGCATTTTGAATATCAGCGATGAGGAACAAGAGGTAGAGATTTCCCCTGTTGAGTTGGAATCTGTGGATACTGATATGAAAGAAATTCAATGCAATGTTGAGAATAATTTGTCAAGGAAAGAAGTTTTACGGAGTTGCTTAAGGCAAGAGCATCTGTGTGATCTAGAAAAGAGAGTGATCACTGAATTGTGCGAAGAATTCGCAGATTTGTTTTATTTGCCTGGAGACAAGTTATCGCACACTAAGACGTTGAGTCACGAGATTCCCACTCCCAATTTAAGAGGAGCCATTAATACTCGACCCTACCGACTCCCTGAATCTCAAAAGGAAGAGGTAAAAAGGCAGATGGAGAAAATGCTAGAAGAGGGGATAATTGTTCCCAGTAAAAGTGCATGGAACTCCCCAATACTCGTTATACCGAAGAAAGCTGACGTTACGGGAGATAAAAAGTGGAGAATAGTGGTGGATTTCAGACAATTAAATGAAGAATCGGTGGGCGATGCCTATCCATTGCCAAATATTACAGACATTTTGGATCAATTGGGAAAGGCACGATATTTTAGCACATTAGATTTGGCAAGTGGGTTCTACCAAATCCCGTTGGATCGGAAGGACCAATTTAAAACGGCGTTTAGTGCCTTAGGAGCTCACTATGAGTTTCAAAGAGTGCCGATGGGTCTTAAAGGAGCTCCTTCTACTTTTCAGCGCCTTATGAATACGGTATTGAGTGGTTTACAAGGGTTACACTGTTATGTTTACCTTGATGATATAGTTGTGCATGGAGATAGCCTAGTTACGCACAATCAGCGCTTGAGAGAAGTGTTCCAAAGGCTAAGGGAACACAACTTGAAATTGCAGCCGGAAAAATGTGAGTTTCTTCGCAAGGAAGTGAACTACTTGGGGCATGTGATTTCAGAGACGGGGGTCAAACCAAATCCCTCGACTGTGGAGAAGGTGAAAAATTTCCCCAGGCCGGATAAAGTAAAAAGGCTGAAGGAATTTCTTGGATTGGCGGGGTATTATCGCCGCTTCATACCGGGGTTTGGACTGATAGCTAAACCTCTACATGATTTATTGAAAAAGGATGCAGAGTATGAATGGAAGGACGAGCAAGAAGATGCTTTTAAAAAACTGAAAAATCTTTTGATTACGGAGCCAGTTCTTCAATACCCAGATTTTTCACGCCCATTCATTCTCACGACCGACGCGAGCAATTACGCGTTGGGGGCTATATTATCTCAAGGCATCATTGGGCAGGATCCGCCCGTGGCTTATGCAAGCCGTACGCTCGGTAAAGCTGAGGTAAATTACTCCGCGACGGAGAAGGAAATGCTAGCCATCGTATGGGGAGTTAAGTACTTCCGTCCTTATCTTTACGGCAAAAGATTCACCGTAGTCACAGATCATAAGCCGCTGACTTGGGTATTCAATGTAAAGGACCCGAGCTCTCGGTTGATGAAATGGAGAATCAAATTGGCGGAATACGATTTCGATGTGGTATACAAGAAGGGATCGGAGAATGCTAATGCTGACGCGTTAAGTAGAATTTACTCTTTGGATGCTGAAGAGAAGACGGATGGTGTTGCCAATCCATGCGAGGAAAGAAAAAGAGAAATATTGAAGCAATATCATGACTCACCTCTCGGGGGACACACAGGAATATTGCAAAAGGACCCCTCAGTTCCCTCGTACACGTATGACGACTACGTGAAGGAATTGCGGGATAGGATGCAAAGTAGTCACATGAGGGCCCGAGAAGTCTTACTAAAAGCAAAACAAAGAAGTAAGGAAATTTACGACAGGACTACTCACTTGGAGATATTTAAAGTGGGCGATAGGGTCCTGTTGCATGACGAAGCCGTTAGAAGGGGGCGTTCAAAGAAATTATCTTCTCAGTGGATCGGTCCGTATGATGTCACAGGGGTGGACGGAGTGAATGTTACGATAAGGAGGAGAAGGGGGTCGGAGGTGAAAGTCCATGCCAACCGGCTAAAGATATTCTTCTAATCTTCCGCAGAATCCTAAAAATGGAGATGGGAGCCTGCATCTTCCTCTGTTTGAGTCTCGCGACCATCGGAAAGGGGGAAGACCACAGAATAGAAGAGTACAAACAATCACCTGGGCTGTATTACGATTCACAAGGAGAGGCGGAAATGTATGGTAGTGAATGGAAATTAGTCACCTACGTAAATGTCACTCAACTGGAAGGAAACTTGGCCGTAGTAAATACTTATGCTTCGTTAACTGAAGACTTCTGCAGGAAATATCAGAATGCTTCGTGGATTCATCTGACTGGGTGCCGAACTACGTTTCATGGACTGAGAAATGATTTGAATAGAATTTATAAACTAAAGGACATAATGGAGCAGTTAACTTCCCGTTCGAGATCTCCTGATAGGCGAAGAAGAGGCCTTTTTAATTTTATAGGGGAAGTAAGTAAAGTTCTTTTTGGGACCCTGGATGACGCAGATGCATTGTACTATACAGGGCAAATAGGTAACCTGGAAGCTGAAAATAAGGACCTTCTAACTATTGTGAAGAAACAAGTAACTCTCATGAAATCCACTATTTCAGCTGTCAATCAGTCATTAATAGACGTCGAGGGAAATGAGAAAATACTTTCTGAAGGATTGAGAAGGTTAGAAAATTATATTGATAAAACAACGGGAGAACTGATTGATCATACAAAGTATATTATTTTGGTCTTATCAGGGAACGAACATGTCCAACAGTTAAGTCAAGCCATCGGAGAACTCTCCTATCAGTATACTGTTGTGATAGACTCACTAATAAACGCGCAAAAGGGAGTGCTGCAGCCACAAATTATTAGCCCAGAAGAAATAATGACTATGTTTGACAAGCACAAGGCAGACATTCCTAAAGACCTAACCCTACCTTTCCCTCAAAGCGTGGCTTACCGAAGTAAACTTCTCAAAATGCTAGAGCTGGATGTATTTCTATCTAATCACGTATTGGGATATGTTATTTCAATTCCCTTGAGTAACTTAGTAAGATTTAATGTGTACCATGTAATACCATTACCTATTAAGATTAACGGCACGTCAATGAAGTTTATTTTTATCCAGCCGGAGAGAGAGTATCTGCTGCTAGATAAAAGTGGGAGATATGTAACAAAACTTTCCAGAGAAGATTTTGCTGATTGTAAATTGGTGAGTGCAAATGCACGATTGTGTAAGCAAACATGCCCACTAAGACTTGTGCACGTGCTTGATGATTGTGAAACTCAGTTGCTTCTGTCAGCTTCCTCAATACCATTAAATTGTGATCGAAGAATTGTGTCGTTAGAAAAAACATTCTGGACTCGTTTAGGATCGAGGGAGTGGTTATTTGTTCCTCCAGGACCTGAAAAGGTCACCGTGCTATGTAAGGGTGATGACCCTTACGACGTTACCATAAGTGGCACAGGAAAATTAATGTTTAATGACTATTGCAAAGGTTATAGCACTGGTGCTATTCTCCAGGGTGATATAAACCTTAAATATAATAATTCCAAGGATGATGTAATACCTCCTCTTTCATTGACCTTTGATTGCTGTTTATCAGAGGAGGATTTAGTATCTTTTGCGAGATTAAAATTAAACTTGCCGTTTTCGCCTTTGATTCGGCATTTGGATGACTTAAAATATGCTAGTGTAAAGGTCTCGGAGGTGGAGCAGTTAATTGAAAAAGAGAGTTGGGACCAAGCTCACATCTATGAGCACAAGAAAATTTCTACATTTACTTATGTATCTTTGATTCTCATATTACTTGTAATGATTTATTGTTGTTGTTGTAAATGTTGTTTAAAAAGGTTGATCCCGTATTCAGATGACAGGGGACGCCGTGAATGTAAAGATTTATGTATAATCTTTAAGCCAAAAATTGTTAGTAAGGTGCATACATCTACAGAACAAATGCATCAAAGTCCACCATCTGATACGGTAAATCTACCGCTGGTACCCCTTCCGGGTTCAAGCCAGCAATTAGTATCGAGAACGGGTGGTAGCAATACGCCACAATCGGGAAAACGTTAGTGCTTTAACTGTGTGTATTTTTTTTCACTTTTGTATCAGTGACTCCAGCATTCATGTTTTTTTTTTGTGTGTAACATGTATGTATATCTGCTTGGCATGTGTGCAGTTTGTCGAGAGAATCGTGTGGAAGATTCTCTCTGGTAAAAGGGGGAGGTGTTGCATGCACCCCCACATGGCCCTGCTTCTGGTCATGCCTGCCTTTGGGGGGGCGGTGGGCTGTTATCAACATCATGATGAAGAGCAGAGCCCTTTGGCCTTTTATCTACGCAAGAGGAGGATGTGTCGGCAGTCCTCTCCAGAGAGAGGAAGCGGCTGGGCTGGATCTCTCCGGCGTCTCGACGAGCTGGACTAGGACTTGTATTTTACTCTCAATAAATACCCTCACTAGTATCCAGCGGGAATTTTATTCATTTTCCCCGATTCTCGACCACACCCGCGAGTCAGGAGGCAGCCACTCGACTCCTGCGACTCGCGATTGTCGTTACGTCCCGGCGAAGGCGTCGGGATGCGACAATTTTAAGACGATGATTAATTTTTTTTTAATTCATCTCTTCCTCCGTTAGATAAGTAGGTAACAATAATAAGATAAATACATCATAATTTACGCCTGACGATGATAATAACTCATTGAAACCCGGATCGCGTTACGTAAAAAAGTAGTGGTATAAGTAGGTAATAGTGAAACATGCAAGAAAAGTTACAATGGAATACCACAAAGTTAATAATGAGTTGGTGAATTTTGAATGAATTTTGCTTTTGTTTTTTTTTCATTTGTTTTTGAGAGGTAAAGTTGTAGGCATACGTTACGAAACCTGAAGCGTGTGCATTAAATATACATAATGAACCATAGAAGGTGTACTATTTTTATTTTCTGAGATGGAAAGGTAACACTAAGTTATGGTTGAAGGTATTAATATTAAATACATTTCTATCAGTGATTTCAAAGTGTCGAGAAAACTTCCATATGTTAAAAAAATGGCAAACTACGATTTTACAAAAGACGGATGGCGTAATATTTCGCCCACAGAACGCAGTGTTAAAATAAAGAGGTGGTATAAGTAGTAGTTATCCAACCAAGAGACCTGTGTGAGGATTGCCTCTCCCGGTTTGCAGACAGGGAAACAGGAACACGATAACGAGGTAGGGAGGGTGGGTAATGAGAATGGGGGGGGGAGGAGGGTGGGACGAGATAGTGCATAGCGCCAACGTGCGGGCGTGGAAGGAAAAAGAGGTCACCGCAGTCTCTCGTACACACACGGGCATATCTACATACAAGGGGGAGTATTCCGCGGAGCCAGCCATTTAACTCGGAGAGGCTGGAGCAATTGTTTCGCTGGGACGACGACGCTGCTCGGAGGAAGCAATGCGCTCGACTACTTGCTACTCTCACCCCCCCTCCGTTCCAGCCCGACTTCCCAAGGGGGCGAGGGGGAGAAAAAAATGCATCCATTTCCTCGTTTCTGTTCTCTCCTCGGCTTGCGAGAGGGATAAGCCGTCTCTTCCAGCGCACTTCCCACCTTACAAACTAGACGAGCCCCGGTGGCAATTTTCCCGACGGGCACCGCGAGGTTCAACCGCTTTCTTTTCCCCAGTGCGATTTCTTTCTGCGATTTAAAGAGCTCTTTTTAATTCTTAGCGTGAGTTTTCTTCGTTTAGTTTCCTTGTGATGTAATTCGCCGATTTTTGTGACTCGTGAGAGTGTAACGTCAAAATGTTTCATTTATCATCTTCTTCATACATTCTGTATCTGATGGAGCGTAATTTCACGAATTATTTTGTTCCATATTCCAATAAATTGCTCGATAATATCGTGGCAATGCATGAAAAAGAATTAGCGTAGTCGGTATTCACTGAGAACGGATAGAAACGAATTCCATGGTAGTAATGGCACATTATTCATTTTAAGAAATCTCACCTATTAGAAGGACAGCGAAGAGGACTAATTTGGGATTTTATTTTCTTTATCTGTCACTTTCGGTATTTTAATGTCGTAGGTTTCTCACCAATGAGGCTATTTGCGAAGACGAATAGTTTTGCTTTTCATTGTTTTTATCTATTACCTACGGTGTTCAACAGTCTTTACTTGAATTAAATCCTGAATTTAGATTTTTAAGAACTTATCACCTTAATTCATAATTTTATTCAATATTAATAATATTATTTTGCCTGTATACATGGTTAATTATATATAATCTACACTTATGCTGTCATTCGTCAGGCTTGAGGTTGATTTCCATCATAACATGTAATTTCAATAGCTTTCATAGTAACGCTCTTCTTAATATTTTAAGGGGTATTATGCTAAATTGACCTTCGTGAGAAATGAAATCCCTCCTACGGTGCCGGGTGAGGGAAGAATCGGTATTACCGGCGTATACCATCCGCCCATTCAGTTCTGTGGCGTGTCCCTCGGGAGAGCACTTGCCAAGTGCCGTGGAAGGGCGATCCCTCCACCCGGCGGTGTAGTGCAGCGATGCGCGAACTGCCGTGCCACATGGCGGCGCCCGCGTATGTACAGAGTCACTCGCCTGAAAAGCTATGGCCTTCATATTCCTCACAAAGTCGTGACATATCCTTACCCAGATTGTTTGTGAGACATATGTCGGACTTAAGTGGCAAAAAAAGGCTACCACTAAGGGAAATCGTGGAGAAACTAATTATTCAAAGGAATTTATGAGGGGTGATGGATTTATTATCTTTCCATAAAGTAGAAATGACAGTTCTCGTTGGTCTTTCTTCTTTTCGACTCCTGCTCAAATGTGATGATTCTAAGGCGACAAAATTAATTGAATGAGATCACCATATGGAGTCTTGAGGGGAAAAATGTCGGCGTTTCCTTGCTTTACAAAAGTGCAGAAATTTGCGGAGCTGATGTGATCAAATTTGTCTAAAATATTGAAAGAAATGATGGATTAATAATGGAGAATGGACACCATTCTTATATTTCTTTTAATGTATCAGTGCTCATTCGGGAAAAATGCTCAAAGTTTGGAGCGTTTTCCCGTAAATATAACTCCCAAATATGTGAGCAGTTGTGTTCGTCAAGTAGAAAAATAGATTGTCTAAAAATAAGCCTTCTCACAAAATGTGAGCGATCAGTAGTAAAATCTATGATCTTATGGCTAATTATTTATGTCGCATCATGGAAACATGCATGCCAATCGCCAGTCGTGAATATTTTTGGCTCTCGATCCTTCGTACTTATATCGAGGAAGAATTTATTGCATAGGATCAGTGGTGTATCTATGAATATGCTTTGGGGGGGATGAAGGGGGTAAGTTGGGGGCTACCCCTTCGGAAAACGGGGAATTCAGGAAAAATTTTGAAATATAGCATGCCTGAAAATGCATTTTACATCATTTTGGCACTTAAAATTTAACTTTAAGCTGACGCAGTTGCTATGTATCAAATTCAGACAAGATTTTAAAATAAATTTTTGATTTCTCAGAGGCTTTGGGGGGTGGATATTTCCCCTCATCCCCCCCATAGTTACGCCACTGCATAGGATCTTAATGTTTGTCATGTCGCCGAGGTCGCATTGAGTTTGTGAGCGGCGAGACTGCTGCGATGGGGGAATAATGAAATATTTGTCGCTGTAAAATGAAAGGAGTCCCGACTGTTAACCAAAAAAAAGCTCAAGCTTCCCCAGCATCTTTGTGCTCACAGAAAAAAAAGCCCGAGAAATTATTTCCCTGAGCTGGGATGGGAATTCCTCGTTGACAAAGGTTGCCGCCGTGGTTTCCCGCAATTAGGGCCACTGATGAGAGTTCCCTTGCTCCGAAAAGGTCCGGGGTCATGTAATCCCCTTTCCTCCGTGCTAGCCATTAGAGGCGAATCTCATATCTCGTTTGTTTAGGACCCTGTGAAGGGGCGATTTTAATCGTTGGAATTATCATCCTAATGAGGTTAGGTCATAATTGGCGAGGCGAGTGTAGTTTTTCGGAAAGCTATCTCTGAGCCCACTCAGTTCTTATCTTTCTCCCGGTTAATAACTTGTTCATATCGCCAGTATGTAAACTATTTTTGTTCCCTTCAAATGAATACAGAGATAAGAGTGTAAGTGTGTATTTCCGGTGCGTTGTTTATTCTATTTTTTTTCAGGAAGTCGCCTCTGGTGGATATCACATTCGATAATTATGCATTTTTGTTTTGATGGACATTTATCGGTTTCTGCGGTTGAATAAATATGGTCAAAATAGGTACGCGTTGCCTCTGGTTATGTTGTTGTAAGAAATACAGTTTTATTAGCAATGCTACCTGTGTCCTCATGTTATCTGAGCTTATCAAAGGACGCCGGAAGTGCTAAAAACTAAATAGGCGATACGAGGACGTGACCCGTAATTGTAACAAATGGCATTTCTTATGCTCCATATTCCAACGACTTTCAACCGTAAATAGAAGTTAGCTTTTTGTATGACCACCTATATTGTTTGATAAGGTCGTGCTTGCGTAAAATGGAGGAGCTGGCTATTTCACTCCGACATAGCCCGAAAAATAGCTCATTGACAGCGACAATCTGTGTGTGCATACCTCTCACCAAAAGGACGACTTTGAATTTATGGATGTGCAAGGAATAAACGAAGCTTGCATTGAGAAGTTTAATCATTGTACTAATTTTGCCATTTGTTTCTTTGGTATTATTATTATTAGACAATCATCGAACTAGCCAGAAGCTATGTTAAGATGACTTGAGGAACAAAATGGCTCTGTTTGAAACCAAACGTATATTTTTAAAGTTTCATTTAGAGACTTTTCCCTGGGGTACGATGGTTCTTTGAGTGCCTAGTATACAGCTGCGTACTTCGTCATATGTCTTCACGACCACACTACTTAATCTCGAGCTGCTGACTGATAAAAAAAGGATGATAAATATTAACGAGCCATTTTATATTTTTTTTTAATCGTACACCACTCTATGCTGGTTATTTTCCCATACGCGGCATAGTTGCAATCAAAATTACTTAACTAACTCTATAGTCAGTTTAAATAGATTGAATTTTTGATTTCGGTATCTTTGATTGCATTTATTTAGCGATTTACGTGCAGTGTAGCCTATTTTTGTCAAACAGCCCTATGCAGTGGCGTAACTTACGGGAGAGGGGTCGAGGGGATATATCCCCCCCCCCAGAGCCTCTGAATTTTATTTTATTTAAACTATTGTCTAGTTTTGTCATATAAGTAATAAATGCATGCCCTTAATGTTGAAGATCATTTATTAATAACATGGCGGTGAAATGAGTCGCTGAATACCGACCGGTGACTAACCCCCGGAACCCCCGTTGCCTCGCCCACCTCAGACCCTCCATCCCCCCCAAATATATTCCTAGCTAAGCCACTGGCTTGATGTTATCCTTATAAGAGTCATTTTTAAATATCGCATATCGGTGGGCTCTACGAAATATTTGATTTGACTCGTTTAGTCTTTGATGAGTCCCCGTAATCGACTGTTTTCCCATCTGGCGCCGACTTGGACCGCATCTTTCGTCTGCTCACGTCTCCTTCCAAATTTCCCAAACGACTTCCTCTCAACTCCCTCTGTTTCGAGTCTCTCATTATCTTTCCTCCCTTTGGACGGTTTTTTATCGCATCTTTTTCAGTGCTTTTTTTCAAGTGAACGTTTTTCTTCGCCAAATAAATTCCATTCTTTTGATACCGGCATATTATATTTGTCGTAAGGATATGCAATTTAGTGTGAGATTATCTGATGACCCTATTTAGATTTGTTCGTGTGATTTTTTAATGTTTAATAAACCCGCCTGTTTTCATGAGATCATTTTCATTAATACACATTTTTCTTTTGGCTAATATACTTCTATGAACACTGAGGGTGAAAATTCTATTAAAATTGGGGCTGGATGTGTAAACTTTTTCGCTAAATTCTTCCTATTTAATTCTTTCATTCATTCTATTGAGTGTTGCGCCCTGGATAATTGACTATTCCTTAAAAATATTATCTCGTAGAGATGCCAAAAGTGGTACACCGTTGAGCTTGTGAGAATAACGCGAACTTATGTAGTTGATGAACTTCTCTATTACTGATGAGCATCGAAATAAATTTTCATCGTCAATCGTTGATACTTAATAATCATTTATTTTAAATCGCGTCTTCGTGAGAAAATGCCGTAGAAAATGTTAAAGAAGGCGATGCCTTATGCTGATATCAAAAGCTCTTTTTTGCATTTTGGCAGGCTAAAAAATATGGATGATACTTTGGATGGATGAAACATCGAACTAGTCAAAAATCACGAAATAACTATTTCGTCATCCTTAATCCAGGAGATCCAATGTGTTGAAAATGAATATTATGGATAATAGCCTTTCAACCGCTACGCAACGTGTTAGCGCCCCGAATTGGCAGGCAGGAAATCCATGCTCGGCAATTTATTTAAACAAAACATTTCCTGAAATTAATTTTCAACCCCCTTTTTAAAGGAATGTAATGAATATTAGCCTGTAAAATCACAGGAAGGCATTGAAGTAATCTCATTTCAATGACTATTAATGGGTCTCCAAAATGCTCCGTGTACGTCGCATGGATGGTTTTGTCCTGGCATCCCATTGTTTGTCTGCTTTTGAAAAGTCATCCGCATCGGAAATGCTTCTTTGTTTCAGATGCTTTGTGCCTCGTAGGCCGTCTTCACCTCCCGTTTCAATTCTTCATCCTCCGCCACGCCCCAATTCTCTCGACGTGCACACGCCATGCCACCAGGCCCATCCATTGAAGGTGGATCTGCCGCTGTGTTAAGAGTGGCGTCCACCTTAAGAGGACGCGCCACTCCCATTCTCACGTCCCATTCTCCTGACTTATTACTGCATTAAAATAAGCTTTTGCACTGAAAATTTCAAGATGCATAGAAGACCCTTTTAAAAATTGAATTGTTTCTCAAATATTTAAACCTCAACTCTGAGAAAATTTGAATGGAAAGGTTTCTTATTTGTGACAAAATTAAATGCCAACAAAGTTCTTTCTTGTGAAGTCTTCTTTCAGCTACTATTTCCCATATATGGTCATTTCTTGGAAAAGGACGCACACCTTTAACTGGACTGGTATGATTTTCTGACTTGAGTTTTGTTTGAAAGTATCCTATTGATACTTTCAAAATACGTAGATGAGACCTCTGTTGAAATGTACTTTTGTCGCAAATAAGAAAACTTTGCTTCCAAATTTTCTCAGAGGTGAAGTTAACATATTTGAGACACAGCTCAATTTTATTAAGGGTCTTCTATATATCTTGAAATTTTCAGTGTAAAAGCTTACTTTTTTAGTATGCATAACTTGAATGAAAAAAGACTAAACACGACCTCCTCAGCCACTACTCTTCTTCAGTTCTTAAGATGGCGGTGTAATGGTGTAGTTCATTTTTTTCCTTAGGTATCCATAGGACCATAGCTATATGCAATGAAATACTGCCGAATGGAGTCTTGCCGTTTTTTTGCCGGATTTCATGGCATTATTTGTATCACGTTGAAAATTAATGTCAGTGTGGCAAAAATAGTCATCAAATGGACTTCTTGAGGAGCATGTTTGATTTACCTTTTCATCTAATTTGTAACGCTATCGGCACATCGAACTGTAATGGCAAGGAATGTTTATTTTCATATTTATCTTTCGAATTTAATGTATAATTAATGACTCTCTGAGTGGCCAGCATTGAACTATTTTCTTATTTATTTATTAATAAGAAAATAGTTCAACAATTGCCGGCCTCGGTGGCGACGGGGTAAAGTCCTCGCCTGCCAAACAGGAGGACGCGGGTTAGAGTCCCACCTGGGTAAGTTTGTGTACGTTAAATTGTTAGCATGGCAATGACTCCTGAAAGCAATCACAGGATTTCCCGAAAGCAACCACCAACATTGATGTTAAAAACTCCGATGTACAAGGCCTTTTACAGCTTTCGGTGGTGTGGAAATAAATAAATTAAATAAATAATGAAGTGATTTACAGCATATCTTATTGCATCTTCTTAGTAAAATTGAGCTTTGCGATTATCCTCTAATGCAAACATTTAGGACTTGATTGAAAAAGTTACGGTGCCTAATTTTACCCTATCTCTAGTAAAACTTTGCTTGTTAGTGTTGAAAAGATTCGAGCAGAAATGGTCGCCGCTGTATTAAAGCAATCCGTACCTTTTTGTTTTTCGGACTTCGCTCTTTGCTCTTCAATCTCTCTGAAACGCAGTCAGTTATTCATGCGGCGTAATCTCTCTGCTTTCCCGCCCCGGTCGCTGCTCACATCATGTGTGTGCGCTTAAATCCTCGCCCTGTTTTCTGTCTGTATTGCCCCTCGCAGTGCGATTTATTCTGCGCTCAACCCCCTCGTGCGCACCCCCCCCCCCAGATTTTATAAATCAATCCGCGCTGCCCCCCCCTCAACCTTTTGACGCCTGGCCCCCCTCTCAGGGGTCGTCCCTAAGCACGTGGCGCCCCCTTCTCCGATATGCGGTTTGAACTCACCCCCCCCCCCTTTACTCCGGATGGTAGCGTAAAGTTTTGCGCTACTCCCCTCCCACCAAAATCTTGCTTGTATTTTACCCTTCTCTTCCCCCAGCTTGTCTCCCTCCGCCCCTGGTTCCTCTGCCGCCCCTTCGCCGTCCCATGCCTTCTGCACCCTTGAGATATTTCCTCTTTCCGCTCCGGTGGTCATTATTTATCCTAGTTCCGTCGCGATTTTCGGAAAATGGGAATCCGATGCGTGGTTTTCCGCGTGATAAGACTACGTGTGATTTTTTTAAAGTGAAGTCCTTTTTCACCGCCGCCCAATATCTTTTTCTTCGTGAGATATTGTCCTTGTAGCCTGTAGGCAATCGTTTCGACATCAAATACTAGTTTTATCGAGTCCTTTATTCAGTACTAATTATTTCTTGGACTACTTTTACCCTGGATGCTATACAATTTTCGAGCAACAAAAACTGATACCTCCTTTTTCCCATTGTTTATTCGTTAGTTACGTATTAAAAAACAGTTAGTACATAAGGTTTCGTTTTTGTTCACCATCTAATCTCAAACCTCCTCGGCGATATGAGAAAAAAATCGAATCGTAAATAGCTGAATGGTAGGCCACAGAAATTAGCTGAGGTTTTGACTATTTTTTAAATTTTATTTCGCAAAGCTGGCTGTCAATGCTTAAAAAGTGGCATTTCCAATCATCATTCTTCAAAGACGCGTTATTTATCATCGAATGATGGAAGAGGTAGGTTTTAACCAAATATCATACCACTTAGGCGATATCAAATTCAACAGTTTGGAAACCAATATTTGATCGCGAGTCTCTTTTTTAATTCGTTCCCAAGCTAAGCTCATATTGCTCTTCTAAGTACTCATCCCCTTGGATTTGGACCCGGGTCCCCTCACTGGATGAGTTAGTAACGGCCCTAATCCGATTACTCTTTTACGGAGTTTTCGCCTGAATTTTTGCAGCCGCCCATTTTCTAGCGCTTGACTGGTATCGGCCCCGAATTTCTTTTCCAGGGAAAAATACCATTTCACAAATTCCGGGCGAGGTTGACTGTCAGGGGTCGTGTGGAGGGAAAGAACCCCTACGACTAACCCCCCCCCCTCCCCAGAAAGGCCCGGGGGCCACTCAATTCTGGCAGTGAAGAGGGCCAAAGCTCCCCCTCCCCTCACCCTTCCATTTTTTTCGGAAAGGGCACATGTGCCTACACCATCCTTGGAAAGGCGTGCGCTGGCGACCCGCGGCGGTGAGAGCGAGGTCGTACTCTGAGGGGCTGGAAGTGGCGTTTTTCGCCGACAAAGGACCGGTTGTTATTATTCGAAAACTCGGCGAGAGACGGAGGAAAGCCTGACTGACTTGACTGAGTGAGGTTTTTTCGCGGTGCTTCTTCAACCCCTCAGGGCTCTATCTCTCTCTTGCAGAAAACTTGAAGGGTAGTGTTCGTAAGTCGCAAGGTCGCTTCGTGCAAATTTAGAAATAGGGGTTCGCTCCAACTCGAAATCGCAAATTAGCCAAAGAAACCCATAAAAATAGAATAAAAACACAATTTATTGTCCCAGGACAAGCCCTGTAGGACGTGTTGGTATATAGTTATGCTAGAAAATAATGCACGTTAGTCAGAAGAGCATTTTTAACGATTATACAAAAATGAAAATATGCTAATTGGTGTTATTTTAAAATATCCTTTTTTTTACGAAAGGTTTCAAATGATACATCCCACAAAAAAACATTTTTTAGCTTATTCGAGCATCATCAAAAATGTACCAAAGTTGAGAAAGAACATTAATGATAAGTGTTGGAAGGTCGCTTGGTGCGAATAGGAAATTACCATCCACTCCATCTCGCAAACCAGCGTGTGAGTTAAATAAAAGTAGAATATTACCATAATTGATGGTCCTAATGCAAGTCCTGTGGGAGGGGAAGGTGTGTAATCCTGCTAAAAATAATACGCGTTAGTCAGTAGGGCATTTTTTACGACTTAACAGTAATTTCCATTGGCTAATACATGTTATGTTCAAATTATCATAAATTTTACGTAATAATATAATCCACAACTATCCAGATTTTTTTCCTGAGACGATTATCATAAAAAATCAATCTCCATGTATCAAAGTAAAGGAAAACATTAAGGAAAACAAACTACGCAAAGAGGAAAAAACAAACGATGAAAGAGGCTTACAATTTCACAATAAGTATTCTTTTCGATAGTTGAAAAACATCAAGAAATCATTAGTACGAATGATATACGAAGTTTAACAAAGATATAAAAATATTATGGATAGTTGGGACGGAAAGATAAATTACGACGAAATAAATAATCTTCCTCATTCATATCAAGTTATACAGTTTACCCATCCGTATTATCTTCTCGTAATCCGGAATTGAATGCAACAATCCAAGCAAATGTTTCTCCTTAAATCTTGCGTCATTCTTCGTAATCTTAAGGGAAACCTTAGTTTTAATATCCTCTTGTGATTCATGGGTGTGCTTTTTCAGTCTTGGATTTAGATTTTCAAACTCTTCAACGAATATCTCTTGATTGCTTTTCACTTTTCAATTTAGGATTGGGGACAAAAGCACAAATGAAGTAAGACGGAAATTTGATTACTTTTATATCCGTTTTCGTAGATCCACTACGTTCTATGAAAAACGCTCTCATGCGGCACCCCTTCCTGCGGTGCATCGGAGCATAGAAATCTGTATTTCGACCCCTTTTTTTTGGATTGGTGGTTGACGTGTGGGGTATTGACAGGGGGAGCGAAGGGATGTCATGGGAACATGGGGACATGAAGACAGCCGGTGCGACTCACAAAGTGGAGATTAAAATTCGTCCCTCAGATCTTTTTTGACGAGCCGGTGAATAATGTCTTCGGAGGCGGATTTCCCTCTGAATTGTTCGTGGCGAAGAGGCCTCGGAGATCCGGGGTTGTTTGTTGTTTCATTTAATCGAATTGTACATCATTTATTTAGCCTTCTCGTTGATGGCAGTCGTTGGCTACTCTGAAATCAATGGCACCATTTTTTGTTTGCGATCGTTTCATCGCAAAACATTCGCTTAACTTGATATTCGGCGAAGACCTTTAGTGGAATTTCGTCATAAGATCTCAACCAATTTAGCCATTTTTGGTAATCATCGCTCCTTATTATAACGAGAAATTATTGAAACCAATTGAGTCAAGATTATAAAACTCTGTGATTTAAAGTTTTCTAAAAAGTTTTCTTTTTTCTTAAAAGTTTTCTATTGCCGTAATAATCGGAAGATGCTCTAAGAAATCTACAATAATGGACAAATGCCCGTCGAACGAAAATCAGCTCCTAATATCAATCCACCCGGTGTAATGTGGGGATCTCTTCCCAGATTCGGCCCCTCCATTGTGGCTTCCTGCCACCACTCACAATAAGCCCGCAGTTGAGCCACATCAGAGATGTTTATCGGCTACATCGATGAGTGGTGTCGAGCCTACGCCACGGTGGGATAGTGCGAGACTAGCCTTGTGGCCTCTTCCTAGTGATACATATCGCAACGATCTTGCCATTAGAAGGTAGTTATCTGCAGGTAGGGTAGCGTCCCCTGAGTCCTCATTAGCATGTGAAGGGTTAACACTGGGGTCGCGTCGAAAGCTGCTGTAGTCCCACCCGATTGGTACCCTCGGGGAGTTTCGAAAGATATCAATTCGATCCTCGAAATTGCTTTAGGATTATCTAGCTGTACAGCATTCTTCATTTGCTTTTGTGAAGTAATTAAAGCTTTATACTTAATATTTCTTCATTTAATTAAGAATTTGTGGGTTATTAACTTGAAGTGGTGGTATGTAAGTTTTAACACTTTCTCGGCGTGGATTTACTTGCCATCGGCATCTTCATCGCGATTGATAAAATTAACATTTTGATGAAACAAGTATGGTTATACTTACTTAAGTATAGGTGTCATCTCTGTGATATTTTTATGAGCATATTCTGTTTAGGAAATTACTTTTTAATAGAATTTTATCCTGAATTCAAATGCAAATTTGCAAATGGAACGTTAAATCTCTTCATCATGATTTACTTCGGCCTTCCTATGCCTCAATGGCTGTACTCATCATCCCATGACTTCACTCTTTCAAGAATAGGCTAGACTTCGATGTCATAGCTGGCCGAGTAGAAGCGCGAGACGATATTTGTACGCACTACTCGTGATGTCTTTTCTTCCTTAGCTTTTTTCCGTGAATGGTAGATTTTTCTATGATAGGGCAACTGTTTGATCAAGAGATGAACATCAAAGAGGTATTCCCGCTCCGGGACCACAATACGACAGTATCCCGTGGAAAAATGCTCACTGGTACTATACCGATTGTTTTCCCTTTATCCATCAATGTATTTTTTCAATTTCCCTCATTTTAAGTATCTGATAATTATGAACCGTCTGTTCATCAATACGCCTCATCAGACAACCAAATCAGACAACCAACAGGAATGATCTTAACTTTTTTGCTTATAAGATCCTGGGTAATTACTAAAATCCACCCTTAATTTTCTAAAAATTTTGAACTCGAGGGCTCGGGCGACGGTCGTTAATGTATCATATTTGGATCGGAGACCCTAATACACAACTTGTACAAGTCTTGCAAATTTTATACCGAAAAAAGTCATTTTTTGGCCCATCCCAGTGTGAATACAACTCATTCAGGGTAAGGGAACATATTCCTTTCCCTGGGCCACCTTGTAGGCCAGGAATATTTTTTGGTTATGTTGTAAGTCATCGCCTACATTAAAAACCGAACCCTCGGCCAAATTCCCCACCGTATAAGAGCGACCACATGGCATGCCATGTCATGGAGGATATGGAGATATCAAAAACAGATCGATCATTGGAATGATGGCTGACGCATGGTGTTATTCTGTTTGACACCATCTCCTAAAGCTCCACGGTGGCTCTTGTTATTTGGTATAGGAGAGTTTAGGGAGGCACGCGCTGTGATGATGCCTAGAAATATATTGTCATATGCCTAATAATCGATCGAGATGAAACAGATAGCCAATAATGACTGTATCTGTTTTAGCTCGAAGATGGGTTGGGTTTTGCGAGGATAAAGCTCATCCTGGAATAAGCGTGAACGTTGCCGGCGTCGGTGGGGTCTGGGGTAAATTCCTCGCTTGCCAAACCGAAGGTCGCGGGTTTGGGTCCCGCTTGGATAAGAGCTCCCAATCCAGGGAATGGGTGTTTGTGTTGTTGTGCATTGCTGAGGAAACATCTTCCATTCCCCAGGAAACCTTGCACAGCAAAATATTTTTTTATTGTGTTGAAAATCGCCACCCGGATTTGAATGTCGACCTCTCCGGTTAGCTACCAAATGCCTTTGTTAGCGGCCAAGTTACATGCATTGAGGATGCTGAGATATCATAGACGTATCCGTCATTGGGATGATGGTTGATGAATGATGTTATTCCATTCGACACCATCTCCTTGAGCTCCGTGGTGGCGTGTGTTATTATTTGGTCCCTTGCCGTATGAGAGATTACGGAGGCACGCGTTGTGACACGCGACCACGGCCGCCCTCCCCACCCACACGCGGCCGGTCTGTAAAGGCTGGCCGCCCACGCCCTCTCCCCACGGCCTCGCCCAGAGGGGGTTGGGGGGGGACCCCACTTGTCGCCCCCCCTGCGTTTAATGGCATTCCTCCCCCTCCCACGCTCGCCTCCTTCAATCTGTGCGCGTCGTGTTTGCGGCCACGCATCTCTCGTCCCCTCTTCTCTGTGGCGCGATAGAGTGGCGTCTTCTTAGGTCGGATGTCTCGCCCGTGGCGGGGGACCGTATCGTCTGGACACTGGGAGGGTCTGGGGGCTATTAGCGCTGCGGTGGCCCTGGTTCGCCACAACCTTCTGACCTCGCACTCCCCCATTGTGTCGAGATTACGAAGTCGGAATGTGATCTGGCGCCTTCCCAGCGCATGAAGTGGGTGAAGTATTCCCCGGCTATGGTTTCTTGGATTAATATCTATTAAATATACCACTCGAGGATGTCCGGTGACCGGAAAAAAGGGGAGAATCGGGAATGATGCGTGAATTTTTAGGTAATTATGCTTGAATTATTTATGAATTTCTGTTCCGACTTGGAATTTGAAGATCTTTTATTTCAAATTCATTTCACTTAAAATATTGGCAGTTCAACACTCATTAATATCTGTAAATTAAGATGAATATTTTGATGTGCCAAATTAGACATTCATAAATGAAGTGTGACATTTCTATTACAAAGTGTAAAGGCCGTTTTACACGGGGCAAGGTTTTGCGCAGGCTGCATTCATTTCTAAAATGGCGTGGAATTGCGCGGATGCATGAACGAAATTAAAACAGGGGCTATATTTCCATCTCATATCCGCGTATTTTCGTTTGTTTTCTAGCAATTCACTGCTTCACGAGACGCAATTTTGACTGCGCCCAGACAAGTCACGTAAGTGTGCAAATACGTGTCCCGTGTAAAACGGCCTCAAGTCTTTAAAATGGGAACATACCATAGTGCATGAATATAATATTATTTAAAGGTATTGAAGTTATTTAGAGTGTTTTAAACTTCTTATCTATCGCATTAATCGCGTAAGATAAACCTGGAATTTTGTAAAATACCTCTAGAAAACATGAAATTATGCATGAATTTATCTGTTTTGATTGGCTGGACACCCTGAACACCTTTGAAGAAGTTCAAACTTTCATGGTCCATATGTTGTCAATTAATAAATATTTTTGGGTTAAGCCGCGTCTTATGGCTTAAAAGTCAAAGTTTCCTCCCTATGCCGGGGGGGGGGGACCTCTTACAGTCCGGAAGATGTTCCTGGTTCGCCACAACCTTCTGACCTCGTACTCCGTCATTGTCTCGAGATACTGAGTCAGATGAGATCTGGCGCCTTCCCAGCACATAAAGTGGGTGGAATATTTCCGGTTTATGGTTTCTTGGATGAATATATACTTAATATACCACTTTTTTAAAGTTGTTAAAACTTTCGCGGTCCATATTTTGTCAGTTAACAAAAAATGTGGGTTAAGCCGCATCTTATGGCTTAGAAATCGACGTTCGTCCCCTCTGCGGAGGATCTCTTAGTCCTGAAGAAGTCCCTGGCAGAGGGAAAGAAACGTCTTCAGTTTTTTATTTCAAAGTGACTTCAAAGCCACAAGACGCGGGTCAACCCAAAAGATTTTATTAATATATACCATTTATTTGTTAGTAAACATGAGTTCGTGAATTTTATTCCCCGGTTCTTCACCGGGTGAGTTCATCCTTCACTGGAGAACAAAAAAATTAAAAGGCATTCAGGATTTGGTTACTCAATTACATTTGTGAACCAGTGTTACGAGTCGTCAGGCTGAAGCAGTATCGTGCCCAGCAAAGAGACTGCTAGCATCCTGTCCAATAAGGCGCAACGAATGTCATACTGAGCCGTGGGTGATGATGTAAATTACCGACAGATTCCATTGACGGCATGCCTAAGCCCTAATGACGATCCTGGATTCGGACGTCGAAATGTTGTCCGTGGTGGAGGAACTCACCCGGTGGAGAACTAGAGAAACGTTTTTTCAAGTTTTTGGTTTGAAGTGTGCTTAATTTCTGAAGAATATCTTCGTTCCCACTCGCCCGGTCGTATTTTGTTTTTTTTTGTGACGTATTTTTTTTGAAATCTCATGCTACCACATTTTTTAAGTAAGATATTGCACAATTTTCCGTCGTTTATTCCATCAAAGTCAGTTCAAATTTGTTTCTGTTGAATGTTCTCCGAGATATATTTTGCGAAAAAGTCTTTCCATGTTTCCCCGATGTCCTTCGACGTTAAACTTCCTTAGTTTTTGCGTGTTCCTCCTTCTCACCCTTTTCTCACACCATTGTGGGAAAGACATGAGAACTCCTCTGGCTGCATCCACGTGTTGGTACCATTGAGAGAGTTTTGGACAATATAGCCTCTTATTTTTTCTCGCCTAGCTTTGAAATTCTTTTTTCAGGTCTGCTGCGTGAGACTGTTTGGACGAAATGTATGAAAATATTACGGACTTGGTTTTATCTCTGTGAATGTATCTAACGCATAGTATGCATTGCAGCCGTTTCTCACGAGCCCAATTAATCTACTTATGCTGTAATTTGGTATTTATGAACAGTTTTTTTTTAACATTTTAATTTTTCTTAGTTATTTACATAAAATAATACTTGAGTTTTCATGTAGTTATTTGAGACTAGGCTTCTATTTCTTCCTATACTGCTCCGAGCCTTTTCCTTGCCGTGGAAAAAAATCAGAACTTCTCTAGCAGTGGAGTACTTTAGAGACCCTGAAGAGGATAATACTTAGCCGATATGGGAACTTCTCCTCGTTTAGTATCAAATATCTGCTGCTCGTCAGATAACATTAAAAGGTGTCAGTTTATAGTTTCTAAACCTAAACTGTTTTAGTTTGCCCCTCGAACCCTTTCTGAGAGCTATGCAAAAGAACTGTGGATATAAAAAATGGACATCCCTTTCTGCGACAATACCGTTGGTTACGAGGGTTACGCCAACAAACGCCCAGTCTCGGAAATAACTTCTTCGTCGGTCACCTCAAAATTTGCCGGAACAAGTGTGCGATCGACCCGTAAGATGTGGGACCGATTATGGGTTTCTCACTAGGTCCTCTTCGACGGCATTCACACATTTATTATCCCTGCGGTCTCCCCTTTGTAACTGCAGTTCTCCCCTCAAAGTTTTTTTGGATACTTATTGCTTCTGTCCGTTCCACGTCAGTAGACTTGGTTCATATAATTCTCGGTTTTTTACTTTTTCATAGTACCATATTTGTCCCTGGAGTATATTCTAAGATATTGGAACAAAAAAAAACATTTGAGCTGCCCATGGTTCATCGAGGATGTACCTACTGTTTTTTTGTCTATATTTTACACCTAACCCTTTGTAGTTGTGACAAAAAAAAGTGGAAAAAATTGAGTACTGCTTCGGAGGCAGTTAAGTGTCGGTAGAGACCTTAGAGATTGGTGAAGGGCAATATACCAACTATTTCTCGCGTAATTTGGGTAATAAGTGGCACATACGTCGGCTGTCTCAATAATTGCGTGCGGCATGTAATAGATGGCACCGATTTTTAATCTGTCCTCTTTGAATGCGTCTACCTACTTAAAAGCTGTGCGGTTATCTCCTTGGTAAGTTAAGTTCTCTGAAAGTGCCTTAACCAATTGACTTGTATCAATTAAACCTCAGTTGTACAGGGTGCTATTTATCTATTTTTTTTGCTTTTTGAAGTTCATTTTAATGTATTAAAAATTTATTTTACCACAGTTCTTCAGTTTTGTTTGGATACTTTTATTAAATTTATATCCAGCTGTGAATAAGTAAAAATAAAGAAAGGAGCGATACAACGGTGTGCTTTGTCTTTTGTGAAGCTAAGTGTGTAGAGAGATCCTTGAGTGGTTCAAAGCCGATACACTTTTATTGTGCTTTCTCTCGCCTAGCTCCGGAAGTCATTTGCTCGTCGGCTACCTCGAAGTGTGAGTAAAACACGGAAGAAGTGGCACCTCTCGTGTGTCCGTCCCATTCGAGGACGTCATTCTGTTGGCTTTGCTTTTTTATGCCTCGTTTTCTCGTCTGATGATGCGTTGCGTCGTGTAGAAGTGAAACCCCCTTTTCAGACTACTTGCTCTCTGTAATTGTTTTGAATCTTCATTGTTTGTGGGATTTCCTTACCTAAAGACTTAGTTCCTATATTTATAAGTTGTGCAGAGTGATTTCTAGTGTATTGGTGTGCCCTTTGGTGTGTATTTTCAGATTTTCCAAAAGAGAAAACCCGTCCAAAAAAGGGCCATGGTTCTACGATTATAGACTTCCTATTTTTATGTGTTCTCCCTTTGCAGATTTAAAATTGAAATAGACATATAGCTAAGTACTTCTCCAGCAGCGGTAAAAACTGAAGAGTAACTCTGGAGAGTATTAAAAAGCAATTAAGCTACATTTTCTGGTCTAGTTTTGGTAATCACTATAACGCCAGGGGTCTTCAAACAAACAATGGCCAAAAATCGATTTCACGTCGTCCTATTCCCACGTAACTTTACCATCACATCAATAAAATTTAAAATTAAACTTTTCATTTCAAAGCGCAATATTATTTATTAGTTAAAAAGTTTAATCAATCAGTTCGATTTTTGACATTGTTTATTTTTGACGATTATGTCGATATTTGGTCTTATTTTTGTCGTTGCAACCCGCAGACTGCTTTCCAGATGGGATTCTATGGGCCGCAAAAAATAAGCCGGCGGGCCGTAGGCAGGAGTCACCCTTGTATTACGTCAACTGCCTCAAAATGGGCGTACGACACGTAAAGACCGCTTATGGGTCCGTCCACTTCGAAGACGTCGTCCTATTTGCCCTGCGGTTTTTATGCCTCATCTTCTCGACCGAGGATGTGTTTCGTCATAAAGGAGCTGTGAACCCTTTCCGGAGTCGTAGGAGTGGGAATAAGGTCGTAAAACTGCTCCAGGCGGAGTGACCCGACGAGATTGTTCTCTTCCCGACGTCGCGAGGTACGAGAAGTCTCTATACGGCGTGAAATTGCGTAACGAAGGAGGGCGTGTCTAACGTCTTGGACGGAGAGAGAGAGAAGGAACGCGAGGCCCTTGATGTGGCCACCCGGAGTTTAGGGTTGACTCCGGGAGGGCCTCAAAGAAGGCCGAAAGAAGACCTCATCATTGCGGAAGACCGAATTTTTTTCTTGGCAAAGCGTTACGCCTCGCACCGTAAGTCAATTTTAGCCGCTTATCCCTCGAACATTATGGTACACAAATTCGAACTTCCTTTGCCATTGTTGAGTTACCCTCTGAGTTTTTTTTTGTGCAACACCAGGGAAATTTTCATCTTAAAATAGATTTCTTAACTATCCTTTTCGTATTCATCTTGCTTTTTTTCGTATTCGTGTTACTGTTATTTTTTCGTATTCGTATTATTAGCCGTCCGTATTTAAGCGGAGATTAACTACTTCAAACCAATTAAATGTCCATCATTCAGGATTCATTTTTGTCTAAAGTAGAGGCATTTTATTGCTACGATTCCTCATGCCCATTAAAACTTATCTTTTTAAAGGGAAACCTTTTATTTCTTCCATTTTGTAAATTGTAATTCAGTTTCATTTAGCGCTAGTTATGTTATTTATCCAAATACATTTCAAATTTCCTGCTTAAAATTTTGATTTTATACATTAAATTTGTTTCGATATGAAAGATTATTACTCAAATAATATTTCTAGCATAGTGGTTTACGATTTGGTTGAATTTAGTGTCTTGGATTATATGATACTCTCTGTTCATATTTTAAATATGGTGCTCGTACCGGTAATAGACATTTATTAGTATGCCGCCCCTAGCTTATTGTCTTGGTCTACATGACCTCCTGCTGTAAAATACCATAAAAAGCAATCAATGATGGGTCAAAGACTAAATTGGTGGAGGTGAAAAAAAGTTATGCGTCGCAACGCACTAAAGAGTACATCATCGCTGCGGACGAAGTGAAAGGATTTGGGAGTACTTAGCAGGTTTTATGCCTTCGCACTATAAATAGCCATTGTGACAGCGATGGCGGCCCTCTGTCGGGTCGACTTCGAGTTAATTACCGCCTGGTGCTGGGCTGCGCCCTGATCGCGCGCTGTTTTCATTCGATCGTAATCCTCGACGCCTCTTTCGCGCCACGCTCCCCCCTCCTACAGCCCACTCCCCCCAACCACCACACTTGTAAACAATCGCCGCCCTTTTTCCCTCGCTCTCCTGTTGCCGGGAAATGAGCTGCGGGTCCCTTTAAGATCATCTTCTCGCCATCGCACATAAAACCCCCGCTCTCTCTCCCCTTTTTGATGATGAACTCCTAATCGCCTTGGATGAAACTTTGTCTCAATCCGCGCGTAATTCTGCACCTCCCATCACATTTTCTTGCAGTTAATTTTCTTTTCAAAGTTTTTATCCGTCCATTTATCTTCTTAAGTGTTGAAACTATGTTTTCTCTTTACACGCTTTTATAAGGTGGTATTTAGATTCAACTGTATTTATCCGTGTGAATCTCTAGGGGCAGGTTAGAACTGCATTATTTTCTCTTTATCGCGTGGAATTACGCTAATGCACGTACGAAATTAAAACGGGCTATTTTGCCATCTCACGTCCACGCATTCTCGCATGTGCTCCAGCAATTCACCGCAATTTTGACTGCGCCTTCGTGCACTTTTTAGATTGTGCAAGTTCGTCCCCGTTGTAAAATGGCCAAAAGCGTCAGTTTTTGTTCAAGCGTACAGTACACTGGGTTTTGAGTTAATTTTTGCTCCCCAAGATGACTTGCGATCTCTGTTTCAGAGATCGAATTATTTTGTTTGGCATGTATTAAAATAAATGTACAAACAGAGCTTGTTTAGTGAGTTGGGTTCCCGCGAGGTGCTTTTTTGAGTTTTAGATAAGGATTACGTATTTAAATACTGAATTTTTTATTTGGTTTCCAGTCTCCATTTTTAAGTCAACTAACTGAAAATATGTCCGGAAAATGAAAAATGCTCCAATTAATTTTTTTGTATTTCATGTGAATTCGGGTATCGCTGAAATAAATACTATACCAAAAGCCCTGTCGAGTTGAATATATTTACTTATGCTGGTGAAGTATTGCCTTCTTTTTGTCGTCTTTCGCTATCTGCATTTCACTTTTCCATTTATTCCCAAACAAATTTCTCTTTGGTTCTGCGTGTTTATTCTGTGCGCAGTATGACTACGCCATTTTTGTGTCCCAGTCTATGGTGCTAATTACTTTCAGACCAATTCATATCATAAAAGCTATGAAATCAACGGTTTGCGAGTTCACTTTGCGGAATGGTTACATGATAGATTAAAAATTATAATGCAAGTGAAGTACAGAAGAGTTTACTTTTTGATTTATCATAAAAGCTAGGTGAAGAAAATTATGCGCATAATTTTTCTATTTTCTCCATTCTAATGTATAATCGCACTACTCTTAAATATTGTGTATATTATGTCTCCATGTTTCTGGGTTTCACCGCGTGGATTTTCTTTGTGACGACAGTTTCTCCGGTATTCCAACCGGCGTCTTCAGGTCGATCAAGACCATCAGGACCATCGACCTGAAGACGGAGAAACTGTCGTCACAAAGAAAATCCACGCGGTGAAACCCAGAAACATGGAGACATCATCTAGACAACGCCGCGGAAAACTACGCATTGTGTATATTATCTGATTTAATATTTTGACTTCTATTTTAAACGTTTGGAAGGGATTAATTGGATGTGTATAAATTCATTTGGAAAAGTGTTCTAAATTGGCGGTCTTTTCTGGTTTTCATTGGAACTGTCGATGAAAAATGAGGTGCCGGAATATCCTACATAAATGATTCGAAACGATAGATTATTCATACCGCTAGCTCCAGAAATCCCTCGCTACAGTGAACACGTCGTCTTCACGGTTTCCTATCCCCTGAGGGAGTCGGGAATGGTTTGAGGGGTGCCTTGGATACGTCAGGGGACCCTTCCGCAGATCTGTAAAATGTCGCGTTGTAGGCAGAGGGGTGGGTGGTTGGTATCAGGGGCCCGTGGTCCCTTCGTGCCAACCCCTCGACTAGTCCCTGCCGTTCTCCTCCCCCCCTGGGGACCAGTTCCCCCATTTTCCCTTCAATTCCGCCGAATCCTCTTTCACCCCCGTTGGTTCCCCCTGGTTACGGCCCCCGCAGCCCCTCCACCCCTCCCTCAATTCCCAGATAATGCCCCCACCCCCGGCTCAGTCGTCACATCGCAGCCCCCTAGTGCGACTGCCATCCTCCTCCCTCTTTCGCTCTTGTCTCTCGTCGAGTACTGAAGCGAACACTTACCCGCACGAGTACGAACGCCTGCCATGGTTGGTGTCGTTGTTGGAATTTTCAGTTTTCAGATCGTGGACCCGGGTTAAAATCCCGGTTTTGAGATAAATTTTTCAGATACTTCACGAACCCTGTTTCAGTGGAGGACATTTCAAGTACAAAATTATGTGGTTTGACGCGTTTAAATTGAATGCACTACTCACCATTTTTACCTTGAAGATGGTTTAGTAACATCGAAACGTAGTTTGGTATAAATTTGTAATCGTGGAAAATTGCAAATGATCATTTCAGTATGGAAAAAATCCACGTAGTCAGGCTTGGATCTTCGGATTGTATTCGTTAAACAACGGCCCCAGAGAAGGCTGATGCAGATCCCGTGATCTGTTTGGGTTGGTTGCTAGAACGGACTTCCTACACCGTGAGCCCGGGTTCAAGCCTCGGCGGCCACGGGGATTGTAGAGAGAGTGTCGGTTTCCTGTGTGTTGGCTTGTGGAGGGGATTAAAGTTCAGCACTATCTCCGTTTTCTCGGCGCCTTCTATTAAGAGCAGATTAGTGCCGACGCCGGATTTTTCTCCATCCTTCCCTCCCTCTCCTACCCAACGATGTAAATGATCTAAAGTCTGAATCACGCGATCGTTTTATCCGTCATTTCCTAGTGATCACTATCGCGATCACTAGAGTGATCACACGCAAATGATCGTCGCCGGCAATTGTTTTTCGCGATCACGATCGTGATGAGGATTCCCATCACTATTTTTCATCACTCGTCCGTTAACTTTTTCCGTCTCTAAAACCGTCACTAAAACCCCTTATCAGCCAATCAGAACGCATTCCCGCATGAAGCGATTGCAGCGTAACGTTTGGCAAACGTGGGAACGACATAGATAAACAAACACGCTATATATTTTCATTATGCGGGTCCTATGACAACGAGCTGTGATATCGAAAGTGATGCGAAAAGCGACGGCGGGAGGGACCGTGTGATTCAGAAAAATGATCACTTTAGCGATCACTTTTCCCGCCGCGAAAAGCGATCGCTCTAGTGATCACTTTTCGCGACGAAAGAAAATGATCGTGTGATTCAGGCTGAAGCTGTGGGTCGCTTCATCAAAATACTTGCCTACGAACGTATGCCACGCTCGCCACCGCGTGTGCACTTGGTCGACCGCTTGCATTTTTTCCTTTCAACCGGAGTCGATTAGTTACATTGGGAGGGATTGCTGATTCTTATCGCTGTGGTTTAGATGTGTGTAGCTGGTGATTTTTTAATTCTTAGTTGCACAACTCATGACGACTGGTTGTGCAATTCGTAACTCATCATTTTCATTATCTATCATCATTTAAAAAAACCCTTCTTTTCTATTTTCGATGGTAATTCTCTGTGAGTAACGGGAGGGAAATAGGAAAAGGGGAAAGTCGAGGAGACTAAAAATGCATATGTAACGAGGAGCAGAACAAAATGGCTGCAATGACGTGAGGTTAGAGTCAGTCTGTCGATTGTAGGCTTCTTCATTTGTGCGCCATCATAGAATTTCCTCTCCCGGTGAGTAGTGGTGTGAACTGATTTTACATCCGTTTAAATGAAGTTTCAACTCTAGTTTTTTATAATTAATTTTTGGATAACCGTAATTCTCGAAGTATGTATCTATTCATCCTTTTCCTCCAGAGCGCTTTGCTATTTAACTCCTTTGTCAGACTTTTTTCCAATGGGAAATTTGGCCAACCACGTAAGAAGTCTCACCGCAAAATGGCTGACCACGTTTAGCGATTGCTGCGAATGTTATGTCGTGTAAATGATAATAATGATAACGAGTCGTTATTTCGGCAAGATTAAAATAATGATTTTCCCCGCTTCCGTCAATCAGATACTAGCTCATTAAAAGTTGTATCTTTTGCAATAGATTCCTCATATTTTAAGTAAATTTTCTCAAATTATTAATTATAGACTTTCTGCGCGCAATTAATGATTCAGAGATTGTGAAAAATCTGGGAAAAACGACAAGAACAGAGTTACTTTTTAGACCACGCTTGCTTATGAAATTTCGTTTTGAGTTCTTGCTATCTCTTCCAATGATCTCCTTATTACAGATTTTTAGTTTATTTTACACCTCAAGTCAATGATTAATTACATTTAGTACTACATTATCACTTGTAACTCCAGTTGGATTTACCGTCATCTCTTGGCCTGTATCAAATGAACGTGGTGGAAACTAAGAATGAGAAAATGGAGTATATTCGTTGCGTTCGTTTTGAATGTTGAGTTCAGACATTTTCATCGCAACTTCCCGGCCATGAATGAATTTGTGCAGTAGAATCACACTGCCAGCGTCTTTTGTGCTTATTTTGTTAATGTTGATTTTTTCTTCTACCAAAGCTTTATTTGTACACCTCTGCTAAACGTTTTCCGTAAAAATGAAAGCTAAAAATTATTAAATGGTTTATATGTGAGTAGACTGGGGACATACCAAGGAATCGATGGGGGACAAAATGGCGACCATGGGCTTCCTCATCCTGTGTTAACGCACATATGTATGTTGCATTTTAAATGATTTTGTAGGGTTTATTAAAATGGACATATTCCTTCGAGATAATCTTGACGTACGCAAGGACCTACTGAGGAAATAATGTTCTTTGTTGGTGTATTACTAGTGTTCATCCCCCCTCATTCCCATGGTGGTTTATACAGTGACGCGTTTCCTATAGGGAGAGAGGCTGCTGTGTCAGTGAAACAGAGAGTGCCTGCGAGTGCTTTCTGCCTGTGATTGCAAAATGCAATGAGAAAAGACGTGCTGTTTCATAATTGATAAATTTTCTAGCTTGATAAGTAATTAATTTCATTAATTCTTTTACATCCGCCTTAAAATTAAGGTAGCTCCCACCATCAGCCCTTTTCATCGTGACTGTATGTCCTCACAAGTTTATGATTTTGTGATCGTTGAATCACATCATCGGCTAAAATTGTTAGTCTTTAATTGTAGTGTCATTTTTTTTTACCGCTATCATGATTTATATCTTCACCTATAATCATACATTTGTGTTATGCATTCATGGCACCCGTAGTCTATGTCTCTGAAGCGTCAAGTATATTCCAACTATCTAATGCACTTTCTAGACGTAGAATTTACACGTCCCCTGCCAAGGAAGGAGTTCCAAGTCTCTTAAATTCTTACATGAATGTATGGATCATTTTGTAGTTAGTTCTTGCGAAATATTTAATGACTAGGTTATAAGCTACGAACGCTTGTTTGTGATTGGTAACAGGCTGTAATTCCGTTTTCTTTGATGTAAGCTTTGCTTCGTAGAGGCCTTGGTCTCATTCTGTTTTAAGAGTGATCAAAGGCAGTCCTTTGGAGTTTGTAATGCCAAGCCATAAATGCGTCTTCGAGGAGTCCCCCCCGTTCATTAGCGCGGCGTTGACAGTCTGGTGGAAGGATTTAATTCGCCTCTGTCGTTTCACTTGTTCTGGAATTTGGTCGGCCCGTTGATAGGAGTCGTTATCTCGAGGAGCGCTTTTTAGAAAGCGGAACGAGTCACGCAAAGTCCTTTCACTTGATTGTTACTCATTGAAATCGTTGTCTCGTCTTTCCTCTCGCATTCTTAGCGGAATTAACACTTGTGTTTTTGTCTGGGGATTGCGAAATTTAAAGAGTTCATTACAAAACAATGTAGATATGACGTAATATGGCCGCTTGGAGTCCAGAGAGGGCATCTCATGTTTGCTAATTTGTGAAATGGTGTCAATTAAATGTATATAGTGGAAAATATATGAATTATCATTGTAAGGTTCACTTAATATGTTCAAAAATCACTACCCGGGTTTCGTAACATGGTTATATCTTCATTAGTTATAAATTAAAAGTATTTTTGTGTAAATCAGAGACTTAATGAGCCTTATGCGGAACTTAGGTTAGTAAATTTCTCAGTTCCCCACGACATGAACTCTCAATTCATCTCCCTCTTCTGATTCTTTTTTGTACACTTTTATTATAAAGTCACTCTCCTGTTGGTAATGTTCGGATTAAAACAATTTATTTTTGTTTTAATAAATTCTGCATCAATTCTATGATTGCAGCCCATGGGATTGAGCGCTTGGATTCTGGCCAAAGGGTCCAGAGTTTAAATCCAGGGTAAACCCTCTCCACCTCGCCACCCTCCGGCGAAAATTTTTCAAGTGCGAGATGGCCTTCCATCATGCATCTGTATGTGAGGTACAAATGCCTTTGGCTAAGTCTGGGTCGAGCTTTACTCTCACCAAGTAAAAAATCGGATCGAATAATTGAGTGAGAGTGTGGGCCATTTTGTATTCCCACCAAGCTTATTGGAATGGAATTTATTTGTCTTTCGGCGTATGTCAATGGCCATGGGGACTTCATAGAGGAGGCCAATTCCACCACATATCAGGCTGATTTCTGTTTCACTTTGGTCGCTTTTTAATGGGCTTTCAGAAATGTCCGCGGAGCGGTGATGAGTGCAATGCGATCCACTTTCATCCAATTTTAGGAATAGAGTCGAAAAGTTGTGAATTTGATAAATCACATCATCATGAATGTAAATTTCGGTTGACACTCCTAATTATAGATCATTTCCCCGTGAATCTCGGATAAATTTGTCCGTCAGCGACGCGGGCGGCAAATTTTGCAAACCCATTTCAATGCGCGGTGGGTGACAGCACAGAGGATCTTCTTTTGTAATATACGTCATAATGGTAGTTGATTCTAGTCTCATTATCGACGGCCATCGTCTCCCGGCGTTGACAGTCGCCATTTTTCTTCGGAGGAGCGAAGGGCATGGGTTACTGGGGAATTCGGGGCATCCAGACCCTTCGGCGTCCGCAAACCCACCGTCTCAATCTTGTCCATTCTTCTCATTCTTTTGTCCGTCGCTCCTCTTTCTCCCCCTCTTCTCTCTTCCCGGCATTCACAGCGGGAATCTAGTCATCTCAATCTCATCGCATCCCTCTTATTTTTGGGGAAGTTCGAAATTGAAGCTGGGAGGTCCGAAGTAGCACGATTCCAATCTGCAAATTTTTTGGACCTTCCATATTTTATTTCTGCCTATCACATTTTAGACCCACCGCATTTTAGACCTACCACTAATAGACCTGCCAGTACTTTAATCCTTGGATTGATACTCAGCAACCCATTATCTTTACATTACCATCTCTTTACCTATTTAGTTCCATTAGTTTTCTGATATCATCTTCTTCGTGTCCTTCTCCATCTTCGTCAAGTACTTACGGTGTTGTTTTGTTGTGTTGTTTGCTTAATGACAAATATATATTACTGGATGACTCGTTCATTTTGTATCCTCCTACATGGATGTAAATTCGCCTTTCATCCAAGCCGCTATTGAAAAGTAGGTTTAGAACATAAAGTCAAAGTTGACCATAATGGAAATGGTCAGAACTGTCTCAAACCAATTTAGCGAGTTAGTCGACCACGTTCGGTTACCAGTAGTGGTATACAGACGACACCCATCAATGGATGTCTGTCAGTTAATGATTTCTCTTTTGCTGGATTACATCTCCTGATATTCGATCATAAAAAGACTATATGTGCATGCGTAAAAAATGGAGGAATGGAGGAGAACCCAGCGTTGACACGCCTGCCTCGGACACGGACCTCCGCCTCCGTCGTAAAAGTATAAAACCTCGGCGTGGGCACACGAGGCATTCGAACTCCCATCTTCGACCTACCCCATCCCTCCTCTCGCAGACTCCATTTCTCTCCCCGCCACTTTCGAAGGGGTAAATAAACTCGTGTTCTTTCCACTCCCACCCCTCGTATCTTTCGCTCCGAGCACCTCTCCCGGACACCGGCGTCTCGTGAAAAAAAAGGGTGCTTTAGTGGGAATGGGGAAAGTGAGTTAGAGGGGGGGGGAATTCATTGAGGGGTTTAGAGAGCGTGTAACCGCGGCACTTCCAACTCCCTTCCCTCCTTCTCACGGTCTACCCTCCCACCCCTTCCCGTGATCCTCTCCTCCCCATCCCTCCTCCCCCGACCCCCTCCGTTCGAGAGACTCCCACGCAATAGGACCCACTCTTGCCTCCTTCCTCTTTCTCTCTTCCGCTGGCTTCCTCTTTCGAGCACGCCAGCGCCGCGGGTGGCGACTCCGGCAGTCTGACCATACGCCAGTGGCGCGCCGAGCCGGTGTACTTATTGATAATGAGCTGCTTCGCGCATCGATGTGGTCCGTATCGTATCGTGATATCGTATCGTACGATACGAACGCACAATTCCTCAATAACGGCATATTATTACAACAATAAAGGCATATTATTATTAATTCCTCAGATTTACCCATGCACGTATTTAGATCGAATATAAGTGTAGAGGTATGATCCAGCAAAAGAATAATCATGAACTGAACTAAAGTCATTGATGGGTGACGTCTGTAGACCGCTATTGCTGACCGTGTACGGTAAAATCGCTGAATAGTTTTGACACGGTTCAGACCATTTCATTTCCATAATGGTAGAACGTTGACTTTATGTGGTAAACCTACATTTATAAAGAAATGGCGAGTTTTCATACAGTTAGGGGGATATCAGAAGACTATCTTGTGATGGACCTAGCCTTGGTAGTTGATAATTGGTACCATAGGCAACGGTGCTTTCCTTGAGGTTTTCTCAAAATGAGTCTAGTTGCTGAGGAAGAAGTGGTGGTTTTGGGAAATTATAGCCGAAGCAAGTTGATGATGTTTTTGAGGAAAGTAATGAAGTGTACCTGAAATAATGCAGCGTCTTTGAAATCTTAGTGATCTTTTGAAGGGTTTTAGTTGGAGCTATTAGGAAAGCATTAAGTATAGCCATGGTTAAATAAAAAACACAGTACTATTCCACAACCTTTAAGGTTGTGGAATAGTACTGTGTTTTTTATTTAACCATGAATATCTCATCGTTCCACCAAGTAACGCCTAAATCTGTTGATTTTATTAAGTATAGCGTTAATCATGGGTTCGAATAGACCATCAGGCATGTTAACACCAAGTTGGTGCTACTTTTCAAGATACTGGAAGACAAAAATAGCTTGTAACCATGAATTGATGTTTGATCTAGAATCGTGGATGCAGGCGTGCTGTGGGAATATATCTGTTTTTGAATCCACTACCCTGGATTCGCGATTGTTCTATGTAGTAATGCCAACTCGTCATTGAGATTCTGTTTGTTTTTTGGATGCTCGCTGGACAATCTACCTCAATTTTCATGATGTGGTAATAGTCATTGTTTGCTCTTCTCATATTATGAGACTTTTTGTACTTTTCCTTTGAACGCGTCAGGTGCTTGCTTGATCTACCATGAAGCGTAATGCTACTTTTCAGGGGCAGGTTAGTGAATCAAAAAATATCGCTTTTCCCTTGTAAATTTTCAATATTCCACTTTGAGAGTTCATATACGCCTGCTTTATCTGCGAGAAACAATATCTTTTGACTGGAAGAATGCTTATTAGGATTTTAAACTAGTCATAAATCTGGGCTTCTTACTGTACGCCTGGTTAGAGGTAACATTATTACTTTGGCTTTCCATATAAGTATGACTTTTCTTATGGCCTTTGAAGCAATACTTGGGGGTCGCTATTCTTTGCCAGGACGTGACATTCTCCTAAGCTTGAGTGCCTGAACTGCGCTCACAAATATTTACGACCCACGACATGGTTTATCGCCGTACGAGTATCGATGTTTATTCAACAGCGTATCGATATTCCCCCTTATCGTTCTCGGAGTCAAAGATCGGGAAAGAGGGAGGCAAAGCATTGTAGGGAAGGTGCGGGCAGGGTATTCAGTGTGTATAATAACGAAGCAGCGTCACTGTCGTCAGAGGCGGCAGCACCGTCGCGCCTCATCCCATCAACCCCAGTTCGTCTCGGTGTATATGTTTATGGCGTGTGCCGGAGGCTTTGTGCAAGGCGCTCGGCTACCTGGCAGAGACAGATAGCGAGAGAGAGAGTGAAAGAAAGAGAAAGAGAGAGAGAGAGAGGGAGAAGATATCCTTCCTCTCCTCGGGTCGTTCCTTTCCTTCTTGAAGTAGGGAGGGTATCGAGGCGGCTTTGCGCTGCAGAGGAGTGTGGGGTGACGGCTCGAGTCGAACGCGGAGGGGGTGGGCGGGTAGGGGAGACGCCGGGCGGTGGCGGAGGGGAAGGGCCGGGCGAGTCCAAGTCGGGCCGGGTCGCTCGGCGGAGGGGAGGAAGGTTAGAAACGTGATGGGCAACTCCGTAGGGACTCTCTTTGCGGAAGGAATATGGACTTCCCCTCCTTTTGCTCTCCCGATTTTTCCCTGCGCGTTGCGGGGGAAGGGGGTGGAGGACATGCCCTGTTGAGAGGGGTGGTGTGGAGTGGTGGAAAAAGAAGGTTGCCGGCGCGAGAGGGGAAGAGGGGAGATAGGATGAAGAAGGAAGTTTGGATGTGTTTGTCGCTCTACCCTGGCCAGACAGAACTCCGTCCTACGCCCCACGAAGCTTTTCTTGAACCCTCCATGTACCGGAAAAGGGTCGAGAGAGAGGTCTGCCTTTGTGGAGAGGGGGGGAAAGGACGTTGATGCATAAGTATGAATTCGTAGATAAGACTCGGATAGGCTTGAAGGCATCATTTTCTCCGCTTATCGCATAGGCACGCGTCGATTTTGTGAGGGAGATGACGCGGTATGGGGTCTGCTTTCTTCTGTATCGATGCCATCCTCTCCTGGTCTCATTTTTAAGGTGTTTAACAGGGGATTAGTTATCCCAAGTAGCAAGTAGGCATCTATGTACTTGTGCTTCTCGTTTTTTGTAGTTATGGCAGTTCTAGTACTGTTTTGTGCATCGCGCACTAGTTCGGATTCCTTCAGAAATTACGACCATTGAGAGCCACGCAACGTTTGGCTATTTACCGAATTACTACGTGAAGTACACCCGATAAACGATAGCTACAGTTTTAAATACTCGCGATATCTTCTACCTAGAATGCATCAATGTGATCACTAAAACACGTGTTCCATTATTAATAGATGTAACTAGCTTAATAACAGGGATACCGACTTACAAAAAATATTGGGGGGGCCCAAACCGGGGACATTGCCCCGGGAAATTTAAGTAGTGAGTTTTTAAGTTTTTTAAGCATTTTAGAAGAGTCATATGATCAACATTAGAACCCTGGTTACTCGAATCTCGATATCTGAACACTCCGGGGAAAATCGACAAGCCAGAAACATTTTTTCCTCACGCCCATAACGAATTTTTGAGGGGGCTCGGGCCCCCTCACGCCCCATGGGGTCGGCGCCACTCCCTAATAATGCAAATGTATCTAGCTAATGATGGCTATCACCTTGGTGCATCATTTCTTGGAACTGAATTAATGGTAAATGTTTACATGGTGCTAGCTAAACCCTACTGCATTGATGCAGGCTTCATAGTAACAAACACAACTGCATTATTGGCAGCGTTTTACATGTGCAGTACAAGTATTTAGCCTCCCTCTGTCTAGACTACCTTGTGTTTTGGTAGTGGTGGATTTGCATTCCCTCTGCTGAAAAATAGGTCGCAGAGTCTAAATATATTTCTCCCTGCTGGACCGTGAGGTTTACAGGAGAGTAGGAAAAGAAAGGACACTTGAAATTCCGCGCCTCAAAGCAAAATACGCCGAATTGGCCTAATCGTGAGACGGAACCTGATTGTGATGATCGCAGCAAATGTAAAAGTCAAAAGGAAAGTCCCAAGGGGAAAAATAACAATGAAAGTATGTACTAACAAGTACTAAGAATAAAGGGCGCACCCAGTATCAAAACTAGGGGAGGGGCAAACTACGGATTTTCAAGTTGTAATATTTAAGCATGGAAAGGTGAACGAAACCACAATTTTAAGAAAAATATAACAGCACTTTATTTGTTTTTAAAACTATTGGCTTGGAATTTTTATTTAAGTTTCGTGCCTTGTGCAAATATAATTTTTCGTGGGTTCAAAGAAAATTTGTGGGAAACTTTTTGTTCAATCTAGTCCTGATTGTCCTTAAAGACTTTTGCGATTTTTGATTTTGGGGGCGGGGGAGGGGCAGCTGGCCTTCGCTGGGTTCGTCCATGCTAACTATGCTTCGAAAAAGGAACAAAGAAAAAGGATTGAGAGAGTTAAAGAGGAGTTTTGTCGCAATATGAAAGGTAAGCTGATGTGAGCAACTTTTAGAGTTGTAACATTAATATCAGAGATGTAACATTTTCATTTTTGTACCAATGAACCCGATATCATGTCATTTTTATCCAATAACCACCAGAAGTAGATTAGAGAAATGGAAAGCACTCTCTCGTCAAGGGATTACTCCTGATTTATGATTTTATTAAGCTGATCCCTTTCTGATGTTTCTTAAGTGCAAAGACAGGATATCAAGTCAATCATTGCAATAATTAAAATGGCAGAATCTCTGATCAATAAAATGTTATGGTACCCTTTCACACGATTTATTCAATACGACCGGTGTAACAACAACAAAATAACTGTTAATATAACGATTTCTGAACCGGATGATGTCGCCTCTGCGACGAAACCGGTCGTATTGAATATTTCGTGTGAAAAGGTACCATAACTTTTCATTGTTCCGAATGGATTTTCACAAAGCAAAGCCAGAAACAATCGAGTTTATTAGAATCTCTGATATTTATATTACAACCCTAAAAGCTTTTCATTTGCTGCCCACGTTTCATCTTGTGAAATTCATCTTGCTTATTCTTGTCAATTCACTCTTCCCATTTATCCCTTTTCGAAGCATAGTTAGTACTTGTCTCCAATAGTTATTATTAACGATCGCGAGAGTCAATTTTTCTAATGGAGTACGGCTTTAAGTTCTGGGCGTAACCCCAGTTTTAAGTTCTCATCACCACTGAGAGCGTTTAGATGATAATGATTTCTCTCTTCCAGTATTTATTCTCATGAAGCTTTAAATTCTATCGTATTTTCTTAAAAAAATTCTCTTGAGTATTTTCCATTTTATGGCGGGTTTCTTATGCGTAGGATGTAGTATGTATATAGTTTCATAAGTTCAATAGTATTACAAACAGTGATGCATTATAATTTATTCGGATGGCCTTCTCACGTAATTAATCATGGAACATTGAAAACTATAAAATAAACTCATGCCTCTTTCTTTAATGACACGGTGTTTTTAATTTCAATTTGTAGTAATTAGTGAAAACATTTCTTGGACAGCAATTGCCATTTTTCCATCATGCACTAATGCCTTTGTTTTTCTAACAGTTATTATAGGTTTAAAAAATATATATATATGCTGCTCCAATTCCTTTTATGTTTCTCCGTGTTGATGGGGAAGTATGCTTCGTAATTGAAAGTAACTCAGTGGATCATGAAGTCTGTATTAATGCTATTTGAATGGAGAAACATGAGATTAATAAAAATCGTTTTGCGCTTATAAATATGTTTTCTCTCTCTCTCCCAATTCTCTTTTTCCAAAGTACATTAAAGTAATTTTTCCTGGTGATTCACTCAAATTGCTTTTGCTTTTTTCCAACAAACGATTTAATGCGCTGCAATTTTCCTCTTGCTATTTTTATCGTGACTGAATTTGCGAATTAATTCCGGCCTTAATTAATAGTTCTTTTTCTCTGAATTAGCACGGCCATTAATTTCTACGTCCCCTGCTCCATTTTTACGCTATGTGGGAGAAGCCATATGTAAACGTCATACAAGGGCGGATCCTGGATTTTTTCTAGTGGGGGGGGGGGGGATAAAAGGGTCTGACGGACAAACGGTCTCCTCGTAGTTTAGACGGTAAATAACACACAGCAATTACTGTACGAAACATTCTCTTTATTTTAATATGAAAGTTACGAAAGATGACATAAATTGATTGAGGCTCCGAAATACTGGAAACAAAACGAACGTAACCGCATTACAAACCTTGTCTATTTCTTAAGCGTCTGCCCCCTCCTCAATCCGCCTATGAATGGCGATTTATTCATTTGCATTAAATCCAAAAACAATACATGCGACATTTCACTTTGGATTTGTTAACAAAAGGTTAAATAATGAAGTCTTACATGAAACAACAACAAAAAAAACACGAATTAAAAACACTCAAAATATAACGTAATCCTTCACTTGTATGAACGCCCCGCTCATTTTTAATTTCCGCTCACTTTTAATTTGGGAAGGTCGGAGAAAGAAATGAGGGATGTAAAGAGGAGGTTTCTTATTGGCGGTTGTAAATGATGAAATTACATGTTTTATTTCTTGATGTTTGGGGGGATAGAAGGTGGCCTAACGTGTTTTTTCTCTTTATTTCACTAGTTACATAGGTAAAATTGTAGTGTCAAAAGAGTATTTTATCGTCATAACATTTTCCCGGCTAGTGAAGCTTGCTGGTTCTTCTTCGGGCTAAACATTCATTAATAGCCGCCTTTGTTAGAGGATGATTTTATGCTGTAATTAGGTTGGTGCGTAGCAAACATTCCTTGAATGTACCCATTCATTGTAGCATTTGGTTATCTACTATTCTCCTCTCAATAGAGTGGCTATATCTCAGTAGAGTAAAGGGGATCATATGCCCATCATTGTGGCATAAGTTTTGTCTTTTAATTAGGATATTTATTTTTCTGGATCTATCGCTGGATATCTTGAGCCAAAAATAAATCACACGGAAACCCAATCTTGGTTTTCCAAATTTTTATACGCAAGGTAGCTATAATTTTTAATTAGTTTACCGTCTATTTGAGTCGAAACTTGGCGCCTCGGGTAAAAGGAAAAGAATCTTTTATTTATTACTCTGAAAATTTGTGCGAAGACGATATTAGTTTAAATAGTTTTGAATAGATTCAATAAGCCAAAGAAAATTGGGAAATCGGTGAATGAAAGAAAAACATCCTTTCTGAAAATCGATTGTTTCTTCTCAGGCGTGGTTACGAAGTACCAAGTCAGCGGCAAATTCGGGATCATACTTACGTACACCAATTGATATTATAAACTAATGTAGATATCTCTGATTCCTATATCTATTGGTATTTTTATAATTTTTAAAGAACACATGTTTATTGCTGTCTAGGTAAGTATCAATAATTCTCTGTCGTGGAATAATTGTAATTTTTTACTGGCTGCTTAACTGCCGTTATGTAATTATTCAACTCTCGATAGTTTATTTTGATATTTTCGTCATCATAATGTAACATTTCAGTTCTCTGTAGCTTCGGCGAACATAATGTGGACGACTCCTCAAAAATTGAGTAAATGTATTTTGCTTTTTTATTCTCCATGGCTGGCTCACCGTATCCGAGAATTGGAGACGTACCGACTAATAACGTCATAGAAATCTGTTGAAACACTCGTTCTTGTTGCTAATGGTATATCTTACCAAACTAAGTCATTCCTTGATATCACTCTCATATTCCAACGGATTTGATGATGCCGTAATTTCGAGATTACTTCTCAAAGGAACACTATGCCTAAAATCAACCCACTAACTCTAATCTCACGCCATTGCAGCCATTTTGTTCTGCTCCTCGTTACATACGCGTTATCAGTCGCCTCAGTATCCCTCTTGGGCTTTCTAGCCAATATTCCCTTCCATTACTCCGAGAGAAGAGCAATCAAAAATAGAAATGAAAGCAAATTTTAAAGTGATGATAGAGATTCAAATCGAAGTTGCCTATGTTGCGGTTTTATTTTCTTGCCTAAAATAGCTACTGACGCTTTTCTTTGGCACATTTTTATAAAAATATTATGCTGAAACGTTTTGGTAGGGTTATTGTATTTGTAAGTATTGAAGCTGGTGGTGATTCTTGAAAGTATGAAGTTGAAACTGCGATCGGCATAAACGTAAAAGAAACGATGGACGACATGCACCTATCAGAACATGCGCGGTTATGGTGTGTCAGTAAATGAAATTATACTTAAAACAACTGATTCGATGCTGAACGACGTTCATGTCTGTTTGTGACACACAGAAACTAAGGCAATATTTAGCTAACTCATCTGCAGAAAGCCAAAGAAATGGAAACAAGGAGTCGCGGTCTTCCACGCAGTTTCGAGCATTTAGCCAAGCACAATCGGAACGAATTACATGAATTCGCTATAACCGATGAGCAAAGAGCTTCTCCTCTAAAGCTTATTTACTTAGCAAATACCGCGAAGAATTATGTAAGTGTTTGGCTGGACGTTGGTCAAGGATAAAACGGGTAGTGAACTGAAGTTCTAAACAGTATTCTCAAACTCGTCATTCTCATTTTCGCATCATTTTAGTTCTTGATGACGTATCTGGTCATCAAAAGAGTCATTTCTCGGTGTCGGCCATTATAATTCCTGCCAGGTGGTCGCTAGGTTCCTTCCGCTCGAAATATCTTGAGTGAGGGCTGGTGCCACGTGGCGTTACAACAAAATGGCTTCCTCACGAAGCTTGTGTGAATGTACTCGGGATAGCTCTGGCGTGAAAATGAACATGTTTTTGGTGCTTGGAAATGTAATGAACCTTAAATAACTAGTCATTCGTTGCCGTATGTCATATCGTAACGGTAGTTACGTATTGTAATCGGCTTACCTTACGCAAAAACTCTATTCTACCTTTAAAGTTACGGGTTGAAATTGCCACTACGTCTTTTCTCTTCGGTGGAGTTACGGTAGCTGCAGGATTTTACATTAATGGTACACGATGATTATGGCAGTGTTACCGAGTTACCAATCATCTCCTTAGGAATTTTTTTGTGACATCACTGACTCTTTTTGATCTATTTTCTCGACATTTCAGCACATTATTCCTTAAAGGTAATCGTTGAGCTTGTCGTTAGAGTGAACTTAGCGTGGTTTTAAATGATTCGTGGTGATTTAAACTAACTTTCGCGTACTTTGAGATAAATTAGGACGTATTTGAAGTATTTTTAATCAAAATTTTGGAGCTATGAACTAAGAAACACAGGTACGATCGACGAACGAGAAGTTTAAGTTAGGTTTAATTGCCAATTTAAAAATACATCCTTTTCCCGCTGACCTGCAATTCAACGAAAAGATTCTGGTCTTTCATTCACCTATCATACATGACTAATATTTTAACTGTCTTGCGATTATCTTCATTGATAAGTACTTCCATCTAAAGCAATAGATGGTTATTCTAGGCTTTTTGCGCCGTGATGGTGAGGGTATTGCGCGAGTGTTACCGAGGCAAACATCACGGCCAGTTCTTTCTCAATTTAATTGGGGTTGCTTCCCGATGTGTTTCAATAAGAGCAGACAATTATTATGCTTGGCAACGCATGCGGGAGAGAGGGATTATCCACAGTAGCACTTCTACGAGTACCCCCTGGACTCTTCAGAAAAGAGTAGCGTCCAGTGAGCGTGAAGATGGGGGGCGAAAGGGGTTGTAGTGTTAGGTAGGGGATCGACGAGTGCTCCCTTGTAACCCCTCCCCGTCGCATTTCGGGTGCTACAGCTTTCTCCTCGCTTTCGACCAGGTGTCCGGACCTATTGGGGCGGTGCACAAGTTTAGAGAGTCCCCTATGTTCGTTAGCCGTGCGGGCCTCGGGTAGGGAAGGGTCCCTCTGCCGCCTCCTCCCAATAGGGTATGGGAGGGAGGAGTTGGTCGCATCCTTCCTTTGGGGATTTGATTAATGGGAGGCCCGAGGGGAGGTCCCGGGCACTCCCTCGTCCCGACAGCCGGCCACAAATCTCCCGCCCGCCCCGACGGACTATTTCCTTCGTGAGGGAGCGCGGAGGGATCTGGCTGGGGCGGTGAAGCCTTTCGAGAGCACGAGCGGGAGTTTTTGTGTCGGCGTCCTCTGCAATCGGCCGCCATTTTTGCCTGCTTCGGAGTCCGAAGGACGCGTCGTGCTCGGCTTGGGAAAGAAGGAATTTGGCCCGTCTAACTGCGTCTGGCGTACAGGAAGCACATGGAATCTATTTATCGGTGTCCACTGAAACAGTTGTAAGCGGCATTCTATTCAGCTAGTCTGCGTTTTGCGATAGACGCCATGTAAATATAATTTTATTGAAAAACGCCTGACTTATTTCATGATGCATAATGAACATGATGGGGCTGTCTTATTGATGCCAGTAGGTACGCATTGTAGCTTCGGGCAGGAATCTGAAGCTTGTCAAGAAGACTGTCAATATGAACTATGTCCTTACCTACTTACGTTTGAATTCTCGCGTTCGGAAGGCATTGGGTGGCAATCGGTAAAAGAATCTCTTAATTAATAACCGTGATGTCCACCGTAGGATTGACCGGCCATTATTCCTGTTCTAAATAGTTCCCAATTGAGAGGGCCTAGCCTACTGTTTCCCAAAAGTTATGCGACGAGGAGTTTTTTCTGCGTTTCTCGTCCTACTGCGGGAAAAGACATTTGTGGCGAGAACAATGCTTCTATTTTGACTCTGAATCTCTACCATTCAGGTATTCAAAGCCTTGTGTAGGAAGTTTTATCGGAATTCCTACCGTGTTACGAGCTTCGTGTTAGTCAGCTAATTGACGCCTCTCTGGGGTATTGTCTTCAAGGCGGATAAAAGAAGCGTGTCTCGACATCGAGATATTGGTGATGATGAAGTTCTTCCCTAAGCTTAGAGATCGAGATAAGTTTCTACTTACTATTCGCTGTGAAACCGCATGATCTTACGAGGAATGAGAATATCGGAATACTTCGTTGCTAAGCGAAGATTTTACTTTACACTTTACACCGAAGGCATACCGTTAGTTTTTGAAAATATGTGTACTTACATCTATCAGGGAAGTTAAGCCTGTTAATTCGTTTAATGAGTTCATTGCTGATGATCAGCAAATGTGACCATGGTCATTTATTCGTATATGATTGTTTGGGATCTCCACAGTGAGGACCATCGATTTTTTTCTAATAAATACCCTCAGTTTTCTATCTGGAGTCGATGACTATCGACAGCTGACGACCATACAAAATGGAGAATGTATTATCAAGCTATAGTATACATCTTAACATTCTGTTAGAGCCTCCCAAAGGAAGTTACCATCTACTTGAAGCACGCATTTCGCCACATGTGCACTTACTTCATGGGTAACGAGTACAAAAAATCTGTAGCACATGCTTGTCGGCGTTGTTAAACCGAGTCAGCGAAAATCTTCAAGGTCCTGGATCGACTGACTTCCTTTGGCCTTCAAAGCTGAGGCTTGGGTTTCGCTGTTCGTCGTCCGTGGTGTAGATTCGTCCTTGCCTTCAGAGAAGAAGAAAGCAAGAACCCTTCTGGATAAACGCATTGTACTGTCACTTTGACATTTCCTTCCTATTCTCCCAAACCCCCTAAACACGTGCTGAAACTGGTATGTGTGTGTGTGTACTTGCAAGCACCCTCATCCTTACTCCCCTCCCTTATTCGTTAGGGGGAGGGGGAGGGTGGGAGAGGAGGGGTGGGGGAGAGGTTGTTGAGGGCGTGGCGTGAAGAGGGGGGGTGCGGGGAGGGAGGGGTGTGTGCAACCCCCTATCCCCTCCCCCTCATGACGTATCGGTGGGCCAACTGGGCAGGAGGAAGAGGAGGGGGAGCTCGTCCTCTTTTTGAGGAGGAGGGTTCCTTCACGGAGGGTTGGGAGGTACTCTGGTGGGAGTGGGGGAACTGAGGGTTCGGTAATGGGGACGGGTGGGGGGTGACTTTTGCAAACTGCTACCCCTCCTCTATCCCCTCTGCCTCGTCCCTGAACCAATCACCTTGGCGTAAATCGGCGAAGAATTCATTCTTCCCCCCTCGTTAATTCCTTACATCACCCCTCCTAAAGTTACCTCACCGATTTTAGCCTAAGCCTTGCGTCTGAGTTGCCGTTAGTGAAGGCCCGCTTTTTCGGAAGAATGCTTTACTATTGTGACGATTGTGATCGTCGAAGTCAACGGCATTCATCGATCATAATCAATTCTTCTAACATCACCTGTCAACAATTCATTATGTACTGATGATCTATCGCCTACCGATGATTGGGCCAATCAATGTCAAAGTCTTATGTCACGGATGGCCAACGATAATTATTTTTATTTGGAATCGTACACTGTCAATGAGCGTAGATAGTCGCTTGCCATATTTCTTTGTCCATCTTTCACATCGTAACCTAGCTAATTTCTTAGCCGTCGGGAATCGTTAAGGTCAAATCGGCTTTGATATAGACGTAGACCGATAATTGAGAAATTAATCAAATGTCCAACTAAATTTGGCGTAATGTATCATATATTACTCTTGCCGTGTGCGAACCCTGGGTATAATCTCTCCTCCGGTCTCTCATGATATGTTTTTAATCTCGCAAGCTTTCAATCGGAAAAAGCTTATCCCAAGTGGGAACGGATTGAATTTACCTGCCTTCAGAATGCCTTCCTATGTTTGAATTTTCCATAATAATTAGTTCAACATTACTCAATAATATTCGTCATTGGAAGCGGAGTGCGTGTCTTCTTTAAGCTACTATTTTTTTTAATAGTTCCATTGCGGGACCAGCTTTTGCATAGTTAGCCATCGAATTTTTAATGTGATATTTCTTCTCGAGTTCACTTTAGAAATAAGTACTCTTTTTTTCATCTTAATTTGTTGCGTTCGCCACGGTATGTTACTGATTTATTAATTTTATCTAGTCTGGATGTATTAATCCTCAATTAATGTAATTTGAATGAATTTAATTTGACAACTATTGATAAATGGAGAAGATGAAATTTGAATATTTTATTATGAACATCACGGGCAACGTTCAATATCTCTCACGCTATAACTTTTTTCTGGTTGTCAATGAAATAGGTAGAAATATTTGGGCCGAGTGGCGAAATCTCATTGGGTGTAGCCTCATGCGGGAATAGGGTGGTTTCCTTCATCAAAGAAAACGAAAGGCATTGATTGCGATTCGTTACCCACCACTAGTGTATTCATAATATACAAATTATTTTGTTTTAGAAATACCGGGTTAGACGAATGGCAATGGTCCATTTTTATCCTCATTTGAAAAGGGCCAGATTGGCGCCAATGCGATGCCACTCCACGTGACGTCACAGGGACCTAGTTTCTATACGAGAAGATAGGAGTTATACGTCGTCTGAGGTTACCATTGCATGCATGAGGCGCAGAGCTCAGGGAAACATGTCTCAACAATCACTTATTAAAACTGGCTAAGGTCGGAAAGTTTTCCTCGTTTGATAAGTTATTAATAATCCTTATTTAAGCCAAGCGCTACCAGCCAGCAGGGTACTAGGCTAGCCGCTAGCAGCCTGCGTCGTATCAGCGCTAAGCCTCGCCTCAAGGTCACCTCGCAGGGCGGGAGGGGGAACCAGAAATACGTCACGCGGAGAGACTTACCGACATTCATACTTAAGCGTCGCGTTTTCGCGCGCTTGAAAATTTTCACTTTTCATTTAATCGCGGAAAATAGATATCGTCATTTAAAAATCTAAAAGCGTGAAATACGTACTCCAGGAGTAATAATCTTTCGATTTAGGCAATAAAAAAATAATAGGAAACCACCCTATTATAGTAATCGCATCTATTATTCGTTCGAATGATTTTATCATGTCTTCATAAAATTAGTTGATAACATTCAATGGAGAATGCTCTGCTTCAAACTTATCAATAAGGATCTTTGATCATCTTTCTTCCATTGCAGTGGAGTCATCAGTAGATTAAAAAAACATTGTCTTAGGTTAATGGCGAGCTGGCAGATGATTCGATGTTTCGTATCCCTTTATGAAATCGATGGCCAGCTATTGATAAATAGCTATTTACGGTTTAAAGCGATAGGCGTAAGGATAGAAAATTCCGTTTTTACGGTCCACTCACCATGGTTTCGACATTGATGCTACTATAAAGGTGTGATGACATTCGTGTCGAAAACGTACAACTACTTATACCTTGGTTATGACACAAGTGTCCAAACTATCGACGGCAATGAATTGTCAATTTTGAATTTGTAGATTGAATTTTCTTTTCTTATGTTGTGGTTCCTCAAAGGTAAGCCAGGAACGTTCGATAGTGTCGTTGATAGCACGCAACGACGAGGCACCAATGACGTTTGACAATTGGAACCGTGGGCTTTCGAAAATCATGTTTCAGTACATCATTTCTCGATTCGAATCAGAAATACTCGAGAGACCGGAGGTTAATTTTAGCCGTCAAACGTCTGGAGCCGACATCAAGCATTAAAAAAGACTCCCGAGGACAGCCGCTGGCGTCGCGTCGTCTCCAGTTTTTTTTCTTTTAATTCTTCCTTAGCGGACACCGCCGCCGGCGGCCCCTCGTTGTAGGAGCCAATTTGCTGACCGATGCCGGCCTCGCTTCATCTTCCATCTTGTGGTGTTTCCCGGTGGCGAAGGGGGGTCGCCTTGGCGTAACAGGGGCACGCCGGGAGGGACCGCAAACCAGTCGGACGGGTCCACCGCGGTCTTGGCCTGTGGCCTCCTCGCTTCGGGGACCGCACCCGCCAAGCACTGTAGCGGTCCCAGATCTCACGTGGCGCGGCTGGGACGGATAAAAGTCGTTGTTTTGGAGGGAGACGGTTCATTACGTATTTGCCTGGGCGCCATGGTGGTATGCAACATCTTACAAGAACATGCTATAAGAAGCGATAACTTAAGATAGATATTTTGCCAAACGGTTAGATATGGGTATTCGATTGTCCCCTGAACCATAAAGGACTTTAATAAATGCTAGCTGAAATTTTGTTTGAGCATTTGCTTTTCTTATGTAGACGGCTGGTGTGCTAACACCCTCTGCCACCCCCCTATTTAGGCGGTTTACGGGGTAGTATGTGGATATAGATGCAGATTTTCAAGGGATATGTGACTGTGGTCTGATAGCTGTTGAAAATTGGCTTTTTGATGCTCATCATTTTTTTAATAATGGTTTTAATATGGAATTTAAAAAACTTTCACGGGAGAACCACCTTGAAAATTATTATATTTTGGTATTTCCAAAAATTACTGGGGCAGTCCTGAATTTCTAATCCTCAAGTACTCAATACACGAAATTGACGCCTTATCGTCGAAACCTATATCTTCATTCACCATGAATTTTTACCTAGTGAAAGCCGAAGCGATTGATTTCATTAAAATTTCCAAATTTGAGATTGATGTAAGTGTTTATTTCTTTTACTCTAAAGTATTCACCCAAAAAATTACTGAATGATAGCTTTAGTTTAAAACGAGTATTTCTCCGCGAAAAATGTGCAGTGGAATGGAAGGGATGTGTGCCTACAATACACATCCTGAAAATTTCAGAGTACATTGGACAGACGGTATTTAAGATTATCCAAGTATTGGGGATTCGGATGAAGAATAGAGGTTACTGTCCTTGTGTGGACTACGGATTATTTCTTGAGTCGCGAATCTTTCTGGAGGCGCTATTTTACGAATACTTTTATACCTTTTGGAACTATATTTTGTTCTTTGACCTTTTACTAAGGCAAATTCGCGGATGCCGTTCAAGTGTTTTAGCAAATTTGACCTTAGTTAATGAAATGTGTTCAATTTTCGTAGCCTGTGCTGAATAAATAATTTGTCTTTTCCCTCTCTCACCCTCACGAGAACTCTTAAGCAGCAAGAAAAGCAGAAATCCACTTCAGGGATTTAGGGAAGAACTCATCATCCATGTATCTCGGAATGAAGGAATCCCTTTTATTTCTAAAGGTATCCCGGGGGGGAGAGGATTCAAATTTCAGGCAGCACTCAATTCCTTGAAGAAGGGACTCTTCCTTCCACTCTCGTTAATTGTCGACGGGATGGGTGGCGGCGAAGGCGCTCTTCGTCGTCCCGGCTCCATCTTTCCCCTTCTCCTCCCTCTTCGTCCTCTTGTTAATAAGCTCGGAGTGTCTCCCACCCAACCAACCCACCCTCGCAAAACCTCCCCTTCTCCCCTCCCATCCCCCCGTCATCCTCCTCCCTCCCGCCCACCTGTTGAGCCGTCGGCGTCTGGAGGGGGGTGCCAAGGGAGCGGAGGAAATCTGAGAACGGAGTGTGTGTTGGGAGGGGAGTGGTTTGGGTTACTTCAAGGGTTGTGCGAATCGGTGAAGAGTGGATCGGATTTGCATGGTGGCTTCACTCCCCATGCCGGGCGTGGGACCCAGGTTCATATCCCGGTAGATACGGAGATTTTTTCAGATATTGCACGATCCCTTGCTTGACTGATTTGTCGAGGGCACTTCTGATAGCACAGGCGTTAATACATGGCACAATTATAACTGGCGTCTTCCTATATTTTCGGAATCATCATGAATGGTTTGCAATCCTTAGCAGTGGCGTAAATAGGAATATGCTTTGGGGGGATGGGATGGCCTGGGGTGGCGAACCTCCCTCCCCAGGTAGGGGTCAGGGAAAATTTTTGAAAAATGACACGACTGTAAATATATTTTACATCATTTTGGCCCTAAAAATTAACTTTTAGGGGATGCAGTTTATAAAGACCGAAACTAGACAAAAGTTTTAAATAACTTTTTCATTTCTCTGAGGCTTTGGGGGGTATCTATCCTCTCATCCCCCCATGCTTATGCCACTGATCCTAAGATTGGTTTGACGCAGCTCTCCACTCAATTCTTCTATTAGCCAATATTTTCACACCTCCGTATTTCTTCTCCTTCACATCCTTTTTTACCCGTTCCATATATTTAGTTTGAGGTTTTTCTCTCCCGTCATTGCTATTCACTTGTCCTTCGACGATTGTCTTAACCAGGTTTTCATGAGGCTTCTCTTCTCTCCTCCTCTTCTTAGGACTTCCTCATTACTAACTCGGTCGATCCATTTGATCCTCATCATTCTTCTGTTGCACCACATTTCGAAGGCCTCTATCCTTGCTTTCTCCGCTGCTGTCATTGTCCATGCCTCACTTCCATATAGGAGCATACTCCAAATGTAGGACCTGCACATAATACTCGAGTTACCTACGCAGAATACATTTTGAATATTTCTTGGAACACTTTCAATTCACATGGTGGGAACGAGGTCACTTGCTTAAAAGTTAAACCAATTTGATTTGTATACATGGAAATATATAATTATGGCAATTGGGTAAGATAATCATTGGGTACGGTAATCATTTGTTGAAGAAATATTTTGTAAAACCATGATTTTTCAATATTTCTTTTCTTTTATGAAGGAAAATAATTGTTTTTATATTTCGGGATCGGGGGGTCCGGACCCTTCGGAAACACGTGGCTACGCCTCTGCTGTACACGAAGCAAGGACATCCTCGTAGGTTCACTCTTCCAAGTCTCATATGAGCGTATTAAGTCGTTATTGCGTGCATGCTGCTCTCTTCAGACCACATTTTTCGATACACAATTTTGTATATTTCGCTATAATATTCGCTTGATCCTTGAAAACTTTCGAAATACGTGTCTCATTTTTTTCCAAGCTTTACCATAATGTATGAAAGTAAAATACCTACAAATAGTGAATTAGCCTATTGGAATTACGATTTCGGGTCAATGTAAAAATCTTCATTCTCATCCCTTGTGATTTCTCCGAAAGCGTTCCACAAATTTATTCAGTGCCTACTCTTCATTCCCTCTTCTAGATCTAGAAATCCTTCTACCCCTCATATCTTACCGTAATTGAGTGGGTCCACGTGAAGAGGCCGCTCTGATACAAAGAGCTCCTTCCTTCAACCCCTTCCTTGGGATTTTTAAAGCGACGGATTATCCGTGTACTCCTGGGTGCTTGGCGCCAAGAGTTTACAAAGGGTGGGAGCCTCCCCAGCTCTCTGGAAATGATATTACGGTAATTTGGTCGCCGTCCCTTCCCTCCAGCCAAGCAGAGACGCCTGTGGTCCAACACCCTACACTTCCCTTTGTGCCGTTACGCATCCCTCTCGTCACTTGTTTTACTTCTCGTTCTATTGAGGAAAGGGTTTCCCTCCACTTTAATACACCCTGAGGGTTCGCATCTTTAAGTGATCATCCATTCAAGATTTCCTTCTTTCACTAAACGCTTCCAAAAAAACATTCTCTTTCTCACCTATGACTGCTATGTCGTCAGCAAATCGCAACTTATAAATTCTTTCTCCGTTGATGGTTACCCCTGAAGCCTTCTCTTTGGTTTTATTTGTACCTTTTTGAATATAAACGTATAAGATTTCGTGGTAAAGTGCACATCAATGTCATACTCCACCCCTTATTAATGCTTCTTCAAAGTTGTGTCCAGATTTTACCACGTGTACTATTTATTGTTCAGCTATTTGGTTTTTATATAGGCTATGTGCAATTCTTTAGCCAGCGTAGAGCATTCTAATTTAATTCATAATTTTTTGCAATTAATTCCAATACACGTTGCCAAAATCCATCACCAAGTCAACTTTAATTATTGACGTCGGTTTTTTCTTCCCCCTTATCTTTTCTATCCAAGTATCTAACTAGTATCCCAGATAAAGGAGCGTTAATTTGGCAACTGATGCTGAATGGATGGTAATAAATTTGGATATAGCATTAGGTATATCATAGGCCACGTTAAATTTCCCTATGATTTTTATAGTAATATGTGATAATGAAATAGGTTGAAGTATTTGGGTTGGTTAGCAAAAGCTTCATTGGGTATAGCCACATATGGGAATTTATATTCGTTCGAATTATCTAATTGTTTGTGCCTTCAATAAAGTAGATGAGAATTTTCAATGAATAACTTACATTGTACTTATAAAAATATAAAATACTTTACCACAAACTACAAGTTACAAACATACCGTAAAGAATAGGTATTTGATCTTATCTTCTTTCGTGCATTACAGTTGAGACATCAGGGGGTAGATAAAACCATTGCTTTCGGCTAATAGCGAGCTGTGGAAGGAGTTTTGGATGATGATGTCCAATATTACTGCTTCTCTTGTGCCCTTGATTCCCCTGCATATGCACTGAAAATTAAAGAAAAAGCCGTTTTTATCATTTTTGCGGCGCCTCGTATCCCTTACTGTTGTGAGTAGGTGGCAAGGCGTGGGTTGCGGCGGGGGAGGCAAGCTTTGCCCGTTCCACCCCCGGGGGCTGGCGGGGGCGGAGAGGGGCGGGGGGGGGGAATACGCTCGGGAGAGGGGAGATCGATAAAGGGAGCAGAGGGGACGGACGCCGCTCACGTGGATATGTGGCGATGCCGTAGACGACGACGTCTTTCCACGCGTCAGCACCGCATTCAAACCACCTCCATTTTATTACTGCTCCGCTCACGACCGTCATCGACCATGCCCAAGCACACGAATATTAACTAAGAAAATCCCCAAGTCAGCTATCAAATGTATTGCCACCCTCCGCGCTTTTAAATGGGTTTGCAAAAGTCGCCACTCGCGTCTCTGTTGTACGAATTGATCCCAGTTTCACGGGAAAATAAGGTGTAATTAGGGTTGTTAAACGAATATATCGGTTGGTATTTATATATGATGACTTGATCTGTCAAATTCATAACTTTTTAACGTAAATCCTTGCAATTGCAAACATATTACTGCAAAATATGGGAAAAATTGGAATATCGCAATGCACTCATCACCGAGCTGTTGACATTTTTGAAAACTGATTAAAATGCATCCGAAGTGGCAACAGAAATCGGCGTTGTACGGGATGAAATTGGGCCTACTCTAAGTATGCAGTCCCCTCGGTTTTGGCGCTGTTGCTTTTTGTGGCACTTAAGACTAGTAAGGGGTGGTAATGGAAGGTGTAGGTGTGGGCAGCAATACAATGCCCTCTTTCCCAATAGCGAGACTCATGAGCGTATTGCGAAAAACGGTCGGAGAGGTTTTGGAGGACATGAAATTTATTGTGGTATGCCAGTACCTGGCTCTCCTTTGTTAGAGTTTTGAAAAGGAGAACCACTGCAGTGGGGAGACGGGGATTATTTGTGGCTTGCCTCTGTTTTTCTTCTGTATTGTGGGAAGGCAGTTTGTCGTTCGTTTACTGCGATCGAAGTGCGACTGCACAAAATGCCGACCTGCTGACACAAACTTAGTATATGTAGTAGATATTCGAGGGTGAGAAGCCAAGGGCCAAGTGATATTTTTCTAAACAGAGTTGGTTACAGAAATTGATAAAAGAAATGTACTACAACTTGGTGGTCAAGGCTTACAGTAAGGGTAATACGTTTCTGTTTTTTGCTTATGTCAAGTCGAAGATCGAATACACTGCTAAATATCTGGTTGATCTCGTTTTTTCTTTATCTTATTTCTGTATCCAACTGTGTTTCGGAAAGTTAAGTCTCTAGTACCCCTTCTCTTTTCATCCCCTCTTTATCAATTTTATGCCACCGGTATCGCTTTTATGTCTACCTATGTATGGTGATGTAAAAGCGTTTTCCATTTAAAACCTGTATTGGTAACACTACGAATTGATAAGAATTTTTGCCAAAAAATTACACTGTGCGTAAAAATTTGACTTCACCGCTAATCGAGAAAAATTATTTACTCGATTAATTATCTCCTTATGATATAAAATCAGCTGCCCTACCTTATTCAGTTGATGTAAAAGTGGCCTCATTATATCCTCACATCGAGTATAAAAAATTGATAACACTGAGAATTAATGAAAAGTTATGCCAAAAAATTACCCTCTGTTTCAATATTTGACATCAAGGTTAATAATAAATGGGAAACTATCCAATAAATTAGCTCCTAATGTAAAAGTAACTGGCCCACTAAAGCCATTCGTAGTTTTTATAGCATTGTACGAAAGTAGTTTTTAGAAACGGTTTCAAAATGATTTCTTCTTTTTGTATTTTTTTCAAAGGCTTGTGTAGATTTTTCTTATCGGTTTCATTTCAACGATTAATGACGGCGTATTATTGTTTGGTGAGCTGCGAAAGTGAAACATGGTCTATTCATGTGGAATAAGAGGAAATGTACTCCTTGGCGGATGTCGTGAAAATATCTTTAATGACCACTTGGTGATGATTCAGCGAGGAGAACTCATTGATGATATCACCATGGGGGAGATAAGCGTTCACTTCTGTGTCGATCGATGTGTACCGCAGCGGGAATAGCAATTGATGCGTTTCATAAGTTTTCTCGGTTGCTTTGTTTTTGAGCTAAAATTGAACTAATCTTCGGTATGAGAACACGGAAGTGACTTTGTTTGGAATTAGGTATAAAGCTTACGATTGAATTGAAATTGTACAACCTTGGTAACTTTTCACTGGAAAAATTTATTCGTACGACGCGTTTCGACGCTGAGGCGTCATTATCAAGTGTGATATTTGTGATAATATCAAGTGAAACGAATAAATTTTTCCAGTGAAAAGTTACCAAGGTTGTACAATTTCATTTCAATATGGATTTTCACAAAGTTAAAGCCGAATCAATTGAATTCAAGCTTATGATTGATTTTTTTAGGAAATAAAGAAATAAAACTTTGAAAGGTTCACTATTATTTTAATATGGGCACGACCCGGGTTTTGTAACGTGGTTACATCGTCAGGTGATTACCAAGTTACGAAAACGTGAGAACCACGTGAGAGAAAACGAGATAAATACATGAGAACCACTTTACGAAACCCGGATCGTGCCCATATTAAAATAATTGTGAACCATACAAAGTTTTATTTCTTTATTTCCGATATAGAGAGGTTTCACAAAGTAAAGCCTGAAGTTATCAGTTTGATTTTTTTGTACTCCGTGCAAATCTTTTGTTTGAGTTTTGTCTAAGAATGATAACCTTAGTGAGAGCTGAAGTCTATCGGTTATTTGCACCTGCCATCTTGGTGGTATCCTTTTAACATCTAGAATAAATGTTGCATGTAGTGTAGTGCATGTTGGGTAAAATATCCCCCACCGAACACCGTAGAGGAGGATGCTAGGATATTATGCCCACCTAGGTAGACACGTGTCGTGCATGATTGCTTGTGTTATGCATGTTGAAGTAAATTTTGTCCAACACCCTGAATGTGATTTACAATCAAGGCCACAATGTATACAGGAAGTCCCCTTTTTCTTGACCACCCGAAATAACTTTTTGTCCACATGTAAATTCAAAAATGTGTCAAGCAAATGTCCATAAGTGTCAGGAGGACATTAATTATAACGATTGCCTTCCACGTAGCTTTGTTATTTACAAAGATATGAACAGCGGTTTGTCTGTTATAAATGGCACCCTATATTTTTTATTCGGCAATTCATTTCCTCTGCTAGAGACATATTCAAAAATGTTGCACAGTTGACCATTAACATAAACACAGTGTTATGAAAAATGACTGACTCACTAGCGCTTAGTGCAGGAAGCGGGCATTGGAACTGCTCCACTTTCTGACGTTGAGAGTGAACAAATAAAAACATAGTAAAATGCACACCAGTCATTCATAAAAAATATAGGGCGCCATTTAAAAAAGACATACCGCTGTTCATATCTTTGTAAATAACAAAGCTACAAGGAAGGCAGTCATGCTGATTAATGTCCCCCTGACGGCTAATGGACATTTGCTTGACACATTTTTGAATTTGCATCTGGACAAAAAAGTTATTTCGGGTGGTCAAGATAAATGGGACACCCTGTATAATAGACACTTGAGCGTGTATTTCCTTCCGTGAAAACGATAACGATTTTTCGCCGTGACGGTCTAGAGTAGCCGTTGTGGCTACATATAATGTTATATTTTATATATTAGCCTTCGTGGCTGTATAATTTTGTGCTTCCTTGTTGGTTTTTGGTCAATCCAGTTGATGAAGTATGCCGCTTGTCCCAATTTCCCGATTTTGAGACATGTCCCAATGTGCGGCCTCCGCGGCGAATGCTTGTAATATTCCTGCGTTGAAATGTATCCTTCAGTGTTCGGTCGTTCTTTGCATTTTTAACCGTTGATCGTATGTTCCTTTGCAGGGGTTTGATCGGCGGGCGTTGGTCTCTCCGTGGACTGGCCCTGGCCGCAGGGTGCAGTCGCAGCGATGCCCCTGGAAGAGGGCGAGGCGCCGGGGGCCACCCCTGGCAGCACCAAAAGGGTCAAGATCCGCGACGTCAACGCCCACCTGGCGTGTGTGCTGTGCAGCGGATACCTCGTCGACGCGACCACCATCATAGAGTGCATGCACTCCTGTGAGTATACTCCTACTTCACCATTCTCTCTTTCCATGTCCTTAATTCTTCGTATGCGCGTGGAGTCTTTTAAGACTCCAAGGCAGTAGCGTAACTATGGAGAGGGTTGAGGGCGATAGATCCCCCCTCCAAAGCCTCAGAGAAATTTAAAAAATATTTTAAACTATTGTCCAGTTTTGACTTAAAATTACTGCATTTACTCAAAGTGAAATTTTAAATGCCAAAATGAATTTCCAGGCACGTAATTTTTCAAAAATTTTCCCGGACCCCCTGTTGCTCGGAGGGGGGTCCTCACCCCCAGACCCTCGCATACCCCCCTAAGCATATTCTTAGTTACGCCACTACTTCAAGGGATTTGCAAATGAAGTGTTTTATACCATAGGTCTAAATTGCTACCTCCCTCAGGGTTTTCAACATAATTAGCCGCCGTGTCTTATCTGATCTGATGTTTCTATGCAGATACTTTGCAGTTACCATGAAAACGGTTGTTCCCTGGTATCCAGCCTTTTCGACTTTTTATTTAACACTCTTGATTTTTTGGGACATTAAATAAATAAGGTTGGACAAAAATGTGCCATTTTAATTATCTGAATCAATTAATCTCAAAATGGGTATGATTGCGCTAAGGTATCGTTGACATTCGCTCCAATCTCTCGTTTTATTATGGTCATTGATTCTGAATTCCTAAATTTCTTAATCGATTATGACAATATCGCTAGACTTTCGTTTGAGTTTACACACGTCTCCTTTACTCGCTCGAAAAAGAATTGCTTCTCGGACTCCACCCTTTAAATTATCCCTGGTTATTGTTTCAAAAGCAGTGAACTATAAATTTTGATCTGGCGAGGAATTTGACGAATGATTTGACTGTCTGATTCAAAGATTTAGGTATTTTTATTAGTTGTTTAAAATTCCTTTCGGTTAATGCAGTAACATTTGGTAATTATAAGAAAAATCAGTAGCCATTATTCATAAAATAACGGGCGATAAAAACTTTTTCTGATCTTTTCCAATTTTTATGCCCAAATTTTGTGTCCTTCTACCGCTCTAATTTCTCTTTCATTTTCTGAATTTTCTACTATTTCAAAAGAACAACATTGAAAGTGGTATAAATATAAACTTATTTGTCCTCATCATTTGTTTCTTTAGCCCTGAATAAAAATTAAGTTGGGCCGCAACCGATTCTCGACTCCTCCTCGTTGTCATGTGAAAGGATGAATGCGTGAGAAAGCGCGGAAAATGCATGGCGACTCGAAAAGTCACGTTTATTTTCCCCTTATCCCTCCCATTTTCTTTTATTATTCGTAAATTTCAACTTTTAAAGCGTTGTAAATATAATTTTTTGCCCTCATAATTTATCCACTCTAAAACGTGATGTGTGGTTGGTGATTTGGTGTTTGCCTCAGCCATTTCTTTAATACTTAATAACCATGAATTTGGGACGCAACCAATTCTCGTCCCCTTCACATTATTATTCCTTAGCACAAGTGTATCAGAAAGCGTGGAAAATTCAAGGCGACTCGAAAAGCCACGCACATACATTTTTTCACGTATCCCTTCCATTTGGGGATCGGGTTGGTCTGGTGGCTAGATTGTTGGCTTCCCACCCGGCGGGCTCGGGCTCAAATCCCGGCGGTGGCAGAGAATTTTCAGAGACTTCCCAATCGCTGCTCGACTCTTGTATAGAGAACATGTCAAGCGCAACATTCCGTCCGTCGGATGGGACGTCAAGCCGTGGTCCCCTTGGCGTCTTTCGTTAAGAGCAGGCTAATGCCGACGCCGGGTTTCTCTGCACCCTTCCCTCCATACCCTTCCCTCATGGCGCAAATGACCTCAGCTGTCGTTAGTATGGTATGGTTTTTTGGAGGAGGCGACCGACAGCTGAGGTCATTTGCGCCATGAGGGAAGGGTATGGAAGGAAGGGTGGAGAGAAACCCGGCGTCGGCATTAGCCTGATCTTAACGAAAGGCGCCAAGGGGACCACGGCTTAACGTCCTATCCGACGGGCGGAGTGTTGCGCTTTAAATGTACTCCACACAACATTCTAGCAGGGGTCGGGCAGTCTCTGAAAATTCTCTGCCACTGCCGGGATTTGAACCCGAGCCCGCCGGGTGGGATGCCAACACTCTAGCCACCACACCAACCTGATCCCCTCTCTCAGCTGTCGGTCGCCACCTCCTAATACCATACCATACATTCCATTTTTCTACTTTTATTCGTATATAACAACTTTGAATGCTGTACAAGTACAATTTTAATACTTATAATTACTGCACTTATAATTAATCCACTCGAAAACGTGATGTGTTTGAGTTGGGTGTTAGCCTCACCATATCTATAACACTTAATAACCATGAAGTTGGGACGCCACCAATTCTCGTCTCCCCCACATTGCTATTTGAAAGGATAAGTGTAGGTATCAGAAAGCGTGGAAAATTCATGACGACTCAAAAGGCTGCATGCATTTTGCCTCCTTTTTATCCCTCCCCATTCCTCCCCCCCACTTACCATTTTATCGCATATGAGCGAATAAAATCGATAGCATTGGCGCGGGGATATTCGACGTGGCTCTCTCTCCGCGGACGAAACGGGAGTAGAGGGTGGGGGCAGTCCTTATTTCGAGAGGATGAGGCGGAGGTGTTTCGAGTTCTTCTTCTCTGTGGGTGCTTGAAATATTCATGGGATCTGCCGGCGTAAGCCCATCGAATAGCGGGTCAAACGAGGGAGGAACGTCACCGCCGCGTCAAAAGGTTAACGGAAGTGAGGCCTCCACGTACTTTATATTTCAACGGGAGAGCTCGAATTGAAATGAGGCGACGTGTTTGGGTAGCCTTTTAACTCCCTTTCCCTCCGGGTTTAGACCGCTGACATTACAGTGGACGAATCGCCATTCGGTTTCCTGATGTATGCCCATGTAAACCCACCGCGCGTTTAGATGGGTTTATATGAGTCGCCATCCGTGTCGCTGGCAGGCAATGCGATACGAATTTGACGTAGAAATTAGCAATGATGGGGGCTTCAGGTTTCTTCATTTGAGTCCGCCCGCGTCACAGTTTAAAATTTCCGCGAATGGGTTCGTCTCCGCTGTTGTGGTAGTATGCCGTGGTAACTTTTGTTATGCTGAGGGGTCTGGGGGGTATGGAATACCCGGTTTGGTAAGCGGTTGTTGCCGGGGCCCTCCCCCAGAAAATGTTTAGGATAAATGGTTCAAAATGGTGAGTTTTGCGGCTTTACCATAAGTAATATTAATCCAATTAAGTAAAATTGATTAACCTTAAAATTTTCTCTGAGCTCTGGAAGGGGTGAGTTTACCCCCAAACCCTCCCCCCTCGCTGTGCCACTGAATTTAACCACCATCCTAAAGAAAAGCTGTCTAATTTTTAACCCAACTCACAACTGCATGTACCTACCTTGTTCTATCCCTAAGTCTTTTGTACCCAATCTAGGTTAGTAAGTATATGATGATCTACCCAATTGGATGTCTAATTAGATAGATTACCATGTACTCTGACTGAGGTTTTTTTTCCTTTATTTGGATGGATTTTGTTTTTTATCGAGGCGTCCTTTTTCCTGTATCGTTTGAGAAATAATGGAAGGTGAAACGTTAAACGGTCTCCGGTTTATTATCTATGTTCTCAAATTAAACAGCCTTGAGTAATCGATTGTTTTCATATTAGTAACATGGCAAGCTGTTCTCCTAGAAGCTCCATTCGTCTTTTTATACGTAAATTCTATAAGTTTATGCTTACGCACGCTAAAATTGCTGTAAAACTTGCCTTTTTCTCCTGCAAAATAATTTGGGAAACATTATCAGAAATCTCTGAATATATAATACCGTTGCCTCTGTAAAATGATGTTTGTACTTCTCCTAGTCCGCAGTAAGACGATGCTTGTCCGATGTCCCGTTTTATTTGAATCGTAAACCTAACGGGTTGAACATGAGGGCTGATAACAAATTGAGGATGTTTTTTGGCGCGACAAAGTGAAGTCATTAGAGCGCGCCATTTATTGATTTTGTCGTTTTCGGAGCATGCTGTGCCCAACTAAAATCTATGCCTACTTAGGGGGTCAAGGGTTTTTTCTGGGGGTGAGGGGCTCAAGGGTCTGGCAGGCAAACTATCGTCTCAAACTTGAAATTAAAAGCAAGATAAAACAGTTACTGTACGAAATATTTTCTTTATTTCATTATTAAATTAAATGATTGAGGCACCATAATACACAAACCTAAACGAAGGTAATGATAGCCATATTAAAATTTTTGTCTATGCGTCTGGCGGTGCCACGGGCCCTCCCTCTAAATCCGCCTATGTATGGGGTAGTATCTAGGTATAAAACTCTATGGGGGTAGTATCGAGATGCGTAGACTTTTCGTGTAAGACTGGTATTACTTTTACTGTAAATCGTTATTAATCTGGGAGCGTCGACCGGCTGCCTTTGTGATTGGCAAGCGTGCAGTGAGCGCGTTGTCGAAGAAGAGCAGACGGTCAGGCGTAGAGGTCGAGAGTCTTTTGTCTGCTTTCGTATGGACGGGTGAGGGGGGGGGGGGGGGAGGTAGGCGTGCATGCATAATGCGGTCGCTCGTTGAAGTGAGTGACGCGGAAGTCGACGTCGCCCTCCAAGGGCACTGCGGCTGGCTCTCGTCTTCTGTCTGGTCGGTGTTGGCACATCGCGCTCCATGGAATACGCGCCACATACCCGATCTCTCGAAGAGGCTTTCACCTCTCGCAGCGCCGACAGTGAAAAAGTCTTGGACGCGAATACACTGGGTTTTCGAAGTCGTGAGTGCGAGTGATGCTGAAAATTCCGCGCCACTTGGCCTCCTCGATTTTGACGAGTGAAAATGTTTATGGATTCGTATATTTTTTGCATCTTCCCCATGATCACGAATATTGCGAAAGAGGGTCCTCAAGTCTGCCTCTAAATATTTTGTCGACAACCTCGCATTTAAATTGGTTTAAAAAAAAATAGTCGCCGCTGGAGTCGCTGACGGTCAAAGTGATCCAACTTTCACGTGGAAATAAGGTGTACTTAGGGGTGTCTATCAAAATTGAAATTCACGATGATGTTGTTTACCGAATTCATTACTCTTCAATGCTATTCCTCACGTTTGCAAACACCGTGCTGCAAAATAGTGGAAAAAAGTGGATCGCACTGCTCTCGTCACCGCGGCGCGTATATTTTTGAAAACCGATTAAAATGCGACTGAAGTGGCAGCAGATATCAATCAGCCTTCCATGGAATGGATTTGGACGTCCTCTGTGCAATCCCCTTGACGCGAGTACAAACGAGGTGCGTTTGGAAAATTACGGGTATTTTTAAATTGCGAGGGCTTGAAGTTTGAAAAGTCCGAAATTTTTTAATGTTGGTGTACGTACGTACCTACCCCCGAAACATGATCAAATTTTCAGCTGTATTCATTATTTCATTTGTCTGTTGCAGCTGCAAAGGTTAGACGTGTTTTTACGAGCTCGGCAATTTTCGGCTCACACTGTATTGCTTGTTTGTGTATTAATGGCCTCAAATTTATTATTTAAATTAATTATTTTGCGTGCTGTGAGCGTAATATTACGGCGCGTGAAACCCTAAGATTTGTTTCTGCAGGCGTAATTCTACGCCATCCGTCTTTTGAAAAATCCAAATATAAATCGTAAGAGAAACCGAAATTTGCCACTTTTAAAAACTTGAGTCTAACCTCTAAATAAACAAAAAACAAAAGCAAAATTCTTTCTTTAAAATGATACTTAACACCTATCCCTCGCAGCAAAGGTTGATTGTTTAGAAATTTCAAGGTATTGAAAATGACCGGCACTGGACACTTCATTTTCAATATGTCGACACGTTAGTGAATAGCGTAAAACAAGCTTATCTGTATTATGCCACATTCTAGGCTTGTATTCATCAATAATATAATCATTGCTGCTTTCGTGCTACATAAAGACCAACCTGTGCTTCTCTTTCGAGATATCCTTTGTGGGTCCAAAATTTTTGAAAGTAAGCCCAAAAAAAAAATTACTTAATAAGTCTATATTTCGTCTTCATTAGCGCTGAAATATGTATTCCTCGGAAATGCCAATCATTTTAAAAGAAAATGCATACAATATAAAATGGTCTTACGTTAATAGTGCTACGAAAATCGTTACTTATTGCGATTGTTTGCATCGATGCTTTCCTTCTTAATTGTGAACCTCAACGTAGTGTGACACGTCCCCGAGGTTCAAAACAAGCTGTAGGTAGGTATGCGTGCCTAAAAAATATTTTTCTAGATATATCACCGCAAAATATAGAAAAATTTCTATATGTAACACTTAAAAAAACGTTTCTCTGATATGTTTTGAAGATTAGCTTTTCATGTGGCATTCACATATATTATCACGCTGCATTAGTGTACCTACTACTTAGTTCCCAAATTAATTCGTGAGACAAATTTTAAGAGGACATTATCTCCAAAAAAAAATCTATCAAATGCAATTACTATCCCATTCCCTATACCGTGCATTTATTTACGTAAAAAATCTACTTGTACAATTAAAGAAAGAATTCCATAAAGCAGACTACCAAAGAGCTCATAAAAATACTCAGCACAAACATTTATTCATGAAAATTTCGATAAGATATCGAAAACCCCTAAATTTTCAGAGGAATAATGTAATGTTAATTAAATAAAAAAATAAAATCGCAAGCCACGATTGTTAATATGTTTCATCGGACAAACATTTCTATACCTAAATAATCACTACACAGATCGTCTTTCTAAAGTAACGTAGAATCCTGTGCACTTTTGTACCATGCTACTAATAATAACCACACTTTCGATTTTGATGTCTCCGAAATTTTAGATATCTACAGATTAAAAGTTGTCAAAAAGGTTATTTGAAGGAATGGTTTAAAAAATCACACTCATAAAATCTCTCATCTTTTTATGATATAATTATTGAGAATTTAAATAAATACCCGAAATGTTGGTTTATACTTTTTTTGTTATAAAAGACCTGGGTCCAACATTCTTTTGTTTGAAATAAACTAAAATACAAATACAGTGGCGTAACTATGGGGGGATGAGAGGGGATAGATACCTCCCCAAAGCCTCTGAGAAATAAAAAAATATTGAAAACATTTGTCTAGTTTTGAGCTTTAATAACTGCATCTGCTTAAAGTTAAATTGTTAGTGCAAAAATTATGTAAAATGTATATCCATACATGTCATTTTTCAAAACTTTCCCCGGAAAAGTTGCCTGGGGGATGAGGAGTCGCAACCCCAAGGAATATTCCTAGTTACGCCACTGTTAAAATATATCCGCGGAGCTGTACAGGTTTACTCCTCGTGACAGGTGGGCTATGGTGTATCCGTATTTCAGCTGGTTCGTTTTTCTCTTCTCCAATTGTTTAGTATCAACCGAGAATCCTTTCTATCTTTAATGCGCTTGGGAAGCCTAAGATCCTCCGGAATTTTCCTGTACCTACCATTGTCACAGTCTAGGCCATGTCTCTTATATTTGCTCTTGTCTATCGTTAAGTGTAAACTTACCGTGGTTCCATATTGATGTATCATCAACGTTCTAGACGTAATGTCTGTCTTTTATGAAACTGCAACCAATCTAGAGCTTGTAGAATCTGAGTTTTTCCCGGCGTATGCTCTGCAGGAATATTTCTCGGGTGTCCCACCGGGTGTCGTATCGGGTTGTAGTTCCCAACGTTTCCATGACTAAGTCCGTCGTCGTCATCAGGGGTTAGTGATACCATTAACACTAACCACTACCACTAGCACTAACCCCTGATGACGATGACGGACTTAGTCATGGAAACGTTGGGAACTACAACCCGATACGACACCCGGTGGGAAACCCGAGAAATATTCCTGCAAATCTAGAGCTTGCTTGTAGCCTTGGGGTCTCATCCCTGCATTGGCTTTAGAAACCTATATTTCTAAATATCTGAAATAAGATGGGAGTCTATCCGCCCCAAACCGCAAGTAAATGCCGCATATCTAGCGAAATATTAGATAAGTGCTGCTATTTTATTAGATAGCTGCTATTTTTTGCTCACTTTTTTACCTCACTCGATCGTGTTAATGGGGGCTTCACTTTTCAGAATTTCATAACATCCATTCAATTTAAATTCTGACCCATGGATCGCATGGTAGGTATGCTGTTTATTCCATGACACTTACCGACCTACCCCGCTACCTAATTTGTACCATTTCGGACTGTATTAAGTCACAATACCTACGTACCATGAATTGGGAAACTGAGTGTAGTTACATATTTCTTCGGAATGATCGGTGTCGCCGTACATCCCTACCTGCCTTGCTGATCATTCCTAAAACTGGGTTGCTAGTAGTGCTGTAAAAATGAATGGTAAAAACTTTATCTCCAGCGAAATGCCATTTACAGACTACCCCTAAATTTGCCTCAATGGCGTTTCACACAGTATCTGTTTTAGCAAAAAATGAAGACGATACTTCCGCGTACCGAGTTCTAAGTCCTTTATATTGTTTGGGGAAAGACGAATTCCTATAACTATCCTTTCTGCAAAATATATCACTTAAATTATCATTTCTTTCGGACCTATAAATGTAGTGAGGTTGTAAGATGATGATGTTCTTCGTATCGCTGTGAAAGCTCTATCTATTCTTCATTACTGAAGCAGTTGCCTTGCATATAGCCTCAGATTCCCATGCGTCTCCCATCCTACTTTCCTTTTAAAAGTCTTTTGTTAGCTGATAGTAGTTTTGACGAATCGCGCAGTTTTCCATTTTATTTTAACAAGTTCGCTTTCTGCGCTGGATCGCATTTGCTCGCGCCGTATTCATGGTGGATGTTAGATGAGGATCAAATGGATCGACCGTGTAAACAATGAGGTAGCCCCAAGAAGAATAGGAGAGAAGGTAAAAGTTTGAAAGTTAGAGAAGATAAAACCTCAAAAGCCATGAAAACCTTGAAAACAAGACGGAATTACCTTATATGCCATATCCTGAGACAAGATGGTCTGATGAACACCATCGTCGAGGGCAAGTAGGTGGCAAGAGCGGGGAAGGAAGAGTTCGAGTTATATACGGGGAAAAGGTACAGAAGAATGTGAAAGAGAATAAATATGTAGGTGATAAAAGATTAGATGATGGGAGTTTGAGTGGAGAGCTGCGTCAAACCAATCTTAGGATTGTTGACCAGTGATGATGATAGAGATGAAACGGGTATCGTGTAGAAGAAGTAAGCGGAATCTCTCATTTTGAATAAGTTTCCCTCTTCAACGGTCCACCAAGTGGGCATTGTTGTGTCGAGACTCGTTTCAAATTCTCTACCGTTGGAATCAAGTGCGAGGGGGCACTTGCGGGGCAATGAACCCGGTTGAGCTGGATGGGGGGCACGCTCTCTTTGCTCTTTACGGGGCAGCAGCCCCTCTCCCTTCCCCCCTTCCTTTGGGCCCCCGCTTCCCCTCCGCCGCCCGGATAGTTGGCCGGGATTGGTGTGTCCTTCGTAGTGCGGGGACGAATGGGAGGGGAGGGCCGAGGAGGGGAGGGAGAGGGCGGGAGGCGAGTGGCTGGCTCCATCTCCTCCTCGACCGACGCGTCCTCCTGCGGCGTCATGCGGCGGCGTGCTATGGAGGCCGGCGTCGAACCGGCGCTAAGCGCGAGAGGGGAGGTCTTTCCTTCCGCGCACTCGCTTGCAGAAGCCGTCTAAATCCATTCCCGTCTTGCCCAGACGATCGGGAAATGATGTGACGATGTCAACGCTCAGAGACGATGGTTCGAGTGTACTGCTGGGGTTGGGAAAACGAATCTGTGAACGGAATTGTGTCGGTTTCTCAACTAAATTTGTAGAAGTCCGCCGTGAAATCTGGAGAAACCTTTACTTATCCATTATTTTATTCATGATGATTACTCGTTACGACTTGTAGGTTACCGTCGAACTATAATACTTTTCCCAGTAAGTTCAGGCGTGGTATAGTGAAAGTTCGACGTATTGAAAAGTAATCATTTTTCCACAGTAATTTATGGTACGACAGGTTTCGGTTCAGAACACTTGCACCTACTTATTCTTAGTATACCAGATGATGGGTAAGTAAGCAGAAGCGCGTCGTACGCATTAAATAATTATGTGAAGGTCTACTTCTGCATTTCGTTTCAATGTTTTTCCCCGTAGCAGAATGTAACAGGTAACCCATGCGAATAAAAGTGTAAAAATATACCATTTTACTCAGTTTTAGTGAACGTTGATGCTTTGCATGTACCCTTTTTGCGAAATGATCCGATGATTTCGACGCATTACGATGATGGACGAGGTCTCTACTGACTCAGAGAAGACGAACTCAATGTGCCAAATTGTTGGGTGCTTAACTAATTTGTGGAAGTCCGGTATTGAATATGAAGAGACGTGTTCGTTTCCTTTCTTTTATTCGGGCTCATAACGGATTGCGACCTATAAGTTAATGTCAGATATCGTCTCTGTTTCTCAGAAAAAGGACCCATTCGGCAACCTCTGTTTATAAAATGCTTTAAAAAATACCATTTTACGGCGAGTCCTTTTTCTCTAAATTCTCTGAGTGCATTCCATTCTATAATCTTGTTCTTTTTTCGTCCGACGCGACGATTGCGAAATGATCTGACGATTGATTGTCGTGTAAGTGGTTGAGGTTTCTATTGGGGAAAGTTTTCCCTTCTGAGCGCTTGCGTGCACAAGCCGTGAAATGCCTTTCCTTTTTGCTAATTAGTTTTTAGCTTGTGCAAGATGGGAATTAGCTTACTTAGATGTGGCGATTATAGTGTGCTTTATTACGGGTTAAGGCCTACACTGGGGAAGGGAACACAAACCCTTCGGCAATAGAGGATGCTTTGGAACCACCCTCGTGTATACCCATCGCGGAATCACAGGAAATATTGATTTTTCCGCCCCTTTGTTCAGTATTACCGGTTGCGGAATATATATCATCATGAAATCTCTCCGTGCGCCACTAACGGTCTTCAGCCCATAAGAACCATTAATGGAATTGTGGAATAGCGGAAGTTCATTTTCATTTGCAAGGGGAAGGAACGATTGATTGAGTGAAAGTTATTCTAATATTATTAATAATAAACTAAAACGTAATTGCGAAGAAAAGCCGCTGCTTAGAAAACTATCGCGATAGGAACACGTTGCCTTCAATATACATGAGACCGTCGTGGCATTTTCAATTTTTAAAATGATACATCCATACATACTTTTCAAAATAATTTTGCTCGTAACTTCGCATGGTCGTAAGTCGGGCGATCGTTAGTCAGGGAGTACCTGTGTTCCTCTGCTAAGTTTTTTATTTACTTTAATCATCTTCGCCGGGGATGAAACAGGATCTGGCGTCCTAATTGTACTGCGTCGGTAGTGCTGATATAAGTAGCTCTCTCTTCTACTCAATTTAGTAAGATATTATCCTCTCATTGAACCGTGTACCGACTTTATTTTAGTATGTATTTCTGTTTATTAGGGCAATATTTAGCGAGTAGACGGTTGGTTACGCCAGTTAATTTTGTACTATGAGAGAAAAACGTTTCCCGTCAAAGTTTTTGGCAACACTATCGAACTTTCTTTCTTCCTGATTGCATTCTGTCCTCGGCATAAAAATGGACAGGGAATTGAAGATACTATGCCCCTATATTCATTGCTCAAAGTCAGATACAGAGTGTCGGCAGTTTGCCTCCTCATAGGGTTATTGTCGCTGCTCTCGTGGATGGTGGAGCATTATAAAATTAGTATTCAATACCTTAAAAATATTCTACACAGCCCCCTTCCCTTAATTATTCTCATTTTTCCTCTTCGCTCTCCATTTTCTTCATATCTAGCAACCTCTGCCCATGCGCTCATGCGTCTTTCAGAAACAGTGGAGTTCACACTTGCCGGGCGTCATAGGGAATACAGCCATAACTTGTTCTTGCGTCAAGATGTGGTGGATATTTCGCGTCCAATTTTTGAACGGTAAAAAGAGGTGGAAATGTGACTTCATTGAACAACCCTCGTCGTGATTTTGGTCCAAGAAAAGCATGCAATCGGGTATGAAAATGATTTACTCGCAGACCGAATACTGGGGGAACAAACATTGTCGGATTGCTTTTTTACCTCATATTTCCAGCAGAGCTTTATCTTTAAAATAATTTTGATGTTAACTTAGGATGGTCGGATTTACCCGTAATTATCCTTACCCAGTCGTTTTGATAAAATCAGAATAGGTAATGTCTCGCAGAAATGGCCGGGCCGACTGCGCGTTGCAACTAGCTGTTCCGATGAACGCAAAACTTCCCCAAGCGGCCTATTTACAAAGGAATATGATTAAAATGGCGCATGTTTATGGCGCATGTCGGTGTAGAGTGATGTTTGTTAGAAAGAGAAACTTGAATCTAAATTTTTTCTAAGTTCAGAATTGATTGATCAGAATAAACTTATTAAATTAACAATTGGAAAAGTTAGAAAATATATTTTCCATTTTTTATGTTGCCATTCTGGTAATTCTATTTTGGATTTCTTTTTTTTCTAACTTTCATTTGAAAAGAAGAATTTACCACTGAGTAAATGTGCTGAGCCCAAGGCTAAACTGTTGTTAATCGATTCTCGATGGTGGGCTTAGGTATATTTTCTCTTGTGATCTCAAGCCGTATCTTTCACGAATAGGGACTGTGCCTTCCCCTCTCCGCCTTCTTCTCCCTCCCCTCCGACGCCAATAGGGCGAGCGGCTCGGTAGGGGAGTGGCCTCCAGTGGGCGGAGGGGAGGGGGAGCGAGGACGAACGAAAGCGGCGGGGAGGGCCGGGGGGCTGCGACGCTCTCTCCGGATTGGTCCACAGGCACACTCCTCGGATCTTATACTCTCCCGCTCTCGTCGTAATTCGAATCTCCTGCCGCAGTGGGGCAAAATGGGACACCACCGGAGGAGCGGCAGGCGGGCGGCCTCGTATCTTGCCTCCCTTGAGGCAGTCAGTCACGTTGCAGACGCTCTTGGGAAGGACTTGCCTTACTAGCGTCCTTAGACCATGGTCTAACCTAGCGTCTGAAAACAGACGTTACACAAATTGTTGAGGATTGAAACAACTCAGTAATAGCTTTGTGGGCATATAGTATATTTATGTTTGGGCTCTCAAGTCGTCTGCGCAGTAGGTCTATAAAGCTGCTACCTACATTGAAGAATCCAAATCCACGGGGAGTATGGAAAATGGAAGACGTTAGCATTTTGAATAATTTTATTTAGACGTTTCATTCATTGCCACATCGCCGAAAACAGCGTTATTTGGCCTTTCTATCGGGGTTTTCGTAACGTTTAACTATGGAACACACAAAAACATCCATGCCCTGGATAGGGACAACCTACCCAAGCGGGACTCGTGATCCACACGGTTTGGCAAGGGAGGACTTGACCCCGCAGCCACCGAGGTCTGTTCGTTATTGAAATGCAGAGAACATTCCTTCGTGAAAATTATGTGGAGTGGAATTTAAGAACCAATCTAATTATACTTTATTTTAATAAAGGCTGTTGTCTGATTTTATCTACCAGAACCATCAGACCAATCACGTGATCTCGGATTTTGCCTTTTTTAATCTCAGTTGCACGTAGCTTACCTACTCTTATTCATCTATACCGCGAAGAATAACATCAGCCTGCATTTGCGGTTATGGCCGTTGGTTATCTTGCTTTGCCAAGTGTCAAGATACCCGGGTTAGGTTTATCGCAGTACTTAAGCCAATTGTCCTATCATTCTGTCTTATTATATTTACATATTTCTACTCGCTTCAAAATTCTTTGCCTGTAATGCTCATTCTTCGATTTACCTTGCTGCTCATCCCATTCACTTGTAATTTTCTAATTATATTCAATGGACAATCGTGTGCAATAATGTGGACGATGTAATTGTGTCTTGTTTTAATCAGCATCATCAGAGGACTTCCCTGTTAAACATGCATTTCACTTAAGATTTCAGTGGAACCTCCTTCGTGATATTTTCGTTACAACATCAGATTAAAACGCGCGCTCATAAGTAGTACGTGGAGCTAGCATGCGAAAATTGCACGTATACGACGTATTTTAAAGTTAATAAATGACGGTACTAGTGCTTCCATACCAGTGTGAGTTGATTCTTTATGATTAAGACCTCGCGAATTTTTTTTTGTGATCGCCAAGGAACCAGATGCTCACGCTTTGCGGAACTATTTTTATGAAAATGAGGATAAAGATGGTTTTTATTGGCAATTGTTTAATTGTTGCGTCGTGTGTGTTTAAACGAATGTAACAATGCTGTTGACGGGTTCTTACTTGGCCTGTCAGGGGTGAGTGACAAAATGGTTTCTTGAATGGTGCTGATTTTTTAGAGGTATGTGCTTTAGCGATAATTGCAGACAAGTATCGCACACGTATCTATTACGGAACCCTCCGTAAAGGTGTTTTGATGACTTTTTTTCATTTAGCGTCGAAATTCGTTTTCCTAAACAGAGCTAAATGTTTCAACAAAACTGTATTGATATCTTTTCCTGTAACGCACATTCTATGTAAAACATGTGCGCCCATTCCGAATTTTTGTAGCAGGGTCACCATGATTTTTTTGTGACGGATAGCTTATTGAAAAGTAAAAACTGAGTGATCAGAGAGGGATTGTCGACTAAGCAAATAGAACGGGAAAGAAGAAGAATAGTTGGTGCCGTGACACTCTTTGAAACGGCTACATCCTCCATGCCAAAATATTTTTTATAAAGTTCCCTAACGCCATCCTGTCGAACCTCCAGGAGGACCAATGACCTTAATTTCTCAAAGCTGTTTGGATAGCTCTCGGTCTTCACGAGTCCTTTTTTAATATTAACTTTCTGTGGACTGCCTGCGAAAACCCCTTCCGGAATCTTGACGATGCATAGCCGCAGTTCGCGCTAACGCTTCGTGGTTCCGCTTCCGCTCGCACTTCCGCGCCATCTCGCCGTTAGTTCCCGCCGCCGCAACAGCCCCGCCAACCGCCGTTAACCGCGCGCCCTCCCGCCGGCATTGCGACGGACGCCAAGCTCGCTCGCTCCCCAACGGTCGAACCGATATCGCTCCGCGCGGTGGAAACCAAGATGGCGAGGACGCGTCGCCGCTTGGGCTGTTTCGCTTTCGCCTCGGAGCTGCTCCTTGCGGCGGTGGACCGTGGATCATGGCGAGGGACGCTCCGACCGACGTTCGAAGGCCGTATTTGGTGCTCGTCCGCGCGCGTGCCGCTCTCCGCGAGCAGTAGAGGAGCCACCGCAACGGTCAAAGGATCAGGCGAGCATAAAACGCAAAGGAGGTGACTAGAATCGGATCTCAGTCGAGAGAGACCAACGCTGCGGCGTCCCCTTCGCCTTCCTCCCAACAGGCAAATCAATGAAGTGCCGCAGTGCGCATGCGCGAATGTTCGCTCGGTGGGGGAGAAGGGAGTGGAATACATCGACCTCCTTTGCCCGAGAAGAGCATGGCCTCCATCGCGTCTTCGTTCGCCGTGACGAGTCTCCAGGCCGCGCGTAGGGCTGCCGAGCAATCGATCGCGTCGCTGTCTCGGTTGGCGTCCCTGGCTCTTCAGCTCGATCGCCAGAGGTCCTCGCAATCGCTCCATGTCGCTAAGGCCTTGGAGTGAGGCATCGACCACTTACAACACTACAGCGTGGGTTTCGATGTTTTTTCGCATTATGGTTGAATTGCTGGGCCAAATTGCTGATTTGAGGATAGTAGTTGCGTGGTGGTATGACTTCAATGAATGCTCACGGTCAAAGCAGTTTTGAACGGGTTCAGTTTAATAATGAATACTGTTTCAGTGCAGTAGCGACACACATTTTTAGTTCTTCGAGTTTAGTTAAGCTTCCATTTGGTAGCTTTCTGCGTTCTTAAGGTCGTTTTACACGGGGCACGGAATTGCACAGGTTAGAACTGCGTTGATTTATAAAATGGTGTGGAATTGCGCGAATGCATGAACGACATTGGAACGGGCTATTTTGCCATCTCACGTCCACGCATTCTCGCATGTATTCTGGCAATTTACCGCTTTACACGACGCAATTTTGACTGCATCTTCTTACACACGTGAGATTGTACAATTACGTTCCCCGTGTAAAACGGCCTATACAGCATTAGTGGTATACAGGACAAGGGCATTCGTGAAGAGAAATGCGAGCTTCTAATTTTGCGTTTCAGAGTTAGCGTTTCCACTCTTATCTTCAAGAAAATTAATATCGCAAAAAAACGTAATAAGCTAACTTTGAGCACATAAAAGTCGTGGATTATGTAGCTCTTTCATGTAGTTTGCGACGTATTAGTGAATTTTATCTTCACTTCATAGTCAGGAAATATCGCGGCCCATCTGTGACAGGAATCAGAAACTGGCTTTCTATTAATAGAACGTCCCTTGCACTGGCTACCCCAAAAGAATGGATTGAAGGATGTGGAGTGGCAAATCTCCTTCCATTTCAGGAAAATCTACTTTCATTTATTTTTCTTCCGAGAAAACTATAAGGGGATAATAAAATATGTTCTAATTTTTTGATTTTACATAGGTTATTCTTAATATTTTGATGCATGTAATCATAATAATTGCATCAGTTTTGAAACTTTGGTCAGCTAATGCCAATGGGCATTTGCAGTTTTACATGAAATTATGAATTTTCGTTCGTCAATCCTTACGACACTCTTTGTAGGTAACAAGGAAAAATCTGAGGTGCGGGTTTAATTGCAGTATCTTAGATTCAAAAATGTATCTCAATAGAAACTACTTGTCCCAAAAAATGCTCGAAATTATGCATCCTTAGTCTATGAAAGATAACTCGTAAGGTGCTTGCGAAATGTGTCAATGGCATAGTGCATCATCTCTTTAAATATAATTTGCTTAGTGAGGAAAAAAGATGGCGACAACGTAGGCAAAGATGTCTTAAATCAGGACTCGCATAATGTAAGAGCAATGAATTCCTTGTTGTTAATTGCATTTGTAGTCCATTTTGCGTTCTCTATTTTGTGGTCGTTTATGCATATATTTATTGCCGTATCAGCGGTAATTTAATTTTGACATTATTTCGCGTGTAAACTACTTTCATTCGCCTGTTGTATGTAGGCGATTTATTGTTTCCCCAACGACTGATCTATCGAATTTGTATTACTGTTACGGAATTTTGATTGCAACTCGCCTTACGTCCACCGTTGCGCAGGCATATTTGATGGCTTTTCTTTAGGTTGATTATTCAGTTATGGAAACGGTCAAATAAATTTTGCGAGAATCAATAACAGTATTTCGTTCGGAAATTGTTTCATTGGTATTACGAAATTATAATAAGGAAGTAATTAATTAAATACTATTGTAGGATATATATTTAGTAAGCCTTCTGGATAAGTCTTCTTGACATCTATATTGATATATCAGTAGATATTGCTCTTAAGGTGCAGATCTCCACGCAAACGCTTAAAGCAAAAAAAATATATAATAATTTAGTGCTATTTCCTGATGCAGAAAAATAATTGCCCGAAACGTTGGCGTACTTATGTGTTTGTGCGCGGACATACACCTAAAGAGAAAAATCTTTTTATATGGTAGGAAGTGTCAATCGCAGTGTCTCCTAACATGCTGTGCGAAGGAATAATCCCATTATTGCCGAAGTGGAAGGGTTGATTTTAGAAGTTTCAACGCGTATGCATTTTGCTCTGCAGCTAATTACTCTAGTTGATAGTTTCCAATAGCCGCAATAATCAAACGAGCTCGCCTACCATAGGGGATGCTCTTCAGAAAGGGATCGCAGCCTCAACTCACAACCAGTTGAATTCACGTGCTTTCATATTTAATCTCACGGACGCGGTTCCATGGACGCGAAGCTTCCCAATCTCGTTCCGAGCCTTTTCGCCATTCCAAAATGGAGGCGAGAGATTCACGAGTGTGTTTCGCCGACGCGCTCTCAGCGACCGCATGGTCTTCACGGCCGTCGCTGGGAAGCCGGCGGACATGAGGCGAAAGGAGGTTCGCGACCGCAGCGCGCGCCGCCGTCCAGCTCTTTCCCCGTTTCTCTTCCTCGCTCGATCTCAACCTATATCCCGTCCTGGCTTACCAGCTTCGCGGCGGACTATTCTGCCTCTCTCCCCAGATTTATTCTTAGCTTCCCATCATTCTGTGGGGCTCCAGGGATCTATTAATGGGTCTCCTCACCCTCTCTTGCGGAATTCTTTCGACAAAATGGCGGTCGACCGAAATCGCATCTCGGTTTGCGCGTCGCTAATTTTAGCCGATGATTCGTCGGCAGTGAGTCCCTGAACCCAGCAATGTCGGGGTTTCTGTGGAACTGTTCATGCTTATATCTGTTAAATCCATCCATATGAATAATACTGTATTTTCGGTGCTGGACTGGCCTATTTATAAAGCAGTCGCTACGGCTTCAGATTCGTCGGTGCTTGAGCCGAGTGGGTATATAACTCGCGTTCATTTTTGAGTTCAGGATTCACGGCGTCCTTAAATAATCCCTTGAGAATATTTACAGATAACATTTATATGTAATCCTACCAATAGTTGTGAAGATAATCGTTCATAATTTCAGTTTCTTAACCTCTTATCCAAGTAGAAACGGCGTTTAGTTCTTGAGTGAAATTGATGGTCGCGGTAAGGGTGGCTCTTTCATTGTGGCTATCCATTCCTATGAGTAGGTACTTGTGAAAGAATGTAAGTGAAAGAATGAGTGCTCCCCATGGGGGTGGTTAAAAGGGGGGCAGTTAGCCCCGGGCCGCTCCATTTAGGGGCACTCAAAAACTTTCTCAAACCGATTTTAGGGTTTTGGGAAGTTGAACCCTGAAGGAAGCAAGGAGAACATTTCCCTTTTGTCCTCCATATCTCTCAGTGGCCCTGGCTTCGGTTATAGATAAATATTTCTCAAAGTCTGTAATAATTCGTGACTATAAGTAATGTGTAGAGGTTGTAGGGATTATCTGAAGGTGTACGGAATAAATAAAATAATTAATACATCTCCCTCAACTTTTGTTTAACCAGTATTACCTTCAACGCCAATAAGACGTTTATTGAGCTCTTCGAGTAATTCGTTACTTACAGAATATAGGTATGTGTGGAAACCAGGACGGGTTTACTGATGGCTAAGGGTGAAAGTTGTTAATTTAATTTTTTCAAACAAATGCACACGTTACTTCAGTTTAGTTGAGTTGCTTGTAGAAGTGACATTATGGAATTTTACGTGAAATTCTTTCGAAAGAACGAGGAAGGCTTTGATCTGAATTTCTCTAGTTGGGCTATCGGTAAATCAGCAGGCGTAAGTAAATTCCGGTTATTTTAATAATCGTAATGAATGGGAAAGGAGTCTGGCGGAGGTCAATGCTCTTCCTTCAGGATCCCAACGCTTGCTCACAGCATACTTGCAATCTTTTCTGCTTTTACTTAGGTATATTAGCGAATTGTTTGTCTTTCATTTACATGGGTGCCTATACCAGTTATATCCCGTTTGAGGCTAATACGTAATTAATCCCGGTCAAGGCGAATGATTTTTTCTATGTGGATTTTTCGCAAAATTTGTGCATTGCGGGTGACTCCCGTAAAGTTATCACCGTTGCTAGTCCCGGTATAGTATACTTGAAGCTGTCAAGAGCGAGCACCTCTTAAGTCCGGGCTTTGCTCTCCGGCTGTGGCGCTGTGCGCACGATTTGGTCTCCTTGTGGCATCATATGCTCAGCAGTCCATACCACCTTTTCCAGTTCTATCGACAAATATCCATTGGGGGAAGTGACGCCTCAGTAGCTTAACTGGCTAAAGCATTCGACCGGAAATAGGGGAATCCGGATTCGAATTCCGGTCAAGGCGAATGATTTTTTTTTCTCTGTTGATTTTTCGCTGATACGTAATGTTTCAAGATGTTGATATTTATTTATTTAGTTCTTATACGAGTAATGCGGAAATACAGACCTATTTCTTAGTTTTCCTTTCTCGCTGCAACCAATGCCTCAAGTGCAGTGAATCTTGGGTGATCATAGATTCGCTGTGACAATTTTACGCAATTAATGGCGCTTTAAAACATCATGAACATGGTAGAAGGCGTGACCTATGTACATGCGAATGCAAGTCAACTTTAATGTATGGGGTGTATTTTTTTCTGCACCATAATTTTCTTCTTTTCATTTAGTCCAGGGCCATCGTTTAACATCTCAGTGCAAGAGAATTTAGTTTAAAATGTACGCTCCTTCTAATGTATTTCTGGAGTGAAATATGCAGAATTACTGAAAAGAAGAAGGTTTTGACGCTTTGGTTATTAATTCTAACAATAAATCCTCCTTGTTTGCAACTCCAATGTAAAAGGTCTTCGATACTGTTTTTGGATATAATGCAAGTAAATAAGATAAATAAATAATGGAGTTATTGATTGGAATAAGTTTAACATCTTTTGGTTGTTCTGTCTACTTAGTATGAGCTGTAAAAGTTGTTTTTGTCGGTTATCAGGGGTGAATGTTATAACACGACGGCTTGGCATTATACATTATTTAATAACTTTATGTCGTTAACGCTGCATTTATGTTATTTCTGCGTATTCAATTGTTATAGCTGTATAATCAATCTGTTATTTTTTTCTCATTGCAGTTTGCCGGACATGTATCGTCCGTTACTTGGAAACAAGCAAATTCTGTCCGATCTGCGATGTCCTGGTTCACAAGACGAAGCCGTTATTGCACATACGGTAAGATAATGCATTCCTGAGCTCTGTTGAATTTCAATGTTTTTGTGTCGGTTAGCATGGAGTTCCGCCGATAAAATCATGAAGGCGGACCCACGGAGCGGCCCTTTCCTTGTTTGTTGGAAGGTAAATTCGGTAACCTTCAATCAATGTAAAACTCTTAATCATTCGCTGTATTTCCATTTCCTTCTTTTCAAGCTTATAGTCCACATAAGTGGTAACAATCTTAGTTGATCTGCTAATGTGGGTGTTTATGTTATGCATTTTTGGGCACTTGTATGTAATAGTATTCTATCAAGAACTTTTATATTGTCTTGTACACAACGAAATGATCAGGCCTCGACCAGCGGACATCAAGGCCTTATGATGTCTGATATTGAACGAAACCGGTCGTATATTAAGTGAAATTCGCGTACATTCGAGTACAAAGCTTGATTCTCAAATATACCATGAATTTTCACACATTTGAGGCCATAATTATCCATTTTATCGTTTAAATGTATGTTAATTTAATCTTAAAATTGGAAAAATTGTTAGGTCATCATTTCATAATTCGGGATTCTCATCTTTTGTGTTTGTTGTGCTGTATTACATCGAGAAAACACTACATGTCCTTTTTTTTACCATTTTCAGGCCGGACAAAATGCTCCAGGCACTCGTCTATAAGATTGTACCTGGTCTGTTTCACTCCGAGGTCCGCAAGCGGAGAGAATTCTGGGCGAAGACACGGGAGCCAGTCGGTGAGTCTAATGATTGATTTTAGCCAATGGTATGAATTAAATTCAATATTATAAAAAAAAACCTCCCGTAGCAAGTTGTACGCTCCACTTTTCCTCCGTCTGAAATATTAATCCTCAAAAGGGATTGGCCATTATCATATCGGTTCACAGCTATTTGTCTTCCGAAATGTGGAAGAAGTGAAGGCTATTAAATTTAGAGTTGTTTTCAATTATTTTACTTGCCTTTTAAGTTTTTCAATAAAGTGGACAGGTAAACAAAAATTCTGGGGGTTATTCTGTATTCCCGAATGAAAGTGATCTCATTCTTTGAGCTGTTAGATCTTATGAAACGTTCAATGCTCAGTTCATTGTTGGAGGTAATAACTAAAAGAGGGAATGAACCGTTCTCGTGTGAGTTAGTCGCTACTCTCTTGCCGTGGGCGGTAACTTATGGAAATTTCAAACAATAGCTAAATCATGTTTGAATAAAAACTTTTGGGCTATGTCGCCGCGTCAATAAAAGAAAAGGATTGACGGGGCGACATAGCCCAAAAGTTTTTATTCAAACGTGACGAGTACTCGCGAACGTTTTAACGAAGAATAGCTAAATCGTTGACGTTGACCGAGTATATGCCTAAAGGCGAAAGTGCAGAATAACATTCCCAATTGATTTTATAGGAATCTTTCTCGCTTGTATACGCTGTTAATTGCCTTCTTAATCACTGATTGTTCGCATCCCTGTTCATAGGTTCTGGTGGGGTGGTTCTGACCCCTGAGGAGGAGGCGGAGGAGGAGGAAGAGGAGCGGGAGGAGGTGGCCGCGGGTGCGGGCGGCGGCTCCTTTTTCAGCGCAGAGGACAGCATCTCGCTCTCCCTAGAGTACTACGATAGGTAAGAGTACCTGCTCACATTCGCCAGTGTCACTATTGACAAACTATGGATTAGTTACTTTACTGATATAGCTTATTTTGAGATATCTAATATTGCTTTCTCGAACAATACAGATGGTATCGTTATTCTTGTGCGAAAAATCCACAGAGGAAAAAATCATTCGTCTTGACCGGGAATGATTTAACCTCTGTGGATTTTTCGCACAATATGTGCATTGCGAGTGACTCCGTAAAAGGTATCACCGTGGCTAGTCCCGGTATACTTAAACATCGTTATTCTTCTGATGACGATGCCACCTGCCTCGGTTGTGGACACCCGAGCCAAGAGTTATTTCTTTCACCGCTCGGTCAACCAAACTGGCCTTGCGGGGAATGCTTCAGAACTGCGCGGGGCGCATGAAAATTCATGCATAGTTTAATTTAGCCAAAAATCTACTTTTTAATGTTCTGTAGCTATTGAAAAATAAATATATTTTGTAAAAATGTATTGAATCTTGCGGGTCGAAAATTTTTTCAAGGCATGCGGGCCTCGGGTTTCCATCCCTCCCATAGGCTACAATATTTTTCACCAACATGATAGAATGCATGCGTACAGACTTCTCGCATTTGTCTCAGGGTAGTGTACTTAAATGTTTCGTGGATCCTTTGGTGATCCGAGTGATCGGCGCTATTCTTATTCTGTATTTTCTTTCGTTTGCAGCGAGAGGGCCGCAGCAGAGGATGATGATGAAGACGATGATGAGGAAGATGACGAATTGCCTGAGACGGAGGACGGCGAGAGTCGGCGGAGGACCGCGGGCCGCAGGGCCCTGCGCTCGGGCCCCGCCGAGTCGGACGCCGAGGGATGCAACGAGCAGGTGAGCGACGGCTTTCGGGTGTACCTTGTAGGCGTTTCGAGCTATACTACCCACATGGAGAAATTTGAGATCAATATACCTTAGGGCACTGTTTGTTGCCTTGTGATTCCCGTCCTCTGAGGATATTCTTGGCATTCTCTTTTGACCATTTTAAAAGAAGAAAGTGGAACCCCTGTAGTACATTTGCGTTAAAGTTAGCTTTTTGTTTGGCCAATTTTGTTTACTTCGTATCAATTGTGTGGAAGTATTTCATAACTGAAATAATCAAAAGAGATACTTACTCTTTTCCACGAATATACCTGATTTCTTGCCATGGTTTTTCTCATGAATAACCAATTATCCCTACAGAGTATTAGCTTAGCAAGAGATTAAAATATTTAATTTTACCGTTGTTTCTGCCATTACGTTAAAATTTTCCCATTTTTTATGGCATGTAAATAATTACACGACGATGGAACAATTCCATTCTATTTTCGATCAGGGGTGGAGTAGTATTCCTGATGCTTAAAGTTTTTTATGATAGCTCTTTCAAGAGGGAATAATTGCGTCCTATTTGCCTTATACTTTTATAAAGGCCCCAGTGTCTTGCCAGTGAATCATGATCAGCTGTTATGTAACTCGACTTTGCATTTGTGCACCGCAGATCAATCTCTATATTCCCTAAGCTGGCTGGCCAAAAATGTTCCTAGTTTTTTTCACCATTTCTCTGATGCTTATTTTATTTAATTTCAGTCTAAGATTACGCGGCGGTACCTGAAATGCCCGGCAGCGGTGACGATGTTACACCTGAAAAAGTTCATCCGTATGAAGTACGGACTCAGCGATGATAACAGAGTAAGTAGAAATTTGGCCGTATCTCTTTGTTGCGTAAATTGTTTTGTTATTAATAAATAACCTGACTGACGCAACTATACCAAAATATTTTGTTGAGGGAGTCAAAAGGATTGCTTGTGCCTCGACTAAGTATTTCGACTCCCTAATATAGTCCTTTTATGACCTATTTCTTCTTATTCGTTTCTTTAATCGTCAAAATTAAAGATTAAGTGATAAAAAATTAATGCCTGTTTTATTCCTCAGGTGGACGTAATTTACAAAGACGAGTGTCTACCGGACGAATTTTCTCTCATGGATGTGGCGTACACATTTTCATGGAGACGGGTAAGTGAAATTTTCGAGAATCCCATTTCTTTTTTACTAAATCCAGTTGGTGATAATTAAAAAAAACTTATATTTCCTGAATGCCCTTTTCGTAATCAGTCAATTACATAAGAATTTTACTTTTTATTTCTCAAGTTGAGCGGCATTCATGCAGGTGAACTTAGTTGAAATAAATGTTTTGTCGGATTCATTAAAAACATTGCGGCCTGCGGTCGGTTTTACAGTCGTGTTAGTCAACGGAGCGGGAGATTTTCTGCCTTTAAGGTTTTTTGCCTCCGTGGATGAAGGAAAAATCATCAAGAAATCGGTTTCCGAAATTAAAGGCCGAATTTTGCATGTATTCATTAAAGAAAGAGTCAGAATTATTAGAACACGGTTAAAAGCCTTATCCTTTCATGTGAGTGTAGAGTCAGTCTGAGTGAAATGGTTCGGATAAATTATTCTATTCATATTCTTTGATGAATTCTATGCTGCACCCTACTAAAAAGCTGCCTCAGGTTCTCAGGGCCTTAGCGTCCTAGCGTCTTAGCGTCTCAAAGTGACGACTTATTTAACTTGTAATATAATTTTGCAGTCAAAACTGCTCCACTGAAAAAAGTTTTATTTTAAAATTTGTCGAGGATTTTTTATTTGTCATCAATAACTAATTAAATACATAGTTAATATACTTATTTTCATTAAAAATATCTTAACATGGACGTCTAAAATAAAATACGATCTTGGGAAACTTGGTCGTATTCCATTACAAAATATATTTAGTGAAGAAACTTTTACTGCACGTAGTCGTGTTCAAATGTTTATTTTATTTATGTGGTGTAGTAAAGGTTTCCTTACTGATTTAATTTTATGGACGTTTAATTAAAACGACGTTTAAAAAATGTAAAACCACTGATGAGACCTCAACCTATATTTTTTCGATTTTCAGAACAGCCTTTAGTATAACACTGTATCATGCATTAATTCCAATTCTCTTTTCCTTTACTTCGCAGAAGCGGCCGATGCGCTTCAGCTACCGGATCTTCAAGAAGCCCAAGCCGCCCGTGAGGCGGAGGATTCTCAGGAGCATCACGGCAAACGGACCTCGCTCCATCATGTCCTCGGAGAACGGAGCGGGAGACGGGTCGTCCGAGGGCGACAGCGTGATGAAGACACCGCCGCCGGAGGAGGAACCGCGCAACGGCGAGGAGGGCACCAAATTGGAGGAGGGACGCATGGAGGAGGAAGGAGAGGAGATGAAGAAGGATGAGGAGGGGATGGGAAACGGCGTGGAGGAGGAAGAAGAGGAGGAGTTGAAGGTGGAGGACGATGAGGAGGAGGAGAAGGTGGAGGAAGAAGAGCGGGTGGTGAAGACGGTGGAAGTGATGAGGAGGCGGGAGTCCACCCGGAACAAGACGGAGGAGGCGTTCCGCCAGCCGGTGGAGGGCGGAAGGGTGATGCGGGAACGCGGCGACGCTTCCCGCGACAAGCCGAGCGTGTACGTGGAGGAGGACGATGACGACGATGACGAGATGCCCATGGGCAGGCGAGGCAGGAAGTCGAGGAGGGAGGAGAGACGGGGAAAGTCCAAGGGTCGCGGACGGGGGGAGGACAGGGGCCGCAGGAGGAAGGGGAAGAGGGCGAGGGAGAAGAGGGACGAAGACTGGGAAGGAGAGAGGCCCAAGAAGAGGTCAAGGGTCGTGGAGAGAGTGGAGGAGGAGGCGGAGTTGCGGGCGGAGGAAGCGGAGGTTGTGGAGGCGGCGGTGGAGGAGGAGAAGGTCGAGAATGTTGTGGAGGATGAGGGGGAAAAGAAGGATGAACATACCGAGGTGACACCCGAAGCGCCCGAGCAGCCTGAGGAACAGTCCGTTGAAAAGGACCCTCTACCGGAGAAGGAGGAAGAAGAGGTTGTGAAGATGGTGGAGGAGGCGGCAGTCGAGCCGGAGATGTCCCGTGAGGAAGAGGCGGAGGGAAACGCGGGGCAGGATCAAGAGGGTGAAGCTATCGAAGAGTCCGCGTCGGAGTCACCAGCGAATATGGCCCCAAGGTCCCCGGCGTCGACGTCGGGGAAGTCCAAGGGGGAGTCCAGTCCCGACTCTTCCTTTCACCTCGTGTTGGAAGAGGACGAGGAGGATATGGAGTTGCTGATCTTAGAAGATTCGATGGAAGACAAGGGAATTGGAAAGGAAGAGGATGACATTGAGGAGGAGGAAGCGGACGACAGCGAGGAGCAAGAGAAGGTTGAGGGGGAGTGCGAGGAAGCGGAGGAGCCTCAAAAGATTCCAGAGCCTCCAAAGCCATCCTCACCTCCTCCGCAACCCACTCCTCCACCGACTCCAGAAAAGGCTGAGGAAACTCGAGAGGAGGAAGAAGTTCCAGCGGCTAAAGAAGAGGTGGTCAAACAGGAGACTGTCAAGGAGCCCATGAGCATCCCGAGGAAACCAATGGCCGTTTCGGTAGCATCTGCTGGATTGAAAACCACCCTCTCAATTTCCAAGCAAAATCCATCGCTCGTTACCAAAGCTTCCCTTTCGCAAAAGCCGCAGATACAGGTGAATAAGAACGTTGTCGTTGCGTTGAGTCATACGGCGAAGAGCCCCCCTCCGCAAATTGTTAAGGCCAACCCCGTGCCGGCCAAGGTGAATAACGTCACGAAAACCACCTCGTCTTCGCCAGCAGCCAACAATGCTCAAATGAGTGCTTCTCAGCCAAAGCAAGTTGCTACTCATGCCTCTAAGACTGTCACAATTACAAACAAGACTGTTGTTTCGGCTGCGGGAAAAACACCGTTAGCACCATCCAGCAAATTGGTGCAACAGCCGAACAAAGCCGTCGTGACTCCGAAAGTGGTCTCAGCGGCAAACACTAAAACTACCCTCACCGCTAATAAGCCAAATGTTCCTTCAGCGAAGCCCGTTGTTTCCCCTCCAAAGCCATCGCCAAATACTTCTCTTAAGCCTGCCCCCACCCAACAGCAGCAGCAAGTGAAGAACTCTACGGCACAAGGCAACGTCACGCCAAAGCCCCAGTCTTCTGCAAATTCTAAAACAAATTCATCTCCTCCATCTGCAGTGAAGATCAGTCAGTCCTCCACAACTACCAAACCCATTCCTGCCCTGAATACGGTGTCTAAAATTAACTCACAGGTTAATGTTAGCCGACCAAGTCCAACTCCGACTACTGCATCAAAAGTCGTCAATACTTCGGCCGGAAACAAATCTGGAGCGGCCCCCGTCAGATCCGGTGCACCAAATGCTAAAGTAGGTTCTCCCCCACCAACTGCTGCCAAAGCACAACCCTCATCCTATCAAAATAATAAACCGCAAACCCCACAAATCAACCGTGTAGCGGCATCTACGAAAACGAATCAGGGGCAGGGAAATGCACAGAAAACTCCCTTGTCCAACAGTGGAAATTCCGGAGAGAGAACTGCGTCAAATTCGCAACCAACGCCCAATAAAAGCATCACCGTTACAGCAGTAAAGACAAATCCATCTTCTGGAGCGCCATCGCAAACTTCTAAAATTAACACTTCTGGAGCTTCCGTCAACAAACCATCCCCGTCAATGGCACCAAAGCCGTCTCCTGCACTGGGCGCAAACTTACCCAAGGGTACAACCGTGACGCCGACGCCACCAAAATCGGCCATTTCCGGGTTGCAAGGTTCACAGCAGCCTAGGAGCACACCGCCGATGCCTGGTTTAGCCGCAATCAAGAGGAAGCTTCCAGAAGGTACCACCGTTAGGAGGTCTTCGAGGGACTCTTCGACTGAAAAGAAAGAGGACTCTCAAGACTCCCAACAGCCGCCGGTCAAGAAGAAGAAGAAGTCTTCTAAACTTGACAAGGCAAACAGGGGATCCTTCCCGAACAGTTTCCCGTTGACGTACAAAAGGCCTGCCAGCCTGCAGCCACCCGCGATGCTTACAAAACCACGAGTGAACAAAGTATTATCTCCTTCAGGGGATGATTCCGCCATCATTCACGATGACTACGGTGCGCTGGACCTTTCAGGAAGATCCTCGAGGAAGTCCGAGTCACCTCCAGCCCAGCATCCCAGCTCTTCCTCTTCCTCCACGGCCGCACCTTCCACTATCGCATCATCCTCCGCCTCCCCCAGTCATAAACCCACAACCCCCACGCCTCCACCGCCCCCGCCTTCGCCGTCGAAGTCTCCGAAGGCCCCCCAGTCCCAGCACAGCATCCTCTCCATAGCGCAGACCCTCGTTAACCGGCAGCTGTCGTCTTCCCGGGGGGCGGGAGGCAAGTCACCTGCCAGGGACACTCCGACGCCCCCGCTCCCGCCAAAGACACCCCCCAGGAGCACTGGATCCTCCAACAAACCGGCGTCGGCATCCCCAGCACACCAGGGATCGTCTTCTCCCGCGCCTGCTTCGCCGCGCCAACAGCAACAGACCCCTCCCGCGGCCGCCATGAGTAACCTGATGACCCTCACGGACACGGCGGTCAAGATTCTCATGGCGGAGCGGACGGCGGCGACGGCTAGCCGGCTACCATCACCCAATCAAGCCAACCAGCAGCCACCGACGTCCACCGGACACCCCCCACCCGCACATCCCCCTAGGCCGTCCGGAGCACCCATCAGGAGTACTAACCCCTCCCTGATGTCCCCGCTAAGGATACCCGTCCCGCCTGTCTCGCACCACCAGTTCCACCAGCACCAGCAGGCGCCGCCGAGGAACCAGCGCCCGCTCCCGTCACACTCCTCCGCCCCCGCGCCGCAGACCACCACCTCTTCGCAACCCCCGGAGAACGGGGAGGTCCACCCACACCTGCCACGAGGCCTCACCGCCGCCCCCGTCCAGAACGGCAGAGGTTCCGGTTTTCGCAGCAGGGGAGGCAACCCGATGATGCGTCTTCACGGGTTGTACTCCGGGGGTGGCAAGCCGGGTCCGAACCAGGGCGTGAGGCAGATCCCCAACCCGTCCTTGCTGACCCAGCCGCAGAACAGGATGCAGGGGATGGGCCGAGGACAGGGTGAGCACCTGCACCACCCGCAGCTGTCGATCCAGCCCACGTCCCTCCACCACCAGTTCCAGCAGCAGTTGCAGCAGCAGAGGAGAGGCGGAGGTTACGGCGGTGGCGGTGGTGGTCCCAAGCCCCCGTACGTTCCTCCAGGCGGGGTGCGGGGGCCCCCTCACCCCCACGGTCCCCCCGGCATGCCGCAGTCTTCCATCAGGAACATCGAGCACCTGACGCGGAGCATCGAGAAGGTGGCAGCGGGTCTGAGCGTCCGTGCTGTCGAGTCCCGGGCCAAGTGAGGGCAGCCGCGCGGCTGGTGCCACCCCGGTACCAACGCGCACCACTACGCCCCCTGGTACTACCCTCCGCCTCGCTGAACATTCCGTGGAACGAGTGACGCATCTCTTTCCCGTAACGAACGAACAGGCGAAAAAATGTGTTCCAGGGTAAACTGACGAAAACATTGTCCCCCGATATTTTTGTGTTACAGCCATTGTGCTTAACATTACTCACGTGATGTGTTGGGTGAACTTTTTAAGTTGTGCGAAAAACGTGTGGAATGCCTAGACTGGTGGGAAGTGTGCGGAAACTTTACTGATTCTTGGTCACTCGCCTATTTGTTTTCTTGGTTCAAAACGTTGTCATAGTTATGCACTCGAAGGGTTAAATAATTTATGCGACTTTTCGTGGAAATTTCCGGCGGCATTTGTCGGAATTTTAAGGACGATGAATTCGTTTTTCTTTCAACCAGTATCGGATATGCTATCAGCTATTCGGGGTTGAACTATTGGAAAAGATCGCGCAAGTATTATTCCTCTCGGAGTGAGATTTGATTGTTCCTTGCAGTATATTTGCACTATTTCATTAATATCCGATAGTTTGCAAATAATTGAACCCTATATCTGGCTAAATTTTCTCTCAATTTTGGCGATGATTATACATCATCATGTTAACGGTTTGGAGGGAAACCCATTGATACTGCTTCAAATAACTGTGGTATCATTCGACTAAGTCGTTAGCTACAGAGTAAAAGGTATGCAATAAGTCCATATGGCATTCCTGTGACGTTGTTAGCAGCCTTGATATTCACAGTGTAAATATTTCCCTTGGCTCAATGCTTGAGGTTTATCACATAATGAAGAAAGCGCTCATATTTTTAATACACCCAGTGAATCCCCGGAGTAATATTTTTAATGCGCTATTTACAGTCAGGGCGCTTTCGAAGACCATATGTGATCATCTTGCTAATAGCCGTCATGAGCTATGTCAAATGTAAATAAAATGGACGTATTTCCACGGCAAAGTTACAGTGACATCAATTATCTATCCACCCCTGAAGAAATAAACATTGACTTTTGTGTACTTACAGGTAGACTTTTTAGAGCAGTGGAATAGTGTGTCTAGTGGACTGTGGGACAAATTTAAACAGCCAAAGAAAAATTTTTGATTGGTGATGAAGGTATTTATTTAAGAACTTATTTTGAGCCTTACGTGCTCGAAATGTGTATATTTTTATTTTATTCTCGATATTATTGTGGTGAACCATTGTTACTTCTTGGAAGTATCTAGTGCACAAATATTCCCCATAGTATCAGAGGATTGACATGTTTGATTTCCTCTTTTCTCTGTCTGTACAGTTCTTCTATCCTTTCTGTTCTATGGGAAGATGTTTCCGAGGAGAGGAAAACGATCGTATTGGACTGTATTACGAGCTGTCAATTGGGTGTCGATTAGGCTAACAATTACATGGATATGTATCGTGATTTTCTTCGCTTTAAAGTCCATTGGTATACTTCCCCTGCGGAAAGGGAAATGGAAGTATAAATGTCGTGGAAAAAGTTGCGCCCCCCTCTCAAGTACAAATAATTAGTCGTAATTTTCCCTTGTGCACATTTAAAAACGATAATAAATATATATTTACCTCATCTTGGAACCTTGTTAAAGACGCTCCATGCAGACGAACGTGTGCAAAGTAAGTCTCGGACATTATTTTTCGTGGATATGGATAATTGAGCCTTTTAATTGATTTGTTTTCTGTGAAAAATCTCTCAGTCGGTTTCAAATACGCTGCGCTGTTTTCTCTTTGCGACGCGTTTGTCTCCTGTCAGTTAGTGTTACAGCGGGATTTTAGTTCTTGCAACAACTTATCACGTCCAAGTTTAAAACACCATCCCTTATAACGATAGCTTTGCAGCTTGAGTCGGATGTAATTTTCCCTAAAATGCTCTTTTAGCTTACATTATGCATGCTTGTTTACTGCCTTCTTTATCGTAAATTGTTCGACGATGAGTGGTGTCGCAAAGAATTTGGTAGTTAGGGAAAAATGCGTAGACGGAAAAATTATCTGGCTTTTGGGATTAGGATCTTTCAAATACGTGGTCTCATGTTTCTTCATCTTTTAACAAAATTTACCTTATTTCAGTAAATATCATGGGAAATTGTCGAACCAAAGATATTTTTTCCGCTCTCAGTGTCGAAAATTTGATAGCATACTGTTACAATATTCTTTATCGTTTTCTCGTTGGATGAGGAGAAATTTATAAATAAAATACGTATTTCACTTATTTCATTTTATTATTGTGGGTGTGTCTTAAATTATTTTACAGTCCCGCCCTCGTAGCGCTCAAAAGGCAACGCTACCTCGAATCGCGCTTCGCTGGGAAATATTTGATCGTTTTTTGGTTGCATTCATTTTTCTATTGCTGCTGGTCGATTTACTCGTATTTACAGTATTCTGTTCTGTAGGAAGTGATTTTTAGTGCCTGAAACAACCATTTTGTTTGGGTAGGAAGTGAAAAAGCGCGCTAAAATATCCAGCCTTCGTCTTAGTTTTGTCGTGTAAATAAGTTTCCTTTGCATGTATTCTCAATATTAATTGTTTTTCACATTTCAGATTGTCATATTCTTGATGGAAGCCATTTCTTGGGTCTCTAATCCTTCGCGAATCAAAGTTATTGTCGTTATCTTCTCGTGACGCCTATAACTCTGCCTTTGAATTCCAACCGCGCCTTCTCGTCGGCCATTGGGCTAGAGGGGGAGGAACCCGCTCTACCAATGAGCGCGCGCAGCTCCTCCGCCCCGGCTTCTCATTGGCTGACGGCCTCCCGAATGGGCGGCGCGCCGCCCGCGTTGCCTTCAAATCGCCTTTCTCGACGCACCCATAGCCCTGTCACTTAGTTAACTCGTGATTTTGGCCAACTTAACCTATTTACACGGTTTCTCCGGCCATTAAATGGTATTTTAAACTTATTTATCTTACTTTACCGACAACTTGGTGTTCATATCGTACCGGGAGTAATTTTAAAATGCATTAGAAAACTGAGGTGCCTAGTGGATGTTGGAGACACACCGCGGAAACTTCAATTTACAAGCGTAAAAGGCGTTTAATCGATGCATAAAGTCTATGTAAATGTCTCAGGTCTGTTTTCTTATCTTAGTGTTGGTTTGATTGCGGATGCGACGGTATTTGCTGTATTTATTTTCAAATTATTCTCCACCATGATATCACTTTTCAGCTAACTTGATGTTTACGAATTTCTCTCGACTACTTTGTTTTACTTTATCTATTATTTCACCAATTTTGGATGTCTTGCCTCTACTGTAGGGAACTAGTTCACTATAAGTGATTGTTTTACTATGTATTCGTTTGACTTCGGTTACCTCGCTGCAGCAAGTTGACGTGTTAAGTCTTATTAATCTAAGAATTCGGGACCCAAAAATTTTATTTTTTTTGCGCACGTTTGTGTAAAATTCGTGAGAGTAATCCTGGTGTTCGACTGATGACCTACGCGCGTATTCATGAATAACACCAACAGCATGTTTGGCTTGCGTTCTTCAAGGTCCAATGGGTATCCAATAATAAATAAATATACATATATATTTAAACTCTGTACATTTGTAAAAAGGGAGTTGCTTCGTGATTACATATATATTATAGTGTTGTTAGTGAGCATAGTATTAGTATACTTCATCTGTTTCAGTGAAGTGTAATGTGTGCAATGCAGTGGCCACTTGATTGTGGGTGTAATAAAACTGTTCGTATAAATTATTTACTTGTACCTTTTCTTTACCATTCCCAAACCTTATTTTTTGGTTTCCAGGGCATTTTCATCTGATGATAGTCTTAAACTCCTGGTGCTCATCAGATATTTTAGTAATCTGTCCTGTTTGAATGAGCTAAGAACAAAAAAGTGAATTTTGGTGTAGTTTTTTCATGTAATGTTTCACCGAATAAGAATATGGATAGATATACAAATTTATCTAATAAATTGGTACATTGACGTCATCGATGAAGTAGGTATCTCAGGAATTTGATTTAGGTGAGTATGTAAGGAAAAAAATGCTTCTTCCTAGCGTTATTGTGATCAATACACCTTTATTATGTAATTATTACGGAAAATTTTATTTTACTTCGATTGAGTAGTTTCACAGCTATCGAGCACAAATTCTCCTTATCTCTTTAAATAATTGCATAATGTATCACCATGTATTGTAATTTGTGTAATGTAGATCGTAAAATACTGAATCACTTCTGATAAAGATGTGAAATTTTCTGCTATGACATTAAGAGGAGGTCAATAGGACAGTGGAATGGTGGAGATAAACCCAGCGTCGGCATTAGTCAGCTCAAAACCAAGGGTGCTGAGGGGATCACAGTTTAACGTCCCATTTAACGGACGGAGTACTGCATTGGAAGCGCCCTCAGCATATTAGCATTCAAAAAGGGATCGGGCAGTCTTTGAAATATCTCCGTCATTGCCTAGATTTTAACCTGCGCCCACGTTGTGGGAAGCAAACATTATAGCCGCCACACTAACCCGTTTACCCTGAATACTCATGTGACTGGAAGATTGCTGTGCGCAGAATTACTGCCAGAAAATATAGATTGGATTGAGGAGGATGCCCTTCCTTCGTGTGCACAGGCTTAGATGGTAACACCTTTCTTTGCGTAGGGCATGGATCAGTGGATAAGATAAACCACCAGTGGAGGTAAGTTTTTATCGACGCCATTATTCATATTTAAATTCAGATATCTGACCCAAAATTTAAAGTTGCTCATATTTCAATGAAATTATTATTGCATTTTAGCAAGTGTTCTCGATCCAACTGTGTGAATTGAGTAGGTATGTTCTAAAACTATCCATTACTCAGATAATTAAGAGTAGGTAAACGCCAGAAATTTAGAAAGACAGAGTAAATGCTAGTGGAACATCTAAAATAGCAAGGTGAGAAATACAAACATGAGTATCAGTCCTTATTAATGTTAGACTATTCATTGAGTAAAATTTAATGCTTTTATATGGGGCGGTATATCATATTGCGAATAATCAATCCAGTTGCTTAGCCTTTTGGTGAACAATAGTCTCGTCGTTTTTTAGCCAGCCATCCATAAAGCGAGCTAAAATTGATTCTTTATCTAGGTGAACTAGGCATTTTCACTACTTGCGCGTGATTTTTGCAACTGGCGGTGGTTTGAATTTGATTTTTCATATCAATTAAAATATTCACTTTTTTAATCGTTCTCTGCTTGTTCTGTTCGTTAAGGTTTATTTCGTGTAATATTTTTTATCAACCGCACAATTTAAGAGAGTTCCACATTGACTCTCTGCGAATTTCATTTTTGTGGCTATTTTAAAAATTGTAGTGTTCTTTGTGCGACTTATGTATGTAGAAAACATTAGACTTCGCACGCTATTGAGGCAATCGATTTGAATGGCCACAAATTTCTTCTGGCACTAATGATGACACATATCTATGCTCATAAAAATTTAGAATATCTATTTACAGAGGTGGTGTTAGATCCTTTGCATTATTAGACTACACAGAACGCATTATTAGTTAAATAAGACATTGCAATATTTCTATTTTCGCACTATGCGTTTCGCTGTTACTACAACATTCACAAGTTCAATATAAATGCAAAAATTTATTCTTAAAACGAAATGAGTCTTGCGAAAATGAATTCAGTTACCTATACGAGTATTATATCAATAGGTAGGCTACGATTCAATAGTTATATTCAGTTATATAGCTCCTTCATTTCACTTTCAGCCTTCTTCGGTTCAAATATCAGGGTGATTTCGTACATGAGCGCTCAAGATAATAGGGTAAGTAAGAGCGCAGTAACATAAACCGGGGGACAACTTTGAAACCCCCTAAATCAATATCTCTTTGCGCCATTGAAAAAAAAGCCAAGGAAATAATTTTAAATGGAATTTAAAGGATATTCTAAAAAATATTTTCCGTGAATATTTCCGTGATTAAGACGGTAATGTTTACTTACATGTTGTTTATTTGTAAATAAAATTTTAAAAACAAATGAAAACCTTGCACACACACGCAATCGACGACATCAGCCAATGGGCGTGAGGACTGGTCACGTTAACTGAGATTTTGCCATTTCAATCATGGTCGCATACTCGATAAGCGTAAATCGCTCCTGTTTATATTTCCTCTGGCATGAAAAAACTATGGTTCTTAAAACATATGCTCGGTGAAAAGAATTTACTTTGTACCACGTAGTCGTGGTTGAGTGTATTTGGCGCTAGTAGGACTTGAGCAGTTGATCGTTGAAGAAGCAGTCGGAGGCGACGCAGTGTTAAACGAATGGTCGTAGGAGACGGACTTGTCTTGAGCAGAAGACAGAAGGAGCAACGGAAGTCAAAGGCATCTGTTTGTTCCAACTGCAGAGAGTCGAGCCGCCTACACCTATCTGTGGAGGGTCATCCGAATGGTGTTCTCAGCACAACCATAAGGTGAGTAATCTCAGTTCACGTGGCAGCACGGACGTAAGGAGAAGACGATGACGGTATTAGACTCTGAGGTCAAAATTTCCGCGTTGAGTCAAGCTAGCTAAATACTAGCGATCGGTACGCAGCTAGAATCGGATCAGCTGGAGTGGAATTTCATGATTCTGGTACGATTCATCGTTGCAAACTTTATTCTTAAAAGAGCATATCACTCCCCCGCGACCAATCGTACTTTGCATCTTGCTACGAAGTAGTAAACTCTTTGAACTTTTCAAAGGGAATTGAATAAGCCTTTTAAACATCATTTGGTGCAGGGTTTGGTGCTTTCCCGGCGAATGCTGTAGATAAAGTCTTCATGGGAAATCAGCCGGGTAAGGGTGGACATTGCTGCCAACATTTCAATGGCCTTCTCTGCCATGAATTGAATTGCCTTCTCGTGAAGGCAATGTCCATCCTTACCGGGCTGATTCCCCGTGAAGACTTTATCTACATCAGGGGTTCCCAAACTGGGGGGCGCGCCCCCCTGGGGGGGGGGGGCGTGGAGAAATGCCAGGGTGGGCGTGACACCCAAATGAAATAAATAAAAAAATTACAAAAATAATATCCTCAGATATTTGAAATAAAGTCTTTCTAAGTTTTCATAATTGTTTTTGTTAAGTTTCAATAAAGTTGGAAACTTGATCAAAGAAGGTTACAGGTAATTATATTAGTTTTTCATGTAATGCTTGTTTTAATTTTCATCATACGTACAATTATTGAATCTTTCCATTCTGTGTTACCGCATTCAACAGTGAACAAAAAAATCTACCTACTCACCGTATCAAGTAGGCACATACTTGTACGAGTACAAGTACTTGTACAAGTAGGAGTTAGTATGTACGGCACCGTGGAAATAGGGTATTGCAAAATGGAAAGCTGATATGTGTAGCGGGGGGGGGGGGGGGCGTGGTACAAAAAAGTTTGGGAACCGCTGATCTACATCATTTGGTTCCTCCAATATAAAATTATCTTAAAATCTGACGTAGAATTATTAATTTTAATATTCATACAAAAGATTCATTAGGCTTTTTATGAAGCGAAAATTTAGAGATCCGGTAGTTTTACATGAAATAATTCTATCTAGAAGTGAATTTGAAGTAGGTCAACTTTGAAGGCTATAGAAATAGATGATTATGGGTATATCGCAAGCGAAAACGTTGATTTAACAACTCCGACAAAGAATATTGCTACTCTTTTCTCCAATGGCTTGACTAATGAACAAATAGCAGTTAAAAAGTAAAAAGCACATTTAGATCAGTTTTAATAGTGGAAATATTTTGAAGGAAATCACCTTTCTGTAAACTTGAGTCCCCAGCAGTCGCGTAACTTAAAATACGATTTGGGATACGGGATGGAGGGGACTGGGGGGCGACCCTCCCCCTAGGCAACGAAGGGTCCGGGTAAATTTTTGAAAAATGGCTAATCTCGATGACTCAACTGACTTACTGCCATGACATTTATAAATGATCGTTAACTTTAAGCTTATGCAGTTGTTATATGTCAAAACAAAACAATAGTTTTAATTATTTTTTTATTTCTCTGAGGCTTTGGGGGGATCAACCCCCTCCTACCCCCTATAGTTACACCACTGGTCTCGAGGATGGTCCTCCTCAAACTTTATTATATTGTGAAGTTAATGAACATGAAAAACTTTTCAGCCAAAGGATTTGCATTGCGATTGTAGTCATAAGTGGCTACCAGACGTGAACTCGTTTATTGTCATTACAGGAGACAGAAAATGATTTGGATTAGTTTGGCTTACTTCTTTATAATTTCTCAATTAAAATTGATCTTTTTGATAATTTACTGTGATGGATAATTTTATAAAAGTATATAAAACTGATATACGCATAAACTAAGTAAAAATGTCGGGACTGTAGGTTAATGTGAATAATAGGAAATACACTAGGAGGATTGAGAATAATGAAAGACCAAAGGACGAAATGACTGAGCTGACCGTTTTACACCCCGTGATCACCCGGCGCTGTGTTTACGGTAGAGCGCGCGGCAGGGGCGGATCCAGTATTTTTTTCTGGGAGGGGCACAAGCAAGGCCGTATCCAGGATTTTGTTCTGGGTGGGGCACAAGGATACCTCGTAATACAAAACGAACGCAATGATAATGGGACCGTATTAAAAATCTTGCATATATTTGAGGGTCTGGGGGAGGGCACGTGCCCCCGTGCCCCCCCCCCCTGGATCCGCCTATGGCGCGCGGCCGTATTTTGCTCCAAAAGTTATTACCTATATCCAGAAAATGGTCTCTAGCACGTATGAGCTGAGAGAATTTTGAAATTGGAGGAATTGAAATTTGTGGTAGTACGCCTTAAGTATACACTTTCGCCGATTAGAGAAACTCAGTTACGATTAAATTTAGTGCTATTGCAGTAGCGGATACAGAAAAATACTCAGGGGGGGGGGGCGCAAAGGATATCTTGAGCTACCTTTACTTTTATCCTGATAAAAAATAATCAAGCCACGTTGCGACGTTGAAGAAGGTTTTATTTAAACTCATTATACACGTGTATAAGGCAATATCTTACAATATAAAAAAGTTGCAATTGTGGTTTTGAATGTTCGGATATGGAGGCGGCCCCGCAAGCGGGGAGCGTGCCCCCTGCGCCCCCCATCTGTATACGCCACTGGCTCTTGAGCGGCCTCTAAACGTAAAACGATCGATCTGTCATTTTTAGCAAATCCATTCTACTTCCCATAGCTTATTCTAAAGCGTTGATCGAGAATAATGCCAAACTGTAACGCTCCAAAAATATGTAAGCTATACGAGATATTTTGTGACTAATTACTTATGAGCGAGAAATCGTAAGGCAAAATGCAATGGGGTCTTTCACTCAGGCCCGAAAGTGCGATTGATCAAGATAATTCCGTTGATGGATGGGAAAAATAAATTGCAGCAAATAATAAGGGTTCTTAATTCCACCATTTTCTCATAATTTGAAAATGAAAAAATGCAACAGTTGCCGCCCACTTTCATGAGATTGTGACGTCATTTTAGTTCTGGTTATTTAATTCGTTCTGGGAGACCCAATCTGTTACGGCAAGAAACGGAAAGAAAGAAAATTTACACTCTCTAGAGAGTGAATGATAATGAAAAACTTGAAACGGATGCGCTGGGCGGAGAAGTAGGGGAGAAGCGGTGAGTTGCTCGGCTAGAGTCAGTGACCTCATGAACTTTTCAGCGAAAGGGGTAAGCCCGTCTTTGTTTCGCCGCTAATAGCTCGAAAAGTTGGCGACTAATTGAAAAATGAAAAAATACTGTTTTTTTTTCAAACTCTAACGCAATGGACAAGAGTAAAAAATGGCGAACGAGCCCATTTTATTAGGGACAAGAGGAAATGAAAACTTTTTTTGCCTCCATATTCCTTATTTTATTCCACTGTTGTAATCATTACGAAGCATTTGAGCACTCTGGGACTCTTCTTTGCTAAAAGTGATCGCTAGATATCCCTACCATAGCAATCATTTCGGCCTGAGAACCAGGATTTAGGATCTTATCAGAAGGAAGTTATGCTAAGATTCCTACCGCCTTAATACCCTCTTCTTACACAGGCCAAAATTCGACAGTTAGCTTGGCAAAGACGTAATGCGAAAGTCAAAGGATTTTGTCACATGCGCTTTCCAAGGTACTGATATTAATCCATTTGCTCCTCACTTCTGTGCAGATTAGTACATAATATAAGTAAGCATTAATTTATGCATATGTATAAAATCGTATCCGGCTCGATTTTGAGGAATTTCTTAATATCCATGATAAAAAGAAGAACACAATGGTGATTTCCACACTTTTAATATTACAACTCAGCACCGACCATGGTTTAAACACATAAGTGTCATTATCAAGGTCATTGATAAAGGTCAAATGTCCTTGATAATGACACTTATGCGTTGAAACCATGGTCGGTGCTGAGTTGTAATATTAAAAGTGTGGAAATTACCATTGTGTTCTTCTTTTTATCGTGGTTATGCACATGTATTTTCTATGACTTCATTTCGCGAGTTACTGGGCATGTCCCAATCACCCGCATGGATGGCTTTGGTAAAGGTACTCTAATAGAATATAGAATAACTCATACGAACTTCAAAATTTGTTGGAGTAGGTATCATAGAAACATGTGACTTTCAAGCATTTGCATTGTAACTTCGGTATTTAATCACTCTAAAAATTTTATCACTTTATAAGTCAGTTTCAATTTTCTTTGAGCTATACATAAAAAAAATTCTTTCACTTCCCTTAACAAGTGCTTTAAGATTATGCTTCCTATGTCCCAAAAATTTCAGCCTAAACTCATGATATAACATTCGAAATATGCTGTGTATTTTATTTTTTTCTTTGGAGTCAATATTTTTCCAACCATGAATGCCACATCCTTTCGTTTACTTTGAAAAAACAATCAGCATTGATTTTATAAAAATAGTGAAGCAATGAATAAAAATATACCTCAAAAATCTTTAGCTTACGATCCAAACCCGTGGCTTATTTTCCAAAGGATTTATAAGCTTCTGTAGGAGTTGATACATGTTTTACACGAGGCATGGAAAATGTGGCTGATAACGAAATGGAGCGAATTTATCATTCTGCGATTCTCCCTCGATACTCTCCCTCGTTTGTTTAGACGATATGCCTGCTACACTGACTACACTGAAGTCAAAACAAAGGAATACTGATTGCGGTACACCGAGGACGGGAGCAGATGAAGGTTGGCCGAAGCCCGTCCGGGACGTCCTAACATGGCCGACTCCCATGTATTTTAAATGGGGAGAGGCGCTATCTCCGAATGTATTGTTAATACATTTTGAGGCGAAAAAACTATCGTCTGTGATCCAAATGATTAATCTCTCAAGTTGCAATCCCAACCGATTTAGGTGAGGAGGGATGAACATTTTCAAAGTTGCGCGATTGAGGGGATATCGGAGCAAGATGATGGATGAGCGATTGCTAACTCCTGCTGCTACGTAGCTTCACCATACTTATACTTCTAACTCATCACATTGATACATAATAAAAACTCGCGCGGAGAAGTTGTAGCTGCCATTTCATGTCTATCAGATTGAGTTTGTGATTTTCACTGAACCTGTTATAATTTTCAGGACCATCTGCGTCAGCTTGGAAAGATAAACGAGGAGAAATTCCTCAATGACTTACTGCGCATAACTATTTTAGGTAGTAGGTTATTAATCGCCATAATCATTAATTTGTTATCGTTGTTTATCCTGCCATATAAATCTAAGACTCCTGACATACCAACAGGGGGGTTAGTTGACGGGGACAAGATAACGACTCCGCCATCTTGCCCTATGAGTTTTACTGTTCGTTATTTTCGGTGTATAATGCATACTTTAAGGTTATTGAGTAATTAGGATAGGGTAAGATAGGTAATTTTATTGTAGCTTTTGTGCCATATGATGACTTCATTGCACTAAATTTCTTTTATAGTGAATTTCAAAAAATACCTATTGTAGAGAATGGGGCCATAATATGTTGCTAACACAGAAACCAGGATGCCAAGTGCATTGGTAGATAAATTTTATGGGGCGGATTAATTGAATTCAGCATATTCAAAAACCACATTCAACATCTGTTGGAGCATTTGTTGGTTTAACATAGCAAAAATTACCGGAAACAAAATGTGGGTCAGAAAATTTGTAAATAGTAGAGGAAATTCAAACGAGTAGAGAGCATTTTGCTAATAAGAAGGATCACGATGTGACAAGCGATTTCCAAATTTTTCTAGGGAGGACTATTTTCGCAATGAAAATGGGTACAAAAGTGTTTTCTAGTTTGGCAATCATGATTTGGTCTACAGGCTTGGGCAAAATAGTTAATTTGCACCTGGTGCATTACGCTGATAATTTGTTATTAATAATAATAGTAATAGCTTCAGGATTTACTCTCTGATACCTTCCAAAATTAAAATTAAAATTATTGGGATTCTTGAGGTAAACTATAAATGCCCAACGGACTCGACCCACGTTTTGTTGCGAGCTATCTGTGTAAAATTCTATCACTCTTGTTTGAAGACCAATATTTCAAAGAACGCTCATTTTATTTTAAAACAAATTAAACTATGTAAAATTTCTTTCATTTATATGTTTACTGATGGCGTTCAAATCATTTTTTTATCAATGACTAATTCATTTTAAGCTCAGGAAAATGATTTGTTTTATTTATTCCCACACCACCGAAGACAGCACATATTGGCCATTTATATCGGGGTTCTCCATAAATTAAAAAAAATTATACGAGCACGAAAAACCATGCCCTGGGTAGGGGCAACCTATCCACGCGGGACTCGAACACGCGACCTCTTTTCCGACGACCGAGGACGAGGCGATCAATAATTTTTTTCTGGTTGCAGCAAGAATGATTGCGTTTACGGCTTAGCAGCAACGAAAGGGAATCAATGGTCAACATTTCCTTGTGGTTCTCTAGCTAAATGTTTTCATAAATTCATTCAAAGAATCATGGTTTTACGCTAATAAGTGTTGTAGTATTTGGGAAATAAAAAACTTGTTATTTTCCGATACGCGCACCCGACGCAATCACCACCTTCTTGCGCTAGAGTTCATCGTTTTGTACATCCAGTAATGGTATAATTGCGGGATTTGTCAGTTAATCATATAGTTTAACAATTATTTCGGTTTGCTACATCTTCAGGTCTTGGTAGCATAGTTACATCTTCTAGGTAGATATGAAGATGAAACTATGTTGAGGCACCCAGATCATGCCCATTATACTTTCTTTGTGAATCCCATGAAGTGTAATACTTACTTATTACTTTTATTTTACAATCCGGTTGATTCTAAATATAAGTACTAAGAGAGGTTATATGAACGATATAGGATTACGAGATTTTACGAATACGTTCAAGATATTAATTGTTAAGTACGAGGTGACGTGATTTGCTGATTCTTTTGATAGCATTTGCTTCATCGACTGTTCCATTTTTGTTTCGATGATAGCTTTTATTTAGAATTAACGAATTTATTGTACCATAAATTTTTGTTTCTCGTGAATTTTAGCTCCACTAAATATATAATACTTTTATTTCGAAATTATTCGAAATTTATTGTGCGAGAAATTTGTGTTTCCCGTAAAAATATTATTTCCACTTAATATATGATACACTTTTATTTCCAATCGCCAAGATGAAAAGTATCAGAATTATGATAAAACCAATCTTTAAGAACATAATTTGCTAGCTTGTCCAATTTCTTATAATAATTGGGGGTTGTAAAGTTGGCCTCAGCATTTGGCTATTGTGTGCCCCCCTTGAACGATATTTTAATTCATTAACCTGAGGGATGACATTTACGTATGGGAAATGAACGAAGATATGTTTCGATAAAACACCCTACCATACGGATTGATTTTTGAAAGTGATATTACGTGTTTCCCAAATACGGGCCATCGATGTCTTGGGGAAATAAATATGTCGGACATTTCACGGGCGAGTTGGAGTGTGGGCATAAAATGATATTCGTTTACCAGCAAACTTGGCTGAAATTAGTGTTTCTGCAAGGTACAAAAGATACTTAACGGAATTTTTTTATACCATTAATGCTCCAAATATTCTCCATCTTGCCTCTAATGCCGTCTGAATCTAAAATACCTTTTTTCTTTCTGGCAGAAAATGACCTACGACCTTGTGACCTTGTTGGTCGCCAAGCCAAAGTCTCAGCTAATATACCCTCTTTCCCGATATACATCGGGTGAAATTCACTTTCCAGCAGGCCTGGAGCTGGACTTACTATACCTTGTTCGCGGCAGTCGTTTTAACTAGGTACCTATTATGCGTACTGTATATTCTCCTGTACCACGCACTCTCATATAATACTCGTTCCTTGTTTTTTGGGCTATGAATTGATGAAACTAGTAATTACTAATATAAAATGGGCACAAGATGGAGCGTATTTTTACTTGGGAAAACACTAGTATATGAATTTTTACTATAGTGGAAACCAATTTACTGTTTCCAAAGAATCAACCAACTTGATTTTACGGTCGGTGGTCACCAACTTTAGCAACTTGCTTTGGCACAATGCATACGAGAGAAACGGCGAAACTGCGTCTGTGCGGGCTGGGCCCTCCTTTGATCACCGGAAAGGAAATAATAAAGAAACAATAATTTCTCCGCCGGAGCTTGGTGAATAGATCGTCGTACCTTTTATGCATGTGAATGCCATTAAGAATGGAAATACTCGGGTGACAAGCTCATCTTCTGGTATGACGCGCAGCCCGTTTATGATATCGCTTTAAAGGGGAAATAAAAGGTGCGGTACTTGATAAAATACGCTATCTTTTTTATGACATTGCACTTTTCAACCACACAAGGCTTTCACGGGGCTTCGGCTTATTTCTTTGATACGCTTAACCGACATTAGTACATAATCGACTATATGCAGCCCAGAGCAATATCCTTCTGGGTCTGGAAATAAAACCCGATTCTATAATTTTTCCGTACGTCCGTTTAAGAGTGATTCTTTATTTGCATTTTTTAATGCATGCAATGAAGTCATCGACCGGTAACACGTAGTCAGAGATGATATAAAAATAAAACGATAAGTATTAAAGAAGCATAATATTGAATTTTTTTCCTAGTAACAATTGCCTGGAAGCCACATTTGAATTTAGAAGAGTGTTGTTGAAAAACTCCTCTCTAACAATTATTATTCTTCAGATAAATATGCGTGTAAGCGTTGCCTCTTTTGGTAAAGTTAAGAAAGATTAATTGAGTTATTTACGGGCCAGTGAATAAGACGAGAGATTTTGAGATAACTCTCGATACGTCCTTCTCTATTGATCATGATGATCTTTCAGATAAATATTTTTTTAACATGGACTTATGCTAGGCCAATTCACTCTAATTCAACCAGGTGTTTAACCCTGGGGTCATTAATGTCGAAAACAATCGAAGAATAGTCTTCTTTTTTTAAAAAACGAACAATACTAAGTCTTTTTGTGATGCATGTAATGGTTTACAAGATTTTGCAATGCAATAACTGCAGTTTCACAAAAGCGTCTTCGCGTTAGACCCTTAACATAAGAAAGCTACGAAATCATGCAGTGTCTCATAATAAAGGTCTTCAATAGGGTAGTTTCCTTCATCAAAGAAAACGAAAGGCATTGATTGCGATTCGTTACCCACCATTAGTGTATTCATAATACACAAATTATTTGGTTTTTGAAATACCGGTTTAGATGAATGACAAGGGTCAAATTTTATCCTCATTTGAAAAAGGCCAGATTAGCGCCCATGCGATTCCACTCCGCATGACGTCACAGGGACCTAGTTTCTACACGAGAGGATAGGAGTTATACATCGTCTGAGGTTACCAATTCATGCATGAGGCACAGAGCTCAGGGAAACATGTCTTAATAATAACCTATTAAAACTGGCTAAGTTCGGAAAGTTTTCTTCGTTTGATAAGGTATTAATAAACCTTTTTTAAGCCAAGCGCTACCATCCAGCAAGGTACTCAGCTATCCGCTAGCATCCTGCGACGTATCAGCGCTAAGCCTCGCCTCAAGGTCACCTCACCGGGCGGGAGGGGGAACCAGAAATACGACGCACGGAGATATTTCCCGGCATTCATACTTAAGCGTCGCGTTTTCGCGCACTTGATAATTTTCACTTTTCATTTAATCGCGAAAAATAGATGTTATCATTTAAAAATCTAAAAGCGCGAAATACGTACTCCAGGAGTTATAATCTTTCCATTAAGGCAATAAAAAAATAATAGGAAACCACCCTATTGAAATATATTAAATATGAACTTCAAATAATTTATTTTTGTTTATTTTTTTGCCAATTTTTATAAATTGTAAAAAAGGACTGTATCGGAATTATGGAAGCGTAATCAACATTTATCAACGTTATCAACCTTTGAAAAGGACATAGTGTAACGTCGAAACCTGGGTCGGTTAAGTAAACTTCTGTAGAACATACAACAGGGTATCTTTTTATGTTTATCGTCAAAAATTGATTAAAAATTTGAATTTTTATAAACATTGTTAAATTTTGAAATTTTATTTTAAATTTAATTACCGTTTTCAGTTCAAGACCTTTTAATCCCATGCCTTTGAAGTCTCTTTTTGTCCAGATATTCGCCGTCTAATGGTAGGGTACCTTCGTAAAATTGCAGTTTTACAATATTGAGTTCTGAGTAGTTTTAACCGTTGTGAGGATTGCGAAAAACCTTTGGGTGGTTCGTTTTTAATCAAATGAAGATGGTATGCTAAATTTAGTGTTGAATAGTGTTGTTATTTTTATAAAATTGTTGACCAAAGCGTCAAACTCCTGGTCGAATTGGGGTGGCATGACCCAGCAGTTTATTCAGCTGAGGCATCGAGCAGATATTTTTGAAAAACTTAATGAAACGTTAGACTTTGAGACAGCAATAGATGCGTGCTAGATTCCTTTAGCCATTGAAAATTTATCATTGCTCTTTCACCAATTTTTCATTGCTGACAAATATATTGTTAAAAAATGAAGGGACCCTATTTTTCCGTTTTTCGATTGAGGCGAAATATTGATGGTCTTAACCGTTTCCTCAATGATTTGGTGACGGCATTAACTCATGTCGAGCCTGTCACCGCTTTTCAACTGTTTCTCGGTCTTTTGTATGGGCCGCATTTGGTTATTTTCTGTTTAAAATCCCGCAAGCGATTCCATTCCTCAACGAAATGTTCCCCCCCAAAAAAAAGTAAATGATCCAAATATCCCTAAATGATTGTGTTTTCTGGGTCGAATGTTACCGAATTTCTTTAATTTCAATTATTACCTCATTTCCTTTCCGTGGTTGAGGCGTATTTTCTTGATAGCGCATAGGAAGAGCAGCATTTTTATACAAGGTGGCGTGCAAAGTTATCCGTCTATTTTCTTTTAGATCAACCGATCCAGTCGTGGAAATGGCGACAGTTCGACGTATTGAAATGAAAGGAAGGTGCACTTTTCCACAGGAATTTAATAAGTACGGCGCTTTACGGCTTAAAAGACTTGTACCAGATGATGCATCTCTGAGCCGAAACGCTTCGTAAGTAGGGATGGGCGAATCCAGGATTTTTTTCGGATCCAAATGCATTTTCTAATTCCTGACGCTGAGATTCCCCCGATGATTGTTCAATCTCTTGGGAAGATTCACAATCTGTGCCAGTCGCATTTTGCCTTTTTTATTTTCCACGGCTGAAATTCTCCTACGTAACCTCTGCGAGAGCTTTTAAACAAAACGGTTCATGAGTAGGACAAGAATCGCATGCAACGGCGCATTTGAAGAGAGAGTCGGAACTCTTTGCACCCTTATGCATTCACTGAAGCTATTATTTAAAATTTCGGATCCAGATCCGATGTCTTCCGCGACTTTGGATCCGATGTATCCGATGAAGAGCAATATCCGCGGGTATTTGGATCCGAGGTATCCGATCCGATCATCCCTATTCGTAAGCATTAAATTATTGGGGAAAAGTGCAACTGCCTTTCATTTCTATACATATACTTTCTGTTATATTAATCTATAGAAATATTTTTACACTTACTTTACGTTTAGGAATCCAAAGAATTTAATTATCAAGTTCAAATTTCTTTTGTTTTGATAGCAGAAAAAACATTCGAGGAAAAGTACGCCTGATACACGAGTGTGTGAAAGGAAGTGGGAAAATAACTAAGTGGCCATTTTGAAATTTAAATAAAAACAGATTAAATGCAGCCTATAATACAACATAAAGTGAGAAAAATTTACGGGGAAGAATAATTCGGATTTGCTGAAGCTTTTATTTTAGTCCGAAGACGCTTAGAGCCTCAATGGGGAGTTCTAAACCTCCTGCGTTGCGTAACGTAAGGCAGAGGGTGTGGGACCAAGTTACGTACCAGTTTTGACTGCCATAAGCGAAGTTCATAATCATGAGACTTCTGATTAAAATGACTGAAAGTTACTTTTTAATTTCATGCGTCATATATTTGTTATATGGAGGTACTTATAACTATTGTATGTATTAAATTTATTTGGACAGCGGTCACCCATATTATTCAACCATAGTCTAATTTTCCGACATGATAAATTATTTTATGATCATAATATCTACTACGTATATACTTAATTTATCTACCGCTCTCAAGAAGGAACTTGCTTGGAAAGCTAGCTATGAAAGGGCAATTATAGTGGTTATAGTTTCTTTCGATGTGGTTTTAAGAATCTATCATTATCTCGGCAATTTTTAAACCAATACATTAGTTTGTTTTCTTTATATCATATATATTCCAAAATTAGGTCCAACCTTTTAAGTGGTATCATAACTAGGCCATGAGGATAATACTCCTTGATTTTTGGTTCAACAATAAGCGGTGAAAAACTCCCGCTATTAAATTATAGCAACGCATAATTTAATAATGGTTTTCCATGACTCTTCAACGAAGGAAAACCGTACTGCTCAATTCACTGCCAGTCAGATATTTTTTTATTGATAGAAATTTTTTAATTTCACTGAATTTATGGATGAATATAAATTAATTTTTTTGCAATCCTAATGATAACAGAGATAACTTCCAATTTAATCATTCAAATTAAATGCCTGGAATTTCATCAAAAAGCTAGTTAATTCATCCACAAAATTACGCTTAGAACCTAGGTTTTAAATGAATTGAGGATCTTGGATGTTCAAAAAATTATTACTATCAAGTAAGAGTCAAAGAAGTAGAAATATGTGCCGTCAATGTCGTGAATTCGGTTGCAAACAATGCGCAGACAAAACCTTTTTTGCTTTTCTTATGTCCGATTTTTGGAAGCATGAGAGTGACTTTAAATGCATTTTTCAGAGCTTTATGTTTTTGGAACGGAAATTCTTTCGTGGCCATTTCTACGATTTCTACTGCAGAATGTTTGTCCTAAATTAATATAATATCAGGAAATATACTGTTACACGCAGGTATGTGGAAAGCACAAACAACCTACAGCGAAATTCTTACAGTCCGTATGAATCGCATTGAGCACTGAGCAAACTGTTTGCCAAGCCTCCCAAAGAACCATATCCAGAGAGCGCGAGGATAAATAATTCAAGGCAGTCCTATTTTTCTATGATTTGAGGTATTTGATCTTTCTATACTCTGTATCTATCTAAGTGGAAAATGTTTTCATAGGTTTGGGACATATACTTATTTCAACTTAGGATAAGCCGTCAAACATCACGTTTTCGGAGGTAAATATTCAAAATTTAAGCATATTCGTTTTTCTATCTCCAAAATAACTATTCCCTGGGCAGAGAATAGATGGATATCTGATTTCCTTAAATGCCAATGTTCTATTTAATATCTTCGGCAAACGATATCTGATCAAATGTAATAATCATCTTTGGAATAATTATGTCCTGAAAGAGGCGCAAATATGTATGGATCGAGGGGAAATATGAATCCATGCAATCAGTACAATGATATTCAGCCAAATTTGTAAGATATTTCATAATTATGAATTTGAAAACAAAACTATCGTGATTTATGACATATCATCATTAGGCCCGGGTTTATTAGAATATCATGAGCCAATTTGGTACAAAGTTATAGGTGTCCATCGTGAAAATAGTTTTAATATTAGAAGCCTCACAAGTTTTCCATTTTCATCAATCAACTACTTAAATTAACATTTCATCTCACAGGATTTCTTATTTCCTCGTATCAAAAATCATAAAAATTTAAAACCAGCCGATATCTTGCGGTAAAATATTATTCGGTAAATAAGCTTAAAAACAGGTTGTCTTTCTTTGCAATAAAAGTTAATGCTGGGCCGAGATTGTTGCATTCGCGGTACACATTATTGAATCGCTCTTCACTGAAAGATGTTTGCAAATATGATTGTTTTTCAATTAGCTTTGTTTTGCTAACTATGATTTATGCTGATCTAACTACGCTTTTTTGTTATCTCATACTAGCATAATATGTACCTCGAATTCTTTTTTTGTTATTATTAAAGATTTGTGTTCTGGTTATTGAGCTTTATGATGACGTTATTTCTGATAATCTATCCTCCGTTGGGACCGGTTTCAAATCTCAGAGTCAGAGAAAATTTTCGAGGGAATCTATCTTTATATCGATACTATTAGGAGAGATCCCATGTGAATTTGGTAGAAACTTCATTCTTTCTTCTTCATTCTTACTTAATTTAACTCTCTTCTCCAAGACAACGCGAAAACGGAAATTGAAATAAATATTAAATTTTGTTTTTTATGATTAAAAATCAATGATTAAAAATTAGGTTACTTACATGCTTGACATTAAACCGATTTATTTTCCTTTACTATAATCTATTATAAATAGCTGCTAGAGCTAACTGTACTGCTCTTTTTATAAAATTTCGTATTTTGATAACAATCACAGTATTTAGATGTTAATACTGAAAAAGTAGAATGATGAGATGCCGAAATTTGATTTTTCCACAATTGATAATAAATATTGCCCATCAAAGTTTTCATTTGTCAGTACATGATATCAGTAGCGTACCTAGGATTCTGAAATATATGATCTGAAATGGGCACCCGGAGATTTTAGGGCCTTCCTGTTTTTGAACTCTGGTTTACAAGAGCCCTGTTGCTCGGAAGCGTTGTTCTTTTCCTAATAGGAATAGGAACAAAGGAAGAGTATAATAAAGATAATGCCACCGCTTGAAGAATCACCCAGCAATACAAAGAATTACTTACGTTATGGAGTTGTCGATATACAGGTCAAAGAGGTCGGAAAAAAACCATATATACTAGATAATACATATAAAATTGATACTAAAACCAAGTATTGAGATTTTCTTGTTCCTTTGACCCTTTGACCTCGTCTTTTTCGTATTCCAGACCGACAGGGCCTTTGGTGAGGAGTGATTTGCTTGTACGAATGGGTTTTAATTGACGACCATATGACGAAATTTCTTGAAGTCAGTTAATTAGCATAGAATATTATTACAAAAAATAATTTCTATTAAATTATTCTGACTGTTAAACTAGGTTTACATGGAGAGTTTTTCGAGTTATCGGAGCCTGCCCATTTCGGACCTCCCTCTTCTGTTCACAGAGGGGCCTACTGCCTTTCATTCTATCAATAAATCCTATTCTCATCCTTCCCCTCCCTCGCTTACCTAACATTCTACCTATCTTTACGGATTTAAACATCACCTCCCCGCGCAGTAACCTTGAACCTATAAGTATGTTCCTTCATGAAGTTTTCTCCTCGCCCACTATGTCTAGCACATCCAGGGGCGGCTCCAGCCAGGGGGCGCGGGGGGCGCGCGCCCCCCCTGGGCGGTGACTGACGGAATTTTTTGCTGCTTGCAATCTCCTCTTACCTATGCCAGGAAAGGCGAGAATGAAATGATGGCTCGTCACCCATTGTGCTACCAAGTATCAATTTGTGAAGCGAAGCGCGTGTGGCCGAAGTCGAAGAAATTTCTTGAAGTCAGTTAATTAGCATAGAATATTATTACAAAAAATAATTTCTATTAAATTATTCTGACTGTTAAACTAGGTTTACATGGAGAGTTTTTCGAGTTATCGGAGCCTGCCCAGATCGGGCCTCCCTCTTCTGTTCGTGGAAGCGTTGGAAGCATATTCTACGGTACATGCATTCCTACAGCCAGAAAGAGTTTTCCTCGATGTTGAGATGTTCCGAATAATTTGTTTCACTGTCAGCAGGCGAGTTTATTTTCTTTGTAGAAAATTTCTGCAACTAAATATTCCTTAGATTAGCTTGCCAGATCTATGATTCGAATTTGAAAGTCTGCAACTCCGACAACAGATTCATCGGTCGTTTCCACTCGTGCGCACGGTCAAGCAGCACAAAGGTGGAGCACAGGTATCTGTTTTGCTGGCCTGCTGTTTGAAGTTGGAGCTGTGTACAATTACGAGAAAAAATTGTTGAAGATTTCTTCTTACGACACATTCTAAAGTTGAAGACTTTCTCTCTGAAACGGTTGGAGTAATTCATCTATCACACTTGAGCTTGGACAGTTGCATTCGTTTTGGGGTTGTATTCTTTTTTATGTTATCAAACTGATTTCTCTTTCTTTGTGTACTTATAGATCTAAATTTATTTGCATAGATATGCAAAATGGTTAGGTGGCAAATAAGGAAGAAGCCTCGGCTAGAAAATGATTCAAAGGAACAAGATTCGACATCTCTTCCCGCGACTTTTTAAAGCAATAAGTAAACGTAATAAAACCATTGTTGATATCTTAGTTCATCAAATGACAGGTAACTGTGAGACTAGATGGGTAGAAAGGCATAAAGCTATTGTAACTTTTAGAGACGACTCGCATGATATTGCCAAAGCTCTCGAAAAAGTGTCAAAGTGGGATGATTATAAAACGGCAACTAAAGGAGGATGTTTATTGTTATCAATTTGTAATTGTGAATTCATTTGAACTGTATATAGTCTGAGTGATATTTTGAGTTCAATTTATATTTTAAGCAAATATTTGCAAAATGAAACTGTAGATGTTTTTCAAGCTAAAAAAAAGTTGACCAAACTTTTGAAGTACTAAAGAATAAGCGGACGAACTCTTATAAAATTTTCTCTGGTATTTTAGCAAAAGCTAAGAAAATTATGGAGGAAATGGACATTCAAATCCGCATTCCACGTGCAGCCAATCGGCAAAAGATTCGAGCAAATTACCCGGCTACCAATGATGAAGACGATATAATCGCGTATTGGGAAAAAATAATCTTAATTCCCATCTTAGATTACGTAAATTAGGATATCAAGGACAGATTTGTTGGAGAGTCAATAGAGTGCTGCAAGTTGAATACTCTAACCCCAGCTGTTTTCATGGAAATTAAAAATTCGTACTCGTTGGAAAGCATGCTAGAAAAAATATGTGATAAATATGCACCGTTAGTGAAAAAAATACAAGTACAATGTTAACGGAATTAGATAATAACTTTTTTGAAAAAAAAATTCCGGAATTTAATGACATGAAACCAATGAAAACTGCCTTGGAACTTTGTGTGTGCACATGATTGTATTTATAAATACTTGATAATAATCTCTATAATAACTTCTCAAAATTATTTTCCAAGATATTCAAATGAAATGCGGCAAATGATTTTACTGTCGACTCCAGTTATATTTGCTCGATCAATCATACAGTAGTTCCTGAAATCCAAAAGTTAAATACTTATGGGTAAAATTTGAATTTAATATATTGAAGAGAAAACTTCATTTCGCCCGCTAAGCACTTTTGTCAAGGGGTATAAAATGCGAACTCGCATCACGTACCGTAGACTACCCTCTATTTATAAATGTTACGCTTATGTCTGCTTTTTCTCTCTCAATTTTTGATCTAAAGGGATGGAGTTTGCTGCATTTGGTGTGGATTCTCTGTTTTCATGATATGATCATAATTGAAAGTGCATAAATAATACACGAGTCGTAAATTATACTCACAATTTTCCCATAAGATTACACGGCGTTTTTTTTATTTTCTCGCCCTATTTCCCTCAACTCTCCATCGAAATCTACGATTCGAACGTCTATTCAAAGCTTGTCTCTCCCGCTTGCAACGAAAAATATACAAATAGTTTGAAATTCCACACATAAATCGGAAATTACTTTTACAACTATTTCCAGAAAATAACACGGGCTTTTGCAATTTTCTCGGTGTATTCGGTGCAATTCGCTCATTAAAACCATACAATTTGTGCCTATTCCTTCATTCTTTCTCAACTATAATGCCAAAACTTATCTTATTTTGACGCTTGTATGCCACATCATGAGAGAGAAAGGGGGAGAGGGAGAGAGAGAGAAAGAGAGAGTGGGGGAGGGGTAAGCAGCCCGTCGCGCCCCCCCCTCAAGGAAATCCTGGAGCAGCCCCTGAGCACATCCTTGTTCCTCCTCCTCTCCGTTCACTTTATCTTCTCCATTCCCCATATTCACGATGGCCTCCAGTTTTTCTCGCCCTCCTATTAAGTGTCCACGTTTCCGAACTGTACAAGTATGTCGCTCCAGTCCAGATCAGACTCTTCGCTGGCCTTTTCTTTATACCCTTACATAGCGATCCTGTCAGACTGGATTATTGTAGCCCTCCATTTCTTAAAGTTTCCACGTAGTTTTTATGATTAGCAAAGGTTATTTATTCTAGAAACCATATTTATAGCTAGAATACTGTTATATCGGTATTCATCGAAATCCTACTATATTCGACCATGTCGATGTATAATTTATTATACTGGATATCGATTTATTGCACTGTATATCGATGTATTGCACTGGATATCGATACTTTATACCGAATTATTGCAGCACTCCATTTCTCGAAGCTTGCACGTAGTTTTTTTGATTACCGAAATTCTTTATTCTTGAATCCACATTTAATATCTAGAATACTTTTATATCAACACTCATTGAAATAAATTTTATTCTATATTCTAATATGTCTATATATTGTTTATTCTCTGGTATAGTTTTGTTTGTCCTTATCGATGGCTAAGTTCTAACAACTCGTGTCTAAAAAATAGCAAATTTTCAGGAGAGCAAAAAAACGATTAATATTTTCTAATTGTATGATAAAATTAAGCACCAAAAATTCACAAAACTGAAAAAGAAGCATGCAATTGCCAACAAAAATTTGTTTTTTGCTTGAATTTTATTTTTTAATGTCATTACACTTTTTTCAAGATACTTATGTCGATCCGGCCAAATTATGAGATACGTATTGTTAGAACTTAGCCATCGTTGTGTTCCTTCTGCTGCGGGACATTTCCTAACGTAGTTACCTACTCAAGGCTCTTGAATTTCACTCTGACGCATGAAAGTAGATATGCTTCGTAACAACAAAGCTCGTCTAACGACACTTTGGCCTCTTCGCAAACAATGAAGTTCTATCATCCTCCAGGTTAAAATTAACCTGCACGAGTACTTTGCTAGTAGGTACGTATTGGTGGTGATTATGCGGAGAGGTTTACGGGATTTTCACCGCGTGTTACTCTGCAGACAGCAGGTACGCCGGCATTCTTGCTGGTTTCTTCAGGTCGATGCCAGGCTCATTGAACAGCCCAACGCATGGATTACGCGATGATCGTTGATTTTGATTAAGGAAAAACTCTAAATCATTAAATAAAGTTGATTCCCAAAATTCTCTTTCGGCAGTTCCATCTTTCTTCCAATCGGGTGGTTTCTTATTATGTTTTTATTGCCTAAAACGAAAGATTATTACTCCTTGAGTACGCATTTAAGGGTCTTAGATTTTAAATGACGATATCTATTTTTCGCGATAAAATGAAAAGTGAAAAACTTCAAGCGTGCCAAAACGAGATGGCTAAGTATGAATGCTGGGAAAAGCCCGTATGACGTCATTCTGGTTCTCGCTGCCACCGTGTGAGGTGACCTTAGGGCGAGCTCCGCTGCGATGCAGGCTGCTAGCAGGTAGCAAAGTACCCAGGTAGCAGGTAGTGCTTGACTTAAATAAGGATTATTACTACCCTATCAAACGATGGAAACTTTCCGACCTTAGGCAATTTTAATAGGTGATTATTATGAATTGTTTCCCTGAACTCTGTGCCTCATGCTTGCATTGGTAATCTCAGACGATGTATAACTCCTATCTACTCGTATAGAAACTAGGTCCCTGTGACGTCAGGTGGAGTGGCATCGCATGGGCGCCAATCTGGCCTTTTTCAAATGAGGATAAAATTGACCATTGCCATTCGTCTAAACTGGGATTTCTAAAACCAAATGATTAGTAATTATATTATGAATACACTAATGGTGGGTAACGAATCGCAATCAATGCCTCACGTTTTCTCTGATGAAGGAAACTACCCTATTCTTATATCCGTTTGTTTTCCTTGTTCTAATTTCTGGCATAGTTTTACTTGAACAAAGCGATTACACATCTCCGATCCTCCGGGGATTCAAGGTTAGACTTTTCCTCAATTTTTTCGGTAGATGGGCTACTTTCTACATCTACACAATACCCTGCGAGCCACTTCTAGGGTGTTTGGCAGGGGGTGAAAAATCACCAACATTCAGCATGCAAGAGGACCGCCACATGCACACCACACGGTCATAGAAATATTACGCACACTAGAAAATATACATGCTTATTCATAAAAAAAATTGCTAATGGTTAGTAATTCCTAGAGCAAATACATGCAAGGTTAGAACTATGAAAAAACATGCAATGAGTGATCCTAGCGAGCGATATCATTAATCCTATCAATTGAGACAACGTTGCTATCTTTAATAGTACGAGAGAAGAATGACATTTTAAATCTCTCTGTTTTGCAGTCTATTTTTTTATTTTATTCTCATGATCACGTCTTCTATAGTACGATGGTAAACGAAGGATATGATTCACGTCTTTTTCTCGTTTTCAACGTCACTGAATTCCTACGTATCAAAGACCGGTCGCGACCGCATGATTGTCCTTATCTTCATGTCGACGCGTGTCTCCCTGTACTGAGCCCAGTCTTATTTTTTCTTTTTGCCTTTTCCTCACATCTAAATAGCAATAATACCCAAAAGCCATGACATTCAAAGACAATCTCAACGTGAGTACAGGAGTTTCCTCGTGTTCCAGGATGAAATTTACTTTTATGACGAGCCATTAACTGAATTTTTATTTCTGTAAATTCTTTAGGACCTTTTAGATCCACGACAATGAACTAAACGTTATTATCATATTTATTATTTTCATTATTTACTTTTATGTATAGATTTTGATTACGGGTTTGTAAGAATAAACATCTCGACACCGCGCTGGTTTATTACATTACCCATAGGTATGATATTGTGTTATAGATATTATTAGCATTGATATTTTTCAACCTCCTGCTTCTTCCGATACCATACTTCCTCATGCATGTTTCTGAGATTCCTTATAGTTTAGTCCGTTCCTATCCACCTATCCTTGCCCTAAATAACTTGTCTCTTGGCCTTTCTCGAGGTATTTTCCAGGTACCCTTCTGTTAATCCCTCAATTTTGCTCGTAAATTATCTTCTCAAATCTACAACTCCTCCGATCGTTTTATTATATTGAAGCAATCCTTTTCCTCGTATTCAAGTTCCTTCGTGCAATTTCCTCCAATTAAGACGCTAAACTCAACTCGTTTTACTCAGTTCCACCCATGACGGAACCAATCTTTCCTAACAAGGCTCATTTAGCAACTACTTTGACCTTGTGAGTGTCTATGAATGTTTCCCTCGAGTCCAGGGAAAAATTTACCGGTGTATGTAGTCATTTGCTTTGGTACTGATTGATTGATGGTTTAACGCAAGATAATCTCTATTAGGCTGGTTGCATTGCATCAGATACACAGTGTTGTAATGCCGGCAATGGTAGTTGTACTGCAACCCGTTCGTTTCTCCCTATTATTTGGTAGTCTTTTCCTTAGAATTTCCCTTTCCTTTCTTCAATGTATGATACGTGGAGGTATTATCCACACATGTTAAATAATATCACATGTCAGGAATTCTAATCTTGGTTTGACGCAGCTCTCCACTCAATTTTCCTATCAGCCAATCTTTTCACACCTACGTATTTATTCTTTTTCACATATCATTCATTCTTTACCTGTTACTTGTATTTTATTCGAGGTCTTCTTTTTCCATCCTTGATATCTACTTTTCCGTCGACGATTTTCTTTGGTAGGCCACCATGCCTCAATATATCGATGGCTAAGTTCTAACAACACGTATCTCAAAAATAGCAACTTTTCAGGAGAGCAAAAAAAAAACGATTAATTTTTTTACTTGTAGGTACATTGAAATTAAAAACCAAAAGTTCATAGAACTGAAAAGGAAGCATTCATTTGCAAACAATTTTGCTTGTATTTTATTTTTTCAATGTTATTACACTTTGTTTAAGATACCTGTCTCAAACCGGCCGAATTTGAGATGCGTGTTGTTAGAACTTATGTTGGCCATCGATATGGCCAGTTAACGTTGTTTTGCCTATTTATTAAGGCTATCATAAGGCTTATCTTCTCTTCTGCTCTTCATGGGACTTCCTCCTCGCTTCCTCGGTTGATTCATTTGATTTTCATCGATCTTCTAGAGCACCACATTTCGAATTCCTTCACCTTTGATTTCTCCGCAGCCGTCATGATAGGTAGGTACGTAATATATATCTGTTATATCAATTCGCCTATAGTACATACTTTACTACTTCTTTGTCATCTTTGGATGTTAACCTCCATTATGTCTGTAAATTATCCATTCTCCTTTTCCCTTCCTTCTTATCAGCGACTCTTAGATTGCCCTCACTTTCATGTTGCTACGCGCCGTTATCCTGTGGTGACTAATGCTTCATTTTGATATACCTTTCAACGCGATATTTCCGGTAATACACACCGCTACAAGGTTCATTTTTAAACCGCGTCGACCTCTCCTTTAAGAACGTTTTACACGGGGCACGGAATTGCGTAGGTTAGAGCTGCATTAATTTCTAAAATGGCGTGGAATTGCGCGAATGCATGAACGAAATTAGAACATGGGCTATTTTGCCGTCTCGCGTCCACGCATTCTCGCATGTGTTTCTAGCAATTCACCGCTTTACACGACGCAATTTTGATTGCCCCTTCGCACTTACGTCAGATTGCGCAATTCCGTGTACCATGTAAAACGGCCTTGATGCTTCATTTTGATATTTCTTACATCGCGATATTTCCGTGAATACATACCGCTTCAAAGTTCATTTTAAGACCGCTTCGACTTCTCCTTTAAGACCGTTTTGCACGGAATTTCGCAGGTTAGAACTGCATTAATTTCTAAAATGGCGTGGAATTGCTCGATCGCATGATCGAAATTAGAACAGGGGCTATTTCGCCGTCTCACGTCCGCGCATTTACGCATGCGTTCTAGCAATTCACCGCTTTACACGACGGAATTTTGACTGCGCCTTCATACACAAGCCAGATTGTGCAAGTACGTCCCCCGTGTAAAACGGCCTTTAGAGTACCGACGTTTTTCTCGTGTTCCGGGATGAAGTTTAGCGGTCCGCGAAGCGTCAACAAAATTGAGAAATACGTCCCGCTGGCTGCGTTAGCCAGTGAACCGAACCAAAACCGACGAAAAAATTATGAAGGACGACTGTTCGTGGGACGAGAAGTGGAAGATCCGGATCTAGCAGTGGGTGGGTGTGGAGGAGCTGATTGCTCGCGTTTTTCCCTGAGAAAATCGTGAGCTAATAAGAGACTTTGGTTAGGTTTACAATGGGATTGCAGGAATGTTTTTCTCCTTCAGTAGAGGTTATGCACAACATTTGAAAACTTCGTTACAATGCTTACATGGGAAAGCTCTCGGATTTCCGAACGAAATGTCTTTTGTGTTTCAGTGACTCTCTTGGAAATCCTCCTTACATCGACTGCTGGAGAACCGTCGCAAATCCTGCTGAAATTTCTTCATTTTACGAATCCTTACCAGCTCTTTTTGATTAGACACAGGAGAAAACCTCCAGAAAGTCTCTTGAAAACTTTTAGAATAGCCCGTTGTGTAGTAATTTGCTCTCCATGGAGGTTTTCACAGATTTTACCGAAACCTCTTTGATCTCTATACAGAAACTTTCAAAATTATTTTGAAATCTACTAGTTTTTTCAGGATGGTGCGGGCAAGGGTGTGGAAGTGACAGGGACGTTAATATGGTGGAATGAGGAAACCGCCCCACTTTTACTACGAAAATGTAGAAATGAAAGAAAAAATTTAATAACTGTAGTCTAAAGTATTGTAATGGATCTTGTACGAGAGCATGGCCGCGATACTCCGTGACGTGTAATTATTCGTGTGTATTTAAAAATGTATGTGTTCTCTCACTCACTCCTCGGCGCTACAGCCGTACAGGGCCTTGGCCCCTGAGTCAACGTTGGTCCACTCGCTGCAATCCTTTGGCTCAATCCTCCATCTCTATACTCCTATCCTCCTCATATCATCCTCTGCATCATTCAGCCATCTTTTCCTTTGTATCCCTCGACAGTGGCGCAGCGAGGGGGGTTTTGGGGGATAAAACCCCTCCAAGAACTCAGAGAATTTTTTTAATTTAATCCATTTTATTTAATGGATTAGTATTACTTATAGAATAGTGTTAGGATTAATCAAATATCCCTCAGAAAGCCGTAAAACTCGCCACTTTGAACCATTAATCTTATAAAAATTTCTGGAGAGCCCACGCAACTCCTACTCACCCTGGCGGGCATGCAATACCCCACACCCCAAAGTATTAGTTGCACCTAAAACCCCCCTAGCCTTAATTTTTGGCTGCGCCCCTGTACCTCGCTATCTTTCCCACGTGGATATCCTTAACCACTTTACCCTTACGTATTCTCTCCACATGACCTAACCACCTTAACCTATTACTCTCTACCTCGGTCACTATATTTGGGTGATTGCGGAGTTACTCTATTTCTGCAGAGAGAATTATAATGATATATTTTTATATTTAACTTAATCAGTTGTCATTTCCCAAACTTTATGTGCTAACCTAACTTTTCATATATCTATGCCCTCCTTCTTTTATTGATCCATAATTTTAAATTGTTGCTAACCACTCTTGGCCCTAGTACGCAGGAGAGAGATACCGAGCAAACACTAAGGGCCAAAATCGCCTGATTGAATGTGATGAATATTCTGTCTGCACGGACAGGCGCAAATCCCTCTCATCACCGATATTACGCTCTGCATTGAGGCGATTGAGGCTAAGGGAATGCCATGAGTTATGAGAGATACAGAGAAAGGTGGAGAAGAAAGCGGGGGCCTGAGGGGTGAGTAGCTTTGACGTAAATCCTGCACTGCTGAATTGCCTCCTAGTGTCCTGAATTTGTCGTCCCCTTCGCCACCCACGCCCCGGTGCCGTATTGATCCCAGGCGAGGGCAGGAGAGAGCGAGGGGGAGAGGCGCATATAGAGGGCGATGGCACTGCCATCTCTCGGCGGCGCTGCCAAGTTTACTCCCCCCCTCCGAAACCCCAACACCGACCGAGGAGATCGTAAAAGAAGCTCGTCGCTGAACAGAGTTCTTTTGTTCGCCTGCTTGGAAAGGAGGAATGGGGGGGGGAGGAAAGCTTTTGAGGGGTAGAAACCGGGGGACTCGCTCTGTGAGTTCCCAGTGCAGATAAGAGGGGGTAAAAATCTCTTTCCAAAGGCCGGAGGGGGAGTTGTAGAGTGGAGAGGCAAGAGTTGGTAGCGGGCGAGCAGGGGGTGAGAAGTGACGCAATCACCCCCTCCCACATCCAGCCCGACGAAATCCCTCGCTAATCAGTTGTATATGCTTTCACGTAGCGGGAGGCAGGGCTGCCAACCTTGAGGTTTTCGAGTGCACGGCAGGCGGGCGGGCGGTAGATATTCTTCGGCGCTGTGCGAGGCAATTCGATCCCGGATTGCGACGCGTTGCCCCTGGAGACGCCGGCCGGAGGGGAAGGGGGGACTAAGGGGGGGGGGGGGGGGAAGGCCTAACTAACTGAACTCGCCGCAAGGGGTTTTCGAGACTGGGAGAGTTGCTTCGTTGGATTTGGGGTCGAGGCGTTCGATAGAAGTCGAGTAGGTACGCGCTGTGGTTGCAGCGCTGAAGTATCTCGCGCCCGCCGGGGACAGTGAGAGAATGTGAAATCGTGAGGCAAGCGTTCCATGCATGCGTGCGAGGAATAGCCAAGCCTGAATTCGTATGAGATGGCGTAGATCAATGCAAAGTAGCGTTTGTTAATAACGTATAAAATTGTTTCAGGCCTCACTTGGTGGAAATGCGATATATCCATGATAATGTAGAAACTACAAACGGTAATTTCCTTACTTTAATATAAAACTCCACTACCAATCATGGTTTCGACATTCTATATCATTTTTAAGGTGACACGACAAGCACTCTCTACATCTACATAATACCGTGCGAGCCACCTCTAGGGTGTTTGGCAGGGGGTGATCAATCACCAGCATGCAGCATGCAATTTGATTCCCGCATGCACACCACACTGTCCAAAAAACGTTACGCATACTAACTAATTATACATCCACATTCTTACAAAAGCAAAACTTGTTAAACACTCATTAAGGTTATCTGCCAATAAAGCTAGAACACACAAAAAATCCTGGTAGAAATAATAAGGAAATTCAGAAACATGCATTAAGGAATGCACAAGTTAGTAGGATACACTACAGGTCATCTAATCTATTTGTGAGTTCTAACGCTGCCTTTATAATCTCTTATTGATCGTGGAAAAAAAGGCATTCTGAATCTGTCTGTTCTACAGTCTATCTCTCTTATTTTATTTATATGATCTGATCTACCGTAGTGCGTTGGCGTTTGTAAGATACGGCCAACTTCGTCAGAAAATACACTGCTTTTGAATTTATCTAATAGGTTTAGTCTAATCTCATGTATTTATGCCCAGAGCCAATGGAGGAGGATTACTTGCCTCTCCTTACTTGGCTCTGGGCATAAAGCATGAGAGAGTGCATGTCGAAACCGCGGTAGATTGTGGAGGTTTTTAATAAGTGTAAAAATTACCATTTATAGTTTTTAGCATGGATTGACACATTAAGTTAGAGTAAAGACAAGCCATAATAATAAATATAAAAATATACACCAATAATAGCATACTACTACTTGCCACTTCACATAAACTCCACAACAACCCAAGTATAGCGACCGAAATAAATAGTAATAGTTTAAGGTGGCTAGGTCATGTGGAGAGAATGCCTGAGGGCAGAGTAGTTTAAGATAACCAATTTATCTATGATGATGGACGCATATTTTATAAACTAATGCAAACAATTCAAATTAGCACTTAGAAAAAAAGTAGCTTAATTGATTTGGGGTGTAAGTACATAAAAAATAGCGTGGACTGAAGGCTATCCATCGTTCGTCTGCAGGTCTAACAGGGAACTGCATCTCACACTGTATTTATTAAAATTGAGCTGAGTTATTTTTTAGCCATATCTATGTCTTTTATTGGGAGTTAACCTTCCCATTCCATAAAATACACATGTTATTGTTTCATTTCAATATGCCATCTTTCATGATTCTCGGTATGAATTGACAAAACACGCGTACATAGAGCATTAAACTCGAAGGCCGTTTTACACGAGGCACGTAAGTGCACAATCTGACGTGTGTACGAATGCGCTGTCAAAATTTCTTCGTGCAAAGAAGTGAATTTCTGGATCGCATGCGAGAATGCATGGCCGTGGAAAAATAGCCCCTGTTCTAATTTTGGTTCTAAAGTTAAATGGTGAGAAATTTATGCAATCATAACGCGCAAATTTACTCTACCCGTGTAAAACGGCCTTTAAACTAATACCCATGACACAGGGCGTTCCAAAATTTTCCCAAATCGACCGAAGTCCACACTAATTCCCGTGCCGACAAACACACAAATGTATATTCACGCTTCACGTCCAGGTCCCTGAATGTAACGTAAGTGGTCCTGACGGATTATTATTTGCTAAGATTTTCTCTAAACTGGCATTAAAGAAAAACAGGTCGAAAATAGCTTGTCTATGAACTAAGCTTGAAATTCCTTAGTGATCACGCGAAAAATTAGTGCAGCGTACGCCGATTTAGGGCATTTATTCGGGATATAGAGTCACACAGGCTGTATAATATTACGTTATTTTAACGTAGATTACGACGTTTTTACATTTGGAAGGAACAGGTTTGTGCCACTATACATATAAGACGGTGCAGTATTGTGTCGTGTCTTCGTCGCGTCGTGTGATAAAGAATCCTTATAATGACAAGATCAGACGCGTAATTAAGGACGAATAGATTTTTTTTAATGTGGTGATTTGGAAAGTAGAGGATAAAATCAAATACCTACGCATTGGATTATTTAGCAATTAACTTAAATCGTAAGCGAGCATTATCAGAGCGGAGTTATTAAGAGAATGTGATTATTCATATGGAGGAGCACTAAGGATAATTAGGTGCAGTCACGTGGACGAACATATGTTTAAATGGAGGACTCACATAAGTATAAATCCAACATTTATTAGCTAATTAGGCATAAATGAATGAGAGACATAACTAGGGTCAAGTTCCTACGAGATGGTGCGTTTTTATGAAGAAGATGCTTAGGTTTACAGATATCGACTCATAAAACTGAGCACGAATATTTTCCTACAATAGGAAATTTCTGGATTGATATGAGGCTCGGAAATAAGCACTCCAATTTATTTGACTGACAAGATGCAGCCAAACAATAAAGAATGAATTACAAAAAGGGGGCAGTTTTGAAATTTTAGTGCACATGCAAATATGCATTCCGCTTTAATAAGTTAATTAACTCATAAAATGTATTATGGAAATACCCAGGCCTAAGGTCGTATGACTTATGCATTTTAGTATCCAGGAATTTTCAGGGCGACTGAATTTAGACGTGCAAAAATAGAGAATTTGCTGCTTTAAATAATGGGACGAATTATATTTGACAGGACGCGCGAAAATGTGCTCTCAAATTTCTTTTGCTATTCATCACAGGCATTCGTTGGACACATAGGCAGACATGAGTTAGCTAGAAATGATGCGAATCCATGTCGGGGAATGCCAGAAATGACCATAGATAAAGGCTCAAATAAAAAGGGAAAAGAAATTGCTTTTTAAAGCGACCGTCTACGGCGAGCAAGGAACGGATCACTAATCCGTTAAGCGGCCTCTCATTGAACTTCCAAACACTGATTGTATTTGATTAAATCAGTGACGTAATCCAAATTCGAGCCCTAATTCGGAAATATTGGATAACCCGACTCCGCGGCGGTGAAGGAATGAGATGGAAGAAGGCGGAGGTCATTGCTGCGACATAGCAACCGGCTTCCACTCCGATGGACTCCATGGCAGGAATTTGACACTGAGGACTGAAAATTGACTATTTATAGTATTCAAGCGTATAATATTTAGAAAGAAGAAATACTTCTCATAATTTTCAAAGTTTCTTAAGCCCATAACGAAAATGAAATGAGCAGGCATCCTTTAATGAGTAAAATTTGGGAGATTCACTGTGTCATTTTGAAATAAATCGGTGTTGCCGTTGACGTTTGGAATAATTGTTGTGTCCGGACATCTATAAAAATAGGACAAAAATGGAATCAGAGGTGGCACCTTAATGTTTAATAAAATGTACTCAATTTATTTACTCAAAAATGGTTTTAGGGGCAAAATCAGACCTAATTTGGCATGAGATGACGAGATTTTGTGGAATGTCATAGAATGCTTCTCTCAATTATTTTTTCTGTCCCTTTCGAGCGATAGCGTCGAATTATCGCTCCAATGAGAGCGGAAAAATAAGCGTTTCGCGCGATAATTTTTCGCGATGGGATTTCCATCCCTGGTGCCATTTACCATCATTCGGCACGTCCTTTTCTTCCATCTCTTAGACTATGGCTTACACCATCTTTCAGGCAACCAGATCACGCGGCCGCTAACAGCGATTGTAGCGCCGCGTTTTGATTTTATTGATCTGAAACTTGTATACAATGATCAAGGGGGGCTGCATAGAGGAGGCCCAATATGGTGGCTTCCTATTTTTTTAATTTCCTAAATCGAAAGATTATTACTCCTGTAGTACTATTTCACGTTTTAAATGACCATATCTATTTTTCGCGATTGAATGAAAAGTGAAAATTTTCAAGCGTGCGAAAACGCGACGGCTACGTAAGAATGCTGGGAAAAGCTCGTGTGACGACATTCTGGTTCCGGCTGTCGCCGTGTGAGGCCACCTTGGAGCGTGGCTATGAACGCCGATACGATGCAGGATGCTAGCAGGTAGCATAGTACCCTGCTATTAGGTAGCCCTTGTCTTAAATAAGGATTATTAATATTCTATCAAAGGAAAGAAACTTTCCGACCACAGGCAATTTCAATAAATGATTATTAAGAGATGTTTCCCTTAGCTATGTGCCTCATGCATGCATTGGTAATCTCAGACGATGTAAAACTCCTGATTACTCGTATGTACTATCTAGGTCCCTGTGATGTCACGTGGAGTGGCATCGCACGGTCGGCAATCTGGTCTTTTCCAAATGAGGTCAAAATTGACCATTAACATTCGTCTAGACCGGTATTTCAAAAATCAAATAATTTGTTTATTATGAATACACTAATGGTGGGTAACGAATCGCAATGAATGCCTTTCGTTTTCTTTGATGAAGGATACTACCCTATTATATTCCATGTAAGGCTGTTTTCTGTTGCCACTTCGGTCACATTTTAATCGGTTTTCAAAAATGTCCGCGGCGCGGTGATGAGTGCAATGCGATCCACTTTTATCCAATATTTTGTATTATTATAATTTTGCAATTACAAGGAATAGCATTTAAAATAGGGATGGTCAGATCGGATACCTCGGATCCAAATATACGGGGATATTGCCCTTCTTCGGATACATCGGATCCAAACTCGCGGAAGATATCGGATCTGGATCCGAAATTTTAAATAATAGCTTCAGTGAATGCAACGCCCCACATGGGTGGAAAGAGTTTTGCTTCTACCTTCGAATGCACGGTCGCATGCCATTCTTGTCCTACTCATGCACTGTTTTGTTTGAAAGCTCTAGCAGAGGTTACGTAGGAGAATTTCAGCCGTGGACAATAAAAAAGGCAAAGTACGACTGGCACATAGTACGACACAAAAGTTATGAATTTGATAGATAACGTCATCGTGTTTATAAATTCTGATTTTCCCACCTAATTTCACCTTATTTCCCCGTGAAACTCGGAAAATTTTGTCCGTCAGCGACGCGAATGGCGATTTTTGTAATTGCCTCTCGCGTGAAACGGTCACTTTTCCGCCATCATTGGAGCGATAATTCGACGCTATCGCCCGAGCGAGCCATCGCTCGAAAGGGACAGAAAAAATAATTGAGAGAAGCATGACATTCCACAAAATCTCGTCATCTCATGCCAAATTAGGTCTGATTTTGCCCCTAAAACCATTCATGAGTAAATAAATTGAATACATTTTATTAAACATTTAGGTGCCAACTCTGTTCCATTTCTGTCCTATTTTTATAGATGTCCGGAAACAACAATTGTTCCAAACGTCAACGGCAACACCGATTTATTTCAAAATGACACAGTGAATCTCCCAAATTTTACTCATTAAAGGATGCCTGCTCATTTCATTTTCGTTGTGGGCTAAAGAAACTTTGCAAATTATGAGAAGTATTTCTTCTTTCTAAATATTATACGCTTCAATACTATAAAAAGTCAATTTTCAGTCCTCAGGGTCAAATTCCTGCCATAGAGTCCATCGGAGTGGAAGCCGGTTGCTTATATGTCGCAGCAATGACCTCCTCCTTCTTCCATGTAATTGCTTCACCGCCGCGGAGTCGGGCTGTCCAATATTTCCGAATTAGGGCTCGAATTTGGATTACGTCACTGATTTAATCAAATACAATCAGTGTTTGGAAGTTCAATGAGTGACCGCTTATCCCTTAACGGATCAGTGATCCGTTACTTGCTCGCCGTAGGCGTTCACTTCAAAAAACAAATTTCTTTTCCTTTTTTTATTTGAGTCTATAATTATGGTCATTTCTGGCATTCCCCGACATGAATACGCATTTATTTATTGCAAATTCATGTCAGCCTGTGTCTTCAACGAATGCCTGTGATGAATAACAAAAGAAATTTGAGAGCATATTCTCGTGCGTCCTGTCAATTATAATTCGTTCCATTATTTAAAGCTGTACATTCTCTATTTTCATAAGTCTAAATCTAATCACCCTTAAAATTCCTGGATATTAATATTCATCAGTCACACGAACTTAGGCCTGGTTATTTACATTATGCATTCATGCATCAACTTAATATAGTGGAATGCATATTTTCATGTGCACTCAAATTTCAAAACTGCCCCTTTTTTGTAATTCGTTCTATATTGTATGGCTGCATCTTGTCACCCTTAGCATTTCTCGACTTAAAACGAAGAACTTGATATGAGTTCAGGTTTATATTATATGCCTCCAAGGATTGTATGTGTTATATAGTGAAATGTTCGAGTTACCAGGTATTGTTGTATTATATAGTCGGATTATAGTTGGATTGTATGTGTTATATAGTCAAATGTTCGAGTTACCTGGGTTCTAATATTGGTCATATCACTCTTCTAAAATGCTTAAAAAACTTAAAACTAACTACCTATAAAATTTCCAGGAGCAAGTTCCCCGGTTTGGGCTCCCCCAATATTTTTTGTAAGTCAGCGTCTCTGCGTGTGATTCAGGATTTAGAGCGACAGCATGTCGACGAAATGATAAGAGGGGAAAGAGTTTAACCAAAGGACGAAAATTTCCAAATGAGGGGATGCTCGTGGATATGTATTTGGATTCAGTTAATTATTTATTAAATATTATAACTTTTAGGGAGGATCATATTTTTCGAAAAAATGTTTTTGAGGCTGAAGGATACCCTCTTAGATTAGGAAAATAATTAGGGCACCTGTTAAAGAGGTCACCTCTTAAATCAAGTGGGCACCACGCGATCGCGCTATCTAGTGGATTCGTATTTAATAAATTCATTAAAGCTTAGTAAAGTTCAGTGTTTCACCCTTGCCTTCTCGGAACTTTAATAATTTTATCCGTAGAGTGGGTAATTTACATACCCTGAAACCAATTGAGAGTTATATAAATTTTCAATATTGAAATTATGTGTTGATATCGATAGACCAGACCCCTTAATGCATTACCGTCAATTGGCCGGCCAAATGATAATTATTTATCAAATCAACTGATTTAATGGCGTTTAAGGTTTCCTCGGGGTTTCGTATAGCAGTGAAGGCAGTTTTTAATTATCAGTTGACAATTTGTGAAATTGGTTGCTTATCACTATTTCGATCATTTCAGCATTATTCTGCGCTGGACAGAGATGTGTTATTTCATTCATAGTAGATTGGGAACATGATGTCCTTTGGAACGTTTACGTGAGTTCACAAAACAATAATTCTCATTTTAAATTACAGAAAAAAATTTAAAATGTATCATTATCATTAACATGATACCCAAGTTCCAAAGAATTGAAATAAATAACTTTTGACAAAAATATTTTCAGGCCTGAAAAAGTGTACTATTGCAAATATAAAAAGTGTACTATTGCAAAAGAGGTACTATTGCAAATATAATAACGAAAAAGAAAAGGAAGCCGTTTAAAAGTTTTGCGCATAATTAAAAACTTTTATAGCGATATTTACACAAAATAAAATAACTTATTCGTATACACACAAGATACAGGAAATTTTATAATACATACTTTTCCGCTTAAGTTTATTTTATTTTGTGAATACGAGCTGCATCTTAAACTTAGGTATACTTACAGAGGACCTTATTTCCACCAGTAAAGAACTTCACAACCTACTAGACGTTAAATAAACTGATCTACCATATTTACGAGTGATAAAATGTGGTATTATTATACCCTCTGTATTTACCGTACATATTTTTTGTGTATTAACATTGAAGCTTAATTTATCATACAAGTACCTGGGACATTTGATAGCATCCATTAACTGAGTGAGGCATTTAGGGGGAGGAGGGTGAGAAGCCTATTCTCACCTAGTCTCACGTGGTAGAGAGGTTGAGGTCCTGGCAAGTATCAAGTAAATTTTTTTCCGCAAGAAACATAGTAAAAAGTGATTCTAGACTACGATCTTAGCCATATTAAATACTAGTCTCAACTGATCTTAAATAAAAATAATTAAATAAACTGTTTTTTTTATAAATACACCACAATGAAGCATAGAATATCGTATTTACACTGAAAATACACATTTTGAAAAATCCCACGTGAGATTGTTCAAAATTTGTATTTTAACAGGGAGGGGGTCGATCCATCTCACGAAAATTAACTACTACACTACACGACGGGTTTCGATGATTTCACATCATAGAAGAAGGGCTTTGAGTGTGCTCGAAATCCATCCAAGCATGGAAAACTTTGGTCATTTTCGAAGGAGCTTTCACTGATTTTCTCATGAATTTGCGTCTCACGAGCATTTATGGTGTAACCAAGAGAATAACCTTTCATCTCCTTAGCTTGCTTGGACGAATAAGTTAGTTGTACCTGAAATGAATGCCCTCATCTCAGAATGAGCTGGAGAGTTATTAAAAAGCGAAGCGGGTTGCATGTCCTCCTCCAAGATGGCCACCGATGTCAACGTAGGAAGTAAATTTAATAGCGGAAAGAATGGTAGTTCTGTCAGCCTAGTAGGCTGGGATAAAATTTGCGGCATACGAAATTTTGAATTTCGAAAGTACAGTAGAAACCGCTTTAAAGCAAGTACGGGCTATGGCGAGACCCCCGCCATTACGAGAGATAGCCGATGCACCGTAAATTGACCCTATGATTAGAATGTAAAAAAATATTCTTTTGACGAGGCCCTTTTTGTGTTGGCACTCGAAATAGCGAGAGTTTCCATCGCCTTCACTGGGCATCCCTAATCTCTGTAATTGCTGCCGATCTGTTTGAAATGAAGTTAAAACGGAGTGCTTAGTCTCAAATTCATGTGGTAAATTATCGTTCGATAAGTATGTTATTGTTTTGTGGCCACTCATACCCTTTAAGTGGCTATCTCCGCTACCTTCAGTCTGTATAGGCGTATGCATTTTCATAATAGGATAGTTTCATTCATCGAAGAAAACGGAAGGCATTGATTGCGATTCGTTACCCGTCATTACTGTATTCATAATATACAAATTATTTGGTTTTGAGAGTCCCAGTTTAGACGAATATCAATGGTCAATTTTAACCTCATTTGAACAAGGCCAGGCCATGCCATGCCACTCCACGTGACATCACAGGGACCTAGATAGTATACGAGTAATCAGGAGTTTTCCATCGTCTGAGATTACCAATGTATGCATGAGGCACAGAGCTAAGGGAAGCATCTCTCAAATAATCACTTTTTAAAATTGCCTATGGTCGGAGAGTTTCCTTTGTTTGATAGAGTAATAATAATCCTTATTTAAGCCAAGCGCTACCTGCTAGCAGCCTGCATCGTAGCGGCGCTCACAGCCTCGCACTAACAATAAGGTGGCCTCACACGGCGACAGCCGGAACCAGAATGTCGTCACACGAGCTTTTCCCAGCATTCTTAAGCGTTTTCGCACGCTTGAAAATTTTCACTTTTCATTTAATCGCGAAAATATATATCGTCATTTAAAAATCTAAAGCGTGAAAATTTGTCTATAATTTTTACCACTCCAGGAGTAATAATCATTCGATTTAGGCAATTTAAAAAAATCGGAAACCTCCCTATTAACGATATAGGAATCACTTCGCATTTAGGCCCGTATCCAGAAACCTCACTACTGCTAGATACGTCATCAGATGATGACGTAGCCGCTCTAGCGGCCGAGCACCGCTACGATCACCCGCTGCAGAAGTCTAGTGAGGTCCATGGCATACTACTCGCTAAAAGTAATATGGCCGCCGGGTTTCGTCTGCTTATCGTCTCGCAATTATCATTAATAATTATTGATGTTTAAAGGGCTATAAGCTCATGATAACCATTTATTATTACTTAAAAATATAGTAGGAATGCTTCAATAACCAGCTTTTATCCTAATGAGTAAATATTTTACCTAATTTAACTACCAATAAATAGTGTCAACAATACCGTGATGAAATCTCTTATGCTTCACCGTGTTAATTGCAATTAACTTCTAAACGGGCCCTGTCATGCCTTGAAAACCATTCATAATTAAAGAAAAACAAATTAGGGACATAGAAATGTCTCGCCTTGATGCTTGTGAAGTACTTTTTTACGAAAAATAAATACTGTCAACGCAACTATGTTGAAACCTCTTCGGCTTTGCCATTCTAATAGCTATTGACTTTGGTATAGACCGTGGCTTTCCTTGAAAACCATTAACATTATATATATAAGTACCCAAATAAAGTTGCAGTCATCAGCTTTGTGCTTCTGACATCCAAAATTTGCGTAAAATACTCAGAGCAACAAAGCCGTCTTCTAGTCAGCTACATCCATACTCAGTTACAGCTAGTTTAAGTAATGTCAGTTCCGAGCCATTGAAAACCATGTTCAATTACGTGAAAACTTACCTATAATGATTTATGCCGTCACAAAAATGATGAGTTAAAGATTAAGGGAAGGGTCGATGGGAATGGCATATTGCTTCTTAGTCCGTTTACAATATCACATGATATTCATCTCATAATGAATGTCACGTATATCTTTGGACGTTAAAATACAATACATATATCTATTATATTACCGCAATGTCTAATATATCCAACTACACCAATACGATCGACAGGTGTACGAGTATATTTGTCAACCACAATGACGAATTGCGCTAGTGACGCCAAGGATTATTCAGCAATAAATACCATCACAAGAAATACTGAGTACACAAACTTTTCTTTATTAACGTCGTAAAACTCACTTTCAATTCAACAAATGAAATGATCACACTTGTCCAAGAAAAGTACTCACGAAGAAAATCGAGATCAACACGACACGTATACTGTTGCTTCACAAGTCTAATTAACACAAATTGCAAATAAAATTGTCCAGTAAATGTGCACACGAAGAAAATCGGGAGCGAATACACTAACTGTAACTTCACAAATCAAATTACACACACATTGCGAACGCAAGAAGTACCTAAGTAATTAGAGCGAAACATAGGCAGCGACGACCCGTACAACTTAATAACGGCACTATTTAAAAAAATGCTCCCTTTCCGTTCATTTCGCGACGTCAACAATAATTTTAACAGATGAAAACATTTTATTTAAAAAATCATCAATAAAGTCAGCACCGAAACTTGGGTGTCCTGAACAAAACTTGATGAGGTTTCTCTTTTCCGCCCAGCTTGGTGCATTTTCGGCGTGCGGGGCCTGGAGCAACGGCCGGCTTTCCGCGGCGGCAGAGCCGAGGCCAGCCGGCAATCATCGGCGATCAACACAAGTTTAGACACTTGGTACACGTCGCGGGATTTCTATGCACGCAGATTCATCAGCATGTACCGGCAGGTTCTCAATGATAACTTTGCCGATTTAGAGGAACTCTTTTCACACAATGAACGGAACCAGATTCACAGAAGAAACTTGAAGGACCAGGAAAATCTCTTGGAACGGAGAATAAATTCCGTGTGAGATACCGCATCTCCAAAGACACCATATTTCCATGAACACCACTAAAAAAGAGAAATTTTATCAATAATTTCCATTCAGATTTTAAGAACAAGACAAAAGATTTTCTGCTGAAATTTTACAAATCATGGCCTACTAATGTGCTTACCTTCGTTACGCCATCGTGCCGATTAAATTCAACCTCCACCTTCCTCCATGCCATAATCTTTAAAGAAAGACCCACAGCATCGGTTTTCTTGTACTCCAATACAACTTTCCTATCAATAATTAGTTTAAAAATCAAATTCTTCTCCTACGCCGAAATTCTACTTCCATCCTGTTTCCATTTTGCTTACAAACAAAGTCACGTTGAGACATTCGTTATTCAATTATTGCCCTTCGTTCATCTCGATGTCCGCATCTAGGGGCACATAATGTCGCTACATTCGTCGACGTCATGAATCTAGCCCAAAATAATGTGGCAACACTGCCCCCCAACAATTTGGAGCGATTTGGAGTGGTGAGGTTTCTGGATATAGCATTCAGCGGAGCGCGCCGCTACAAGTTGAAGTATGGTTTCTGGATACGGCCCTTACACTTCCATTTACGTATCCATTTTTTGGTAATGGAATACTTTTTTTATTGCTATATTTTTCTAATATGACATATTGCTTTATATGCTATCATCTTAAAAATTTCAGAGTATTTTATAAAGTTGGCCCAGTTTAATAATTGCCTGTATACCAAAATTTAAAATTTTACCTCAGTATTTTGTAAATTTTTAATCCTTTATGTATCAATAACATAGCACCATAGATTATTGCGCAGTTTGTGGCATTCTAACATTATGATTTACGACTCCAATCAACACCTTAAGATTTCCACAGCTATTTTACAGCAAGTAATGCATGCATTTAAAGTGTGCGACGTGACTGGGTGAAATAGGTATTTTATGGGATTAACCCATTATAACCCAATGTTGCTACTAAGCAACATCAAAAATGTATACATTATATGCTCTGTTTAGGAAATATCTTAACTACGCATTATTTTGCGGTGTTAACTGTAATGACGAAATATTCATCTGCCACGATATTTATAATCGATTGCAACATTTTCAAGGTTTCATATTGAAAAATCTTGAAAGTTGAACTCTCCCAAAAGTATCTTTGGGTTAAATAAGAACGATATGAGTTTAGCGTAAAAGAAAATTGAATTCACAAATTTTTCCTCATTGAAAAGGCCCATAGTCTACGATCAAAACTGGTCCTGTATTGAACCTTAATTCTTTAAAACGAATTCAGCATTAAGAGTAGTTTGTGCGAAATATCCTATTTTTTTACTTTCAACTAGTTCCTTAATCTACTCTAATGGATGAAATACGTGGGGAGGAAGGAAATTACTGCTAGGGACTCATTCAGTGCATAAATCAATTCATTCAACTCGAATGATGGCTTCAATTTCATGTTTAGCGAACAATTTGTATTAAGCTCCTAATTTTATTAGTCGATGTAAATAAATTACAAATTTTTATACCTCCGATTCGGATGTTTGCCCTGTAATGATAAGTTGAGAAGAAAACACTCTATTGCTTTCTTGAAATAATGTTTCATTCAGCCATATTTGGCTATCATTATTACTTGGGTGGCAGAGTAAGGTTACGAATTTTTTACTCATTGAGAGGTGCACTTAATCTCCACCAATGGATACTTGCGTCTTCAACAATTCAATTCTCTATCTCTAGTTGTTTAGGACCTATTAGCAGAAATTTTCCATGCAAAACGCAATAATAATAGCACTTTAGATCCATAGTATGTATATTTTCGCTGAATGTCCTGTTTTCACCATGACTATTTTTATTGTATTTTGAGTCAACGTTGAACACAACGCTAAGGTTTTTCTGCGTTACGGCGTTATGGATTTTCGCGTTTGGCGATCTTGGTATTTCAACAATTACAAAAATAACTTGACGCATCTAAAGAAGCTATAACTTTATAAAACACAATTTAACGTCCTTAGAGAGGTTCATAATTGCCTTGCGGGAGTAAATCCAGCATTAATGGGGTGAAAAAAAAACTTAAGTTTATTGTCGGAAACTCCTTTCTAGGTGGGCTTGTGGAGCAATGTTAGAGATCCATACTCTGCTCTATCTTCAATGATTCAGAGCTCCATCACCCATGTTTTAAAAAGGCTAAACGCAGATATTAGTAGGTAACGACCAATGGTGTCATGGTGCCGGAACGCTAACAAAAAATATAATAGCCAAATAAAACTTTTATCAATTTTGTTGCCTCAGAATTACCAATTTACACATTCGTAACCAAAACAAAAAATACGTAATGAAATGTAAATAATGACTTGTAATAAAAACACACACAGAATTATATTTCACTTATATTTTCACAAGAGGTAAGTCAACGTTGGATAAATATCTATAAAAATTTGAAATAGTATTAAAATAAAGTGGAATGATTTGACAGCGCACGTGACAATGTCACGTGCGCTGTCAAATCATTCCAAGTCGTGACATGCTCCTAATTTTAAAATTATGTGCGAAGTAGGTAGGTTATTTCCTATACTTCACATCTCACCTTCCTTCCACACTCATTTCCAATGATTCTTGGATGTTGAGCCTTAAATCCTGACTCTTAGCACATCATATCCGCTTAATTCTTATTTTTTTAATCAATTTTCTTGAATTGGACAAAAATTAAATTGTGAAGAACGTGTACTTAATTATATAACGGTTCTTTTCTTAGATTTATGCGTTTTCAAAGTAAGCATTTGAAATAATTATCTATCATGGCAAAGTAATATTAAATGATTTGAAATTTCAAAGTAACACATAAGATTTAAAAATAATTTTTTATTCATGAATTTGAAATTATTTTTTCAAATTATAATAAGGTGTTTCAGCTATAAGTTTCCTTCTGTGTAAAACTTAAAAGTAGGGATGGGTCGAATAGTAGATTTCTCGAATTCGAATATCGAATTCGAATATTAAATCATTGCTCGAATATTCGAATACCTCGAATTTCGAATACCTCGAATACTAAACGATGAATGTGAAAATGTTTGACTAGGTCGCCTATGCAGCAGGAAACCCAAGATTTTGGCGAGTAATTGTGATTGCCTTTAAAGGATTCAAACAGGAATTTAGCTGATTAATGGAATATTTTAATTTTATGTAAACAATAGGGTAGTTTCCTTCATTTAAGAAAACGAAAGGTATTGATTGTGATTCGTTACCCACCATTAGTGTATTCATAATATACAAATTATTTCGTTCTAGAAATACCGGTTTAGACCAATGGCAATGTTCAATTTTACCTCATTTGAAAAAGGCCAGATTGGCGCCTATGCGATGCCACTCCACGTGACATCACAGGGACCTAGTTTCTACACGAGAGGATCGGAGTTTTACATCGTCTGAGGTTACCAATTCATGCATGAGGCACAGAGCTCAGGGAAACATGTCTTAATAATCACACAGTCTGTTTGATAAGGTATTAATAATCCTTATTTAAGCCAAGCGCTACCAGCTAGCATGGTACTCGGCTACCTGCTAGCATCCTGCGTCGTAATAGCGCTCAGAGCCTCGCCCCAAGGTCACCTCACTTGCGGCAGCGGGAACCAGAACGACGTCACGCGGAGTTTTTCCCGGCATTCATACTTACCCGTCGCGTATTCGCGCGCTTGAAAATTTTCACTTTTAATTTAATCGCGAAAAATAGATATCGTCTTATAAAACTCTAAAAGCGTTAAATACGTACTTCAGGAGTATTAATATTTCGATTTAGGCAATAAAAAATAATAGGAAACCACCCTATTTGAGCATTACGCCTCCGTCGTATTTCTTCTTCTTCCCGGTATTTATTTTCTTGCGCAAAATGCTTAAATAAAGTCAGAAATATGTCGTGTTTGGTCTTATTCTTTTTTAAATTACGCGCACATTACTAATATTTCAATCCAATAAAGGTGTAATAACAATTGCCGAAAGTCATTGTTAGACACCTTTCGGGCTAGTAGATGACTCATGCAGCAGTTGACCTCGAGAAAGGGGGAAATTCGAAGCAGGTAGGTAGAAAAAGGTCAGTGGGTGAGAAAAGGGGGTGGGTGCGAGACACGTTTCTATTTTTCTCGCGTAACTTGATATTTTTTGAAGCTAAGGTTTTTGTAATACAATCCCTGCGCGAGCTGGAATCTTTTGTTTGATTTCGGAGAAGAGGAAATCGTCAAGAGTGGGTGAGGCGAATGCTGAATGGAGGGGGATAGCAGATCGTGGGAAATGCGCCAATGTCACTATCCCACGGCACTGAGTTCCTCCCTATGGTAGTTTCATCTCCTAGGGAAGATTCAAAATAAGTGCTTGTCATTATTAGCCACAAAGGACAAACGGCAAACACCTCCTCTCATTTTATCATAAGATGGATGCGGGAAAATGGTCAGTGGGGAGAAAGAGGGAAGGGTGAAACACGATTCTATTATTTTCCTGTAACTTGATATTTTTTTCAAAGCTGAGGTCTTCGTAATATGATCCCTGCACGAGCCGGGACCTTTTTTTTGTTTTCGGGGAAGAGGAAATCGTCTGAGAGGGGGGGGGGGGGGCGAACGCTGAATGGATGGGGATAGCGGATCGTGGGAAATGCGCCAATGTCGCTATCCCACGGAACTGAGGTTCTCCTGATAGGGGACACCTGGGATTTTCGGATTTTTTTCATCCGATCAATTTCGGTTCCCCACGTCGAACTCTTTTCACCGCTCAAACCCGTGAATTTGATGTATTTCGTCAGCTTGCCTAAAACGGCGCTGCATGCACTAGACCAGTTCTCATTTTTCCGAGTCAACTACCAACGACGTGCGAGCGACAGTGTATGACGCGAAATTCAAAGTATTCGAGGTATTCGAGACGGTACCTTTTGCATAACTATTCGAGATCTCGAATATCGAATACTTTCTATTATTCGAGGTATTCGAGTATTCGCGGATACTATTCGCACATCTCTACTTAAAAGTAAACTTAATGAGTAAAATCCTTGGTAAAACGTTTCAGTTTTAATCAGTTTTTTTACCTATTTCATAAAATGCCCAAAAGTATTTCACTTCCACGATAGAACGATGCTCTCAGCACCCTCATTATTGATTAAATTCTTCTTGGAAGAGTAATGCTCATCGCATGAATCTCAATCTCCAACTACTTCAAGGATGTTATCACAGAAGGGATACAAAATGAACGGAGAAAAGGTATTTGAACGGTGCATTAGGGAGATAAAATTCCTTCTCCAGCTTAATATAAAGCTGACACAGGTGGGGATGTTTAGACTCTTTCACGTTTTATATGACGTCGGCTGTCGAGCAGTTGCAAGGAAGTCTAGAATTCCTGCGAGCAATATGTAAAAAAATAACTTAAATCGTGAAAAACATGAACTGATTGAAGATTGAACGAGACTGAACGTGGCTGATAAGTGTATTAAATTTACATAACTTTATTTGTAGTAGGTATAGTTACAGTTTTTACTCATGCAGTGTTCGAAAGAGAATAAATACAGCTTATAAACATAATGAATCGTGGCCTGTTTGCATTACCCATCGAATATAAGGTTATTGAATCGAAGCTTGAAGCTGGTACGTGGCGGAAAGGCTCCATATTAGCAATGAAAGACACTTCGTTATTTCCGCTAATTAATGCATTATTTATGTACTTTATAATGGTGTAACAGCCGAAACTGATTGTACTTTTTAAATAAATTGTGTAAGTACCGTTACATTGCTAAGGTTATTTACTTTAATCAATGATTTTGAATATTTTAAGAACACTGAATGAAACTGTAGTTATATTTAAAAAATACTCTTTTGTCGCAGAGTAATTCTATATTTTCTATAAATATTTGAGGGAAAAATTTTTCCTACAAAAAACTATTCTTCACTAATGTGCTAGATATTCCCGAGGAAAAGGTCTAAGTTAATTCAAAGGGTAAGCTATATCATGCTACGTAACACTGCATGTTAATAACGCATTGAGAACAACTAATTCGGCGAAAATCTTTTCACATTTTTTCGGGATATCAAAAAATATACACTTGCCCAAAGTCAAACACAAATGCGCACATTATTAAAGTAACCTCAAGCCACTTTAAAACAAACAGAGACTCTAATGCGAAGAATAGATATGAGAGGAGTAACGTAGTTTGGAGCTCTCACATTTTCTATTAAGTATTTACTTTCGACGCATATTGTGAACAGCCACTGAAAGGGCAACGCTCAGGCATGTTTTTCGTGTTCCGTCAAGGACGGCAATGTTTACATTTTCTATAAATACCGTCGAGGTTGGGCGTGACATTGCAAGAGGCGTTTTCAAGGAAAAAATATTCCCGACTTCCACGTTGCTAATGGAAATTTTCAGGCATTCTTCTCCCGTGTCAATAACTTAGAGAAGTGCTTCTTGTATAGTTTAGCTTAAGCTGTATATCATGAAAAAGCGCGAAAGATTCTGTATTTTCATAAGATGAAGTTAATCTGGTATCACTGAATCCGATTGTTTAATCAAAAGAAAATGTTTTAGCCACTTTTAAAAATCAGTCCTCAGAACGATGGAAAGGTATTCCATCCTTCCCGGTTGAAAGGCCGAGAAAAATTCATGTCAGCGGTTTGCCGGAAAACATCAAATCCTGCCTAATTTTGAATTTATTTCATCTTTGGAGTTATGCCAAGTATAATTAAATAAAATTATTTTGAAAAGTTAATTTTTAGTCAATAGATTCACCAGTTGTTAGATTTCAATGATGCTGCTCAAAAATGTGAAGCGCTAAAAAAACCCTCTTTAAAAAGGTCTCTAAAGTCGTTCATTATTGAGCACTCTGTATAGTAGTAGAAAATATTACATTTTTATCAAATTCTTTCTTGAACAATTTTTTTAACCAATCTGAATTGAAAATGCTCTTAGGAAAGGGCTTTGAAGGACGACTTTATGCAAAAAAAACTTATGAAAAAATAAAAATAAAAAATGCGATAAATATATTAAGATTCAAGAACGGACATTTCACTCAATATATGACTCGTTCCCTGGTTTAATATTCGATGAGTTTGAAGAGGGCCACTTAAGAATTCCTATCGGCCTCCGCCGCCATGTTACATGGCCTTTTGAGCGACTGCTGGCTTTCAGTTCAAGATGAAATTCACGAATCTGAATTAAGTTCCTACTTATGAGGTTTTATTATCTATCATAATTACAGAGAGCAATATCATCGAGGTTGAATATAACACTTCCCGAAAAAAATCAATGGTGAATTATACGAAAGAAAGCAGATAAGTAATGAATTATGAACAGACGCATTTGGATCCATTTAGTTTATGGCACTAGAAAGTGCTTGAATTTTCTGTCATTCTCGTAGGAAAGGCTGTTTTAAGTTGTTTTTTTCAAAGCCTTTCACATCGATTTTACCGTAAGTATGCCCATTCACATGAATAAAAACGTTTTATGAACTATTATCACGACAATTTACCGTAAAAAAACAAGCATTAAATAAATCCGCGGTAGTTATTCCAGATCAACACCGATATAAACGATATAAACCGGTCGAACAAATATTGCTGCTTATATTTTTCATGTAACGATGGGATAGCAAATTTTATTTAAATATTCAATATGATAGCTTGATATCATTTCCACCTAATGAGGTTTATGCTGCATATCAGTACGAAATGTATAGATTTGTTGAAAGTCATGGTAGGAAATTGTTAGGCAAAGCAATGGTAGGCAATGAATCTGATACAATTATATATAGTATTTGAGCATACAAAGTCTTGAAATCAACATGGTATATGTGATTGACTCGAAATGCAAACGGAGGAATTCAAAAGTTAACGCCAGTTGTCGGAACCTTTCCAATTCGGTAAGTCCGCCAAAGTAAAAGTTTCAATTCAGCTCTTCTGCGAAGTCTTCAATAGGATTTTTCGTCTCGTTCTGGGGTCGTTTCTCCAGATTTTAAATATTGTCGAATGTGAAAGACTTTCAACGATAAAATAATGCAGCTATGATCATTTCTCGACCGTCTACCTCAATAGATATTTCCGGCAAGTAACTGAAGGCCGTATTTCCTTCGCAGATGCCAACACAAACTCCCACCAAGCTTGTCTTCGCTTCTCCTTCGCTCTTCGACCTCGTGCATCGGCCATTTATGAACCATTGTAGCGAAAACGTTTTTGTGAAAACCAAGCATTCGATATATTCACAGTACTCATTCCACCGATGCCATCGATAGAAATTAGTGGAGCCAATTATTTCCTTGTATTGTTGCTTATATTTGCGAGTAATGATGTGAAATGGGATATTTATTTAACCATTCAATAAGAGCAAGAATGCAATAACATGATTTCATTCTCATTCAATGAACTGCATTTCATAACGAAATTAAATTCGTATTGAAATACATATTCTTTTCTCTCAGTTATAGGTTTCCTCTTCTCTGATTAATCAACTGGAACTCCAATAACGTCACCAACTCATGAAAAGTGGGCGGCGGCTTGCATGTTCTATTATCTAAAAATTTACGGTTTAATTGCCGAATGAAGAATATCATAACGTGTCTTTCCCTTTCATCTACAGCATTTTTCTAAAGAATTTCGATTTTGCATCTTAGTGAACAGTGAACGACCGAATTGCTGAAAATAATGGTAAATATCGGACAATGGTATATATTAAAATGAAAATAATGGCAATCGGCCATTGCCTTATTTTTATTTTTGGTGGTAAGCTCACTTGATATAATGCTCACTCAAGATTTTACGAGCATAATGTGATTCTTTTCATATTCTCTTCTGTAATACATACATATTTTGTGAGAGAACAGTACACGCTGACTTGTTTGGTCATTTCCCATTCAGCGCTTGGAAAAACACAAGAACGATATTGTGATCTTTGAGTGATATATTTTATATGCCGAGAAAGATTATTTTTTATCGCCCAGGTCATATTTTTCAGTTTCATCATTTTTACCTCAAATAGTTTCCTATTCCCATAGAATCTTCATGAAATTTTGATCTCCAATGGTACCACTCAGTATAGTACGCATTTTCGATCGAAATTTAGTTGCCACTTGAACGCCAAATAGAACAAATAATTTTGTCATCAATTTCTGATAACTACTTCGGTACGCTGCTATGAAAAATATTAAGTGGCGAGGCTTTGGACAGCTTCTATTATTTTACCGCGTGATAAATTTTTGGGTATCAATTTTTCATCAATAGCGGTGATATCAAATTTGTATAGCCAAAGTTTTACAATGTAAAATCAATTTTATATCTTGTATACATCCATGGACTCACGCGGAGCAGAGCAAGTAGCATCGTAAGTCATTTCTAAGTATGAATCAAATCAATTAACAATAGTAATCAGGAAATAGTCTACAAATGCTATGGATGAAATCGACGTTGCCTAGCATAAATTGGTATCTACAGTAGATATTTTTTATACCAGTTGTTTTTAGTAAATGTCTTACTATTAAATCGTGTTAATCACAGTGGTAATTATATACTATCCTGTGAGGTTGGTAGAAATTTCCGATGCTTTCCAATATTTTATAGATTTAGATAGATCTTGCAGGTTTGTAATTTAAGATTTTTATGTCGTATTTTGAGTCACTTGCTATTCAGAAATGCCTTTGCTAAAGTTTTTTATTCAATCCGAGCATGTTTGTAGCTGACTTATTTTAGTGATAATTTAACCTCATTCACGTTAAAATGGAACTTTATTCCGCTTCATGAAATTCGTCCCACTCCTTAAACTGAATATGGAAATACAATTCTCAAAGAGTTCATATTGCTATCCGGTTTTCGCTATCAGATCTCTCGTACCTAATGCCTTGTTCTCTACTTTTGTTTTTACATGCATGTGGTTTGTTACAAAGAAGTGGGGTATTTCAGGTTTTCTCTGAGACTGATTGAAAAGCTTTTTCGACGAAGAAATATTGTGGGAATACCTCCATATCATTCTAAGTATTACGCAAATTTTTTTTGTGTTGCAGTATTTTTTCACTAATTGTAAGCCATCAAAAATGTCTCCATCCCATCTTTAATACCTACCCAATTTCTTGTACGTCGAAGAACGATTAGGTATTAGATATTTTAGGAGTTCTATTTTTACACATTTTTGTCTCCCCTTTAAGGCTTTCCCAATGATCATTAGACTGATCTGGCTAGGAAATGTTCCTATTTATCAGCGTTGACAAAATCAGCCATCTTGAAGTATGTTCCCATCTGGGATTTTCTCGGTGTATGGCACTGACTGAGTCTTTTTATTTTAATCTGCTAAGTATATGATTAAATTGCAGACCTAGTAATTTACTCGTTAAGCAGACTACTATTAACGAAATTTCTTCAAATACCCAGATGTGGTATCATCAAAATTAAAACATTCGTATGATGTGTCGATAGCTAATTTTTTCTTAGGGTCACAGCTTTCATATTTTCAAGAACATATGCAACGAAACGGGTGTTTTATCCATAACCGATCATTCGCCATTAATCATGCTCCATGGTAATGCTTATGAGAATCACATGCATTCCATATATAAAGACATACAAATATAACTTCTTATCGACCTTCTTATGCTGTCGGGAACATTATTAGCAAATACTTTTGTGGGAAAAGAACTTGGTATTTTACGACAGTGCGTGATGAAATAAATGTGACCCGAGTCTTACATTTCGCTTCAACGAATGAAAGTCGTCGTTATGGAAAAGAAATTCGTTGTATTCATCCGTTGGTCCGCCCCGCCGATTCTTGAAAATTGTCATTGTAGACGAAAATTTTGAACGCTGGTTACTTAGGTGCATTCCGTCATAGTCTTTTATAATTTGTAGAAAGGATTAATTAATGACAAACAACTCGATTCCGCTTCCCTTTTTTTATCTTTGGAGCGAATTGTACCAATAAGTAAGAAGCTAGTTGATAAAATTTCTTCGTGTAGATACGTAAGGAGATAAACGCATGGGTTTAAGAATAGCGGCCAGCAACGGTCAGATCCATTTATCTGGGAGCAAGATGGACGGTTTCCGTTCCTGCCCTGTTGGGATGTGCCAAAAATAGTTACTCATTGCCACTCGAGTACCAGTGCTTGAAAACTCGAAATATCTCGAGTATTTAGATGAATAGGCGAGAACAGGTGTACCGATTCCGAACCGTAAAGTCTGCTCTGAAGTAGGTAGAAGTATTTTTTATTTATCATTTGAAAGTTTTTCCAATTAGCTTTTAGAGTTAAAAAAAACATTATTGCTTTTTTTATTATTCAATGCCAATTGAGCGCTGGAGTTTTTCAAAAACATTATTGCTGTTGTTATCAATGTTAATTGAGCGAGGAGCAAGAAAATAGGGGAAGGCAATTATAAAGAGCACTCTCAGGAATTCTTTAGAATCCAACAGAAACTGTTTGGGAATTCTGTGGAACTTGTAGAAAAAACTGCTAACAAATTCTCTTAAACCCCTAGGGATAAGTGTAAGGACTTCTGTAAACATTCCTTAAAAATTAATTCTACATTTTAAGGAACTCGGATGAAGTAATAAAAAAAATTACGGAATTCCAAGCAGAAAAATGTTAAAAAAATTTCTGCAGAATTTTCAAGGAAGGAAGAATTACACGCTTTACGAGCATAAAGACGTGCAATTACTGCCTTCTTACTTATCCATCTGTTAGCCGCAAAAAAGCACATTATTTGCAATTAGTAGGAGCCGTGTTTTCCAGAAAGGCTCAAGTCCACATTGAAGGAATTTGAGATTCGAAATTGCATATAGTTTGGGGATACTAAAGCTGCTGCTGTGATATTTTCAATGAATGCATATTTCATACAGGGGCGTAGCTAGAGGGGGGTCCTGACCCCTCCCCCCGCAATATAAAAAACACAATTATTTTCCTTCATAAGAGAAAACAAAATATTGAAAAATCATGAATTTACAAAATATTTCTTTAACAAATGAAGTTTTTCGATTGTCAAAAGTGTTAAAATTAGTTTAAAACCCTCTACTTGGTACCCTGCTCTTAAAAAATTTTCCCCTCTGGTTTTGGACACCCCCAATTCGGACGAAATTCCTGGCTACGCCACTGATATCATGTACAGTGCAACATATGGATATTTTTTAAAATTTGAGGTGAAGACTTTGCAAGGTTTTATGTCATATTGATGCACAGAGGAAGTGGCTCGTCTCAAAACTTCGCTAGATGGTCTAGTGCTGTTATGAAATTCACAGCTTTTGATGGGAGATTATCTGTAGGAATACAGTTCCTGATAAAAAAAAACACCTGGGTAATCCGGTGACTTATATTGACGGCTCACTTTAATTCGTAATAAATTCGTGTTGTTCACGCTCGATTTCTATTTTCCGAGATCACAGCAGCAAATTTAGTATTCCAAAACAATGTGGGCATTTCCATTTGTGACGAAATTACCTTTAGAAAAAACCATGCCATAGGATATTTCGATAAAATTGTAAAATACAAAAAATATCAAACTTCTAACTAAACATGATCAGAAAACATTTATGAATGTGATTTTCATATGCAGAAACAAAATAAATTATCGAAATACCTTCTAAATATGCCCAAAGTTAACATAACGCAATTACCGCCAGATCATCCTCCTAAGTGCAATGATTTCAAACGTCTTCAAAACTCTCTGAATCTAAGTATATTTTGAAAACTTTAAATAAGGCTCTAAATAATGTTTCAAATACTGATTTCATAAAATTAAAGATTGTAGATTTTTCAAGAAAAAATATTTCCAGCCGAAATTTTTAATTTGAGGGAAAAACTTGACATTTTCATGGAAATTCTCATATCGATGGATAAGTTCTAAAAACGTGTATCTAAAAAAATAGCTACTTTTCAGGAGAGCAAAAAGATTTATTTTTTAAATTTTATATAATTTTAATTGAAATAAAAAATTCAGAAAACTGAAAAAGAAGCATACATTTGCAAGCAAAGAGTTGTTTTTGCTTGGATTTTATTTTTTATTAACATTATTAGCAATATTAACTCTGACCGGCCAAATTTTGAGATACGTGTAATTAGAACTTAGTCTCCGATGTAAGTACGCCTTCGAATCCCAAATTCCTTCCATGCAAATATGTGCCATTTTGGAAAACATGGCCACAGTAAATTCCCTAGTATAAGTGCTTCATCGTGGCTGACTGATAGATGAGTTAAGGTTGCGTTTACATTGAGTAACATGTTACATAAACAAGTTTCATATAACATTTTTTACAAAAAAGCACACGACACGGAACACACGAAGCGGAAAACCAAAAAACTTGTTTTGTAACGCAAATTTTTGTTTTATAACACAATGTTACATATGACATGTTACACGGATTTGTAACTTCTTCGTAAATCATGTTATGTGTACCTAACTATTTTATATAATATGTTAGGTACTCAGCAGGGGCGGATCCAGAATTTTTTCTGGGGGGCGGGGGGCACAAGGGCCTGACCGGCAAACGATCTTCACGTACTTGAGATAAAAAAAAAAGATGCAACAATCACTGTACGAAATATTCTCTTTATTTTAATGTGATAGTTATTAATACGAAATTAAATGATTGGTGCTCCGTAATACACAAAGCAAAACAAAAGTAATGATAACCGTATAAAAAAATATAATTTTTAAGCGTCTGGGGAGGGGCACGTCCCCTCCCCCCTTAATCCGCCCATGGTACTCAGTGTAAACACACCTTTTGAGAAGGGAGTTATTCCCTGCATGTCTTTCTCGATAGTATGTTATAAAAATATAATTTTTAAGCGTCTGGGGAGGGGCACGTCCCCTCCCCCCTTAATCCGCCCATGGTACTCAGTGTAAACACACCTTTTGAGAAGGGAGTTATTCCCTGCATGTCTTTCTCGATAGTATGTTCATATTTTTTATTGTAGGCGTGAATTAGTGTTTTCTCTGAGTTACGAGATAAACTCCAAGATGAGGAAAAGCGGACTGGGTGATTAAGTTTCAATCAGGAGCGTTATGAAAAGTGTCACCTCGGCATTTCGCTTACGCCGAGGTGAGGCGGATTCCATTATTTCCCCATGGACATACCTACATTTTCCGACCTGTTATCTGGGACTGATGGAATTCGGTCTTTTTCCTCATCGCAAGCAGAAGTACTTTTCAAAATTTTACGGGATTCTAGGGAAAAGAATTCAGGAATTTCTTCAGGATTTTCCAGCAGGGAAGAATCACACGCATTACGTGCATAAAGAAATGCAGGGAATTACTTCCATCTTACTTATCTCTGTGTTAGTCGTGATGAAGCACCTTATTAGGAAATTACTGGAGCCGTGCATTCCAAAATATCACAACACAACAAAGGAATTCGAGACCAGAAATTGTATATTGTTTGGAGATACAGCTGCTGCTGTTATTTTTTCAATGAATTGCTAGGTCATGCATAGAGTAACATATCATGGATATCTTTTGAAAGTCGAAATGGCTTTGGTAAGTTAGAAATGGCTTTGATGCACACAGTAGGTGGCTTGTCACCAAACTTCACTGGATGGGCTTCTGCTGTTGCAGGATTCTCAGCATTAATTGAGCAGGAGATTAAGTAAGTAAATACAGTGCGTGATAAAAAACGTGATAATTACGATGAATTCTAATAAGGTCTTTGTCCTTCGTAATAAATGAATGCTAATGAGCCCTTCTCTATTCTTCGCTCATATTTTTTATCGTTGGCATGAATAAGCCATTTTGAAGTCACCAGTCATTTTTGAAGCCGGCCGAAGAGCTTTTTTTAAGTCACGAGATAAACTTAAAGATGAGGAAAAGCGGACTTAGCGAGTCAGTTTCAATCAGGAACGAGTTGAAAAGTGTCACCTCAGCATTAAGTTCACGCCGAGGGCAGGCGGATTCCATTACTTCCCCATGGACATACCTACATTTCCCGACCTGTTCTCTGAGACTGCCGGCTGACATTCGCTCCTTTTCTTCATACCGGATCACGGTACGAAATCAGATCTGCCCGAAGCAGAGCATGCTATCGTCAGAGGAGGCCAAAGGCGGACAGCTGCCAGCTCACATCGGCATGTCGAGAGAACGCGCGCCCGCCGTTCCTGCCAGACCGCCGCGCCGAGAGAAAAATTTTTCCCTTCGAGATATCTCAACCGGACAGCAAGCACGCGAGGATAAGCCAAGCACCGCAGCCTCGCCCTCCCGCCGCTAGATGTCAGGCGCGGACGAGGGCGGGGGGGAAAACGGTGGAGGAAGGAAAAGCGAGACGAGGTGCAAGGCGTTATTTCGGGTTGGGGGGGACTAGCGCTGCGGAGAGGCAGGCAGGGGTGATGGAATCAATAAAGCGGGCTCGTGTTAGAGGCGCCACCGTAAAGCGGCGCTGCCAACCTCGTAAATTCGCATCGCGAGGGGGAGAAAGATTGTTGGAATGAGGCGTTTGGGGCAGAGCGAGGGAGGGCAGAGCTTCGTACGTGTACTAACGACGCCACATGCATGCAAAAGCGCTTGCGTTTGGCATGCGTGGCTCGGACTGACCGCTGTGACACTTTAATTTCTACCTAGATGAAGATTTCGATGTGACTTTTCGCTAACTAGTTCGTAGGCGGTGTTCTAAACAATCAGCACGATGCACACGAGCTGAAATATTGTACGGTGGATTAGTTTATGCATAATTATTCGGTGTACATACACTTTATCATAGATGCATCAACACATATATATCCCATTGCAGCGAAATTTATCACGCGTAGGCTAATTCAACCTGTAAAACACCTCATAATCGCCGTTACTCCGAGCATTACATTGGTTGGCCAGGTTCGAACGAAGAAAAACTATATACCTAGTTGTCGAGGCAAATATCATTCCTCTAATGTCTTCGTCACGTATCTAACACCTTGTCAATGAGATTACCTAGTTTGTTTTCCACCTGTACCAGATTGCCACACCACTTTCCTTAGCAGCATGCTCTACAAGCAATTGCAAGCATCACAACAGCGAAGCATATGTTTACTTGGTAGTAACCAGTACACTTATCTTACATGTAAGTGATATGCAGTATATATTAGTGTAGGCATGGTTGCAATGGCTAAAGCATGTATCTAATGATAGTTGTTCTTAGTTTTTCTTCTTACAACACTATCACGACGCATTACTTCATAAGGTCCGAGGCTTGCTCAGTACGTATGAGCGACGGTAACGCCTTATCACGATGGTGACAGCAGTGAAATTGGCTGATCCTCGTCGCTGATACTAAACGTGCAGAGAGCGTGCCTCTGGGTACGCGGTCGCCGTTCCCATTCTGTTGCTATGCGCACTCGTAGCGATCGAAAATGCCAGGAAGCGAGCGACAAGCGGCGGCCGTGTCTGCTGCTTTGGCCTTTCATCTACCCACCCCCATCCCCCTAATTCCCCTCCCCTCACTTCCCCTCCATCGGCTAAGCGAGCGTCTCGTGGCTTCTCAAGGCCTCAACAATCTCCCCTCCCCTCCTCCGCCTCGACTTCGCTTTTCCCCTCCGTTCACTCGCGTTCCTCTCTTCAAACCGACGCAAAACAAGATGGCTTCCCGGCGCGTTGCCCTCGTCGCCGCTGTCGTCAGTTCGATCGCGCTCCCGCCTTCATTTGTCTGCCACCCGCTCCGCGTTGTCGTCCTCTCCCTTCAGGGGAGCTGGTATAAGGGTGGAGCGTTGAAGTCGAGTGAGAGAAAAAAAAATTCCCTCGTTCCCATTCGCTCAAAAGTTTTTACGATACACTTTTACGGCCGTGAAGCCTTTTTACGTCTGGGGTTCGCCGGAGATAAGGATTTCGGCGGCACGCTTGTTGGCCAATCTCGTTGTTGTCAGGATGGCTACCGATTTACAGCCACTGTAGAACCTTGGTATGATCTTTCCTCTAGCTTTTTGATAGCAATGGTACCTCATCGATACTGTGGTAACAGCAAAACATCCCCTATGATACGCAAATCGCAAAAAAAATTCTGCGAACAGAAAGCGTTACGGTAACTTAGAATGCTTGACCAAATAGGAATAAATATCTTTCAGAGAGACAGGTAGAACACCGCCTTAAAACGTCACCGTCTTTCTAGAGATATATTGAGTTACTTACTGAAATGCAGAGAGAAAAGCCGAAACAATAAATTAAGAGAGATTTATTGCCCAACGAATAGGTGTAGAAATTCGTTTTTCGAATAACCTAGGGCTTTGATAGATGCTAGATGAAACTCGATTCGCGCATTTTCTTTTTTTGTTGTTAACGGCTGGTGTCATGACACCCCCTGCCATACACCGATTGAGGCGACTTTCCGGGTAAAATATGTAAATATATGAAAAGGATCATTCACTGCAGTTCTCGGGTGTTCATCAAAGCCAGAGTTTCCCCAGCATTCTCGATATCATGTCTAAAGGCCGTTTTACACGGGGCACGTACTTGCACAATCCGTCGTGTGTACAAAGGCGCAGTCAAAATCCGTCGTGTAAAGCGGTGAATTGCTAGAACACATGCGAGAATGCGTGGACGTGAGATAGCAAAATAGCCCCTGTTCTAATTTCATTCATGCATTCGCGCAATTCCACTCCATTTTAGAAATAATTGCAGTTTTAACCTGCGCAATTCCGTGCTCCGTGTAAAACGGCCTTAATTCCGCTTTTAATGGAATTTTGGTCAAGGTGGATCTTCACTAACGCTTTAAAGTTAGTAAAGGTCGTTTTACACGAGGCAAGTCATTGCGCAGGTTGGGACTGCATTTCTCATTCTCAATCTTGCGTTCAATAATTATTGCGCGGACGAATGCGTTACCGCTTTACACGGTACTCGCAATCAAGCATTCATTCACGAAATTTCGTCGTCTGTTGAATACGTGAGTTGCGAGTTACATGTTAGAACAAGGAACAAACGAAATTCAGTGCGCAACGATGTTGACATACTGGTCTGTTTCGTGTAAATGCACTGACGCAAAGGCGATTATCCTGAAACTTGAGCAGACGATAATGTACGACTAATAAGGTAAAACAGCAAAAAGGGAGAGGAAGATCCCACGCATAACTAAGATTGCTTTAGGCCGTTTTACACGGTGCACGTACTTGCGCAATCTGACGTGTGTACGAAGGCGCAGTCAAAATTGCGTCGTGTAAAGCGGTGAATTACTGGAAAACATGCGAGAATGCGTGGACGTGGGATGGAAAATAGCCCTCGTTCAAATTTCGTTCATGCATTCGCGCAATTCCTCGCCATTTAAGAAATAATTGCAGCTCTAACCTGCGCAATTCCGTGCCCCGTGTAAAACGGCCTTTTTACCACTACCTAGACTTTATATTTTTCCGCGACGCGCACTAATCGGAATAAGACGGAAATCATAATCGTATTATTAATAATTACAAATTTTTCACATGTATAAAATTCATGGAATGACCTAGAATGTTGTAACATAATTGCACATGGTGAATCTCATATCTCTTAGAAATGTAGTGTAACTTACCTCGAACTTAAATTAGAATGCATGTTCATAGAGCGTGCACTCGAAATGAATCAATGAATCATTCACTCACTAAACAAAACGGTATGGCAGAATTAGAAAGTTAATGCGTCGTAAACCTTCCTTTTGTTCAATAATTAAATTAAAACATATGCATAAATCCGCGAAAAACGATATTTTAATGATATTTCCTAACGTTTACTTATCTATCACTGGTGAATCGCGAGACATTATTCAAGACATCATGATCGGCAAATAACTAAAAGTAGCAAACAAAATATTTCATACAGGTACTCAGACATTTATTCTCACACAACTTGTCATTTTCTCATCTGGTACTTATTTTAAGTAGAAATTAGGGACATTTTTGCTCAGTTCACGAGAATATTCGGAATAATATTCATGGTTACCACTGGGACATTTATCGGAAAAAATTGTTGAAATTGCGAGAATGCGAGCTCGGAATTAGAGCAGGGGCTATTTTGCCGTCTCGCATCCACGCATTCTCGCATGTGTTCAGGCCGTTTTACACGGAATTGCGCAGTCTGGCGTAGTACGTGCGAAGGCGCAATCAAAATTGCGTCGTGTAAAGCGGTGAATTGCTAGAACACATGCTAGAATGCGTGGATGCGAGACGGCAAAATAGCCCCTGTTCTAATTTCGTTCATGCATTCGCGCAATTCCACGCCATTTTAGAAATTAATGCAGCTCTAACCTGTGCAATTCCGTGTACCTTGTAAAACGGCCTTTCCAGCAATTCACCGCTTTACACGACGCAATTTTGATTGCGCTTTGGTAGTACGTATGTTAGATTACGGAATGACGTGCCCCGTGTGAAACGGCCCTAAACCCGTATTACACTTTCCAATTTATTGGCCAAGAAATTGGCGCGCAGTGTTGTTTAAAATATTGGGCGTTACGTACCGTATGACACGTATCAATATTTTCACCAATATTGGCCATAATAGTGTTCTAAAGTCCCGCCATTGTATTTCGATGATTTTTACGTTGCATAAGCATTCGTGTGATTTGTACGCTTCAATCAGTGGTGAAACAACTTCTTTCGTCCCAATTTTAGAAATTTCAAGCGAATTCTAAGAACAAGACCAATGTTTTACAGCCCTACCGGATGTTTTGCAAAGAGCTTCTTGTTTTGGCCACTAGGAGTCAACAAAACTGATTGGAGATTGGCCGCGAGAATATAGAACATGTTCTAAATTCCAAATTTGGCAAGAAATTGAGTCCAATATTTTGGAAAGGATATTGGACCAGAAATCGGGGTGTGTCAGTTGGACCACAATCCAATATCAAATAGATTGGCCAATAAATTGGGAAGTGCCACACGGCCTTAAGAGTTGAGACCGAGCAAGCGATGATCATTCTTGTGCAAATGTTGTTGCGTTACGGAAGCAAAATGCTCATAGCTCCACATGAACATGGATGCTCATTTTAATTACTGAACGGTGAAAAAATCATATTTTTTCGCCAAAACTTATTCCAGTCACAATTTTTGAAGATGACTTTTCAATTAAACTCACAAACCCTTAATCATTACGGCAATCCATTCGTTTCAAAAGGCCGTTTAGATCATTCCCACTCGGGCGGATTAAGGTCCTTGTTTTTGTGGGGCGGTTCATTACTTATCACGGCGCCTTTGCGATTTGCAATATCTCGCAGCCGAAATGCGTCTGAAGTCTGGTTTGCGTGGACAAGTAGGTTTTAGATATTCATTAGGGATGGGCGGATCCAGGATTTTTCTCGGATTCGTATCGGATCCTTGATTTTCGGAGCCGGATCTTTCGGATCGGATATTTTCGGATCGAAATGCATTCTCAAATTCATGACGCTGAGATTCCCCCGATGATTGTCCAGTCTCTTGGGAAGAGTCACACTATATGCCAGTCGTATTTTGCCTTTTTTATTTTCCACGGCTGAAATTCTCCTACGTAACCTCTGCGAGAGCTTTCAAACAAAACGGTTCATGAGTAGGACAAGAATCGCATGCAACGGCGCATTCGAAGATAGAATCGGAACTCTTTCCACCCTAATGGAGTGCTGCATTCACTGAAGCTATTATTTAAAATTTCGGATCCAGATCCGATGACTTCCGCGACTTTGGATCCGATGTATCCGATGAAGGGCAATATCCGCGGATATTCGGATCCGAGGTATCCGATCCGACCATCCCTAATATTCATCAATTGTTTTTTAACATTGGTTACTAAGTTAGTGAACTGTAAAACTTACATTGGAGAGCCACGCTAAAAATAACTATCTTTTTAATTTCTCCTGAAATTACGGGGAGGCGGCTACTTCCTTAATACGTCACTGTTCCCACTACTAGAACGTAATGTCGGATACATCAATAAATACCAATTGCCATCCGACTAATTTTAATACGATACATTCGGTCGTAGATGCAGTGGCAAATCGAGGGGGGTTTTGGGTGATAAACCCCTTCCAGAGTTTAGAGAAATTTTTACATTTAATCCATTTTACTTAATTGGATAAATATTATCTACTTGTAGAATAGCGTAAGGATTAATAAAATATCCCTCGGGAAGTCGTAAAGTTCACCATTTTGAACCATTTATCTTAAGGCCGTTTTACACGGTACACGGAATTGTGCAATCTGACGTACGTGTGAAGGCGCAATCAAAATTGTGTCGTGTAAAGCGGTGAATTGCTAGAACACATGCGAGAATGCGTGGATGCGAGACGACAAAATAGCCCCTGCTCTAATTTCGTTCATGCATTCGCGCAATTCCACGCCATTTTAGAAATAAATGCAGCGCAAGTCTGCGCAATTCCGTGCCCCGTCAGGTTAAGTCAGTATTTGGAAATAAATATAAAATAACAATTCCATAGAAAAAATATGATAGGGACAAAGGAAAAAGGACCCTCACAATGCAATTCCATTGTATAACTTTCATGACAATTTTTTTCGAAGGATCAACATTTTTGAAGGTGCATCGGCATTGACCACAGATCCAATGCGTGCAGTAGTGAATTTATGCTGTGAAAATATTTTCAATGTCGTGCAGAACAGCAAAAAGGCGATGAAAATTTTTTTGCAAACGAAACACTAGACGATATCATGATAAGAACACTTCACATAAGATAAGTACCATATCACGTTGTCATAGGTGCCGTAACGGAGGAGGTGTGAAATTACGCATTGATGGTTCATGGAAGTTGCGGAATACGGTCCATATTAAAAAGTGATAATTGTATCGGGCACTGTGATAATATCCAGCATGTCTTCATTTTCCTCCGGAACTATAAAGAATAAAATAGAATATTTTTAATTATGCTCTGGGACTCAGCCTTAAAGCAAATCCCATTTCAAAATACACTTGTATTGACTACGCATAACAGTGAAGTATACAGGAACTTGAACAGATATAATCCTAATAATACAATAGAAAAAGACAAAAACAGGGAGATAATATCAAAATTCTTACCACATTCGCAATTTGCAGGATATTGTTTTCTGAGCACAAACGTTTTTATTTTGTTCTATACTGAGTAGAGTCTTGCATAATACAGTTTTAGAAGCATAAATGGAACTTTTCTGCTGAAAGTTTTCAAGGAGAGAATTACAAACTTTAGACGCTGTAATAAAAAAAAACGACTTTTGATACGAAATTGTTCTAGGAATAGGACGCCGTCTGGAATAATCCTTCGTACGTGATGACTTTGGGAACAAATGGTAGACAACCTCTTTTTATTATTTTAATATATAAGAAAAATACCACAGAGATAAGGAATACGCTGAAAAATCGCCCAATGTATTTAGAAGTATTATTGCACTGATGCGGTATCAGCATAATTAATTAATTATTATCGGAAATGAGCGATAGTTTGGCCGCAAATTCAATTCACAGATGTACTGACGACTGAAATTTTTCATTACACTTGCCTCTTAGGATAAACTGCAGGGGCGGATACAGAAAAAACTCAAGGGGGGGGCGCAACATATCTTGAGTTGTCTTTACTTTTATCGTAATAAAAGATGATCAAGTCACAGGCAAAGTATATGAAAATTTTATTTAAAGTGATTATAAACATGTAAAACACAATGCCATCTTATGATATAAAAAGTTACAATTGTGGTTTTGCAATGTTCGGCAATACAGGCGGACCCGCAATGGGGGGGCGCGCGCCCCCTGCGCCCCCCATCTGTATCCGCCACTGGGATAAAGGCCGCTTTAGACATATTTCTAATACGGAAGAAATTTGTGTTAGATAGCACTGAAATGAAAATATTTAAAAAAACATAAGATAACTAAATATATTTCATCCGGGCAAGAGCTAAATTTCAAGTGATAGCTAAAAATTCTGAGATCAGAAATTATATAATTTATTAACTAGTCTTGGAATAAAACAATGTATTTCACAGTTAAAGCTCTGCATGTTAAGTACCTACTATGAATAAATTGATATTTCAGTGTAAAAGTATATCTTACAAATGTTAGTATATAAATTCAATAAAAAGGGATGTGGAGTTATGTATATAAATTATCATACGAGTACATCCTTGATTTTTATTATTTCAAAGCTCCTAAAAATATTTGCCACTACAATATTGCCAAGAGAGTGCCAACAGCTGACGTCTTAGTGTTTGACTCTGGTCTTGAATGAAATAACTCTATTTCTTCGAAAGCTGCCTATAATGTAAATTGCAGTTTCGAAACATGGGGTTTGCAAATATAACTCTGAATCATGGGATTATAATGTCTCCGAAGAAATCATGTATTTTCACATTAGTTAGATTATAATATATAGCATATATGCTCCGTAAAGATTTGATAACGAACATAACTATGCAGTGCGAAAGATAACACTGGGTTTAGCAAATTTAAACATTATCGTTTAAATTTTTTTATCCAGCCTAGAGTTTTACGTCAGCAAACGCGTACGAAATAAACACGTCAGCCGTCAGCACTCTCTCCCCCCCTAGGGGAAACGGGGATAGGAACTGTAAAATAATTAAACTTAAGGAGCAGATGAATAACAATTGAGTTTACAATAGCGAGTCCAATCATCGTGGTCGTTCATTCTATAATACATTTTCATGTTTTGAAGGATTTTATAGGGATAATCTAAAAATTTTCCGATTTGAACTTTCCCATTAATTTTTTCGCTCTTTAAGTGAACAAATATAATAACTATCATCATCTTCATCACCATGAGTCAGGGATGCGAAGATTGTTTTGATGTATTTACCTCTCCCTTAAATTCTCCTATCGGCTTATCTTATCACTCTAATATAATTCTTCTATTTTTCATCTTTCATTACCTGCTTCTGGTCATGGAGGGTGAGGAGAAGCAGCTTTTAGACATGATACGGAGGAGACAGAAGGTATGGATGGAGCGTGTACTTAGCGTGGAGGGGATGTTGAAAACAGTGTTAGATGGTAGAATGATAGGTAAACGAGGGACAGGAAGGAAAAGAATAGGGTTTTTAGATAGAATGAAAGGGAGTAGGCCTTATCGTGAATTTAAGAGGGAAGTGCTTGATGCAAGGGGAGGCTCCCAGAATTATTCTTAAGTACTCCATGGAAACCTACCTTGATCGATAGAATACTTTCATAATAATAATCCCCTGCTCCATGCGTCTCATCCTAGGCCTCCATTGCAGTTCTTTCCTCCCGCTCGTCCTTAAACGATTTTTTGTATTTTCAACGAGTTTTCATCAGGACATTTTGTCTTATGATGGTGCCGATTAACTTGTCCCGTCTTCATCCCTAGGTTTACCGTAAAATTCTCTCCTATTCTTCATAAAACTTCCGAATTTGTTACATAGTGTATCCAAATTTTATATTCCACCTTCCTACCTGTTTAAAGACAAGATGGTATATTAGTGCATTATATCAGTCATATGAATGAACCACAGTCTGGTGAAATGTGTTTTGCGGTGAAAAATAAAACTTCTGTGCAAAATACAAAGTTATTCTTTCATTATGAATATTCAGAACTACCACAAAGATACCTGCGAATTTGTTGTTGCGAATTTTGCTAAAGTTGCGAATTTTTTAATAGCATATAGCACAATATAACACAGCTTTTGATAGAGTGAACTGGATAAAGTTATTGGATATTCTCAAGAAAATAGGTGTAGATTGGAGGGATAGGCGACTGATTCGTAATCTGTACATGGCCCACACTGCGCAAGTGAGGGTAGCGGACGGAGAATCTGGGTGGGCAAGCATTGGCTGAGGAGTGAGGCAAGGCTGTCCTCTATCGCCGCTGCTATTTATCGTGTACGCTGAAGAGATGGTAAGGGAAGCGTGGGATGAGTTAGAAGCTGGAATAAAAATGGGAGGCATGATGCTCAAATCAGTAAGATTCGCGGATGATCAGGCTTTGATTAGCCAATCAGCGAGGGGGCTGCAGGCTCTAGTGGATGCGTTATGCGACCGTTGCGAGGAGTATGGGATGAGGATTAATCACAAGAAAACTAAGGTTATGCGGTTTTGTAAAGCATCATGAGCGAGGAATGTGAGACTTAAGATAAAAGTAGGTGGTGAAAAACTTGAGCAGGTTGAGCAGTTCAACTATTTAGGCAGTACGTTAGAGGAAAATGGACACAGTAGCAAAGACATCAGGAAGCGAATTGCACTAGCAAAGGAGGCGTTGATGAACAGGAAAGAGCTTCTGAGAGGATCGTTAAGTAAAAGTTTAAAGAAAAGGTTAGTGAAGAGTTTGATTTGGAGTGTAGCGCTCTACGGTGCGGAAACGTGGACATTGAGGAAAGACGACGAGAGAAGATTGGAGGCATTCGAGATGTGGGTATGGAGAAGAATGGAGAGGGTGAAATGGACGGAGAGAAAAAGGAACGACGAAGTGCTGGATATGGTTGGCGAGGAGAGGAAGCTTTTAGATGAGGGAACGGAGGAGACAGAATGTATGGATAGATGGAATACTTAGCGGGGAGGGGATGTTGAAAATGGTGTTAGAGGGTTGAATGTTAGGGAAACGAGGGAGGGGAAGGAAAAGAATAGGATTTTTAGATAGATTGAAAGGGAGTAAGCCTAACAGTGGATTGAAGAAGGTAGCGCTGGAAGGAAAGGGAGGCTCCCAGATCACTTCTTTAGTACTCCATGGATACCTACCTTAATCGGCAGAATACTGTGATAATAATAGCACAATACTTGGAAACTACACAATACTTTGATGAACCAACAGCATCATTATTATCATGTAATTAGTTTATTTACGCAATGAGTTGTCTGTAGTTTTAATAACTTGGATTAAAAAATCCTCTACTTCTTCGAATGTTCCCTAAAATGTAAATTTCAGTACCGGAAACCTTGGGTTTGCAAATATAAATCCTTGAATCATAGGATTGTCATGTCTTCAGGGTAGTGAATAATAGGTAGCGGATATTCGCATGACACAACCGTTCACTGATTCACAGCGGATCCCAGCCATCCTCATTGCTCATCACCCCACTCACTTCCTGTATGACAAGGCCAGATAGGTGAAAGAATGCCTGGTAATCTGGAAAATATTTGTGGTAATTAATTGAGCAAATTGTGGGGGCGTTTTCTCCTCCGTTAACATTAAAGCATAGTTTTCATGCTAGAGATTGTTCAAGTAGGTATTACCATAGAGTAAGTATACACTTACTCTATAGTAATACCTTTCCTCTTTTATTCTCGACCTTGTTCAATTAACTTTTTATGATGTTTCTTGGAGTTTAGGTCAATTGAAACCAAGTTATAGCCAACGTTTCGATTTATTTAAAATCATCCTCAGGGCTATGAAAGTGAAAACATGAACAATATAAAATACAAAGATGACAACGATATACAATATTTTTACATAAAAATGTTACGATCGCGTTTTTTATACTGTAATATAATTTAAAGTATACACACATATATATAAGAACAGAATAGAACACACAAAAAATTTTGACATCTTTGTATTTTATATTGTTCATGTTTTCACTTTCATAGCCCTGAGGATGATTTTACATAAATCGAAACGTTGGCTATAACTTGGTTTCAATTGACCTAAACTCCAAGAAACATCATAAAAAGTTATAGTAATACCTATATTATACATCCATCCATATATTTGATCATTTTTGACATCGTGATACGCTCTTAAGTAAACATATCTTTCCGAACTCCTCCCCCACTTTCCTGCGAAATATTTTACTTTTTTAAATATGTGCTACATGTTAATAAAAATAAATATTTGATGTTATATCAAGATCTTTCTTCAAAACTTTTGCGTTATAACTATTATTAAACGCCTGCTAGTAAAGTACATTCGTTATATTAATTATTAAGAGCTTAATAGTAACAAAAGGAACGGGTTTTGGGTGTATTTTGTGAAATTTCTCCATAGTGGAAAAAGACAAACTTTGTGAATTCCACTAGGTAAGAAAATTTGTTGAGACCCGGGTTTTGATACGTTTGCCTTCATTTACAGAGAAACCGTCCAATTCATACCTTCCACTTGATTGCAGTGCTATGTGAAATCCATCCATGTAAGTTATATTTAAACCAAATGGAACATATCTATTGGACGGAATCCTTGTAAAGTTGCCTGGTAATACAAAACGTGCTGAAACCGGGGAAGCAATAAATTTTCTTATTCAGTGAAATTTCTTAGTTTGTGTTTTTTCATCTTGCTTATTAGTAACTTGATATAATCAGTAAATAATAAATGATTATCAGCAGTTTCTCATGATTACTGAAAAAAACCGGCTACTGAAGTACTTCAGTCATCATCACTGGTCAACAATCCTAGGATTGGTTTGACGCAGCTCTCCACTCAGTTCTCCTATCAGCTAATCTTTTCACACCTACGTATTTCTTCTCTTTCACATCTCTCTTTACTTGTTCCATATATTTTGTTCGAGGTCTTCCTTTTCCATTCTTGCCTTCCACTTGTCCTTCAACGATTGTCTTCATCAGGCCATCATGTCTCAAGATGTGGCCTATAAGGATGTTCCGTCTTCTTATTAAGGTTTTCATGAGGCTTCTCTTCTCTCCTACCCTTCTTAGGACTTTCTCGTTACTAACTCGGTCGATCCATTTGATTTTCATCATTCTTCTGTAGCACCACATTTCAAAGGCCTCTATCCTATGAATTATTAATAACTATTCAATTATACATATTATAACACTTTGAACTATCTGGGCGTTCTGTACTATACGCTATACTTGCCCAATCTTCCTTTCTTCGCTAAAGAATTAAACCTATCTGTGTTGCAGGAAGCAATGCCATGACATCCCCGTCCCATTTTTCTGCAAAATAAATCAAATTCGTGATCCGCCCTTCCCCTAGGAATGCTTGCAGAATACTTGAACTAGCATTGTGATTCCTTAAATGAAGATGAAAAAAACTAGTAAATAGTTTTTTTCACCGTAAAAGTATCCAAAGGTTTTTTTTTAAATACTTTCAAAGGTTTATGTTGATACTTTGCTTACTTTCTTTTCAGCATCTAAAACAATCATTTCTTGCTAAGGTTGCCCCGCTATCTCCATATATGTATATCGCTACCTTGGTTTGACAAGGTTCTAACTGACCATCAGCTGGTTTTGAGAAAAACCTTGTCAAAGTTTAAAACTGCTGTAATAGGAATGTATTTTTGATTTTTGGCACATACACTAGTGATCCACTAGATACACTAGTAATTATTACTTTAAGAAAATATGTTATTTATTTTATTTTTTTACATGTTTATATGAGTAATAAAATAAGTAAAATGTAGTTAGAACCTTGTCACACCAAATATTAGTTTTTTCTCCTTGCAGTTGGAACTTTGTCACTGTTCTAAATCTGTTATTATTTTACATTGAGGAATAAAAACCGGTGCAACACATAGAGAAACATAAACTTAGTTATCTTGAGTGAAAACACCAAATTTTGCAAAAATGTCAGTTAGAACCTTGTCAAACCAAGGTAGCGATATGTTGTGGATGGCGTAAACCTATAGGTGACCGCTGAAGTCAAGTATCTGGTCGTTACGATAACTTCGAAAATACCCTGGAATAACACGTATAATTAATAATTGCGGTAGAGCCGTGAAAAAGTTTGGATTTACCAATCGGGTAGTGTGAAATTTCCGCATAAAAAACTGAAAGACAGATGCTTGTTCGCACTCTGCAGGCCACACCTCAAATACGCAGCGATCATTTGAGATCAGGCGCAGAAAGACATAATCCGTGAATTCAATAAAATACATAGGAAAGCTGCGCAATACGTCTAAAACTGCTACGAGCGACACGAAAATGTTTCGCAGCTTTTACAGGAAGTCTGCTGGGAGCCGCAGTAGACTTGGAGGCTACGTTCTAGGCTTAGATCTATGGATCAACGAAGACATACTCCTTTCAGATTGAATCGGCGGCGGCAGGTTAAAGTCCTTGCCCGCTGAACTAGAATTCGCGGGCTCGAGTCCCGCCTGGGTAAGTTTCCCTTATCCAGGGCATGGTTGTTCCTTACGTGCAATTGTTGAATTTGTTGAATACCCCGATTTAAAATGTTCTACGAGAGCTGTATTCGGTGGATTGGAAATACATTAATACCTACATAAAATACTATTAAAACCTCGTTTAAATTTTTGGTTCTATGGAAACGATTAATTTAAGAGAGAAATTTTCGCCGCACGGATAGGTATAGGAATTCGTTTTTCCTCTTATCAATTAGGTAATGGCTTACCATACAAAAATAAAGATCTTGTATTTAGTTAATGCTAGGAGCTTCCTCTTCGTCTTTTCATTGTTAACGGCTGGTTTCCTGTAACACTCCCACCACACGAATGTTGAGGCGGCTTGCGGGGTGGAATGTAGACGCTTGCTGAATCAAAGATTTATTTCCTGCGCCTCATTCATTTCTTCGGTCACTTCCGGCTAGTTTTCAACATGCATTTCCTATCAATCATTCCTTTACGTTTTCCTGAAGAACGCAGCGAAGACAAAGGAATTGGCTTCAACACGAAATTCATTATCGGCTATGATAGATTTTAATAAAAATTTAATTTTTCTTTTATGCATCTTCATTATTTATAATTTGAATTATTAGTAAATAATAACAAGCTGATAAAAGATTATTAGTAGCTTCGCATGATTACTACAAAAAGCCTACTTCTGAAGTGCTTTCGTATTATTTATTAATAAGTAATCGTGTATCATTAATACGTGTCACGATACAAACTATCTGTGCGTTCTGGTCCGTACGCTATACAACCCTTATCTTCCTTAAAATTGGGAAAATGAAAATTAACACTTTTGATTTTCTCTTTCTCATCCGTGACCTATATTTCTCCTGCTATACGAGTCCAAAGTTGGGTGGCATAACAAAAAATAATAATTTTGCTCGGTTACAGTTATTTTTATTCAAAATTTGTCATCAGTGACAAGTTATTATTATAGTATTTTACCAATTATGGTAGGTTCCCATGGAGTACTTGAGAAGAATTCTGGGATCCTCCGTCCTTTTCGACCACTTTCCCTCTTCAATTCGCAATAAGGCCTAATCCCCTTCATTCTATCTAAACATTCAATTCTTTTCCTTCCTCTCCCTCGTTTACCTAACATTCTCCCCTCTGACTCTGTTTTCAACATCCCCTCCCCGCTGAGAACTCGGTCCATCCATATCTTTATGTCTCCTCCGTATCTCATCTAAAAGCTGCCTCTCCTCGCCAACCATATCCAGCACTCCGTCGTTCCTCCTCCTATCAGTCCACTTCACCTTCTCCATTCTTCGTCACACCCACATCTCGAATGACTCCAGTCTTCTCTCGTCCTCCTTCCTCAGTGTCCACGTTTCCGCACCGTAGAGAGCTACGCTCCAGATCAAACTCACAACTAACCTTTTCTTTGAACTCTTACATAACGATCCTCTCAGAAGCTCCTTCCTGTTCATGAATGCCTCCTTTGCTAACGCAATTCGCTTCCTGATGTCCTCACTGCTGCATCCGTTTTACTCCTATATGCTCCCTAAATAGTCGAATCTCTACCTGCTCAAGTTTTCCCCCATCTACTTTTATCTTGAGTCTCTCACATTCATCACAGTTACAAGTACCAGTTACAATTTAAAAAGTAACCAGTTACAGTTACAAGTAAAATTACAGTTACTCTTCCTTAAGAAATCTGCCTACGAGATTCATGACGGAGGATATATTGAACGTTTCCTTAATATAAAAGCTTAACTCATTACTTTTGGTTAGTACTTCGGCAGAGTGTCGCACGTGGGAATACGGTTGGGTAAATCAAAATTCTATGCATTTTCCAGTTGGTATCTTGGAAAATCTTGGAAAATGGGAAAATGACGATTACTTTTTGAAAGTCTTGAATAGATTAAAATTAATAGTTAATTTTTTTCAAATGTAACGATTGAGAGTAAAAAATATCTAAATGTAATCGTTAAGAATGACTGAGTTACATTTGTTTATTTACTTCTCATCTCAGTACGTATCAAATAACACTTTTCAACAAATTGCGAGGTCAAAAATAATTCTTCCAAAAAATAGGCGTTCTTTATGTACTCCGATATCCATCATTTGAAAGTTATACCGTACTATAAAAAACTTATCGCCAGCAGTTGCGACACATTTTAATTTTATTAAAATTCCAATATTAAAATTTATCCTGGAAACTACAAATTGGCTCAGGGTGACAGTATCCATCAGAATATCCAGGGCATGGAATTACGACACCAGTGAACTTGGGATTTTCTGATAATGGACGACTTCAGCTAGATGCTTTAGGCCGTGTACACAGCAGCTAAACATGACTTGAATTGGTGTTACTAAGGATTTGAAAACTTGACAAAAGCGTCGACTGGTTCTCAAAAACTTCAAACTTGACTCGGAAAGGTCTTTAGCAAGGAAAAGCATAAGTATATTTATCTTGAAAATAGCAAGTGTAACGAGGGTATTACACGTATTTTAATGCGTATTTACATTCAGATGAGCCATTGAAATTCTTCTTGTTCATTTGCCATGTAGGTACTCACTATATGACATCATGTGTTCTCATTACTGGTGGAGTACAATATGATTTTCGCAAAACCGTAAGTGATACGTATCAATATCGAATTATGAAAGTAGAAATACGGAGTTAGCATGAAAAGAACGGTGTGATTTTGAACGCTTAAATGTAAACAGAATTACTAATAGTATACGTTTCTTTAATTTTTCGAATTTGTAATCTCAAACAGTTTTTTTTACATAATTATTCAGTACATTTGAGTATGTGCGCCCTTAGTCGCTAGACAAGAGATAAACCCGTCGCCGACATTTAGTCCACTCCTATCGAAAGGTGCCAAGGGGACCACTGCTTACCGTCCCATCCGACGGACGGAGTGCTGCTCTTGAAGTGCCCTCTTAAAGGCACTCAAGCAGCCTGAGAAAAATCTCTGACACCCTATCCCTGCTATCTTCTTGTGAATTACTTAAACAGCAAATTCTTTTACGATAACCCTGTACCTTGCGGCGTAGTCAATGAAATTTGGTTTCATTTGGAAGAGGAACCTTATATTAAAATTATAGTTCTCGTAACGTTTCACAATAATACTGCACTTTACTAAAAGTTATGGCGTTTTGCGGAATCTTCGGGTACATTTATGGTTAAAAATTATTCTTTTTTTAGTTTTGGCGGCTCAACAATGTTAGACCGACTAATATATTCCCTACAACGGCTATATAACAGGATCCTGTGAATTACTGAAACCTCGCCTTTCTTTTATGATAACCTTCTTAACCTAGAAAACCTACTCTTGTGAAAGAAGTTTTTTCACGGTTGCATAGTTTGATAGCTAGTCTCAAACATTTCGCAGATAAGTTGATTAAGCCGCGAATTAATAACAAGCGCATCGATCATTCAGAAACAAAGGATTACACGCCAGCTTACCTTCCTCTTGCATTCAATGTTTTACACACTAAAACTGCTCAGACGGAGCTCACTCAGTCCCTAATATTTACGTGTTCGTCTGGCGCTATATTTTGATGGCTAATGTTTTGCAGTTCTTTTAAAAATTCTCCAAATTTCTACGACTCCATGAGGATTGAGTGTCATTCGGAAAAAAATATAATCAATATCTTACTTGAGCATTGTTAAACTAAATTATAACTGGAGTGATTGCTATGCACGGTTGGTTAACATAATCTCCAATCAAACCTTACTCAGTCCTCACCTGTTAAAAATTATCCCGGCGCGCCGCGGAGTATCCCCAGGGAACCATCTTATTTCTGGCAAGGTAAAAAAGACAGAATATACTTAATTACTTTGTAGAAATGACGTTTCAGTTATTTCTAATTTAGCGTAACTTATTAGAAGAGTCTAATGGTGTATTCTCATGATGTCCCCTCTGTACGTCATTACTGTTTTTCTTTCTTACTCATTTGCAAATTGGCGTGCATTTAACTTATTGCCAAGATGGCCACCAGGCGAATTTCCTATTAGAAGATTATAATGGTGTGTTCTCATAATGTCCTCTCTGTATGTCCTTACTCTGTGGTCGTAATCTTTGGTGGGCAAGTAAATGGAACGATTGTACGGATTATTATTGTTATGTATAATTATGAAGGGATAGGCTAGGCAAAGGCGAAGAAGTGATCTAATAGAACATAGCCTAAGAGAAAAATGTCCAATAACCTGAGTTCACGCGTGTCAGAGACCTCTGCGAAAACTTGTTCCTCAGAGTAAATCAGCGAGGTGTGTGTTTGAGTGTGCGTGTGAATTTCCAAATGCGTTACTAGCTGCATGCTATCGCATGGGTGTGGTCACTGGCGTATGAGAAATTTTCGCAAGCTTGAATTCGGGTATGGCTCACACCTCCGAGGGACCTTCTTCTTACCAGCAAATATCCTAAATGAACGAGTGCGTATCTGTGTCTTCTTTTGTCAATTTTCTTTTCCTTCCCTTGTTCATAACTTTTCGTTCTTCATGTTGTAATCACTTCTTTCCCAACAAATCCTCTTGTACAAACATTTCCTTTATAAATAAATCGGCCCAAGAGAATTTTCCAGAAATGAATTAAGTACTTTGCTGTGCATTAAATTTTTATGTATTGAAGACAGTGTAGCTATAGCTATAATAATAACAACGATGATTATAATTAAAATAGGTACGTCAGCCCGAGGCACTTTTCGTCCATGGGGCAAAGGCCGACAGAGCGGCTACACCTAAGTTTGTTTCACCCTTCAATTATCAAATTAAAAGAAGCGGCAATGTTCAGCCAGAATCACACGATCATTCGTTCCGTCTCCCTTAGTGATCACTCCAGCGATCGCTTTTCGCATCATTTGCGATATCACAACTCGTTGCCATAGGAGCCGTATCAAGAAAATATATAGAGTGTTTATGTTTACCTATGTCGTTTCCACGATTGTCAAACGTTGCGCTGCAATCGCTCCATACGGGCATGCGTTCTGATTGGCTGATATGGGGTTTCATTTACGGTTTCAGAGACGAAAAAAGCGACCAGACGAGTTTTGAAAAAAGTGATGGGAATCCTCATTATTAGAGTGATTGCAGCTTTTAATTTGATAATATTATTGCGAAATTATTCTCCCTTTTTGGATTCCCTTCAGCTTTTGAAGTTTTCATTCTCTAACCCATCGGTGTCCTTTGCCTGAATATTATGCTAACAGTCTAAAGGCCGTTTTTTATTAGCTAAAAATCAATCGCAGGAAGCACTTTACTGGTTCTTTTATTTTCATAATATTTTTGGGACAACATTTTCACTTTCCTTAGAAGGTAAAATTTTGATCTTTCAATCATTGCAGGATTTTTTAAACAATGTACCATACATTTATTTTCAACTTTAAATTAAAATTTCGTGATATTCCTAAGTTAAGTTGAAAATATGATAAACTATTCCATGAAAAATTTTCTAGAATTTTACTTATTGCAAATTTTACAAAAACTTCATTAGAAATAATTTTTTGATATCAAAAGCACACGTAGTTTGGATCGAATCCGATGTTATAATTTACGGGCACTAGCAGAAACAGTCATTGAATAAATGTGTATATTTCCGATCAACATATTAAGCGCAAGACGCTATAGCAACAGCATACGAATAACACTTACCTGATTATATTTTTCGGGAAGCTTTAAAAGCCATTCTTATATTTTGTCCCGGAGTTAATTTTGCATTTGATTTGAATTGTTTTATGCTTGTTTATTGCTTAGCGACCACAATTCATTTATTTAGAACATGGCTGAATGCGCACCGAGTGATTACCTTTTTTAGCTCCCTCTGTCCTCTTTATTTTTACATACTCTGTGTGGTACGACCATGAGGAATTTTTCCGCTCAACTGCTCCATTGCCGCAGAATGTTCACTCCACAAATATTACAAAAGAGGATCCTCAATTCTGCCTCTAACTGTGTTTTCGCCCACCTCGCATTTAAATGGGTTTACAAAAGTCGTCACTCGCGTTGCTGACTGACAAAGTGACCCAAGTTTCACGGGGGCACAATCAAGAGAGTTAAGCGATCACTTGTTGCTAGTGTTAAAGAGCTAGCCATAAAATAAATAAACTAGTTTAGCACTTCCCATACACTCCAGGCTCGCAGAAATAATTGAAATTCGCTATTCTCAGATTTTTCGGGAAGAATAACTTATTGTCCGAAAACGATTTCTTTGACAAATGACACAATACTTCTCTCTAAAACACTGCCTCAAATTGGGAAAGAATTGGATATTTCTGCATTAACCCATTGTATCACTCTATTTTCTGAAGGCTTTTATCAGGAGTATTACTGAAGAGGATCCTCAAGTGGGCCTCTAAATGTGTTGTCAACCACCGCGCATTTAAATTGGTTTACAAAAGCCGCCACTCGCGTCGCTGACGGACTAAGTGATGCGAGCTTCACGGGGAAATAAGTTATAATTAGAATAATTAAGCGAAATTTACATTCATGGTGATGGGATTCATCAAATTCATAACTCTTCCATTCTAATCCTCGCATTTGCATAGACCATTCTGCAAAATATTGGCAAAAAGTGGATCGCATTGCACTCATTACCTCGCCACGGACATTTTAGAAAGCCGATTAAAATGCGACAGAAGCGGGAACAGAAATCAGCCTTCTTTGGGGTGGAATCCCCTTGGTTCATTTATTGGAAGTCGACTGTGGCGAAACACGAAGCCTCATGACATACGAACGACATAGAGAAATCCAGATTCATGACTCAAATGGGAAATTTTATACCTCGACTCAATCTGATCTGAAAAGCATTCAAATGAAGAAAACTTAAATTCAATAGAGATTCCGACCTAATTATAACCAGTGTATGAAATCCAGTCATCTGCATAAATCTCCGCTTCGCCCTTCTAGTCGTAACACACTCCATTTATCCACTTCTATCGCTTGACAGGAATAAAAAAACACTGATAGAAAAGTTACCTTTATGGCTCTGGTGCGTTAAAAAAAAAACATGCACAGGGTGCCAATGGCACCCTGGAACATTGCCATTTATCACTATTCTGAAGAACTAACAGCAAAAATTATTTTGAAATCGAGTCGTATCTTGGCTGCCATAATGTGTTTTCCTGTACAGGGTGCCATTTAACACTATTTCGAAGAACTAACAGCAAAAATCATTTTGAAATCGTGTCGTATATTGGCTGCCATAATGTGTTTTCCTGAGTGAACTTGTCCGTTCTACGAATTTGATCCATTGCAGTTTTCATCCCGAGATATCTTTATGCATGAAAATAAAAGCAGACGAGACAAATGAGGATGACGCTACGCGTTCCAAAAACTTCAAGCTAATTCAAAATCGACCAAAACCTCCCTCAAATTTCCTGTTTATTTTCCAAGGCTATAATCTAATCCACACGCCATTAAACACACTTCCGACCACTGATTAACTGACTGATTGATTCAAATGCTTGGGGCGAACGGGACGAGATACGACTAAAAGTAATAGATTAGACACCCTCAAAAATCATGTGAAAATCAGAGAAAAAGTTTCGGAACACTAAAATTTCTACGTACCTACTTAATTGGTGCCAACTGCTCTGTCTCTACTTTTTGGGAGCCCTTGCGGTTGAAAAAAATCGATTTTTCAAATATGTTATTTTTCGAATCTTGAGCACGTGATAAATATGTAGAGAAACTAATTTTAAGACCGATGGCCGTATCTCCTTCGCGCGGTCGCTATGTTCATTTTCCGACCAACTTGGATGGAAGAATGATATATCTTTACTTTTAACATGCTCTCACCCAAATTTAGATTCAGTTATGATACAAAAAATTAATTCATAGTTTTCTCCGAATTCTATACGTAGCATGCATTAAGCTGAATCGTAATATACATTAGTTAGTAGTCGACTACTTTTTATATTACAAAAATACCAGACTTGTTTACTTAGGTTATTCATTTATACTCAGTGGTATTTCGCCTCGACCTATCATTAATGCAAATCTTTATAATAGAGATGAGGGTTAAAAAAAACTTTTTGCTTAAGTTTCAAGCCAGTGTAGAAAACCAGTTGCCGGAAAACCAGTACCGGAAGTGTGGAAGAAACATCAAAGGAGCCGATTTAATAATGTGAAGTAACGAAAATATTTTTGACAATTTTTATTGTAAACAGAAATGAAAATATTTTTCGTTCAAGAATGTGGCGTTTCAGAGAAATCGTATTGTGTACGAGAGCGCGATTTACTTCATTTTATGATTTGGCAGCAACGTATTTGGCGGCTTATGAAGAATGATTTGAAAAATAGAATCTCGATAGGAGCCGCGTGTGAAACACGTTAACAACCAAATGTAGAACCCACTATACCATTGTATTTATAATCTCATCAATGTATGCATAGGTTCGAGAAAATCTGGAGTTACATTAACGGTTATTTAATGTCTATTTAATGTTTTGCCGAGTCACGAAATCGGAATTAACTAGTTATTAATCAGAATAAATATACTTCACTGTAAGTTTCGAATGATATCAAGTTAAGTTTACAACTGTACGCTATTCCGGCTTAGCGCTAACGCGGTATTACAAAACTAACCCTTAAAGTATTGCTAAGAAGACAGAACTTTATTGAAATTTTTTTTAGATTTATTGACTCTATCATGACTGATTAACTAATTTATTTCTCTTCCTTTTCTGCAGTTTTTGAGATTTCAGTAAAGCCTCGAAAACTGCAGAAAGGAAGTTAGAAAATTGTAAGCACCTATAATTAATGGCATGTAAAAACGCTTGCATTCATGGGGCCTTTCCGTGATTGTTACCTGATCGTCATTTTTGCATTTGTAATAAGAAAAAGCGTCCAACATGGATATTTGACATTTAAAAATTCGCAATATACTTAGCAAATTATGTCAGTAATTTCTGCACCGTTCTCATTAAAAAAGCTTTTTCAAGACACAAAAAGTATAGCAGCACAGAAAATTATAAACGTAAATATCAGCCAGAGATCCTTTCAAAAATACTGGTAGTTATGACCACATACATTATGAGAGGAGATACTTTGCCTTTCAGAGGAAGCTTCAGGAGATGCGTCGTCGGAGCTGTTAATCTTCATAATGAAACACCATTGTAAACTTCGCACGTATTTTTACATTAATCGGCATGTGAATAATTACCCGGCACGTGCTAACAGTGTGAAGTTGACAGTAATCTTCTATATATATAAAAGAAAGTCGAAAATCGTGTTAGTTAGAACACTTATAACTCGAGAACGGCTGCACCGATTTTAATGATATTAGGCTCTTTGGAATCGTCTCAGCCCCGGATTGGTAACCTCAGACGATGTAAAACTCCTATCTACTCGTATAGAAACTAGGTCCCTGTGACGTCAGGTGGAGTGGTATCGCATGGGCGCCAATCTGGCCTTTTTCAAATGAGGATAAAATTGACCCTTGCCATTCGTCTAAACCGGTATTTCTAAAACCAAATAATTTGTATATTATGAATACACTAATGGTGGGTATCGAATCGCAATGCCTTTCGTTTTCTTTGATGAAGGAAACTACCCTATTGGTACCAACGGGACAAACACGCCCTTGCTTAATTTATTTCCCTATGGGCATGCATTCCCTCGATGCGTCTTTTTGAAGGACACATTGACTTCCAGTTATGATAAAATTGTCTGCACCCTTTTATGGTGGGTACCGGCAACATTTGTCGGTGAGTGTTGGACTAGGTGCTTATCGGAATTTCACCGCACCCACAATGAGGTTGAGGTAGTCATTATCTACACTCAAATGCCCAGAAGTGTCATAATTTTAAGTCTCGTAGTATCGAATTAATCTTAAAAAAGGTTATACGGTGTGGTATGGTATTGGAGGTGGAGACCGATAGCTGAGGTCATTTGCGCCGTTAGGGAAGGGTAGGTAAGGAAGGGTGGAGAGAAACCCCGGCGTCTGCATTAGCCTGCTTTTAACGAAAGGCGTCAAGGGGGCCACGGCTTAACGTCCCATCCGACGGACGGAGTGTTGCGCTTGAAATGTCCTCCGCACAACATCCAAGCAGGGATCGGGCAGTAAGTATCTGAAAATCTCTGCCACTGCCGGGATTTGAACCCGAGCCCGCCGGGTGGGAAGCCAACACTTTAGCCACCACACCAACCCGATCCCCAAAAAGGTTATACAAAAACCGAATTATTTATCTCACTCGTCTCAGGCTCAACCTAGCGGAAGTTCAATTTATCGTAAATGAAAGGAAAAACTTTTTTATATTCCACCAATTTATTTTACGTCACAGCTTGTTTCGACGCAGCGGCCTCATCTTCAAGTACAAAGAATAAAATCTAAAACATTAAAATGACGCAATCCTGGAATACCTTTAAAAACACTATTATTTTTTTACTTTGAAACTCTGCTAGTAGTTAACCAGCAATGGCCGCGAGAATATAAAAATTCCCAATGCTACTGAAAAAACCTCGGTCTACCTCGCCATTAGGAACACGGGGATCGTTGCGTATTCCAGATAGGCAACTTTCCTTCCAATAGTCATCGTCCAGTCAGCAACTATTAAATTCAGGATGGCGTCCTTATCATGCTTATGATTTTACACTTTGTAACCGAAGATGACCCCGCTGCGTCGAAAATAGTTGTATTGGAAAATAAATTGTTGGAATATAACCAAGTTTATCGTTTAATTTACAACCTCATTATTCGATAAGGATTATGCCACTCATATATGTCTTCTGGTACCCACACGACTTTTCAACGCAATGATAATTACGTTCCTCGACTTAAAATTTCTCTACGTATCTACCCGAAGGATTTTAATCCGTGTTTTGCTATCTCAAGCCTAGCATAGCATAGCAAGCATCATAGAAGAAGTCATCTCGTGAAGGAATATAGTTTGGTTGCAATATGGAATAGTCAGGAGTAAGCTCTGGAAAAGAAATCTCTGTGGCTGAACTAAACTCAACCTAATCGCAATAACGTGTGTCCGTTTTATTGCTATTAGTTCTACAGACGAATGACGGCTGGCGTCCTGTCAGAGATAATTTATTTTATAAACGTTCTAGAAGGCAGAGGCGCAGCGAGGGGGGGTTTCGGGGGATAAACTCCCCCCCTCCCAGAGCTCAGAGAAATATTTAAGTTTAAAGCATTTTAATTAATTGGATTAGGATTATTTATAGAATAGTGTTAGGATTAATCAAATATCCTCCAGAAAGCATAAAACTCGCCATTTTGAACCACTAAACTTAAAATTTTTCTGGAGGAAGGCTCCCGCAAATCCCGTTTACCATGGCGGGTATGCAATTCCCCCACATCCCGCAGTATTAGTTGCGCCTAAAACCCCTCCTAGCCTTAATTCTTAGCTGCGCCCGTGATAGATAGATAGATAGTTTTTCTATAAGTGCGTAGTTTAAGTGTCATGTGCAGCGTACACGTTGCGTAATGCATGTTCGTGTTAGTAAATTTATATCCTCTTGTGCACGTTGGTACCCCCTGCCAAACACCTCTGTTGGTGGCTTGCTGGGTTATGTATAAAGATGCATTTAGTTTTTTCGCTATTACGTCCGAAGGAGTAAACGGCTTAATTTGCTGTGTCCGAGAGAATGTAATAATTCCCAATTGTCCTAGAAAAAAACCTGGGTCGATCACCTAATTTGGCTGCGAGATCCCAAGACGGAATTGCCTTCTTCATCTTTTAAGCACGAAAGACCACTGGGATCGTCGCGTATTACGTCTTCAGCAGACATTTTGAATACCCTCCCTGCCTCATCGAGGCCAGCGAACGCTTCCGGACAGGCAACTTCCCCTCCGGCGAGACGCAGATGTCCTTCGACGGCAATACAGTCTACTTTCACGAATGTGTGAAGAAACAGCTAGATTATGTGGGGTATAACTGCCAACGATAACGGCTTTTATAGGTATTACTAATAAATAACACTGTGGAAGGTCTATTGAGGTTTCTCAGCCATGTATTTTATGGTGAGGGCTACAAGAGAGAAGCCTAGCCTCTCGTGCTTGCTGCCACAAGCGGAGACGTGTGGAATGTACGCTAACGCCATCTGTGGAGGAAACGTTGAAACACTAGTTAAATAAGATTGAGACAGATGGCAGCACCTCATGGATATGATGATACTGGATTCGTTTAGTGCCTGGAAACAGATTTTTTTCTTTTACGGGATATAATTATGCGATGATTTCCTGATTGAGGAGGTGAGATTTAAAATATTCTTTTAAAAAGTAAAAACTTTCTGATAGCATCCATGAGTAAAAAATGCTTCTTAAGTGTTACTCGTAATTGTTTTTGAGTCCTTTCACTCGAAACTTCAGTATTGGTTATAAATATGCTCCTAAACAGGTCAACATTTCGAAACTATATCCCAGAATATATGCAGGGAGGATTCATAAATTTTAGATTCCAAAATTTCAAAGGATACGGAGAGAGCTAGAGACGTATTTGGGAAGCAACTCTTTTTTATGTAAATGGTGCGTTGAAATTTTAGTGTTGTCCCATATATTTTATCTTTTTAGTATTTGGAGAATAATAAGTTAATGACGGAGGTCGAAGTTAATATACCCTCCATATATATGCCTGATTTCTCCCCGTCTTGGTGGCGAGTGCTCGGAAAATTATGTTTGGAGAAGCGTGCTAACTGAAAAATCTTAGACGAAAAAAATTCCTTACTGGAGCCGGAAAATGCTTGGCATTTTCATTGCATTATTGCGAAAGACTTATACCATACTTTTTGCAACAATTTCATTACAAAAATCATATTTTAAAGCACCTTAAAACTAGTGAACTAACTGAACTAAGAACTTCAAAGGAATCCGCGAATTTTGTATTCATTATGACGAAAGATGACGAAACAAGGATGAAAAGCACATGAAAGAATTGGCTATGCCTATGCGCATTACAATATTTCACGGTATTTTTCCCGTTTTTTCAATTATGATTCCGCGTAGTAAATCATTTTATTGCGTATGATACTTATAGGAGATACCTACCAGGGGAGCTGACTAATAAAAAAATTGGGGCCCATACCGGGGGTCTTGCCCTGGGAAATTTTATAGATAGTGAATTTTAAAGTTTTTAATAGCATTTTAGAAGAGTTTTATCATTAAAATTAGAACCCTTAAAGCTCCACTCTACAATACTGGACACTCCGAGGAAAATCGACAAGCCCGACACATTTTTTCCTCACCGTTCCCCATAACGAATTTTCGAGGGGGCTCGGGGCCTCTCAGGCCCCATGGAGTCGGCGCCACTGCAGTAGTTACAACGATACCTACACTTGTATACGGGTAATGGTACCAGTGGTACATGGGTAATGTCAGAAAGAGAAATTTTCCATGTATAATAAATTGGTTTTCAGCGTAGTTCTTTCCAATTTGTATGAATAATTCAATGGTGCGACACTTTTAATTACCATATCGCTTCATAAATGAGGCATAATTTGATTATATCAAGTTAATAATAATATGCCTTTAATATATGCCTTTATTCGGGCGAGGTGGAGGCTAAAAAGTCCCCTCTTCCACTTCACCCCTCGTTAATGGTAGCATTGTACGTATTCCGACTATAGCAAAGAGGCAGGATTATCTTAAGGCCCTGTTTCGAGGTATTTAGCGTGGTCGAGGTTCCGCCATCTTGGTTTGACAATTTTTGGACTTAGTCTCCGACTGATATTTTGAGGTGGCCAAGTTTTGTTCTGAAAATTATAAGTGAAAAATGCTTCCATAATCACTAGTATTTAGCCGATGATTGTCATATAAGTTTTCCCATCTTTCGCGAATCATCTATTCAGGGGCCGTCCGGGGTGATTGGGGGCCCTCGGCTGGAGCTCATGATGGGGCCCCTCAGCGGAGGATTCGCCCCCCACCCTCGGAAAAATTTAGGAATTTGCATACCCGGAAATGGATTTTGACGCTGATATGTTATAATATAAATTAATTATAGTATCATTTCGTAAGAAAAAATACTATGAACAGCTTTAACGTTTTAATTACGTGTTATCGTTCTATTATGCAAATAGTGAATTTGTTCGTTGAAACTACAATGGAATTTAAAGAAAAAACACTAATATAACTATTTAGAATAACGCTTTTCAAAAGCGAAAGGAAAGATTTAAAATATTCGTTATAATCAGTTAAATCAACATCAGTGATAATTATTACGGAAGCTTCCGCGGTAAAAGTTTGAAGAAGACCCCTTACCTCCTCCGGAGTGAAAAAGATCGTCACTCATCCGATATTTATGAAGGAGTGTATTAAGTAGCGTGTTCCTGTGGTATATCATACATCGGGCAAGCATCTAGATCCCTCAAATGCAGAATAAATGAACATCTTAAGGCAATCTAAAAAAATCGTCTTTCTGCGGTTGCAGAGCATGCATGGTCGGAACCTTGGCACGTCATACTATTCAAAGAATCAAAAATCATCGCCAAGGAAAATAAAGATTTCCGTCGGCTGATAAGGGAGGCGATAGAAATAGCGAGTCATGACAAGAACTTCAATAGGGAGGACGGCTATCCTTCAGCTTCATCATTCAAACGGCTCTTCCAGCAATGGAATTCAAATCAACGGCCGCCTGACTAGTCTTATATATAAAGGATTGCAGCTCTGCAGATCATTTGGACCCGAAGACGGGAGCTGAAACTATATATATATATATTCTACATTATGGTACATGAAATTTTAATAGATTACTCAAGCATGAGTTTTTAAAAAGGTGAAATAAAGGCACCCCTGTGGTAAGAACCAGTGTTGGGGTTACCATCTCTTAAATTAAACATACAGCTGGCTGGTGCGGCCAAAAAACAAAAGAATATACCGTAAGTAATGAGTCAAAGTACGCTTTTCTTTAACGTCTGTTCCTTTGAGAAAATAATGAAAAATTGAAACATAAAAATAAATGAAAACAAATACATTAATTACCATGATACATAGAAATATTTCATACACAGTACAGAAATCAGACTAATAACATACAATGTAAAAAATAATGTGCAAAGATAGTGTTTACAAGTACACTTCAATATTGTCTATAGAGAACAACCATATTTTTAATTCACGTAAAAACAACGTGAAGGACTTTATTGATGTGATAAGAAATGGTAAGAGGTTAAACATCTTACTAGCACAATATAAATAAAATCTTCTGAAAGCTTCATTATTCGGTTGTGGAATAGGTACTCTATTCCGTGACCTCAAGCCATGATAGGGAATATTTACATAGCCAGTGACATTTCCTCCTCTGATATAAAACATGCGTAGGACTCTATAAACATATAAATATCTAATAAGGGGTAAAATACCTAGTAATCTAAACAATGGGTAAGAAGCGTCGTCTCTTTTTGCCCCCATTATAATTCTTATTATTTTCTTTTGTGACACTAAAACTGGATTTAGATTCGAGATATATGTTCCTCCCCAACAACAAAGACCATCCTGCAGTTGCCCGAAACTGTCGTCCGCAAAAAAATGAGTCGACGCGGTTAACCCGGAAACTAATCATCAACATCAGTAATATTTCACATTTTTAGAATGAGGATAAAATGCGAGTTTTGACGAGATTTATTAGTTCTCCCATGTGAAAATTCGACTTTTTTTAATGATATAATATATAAGGAATATTTCACATTTTTGGTCTAAATATAAATTGCTCTTTATGAACGAGTTTTTTTTAGTTCTTCCGATGGAACTTGCGATTTTTTAACTGAGCATGAAAATCCAGTATTCATAATCAGTTAAATCAACATAAGGAATATTTAAAATTTTTATTCTAGTGATAATGCGCTTTGTTGACGAGTTAATTAGTTTTATCATGTGAATTTTTGATTTTTGAACTTAGGATGAAAAACCAATTTTTCTTAATCTGTTATCATCAGGAATCATTAGTAATATTTCTTATTTTTAGTGTGAGGATAAAAATCGCGTTGTTGAGGAGATTTTTTAGTTCTACCATTTGCAATTATGAATTATTTAACTGAGCTTGAAAAACCACTTTTTTTAAATCAGTTTTATTAACATCTTGAATATTTCACATTTTTAGTGCGGTGAAAACATATGTTTAGTTGATGAGATTTTTTAGTTTTACTATCTAAATTTGCATTTTTTTAACTGAGCATGAAAAACCACTTTTAAAAATCAGTATATCAACATCAGCATTTTTTCACATTTTTCATTGGAGGTTAAAATGTTCATTGTTGACCAGATGTCTTAGCTCTATCATCTGAATTTGCGATTTTAACTGAGTATGAAAAACCAGTTTTTTATAATCAGTTATATCAACATCAAAAATATATATTGTTTTCAGTGTGAGAATATAAATCGCGTGGTTGACGAAATATTTTATTTCTAACATCTGAATTTGTGAATTTATAACTGAGAATGAGAAATCACTTCTTTCACAAATAGTTATACCGTATCATCATCGGGAATATATCATAATTTTAGTATGATGATAAAAATACCCGTTTACCCTGATAAAAATAACTCGCAAATTCAGATGACAGAAAAAATAAATCTAGCTTCCCCCGCGAATTTTATCTTCACAAAAAAATGTGATTTATTTAATTAAAAAAATTAATTTTTCATGATCAGTTAAAAAATTGCAAGCTCATATGGTAGAACTAACAAATATCGTCAAGAATTCGCTTTTTAACGTCACACAAAAAACATGAAATATCCTTCGTTTAATAACTGATTTTAAAAAAGCTGTTTTTCATTCTCAGTAAAAAAAATCGAAAATTCAGATGGTAAAACTTAGAAATCTCGTCGAAAACACGCATTTCATCTATATACCATAAAGCCCCTTAACGACCACTCATTCATTCATTCATTCACTCACTCATACAAATATTTGGGGTGAACGAGACGAAATACGACATAAAGTCTTATGAAGACCCCCTCTAAAATTGTCTGAAACCCCAGGAAAAAATTATGAAAACAATAAATTTCCAATTATTTATCTGTCTATTCAATTAAAATTGAGTATGGGGATTAGTTAAAAAAATGGCCACTAAATTCCAATGGCGGCGCGGCAATAAAACATCATAGCAACATATTTGTTTATGCTCACAAGAGGAGCTAAACTGGTATAGAAGATAAAGGAATTACAACGAAAGGATGATAAAGATAAGGTAGGATATTTACTTAGTAATTTTTAAAAAGTCAATCTTTTAATGGCTTCTATGAACAAAAATTTGATCACATCAAAGCGTATTCAAACGAAAAGAGGAGAAATATAAGGTAAACAAACCTTCCTTAAAAGATAGTAAGGTAAAAATGATTTTATTTTCATTCTTTGTGATGGCGATAACGTTTTTCTTTATTTTTTTTATTTTTCTTTACGACCTTTTTCTGCTTCTAATCTTTTTAATGTGCTATGTTATCCGTGAGCTGGTGCATCAATGGCAGTGAATAATAGAATATGGAGGATAAGTGCGACTATAGAATCGAAAGTGTGGTTGTTATTAATTCCATAGTTAACAAGTGCACATAATGTAGTTCCTCTCTTGTTGCCGATACATGATTGCAGAAGAAAGATATCTAAACAACCTTTCCTTAAAAGATAGGTAGGTAAAAATTATTTTTAGCGTTTTATTTTTCTTTACGTTTTTTTCTGTTGCAATTTTTTTAATGTGCAATTTTATCCGTGATCTGGTGCATCATAGGAAGTGAATAACAGAATATGGAGGATAAGTGCAATTATAGGTATTTCTTATTCAATTATTTGTCTTACGAAAAGCACGTTTCATTGAGTGTTAAGTTATTTAGCTTAAATATATTCTTAATCATGACATTTATGATGCCTTGTTCATCAAAAGTAGTCATCTGCTACTCACCAGATGATTTAATTTCGCATTATATTGGATATTAAATCTGTAAGTAGATGTTTATGCCTATCGAATCATTAAAAAAATTATAGAGGTTTTCCTGAATTGGTGTCATTCGCGACCATGACGAATAATCTTTCAATAAAATCGTCATTTCTAAATTAGTCATAGTAGGCCCAAGTCATGCTGAGGATCTCCACTTTGTGCATTTTCTCTAGATATTGATATTTAGTTCCTACGTAATTCTATTGTGTGTATCGTCCTCTCTTAACTAGTCGTGGGAACTGCAGTCACACCTTATTCCTATTTTAAGAATTTGGTTGAATGATGTGAAAAATGACTAATAAACATGTTTTAGTATTTATCATGACAACCGATTAGATTGGTCTATAGAGTATGTTATGACGCGTCGGGGGCCCGTGTTCAGTACCCTATGCAGGCACATCTCTTCTCCGCTTTTTTGTATTTACTTTGAGGTAACCTACATTGGACTCCTAATTTTATGATTTTCAATCAGAACAATGTTTTTCTGGGAGGAAATTCTTTCATATGCTCACGCTACGACGCGTTTATTATGCATTTGGTCTTTGTTGTTTTATCGATCTGATGGGTGCGATGTTGACAGTATTTACGCTTATCAAACTTGTTTGTTAGAAGTAACAGAAGTACTATTCATTACTCGATATGAATCCAAATTTCTAAGGGTACGATCAGAAACTGGTATTTCTAACTATGATTTTTGCAAAGTTTACTCGCTTTCTATAATTCTTTATCAATTAAAATGTAGTTAACTGTATTTCTTGTCAACGTTATTTTGTACTTGAATTGAATAAGTTATAAACACTGTCAGACTCATAGAAATCCATTTTATTTTTTTAGTCCCTGAGAAAAACGTTCCTCTTCATTAATATTTTACTTTCATGGTTGGAAGAAAATTACTTTGCTTTTCTACAAAAAACACACATTTCCAAGACGAAAATGGTACAGTGTACCCAAACTAGTCGGCAATAAAGTGTGTGTTTTGTAGAAAAGCAAAGTAATTTCTTCCAACCATATAATGGAATTCTACAAAGTAAAGGTCTCAACAATTCAGAGCATTTATTTCCATATTGTAACCCACGTACCATACGCTCGTTTTACTTGAAAGTGGAAATATGACTTATATCTAATCTAGCCAATTGAAAAGAAAAAGATCCGTAAGTAACAAGCGGCATACAAAAAGTATAAGACCTTCCATAGCGACCAAAACAAGGCCGAAGGCCTTTTTCGGAGGGCCTGGGGGGGGGGGGGGGGGCAAGGCCCCCAGCGAGCAAAGCGAGTCCTAACAATAAAACTGAGAAATATTCCCGATCGAGATGTGACTGATTTAAAAAAAAGTGTTTTATTATACTCAAATAAAAATTCGCAAATTTAGATAAATGGCAGGGCTAAAAATTTCATCAAAAACGTGCATTTCATCGTCACACTTAAATTAAGATATATTCCTTTTGATGATATAACTGATATTAAAGAAATGATTTTTCATGCTCACTAAGAAAAATCACATGTTCTGACGGTAAAACATAAAATTATCGCCAACAATGAGTATTTTATACTTAAACTAACTATCTGAAATATTCAAAATTTTGATGTATTTGATTTTCAAATTTGGTTTTCATGCTCGGCGAAAATATAGCAAATTTGGATGGTAGAACTAAAAAATCTTGAAAACAATGCGCATTTTATTCTCAGATTAAGAATGTAAAGTATTCTTGATGTTGATAACGCTGAATTTAAATAAGATAATTTAATTTAATAAATGCTCAGTTATAAAATCGCAAATATTTTTGGTATGATCAAAAAATCTCTTCAAAAACGAGCATTTTATCCTCACACAAAAAATCTTAATTATTTAAAATGTAGATATATTTGATTTTAAATTGTGGTTTTTCATGCGCAGTTAAAAAATCGCAAATTAAGATAGTAGAAAAAAATCTCGTAAACAACGCCTATTTTATACTCACTAAATCTATGAAATATTAGGATGCTGGTAAATTTTAGTTCAAAATAGTGATTTTTGTGCTAAAAAAAACATCGCATATTCAGTTGGATGATAGATCTAAAAAATATTTATAAAACTGGCATTTTATCCCTGCAACCTTTTAGATTTTTAGTTCTATAATTTGAATTTGCGAATCTTTTACAGAGCATGAAAAACCACTTTTTTTAAAGTCAAATATATCAACATCTTCAATATTTCCCATTTTCAGTGTTATAATAAAATGCACTTTTTAGACGAGATTTTTTTATTCTATCGTCTGAATTTGAGATTCTTTAACAGAGCATTATAAGAAACATTTTTTGAAACGAAAATAATAGCATCTTGAATATTTCAGATTTTTTATGTTAGTGTCAAATGCACGCCCTTGACCGGATTTTTTTATTTGATCAATCTAAATATGCAATTTTCTGAGTTACTGTTGAAATTTAATTTTTTAAATCGTTTTTGTCAACATTAAGATTGCTTCACATTTTTATTGTGAGAATAAAATACGCTTAGTTGACGAGATTTTTTATTTCTACCAACAGAATTTGCAATTTTTTTTACTGTGCACGAAAAACCGCTTTGAAAATCATTTGTATTAAAAATTTCAATTGTTCAGATTTTTAGATTTAGGGTAAAATCGCATTGTTGACGAGATGTTTTTAGTTCTACCATTTGAACTTGCAATTTTTTCCTACAGAGAATAAAAAACCAGTTCTTTATTATTTGTAATATCAACATCAGGAATATAACTCATTTTTAGTGTGGGATACAATGCGCTTTTTTGACGAGATTTCGTAGTTCTTCCATCTGAATTTGCAATTATTTACGGAGCATGAAATATAGATTTTTTAAATCAGTAATTTAAACATTAAGAACATTTTACATTTTAAATTCTAGGAAAAAATACTCGTTGTTGATGAGATTTTGAATTTTTGAGAGATTTTGAATACCATTTGAATTTACAATTTTTTGACTGAGCATGTAAAACACTGTTTATAAATCAAGTATATCAATATCTTGAATAATTCAGTTTTTTATATGATTATAAAATGCACGTGTTTGACTAAGTGTTTTAGAATCTCAAAATGTTAAAAAATCTCATCAACAACGCGTTCTTATTTTATCGTCACACTACATTTGAGATAAATTGCTGATGTTGACATAACTTATAATAAAGAACTAGAGAATATAGTCAAACGTGTGCATTTTATAATCATATAAAAAATCTGAATTATTCAAGATGTTGATGCATTTCATTTTAAAACTGTTTTATCATGCTCAGTTAAAAAATTGAAATTTAAGATGGTCGAAAAAAATCTCGTTAACAAAAGGCTTTATATCCTCACGCCAAAAATGTGATGATTGATGACACTAAAAATTATCATTCTCAGTTAAAAAATCGTAAATAAAGATAGTACAGCTATAAAATCTCGTCAAATGAGCATTTTACCATCACACTGAAAATTTGTAACATTCATTATGTTGATTAAACTTATTTAAAAAAAGTGAATTTCCATGCTCACATAGAAAATCGCCCATGAGATAGACAAACTAAAACTTGTCTTCAAAAACAGGCATTTTATCGTTCCACAAAAAATCAGAATTATTCAACATGTTGATATATTAATTAGGAAAGCGTGGTTTCTCATGCTTCATTAAAAAAATTGAAAAATATATAGTAGAAGTATCTCGTCAACTAAAAGCATTTTCTCATAACACTAAAATGTGAAATATTCATTAAGTTGATAAAAGTGATTTTTAAAAACTTATTTTAATGCTTAGTTATAAATTTGAAAATTAAGACGGTAGAACTAAAAAATCTGGTGAACAACGTATGTTTCATGCTTAAATTAAGAATCTTAAATATGCAATATGAGTTTTAAACCTGTAATATGCAATAAAAATTTATTTCTCATTCTCACTTAAAAAATCGCAAATTAAGATAATAGAAGTAAAAAACCTCGTTAAAATCAGGCATTATATTTTCACACAAATAATCTTTAATATAAAAAGATTTTGATACTCGTATTTAAAAAAATTCTTTCTCTAATTAAGTTAAACATCGCTAGTTTAGATAGTAGAATAAAAAATCTCGCCCTCAAAGTGCTTTATAGTCATATTGAAATTGTTAAACACTCATTATGTTGATAAAACTGAGTTTTTAAAAGTTAATTCATGATCGCTGTAAGCATTTTATCATCATACAAATAATATTTAATATTCAAGATGCTGATTCGTTTGATTTAAAAAATCGGTTTCTCAAGCACAGTTAAAATATCGCAAATTAAGATGGTAGAACTAAAAAATCTAAGAAACAAACCGTGTTTTATCCTAAAAATAAAAAACTAAAATAAACGAGATATTTGAATTTTAAAAGTGGTTTTCAAGTAACATTAAGAAACGAAAATTAAATTGTAAAAATAAATGTTGATAAATCTGATTTAAAAAGGAAATATTTTGATGCTAAGTAATATCATCGACAATTGAGATGGAAAAACTAACGTATCTATTCAAAAACGGGTCATTTATCCTTACACAAAAAACATTAAGATTCAAGATGTTGATATATTTGCTTTAAAATAATAGCCTCTCATGCTCAGTTAAAAAATTCATAATTAAGATGGCAGAACTAAAAATTCAAGTCAAAACCGCGCATTTTGTTCTCAAATTAAAAATGTGAAATATTAATGAAGTCCCGTTAAGGCCTAGCGATACCATAAGGTACCTGCCGGTAGCGCAATGCAAAACGTAACTTTTTTGTCATTTATTGTAATTTATTTGGGTTTTTGAGAGCGTTAACATAATAAGAATGTTTTTATTTACATTTTCCCGAAAACTTTGATTTTTCAAAGCTGAAATTAACGTATTTAGAGCCGTTTGAAAATTGAGAATTTTCAGCTATCCGAAAAAAACGAAATTTTTAGTGCAAGCATTTCGATTTTCTTTACTTGCGTCTTATGTACTCATAATACGAAGATGTTTTTATGTAATTATGAATGTTATAACTTGTACATTTTATATTAAGTATGGTATTTTTATGTAAGCCTAATATATGTGACGTTATGATGCAAAAAATTTGGTGGTACCATATGGTACCGCCAGGCGCTTGCACTACCATGTTTTGGCGGAAAGCGTAAATACGAATATTTGTGTTGTTTTCGTTTTCTAACAGTTCTTTCTTTTACAATTATTTATTTTTCATCATTTGTATTATAAATTTTGCGTTATGTAAATATTATTATGCATATAAAATGTGTACATAAGTTAATTTTTTATTATAAGGACGTCATCCAAGTACTTATATAAGGCCCTAAATTGTCCGCATTTTTTCAGAATCTCGTACCCTCACGAGGGCTCAAGGAGGTGGGAGGTATTGCATACCTGAACTCTATTTAGAAAGATGAATAGGAAGAGTATCCGTGTACTCAATTAGGAAGGGGGTATGATGGGAATAGGGGGAATAGGGGGGCTTGCTAAGGGGAAAATTCAATGACGGCTGGCGGCAAGAGACGACCACGCGACAGCCATCACTTCGACAAGAAGTAGCCTAATCCTTTTAATTATTTTTGTTTAACGTATCTCAATCAGACTCATGTAGTTTGCACATTTTCATGTGCTAGCAAAACCGAAATAACTTACACATACTGCTTATAATGTAGCATGTGCTGCTGCAAAGAGAGGATGAATAGTCCTTCTGACTGAGGAAAATTGAATAACGAGTGGACGTTAATTTCGCTCGAATTTGAGGTTGTTGTTCGAAAAGGTGGACAATCAGCTGAGTTTATCTCAAGAAATGTCTGAGAATTTTCAAAAGTGTAATGAAACTGGACCGAGCCGTAAAGCACTCAAAAGGTATAAAAATAGGGAGGAAGGACGCGTTTTTGATAATGAAGAGATCGTAAAGCAATAAGGATTTCTCGTAATCCTGATTACCAACTCACTGTTTCATGACGCATCCCCAACCAGAATATTTGAACTGTTCTTTGACGAAAATGTCCTTACGCACTAAGTGTTAGAGTCGAATAGGTGTGTACAATTCTCCAACTGTTTTGACCCAAATATAACACATGAGGTACTGAAAATATTTATTGCAATTCTTTTTATAAGTTGGAATAAAACGACTCCCAGTAAAAGGTATCGTAAGGCAGCACTAAACGCCAGAAATAATCTTGTTTATTACACAATGAGACGTGACAGATTTCTACAAATTCGTAGGTTTATTCATTGCAGTGATTACACCGCTATGGGTAAATCAGATGGGATGTGGAAAATGCGTCCTTTTATGGGCATGGAAAAAGAAAGATTCGGCGGATATTTCAGAGAAAAGCAGTCCTTGAGTTTCAATGAGTCGATAATGTTCTCTTTTGGAAGACATGACTGTTAGCAATTCATGCGGGGGAGGCCAATTAGGTTTGGCTAGAAAGTGTGGTATATCATTAGCTCAGATAGCTACTTCTTAAAACCCAGAAAAGTAAAAGCCTGCGAAAAAGGAGCTGGGAAAGATAATGTGAGGGCGACAAAATGGTCGTTTTTAATTGGATTCTATATGAAATGACGCCCAACGCATGACGCCCAAAGCAAAAGCATAACTCAGCTTGAGTTCCGATGGCCAGTAGTATAATCACAGCTGGATACAAGGATCCCATAAAAATATCAAGGACGTGCTCATTTTACCAGAAGTGCGACTGGAATGGGGTAATTGGCTAAAGAAATAGATTTCTAATTGATTCATGTTTCAAAGATCGCATTCAACTGACAGCGGCCTATCTTCTTTCCAGTGCCCCTGATAGGCTCGACGGGCACAACCAACAAATAAAATCCAAGCCCAAGCGGGGACGGTGTGCTACTGAAAACTGAACCAGTAGAATAAGAACAGATTGCTTGAAATGCAATGCAGTGACTGCTTTGTTCATTTCCATGTGCGGCAACGACTGAGTGAAACGATAAAATCATGTTATTCTTCATGATTTCTACGTCAATTATGCATAACTTCTATTTTATAATCATTAATATTTGATAATTAATTGAATATTATCAATATTTGAGCGTAATTTTGGATGAAAATGGATGCATTTTGCGGAAAATAATAAATATTTAACGTTTTTGGCTTAAAGATGTAGTTTCCGAAATGTTTTTTAAATTTCGATTTTTTGACCCCTTAAACGCCTAGCTGTACCATATGGTACCAGGCTGTATCTCGGAAACTATTAGTCCTAAAAGAATAAAACTTGCATTGAATGACTCAGAATTTCATTGGTATTAAAGCATATGATTACCACAAAAATCGCAGAAACTTTTTAATTCAGGCGTTACCGGGTTAAAACAAGATAAAAAAGTGTTTTTCATGCTCAGTTAGAAAATCATGGATTCAAATGGAAAAATTAAAACGCATTCAAACATGGGAATTTTTTCCTAACACAAAAAAATCTGAAATATTAAGGACGATAATATATTTTTTTAATGCTTTCTCTTGCTTCGTTAAAATTTTTTCGAATTTTATCAACACAATAAAAATATAAAATAATCTTGATGTTGATACAACTGATTTTGAAAAAGTGAATATTCATGCTCAGTAATTCAATCGACTATTAGATGTGAAAAATAAAACATCTCTTCAAAAACGGGCATCCTGAGACAGAAAATCGGAAATATTCAAGATTTTTATATTTTAATTAGAAAAAAAGTGTCTTTCATGCTCAGTTAAAAATCGAAAATGAAGATGGTAGACCAAATATCACGCTTTTTATCCTGTCACTTTAATAAAATGATTAAAAAAATGAATTTTCACGCTATCAGAAAATTGACAATTGAGATAGAAAAGCTAAAAACATCTCTTTTAAAAACGAGTAATTTATCCTTACACAAAAAATCATAAAGATTCAAGATGTGTATATATTATCTTTTAAAAAATTGGTCGCTCAAGCTCAGTAAAAAAATTTCAAATTAAAATGGTAGAACTAAAACTTCTGGCAAGCGAAGAGCAATTTTACTCAAATTAAATATTTGAAAATTTCAAGATGTTTATAAACCTGATTTAAAAAAGTAAATTTTAATATTCAGTAATTAAATAGACATTTGAGAAGTGAAAACGAGAACTTATCTTTAATGCGGGTACACTATCCTCACTCAAAAAATCAGAAATGTTAAAGATAGCTGATATTATAATTAGAAAAAAAATCGGTCTCAAGCAAAAATTAAAAATCGCAACTTAAGAGGGTAGAACTAAAATATATCGTAAACTTCTCGCGTTTTATCCTCACAGAAAAATTATATATTGAAGATTTTGATAAAAGTGATTGAAAAAATGAATTTCTTTGCGGAGTTAGGGTATCGACAACTGAGATGGAAATACTGTATCATCTCTTCAAAAACCGCTAATTTATTCGCACCAAAAAAATCTGAAATATTCAAAATGATTATAAAGCTGATTTAAAAAGTGAATTTTTATATTTAGTAAGGAAATCGGCAATTGAGATGTGAAAATGAGAACATATGTCCAAACATAAACCTTATCCGCACACAAAAAATCAGACATACACAAGTTGTTTATATTTTAAGTAGAAGAAAGTGGGTCTCAAGTGCATTATAAAATTGCATCTTAATATGGTAGAAAAAAAAATGTCTCCTGAACATCGCGAATTTTATCCTTACACTTAAGATATGAAATACTCATGATTTTTATAATAAAAGTTTTAAAAAATTGACTCTTCACGGTCAGTTACAATTTCACCCATGAAATTGAAACACTAAAACAACTCTCCAAAAACGGGTAATTTATCTTTACAAAGAAATTTGAAATAATCAAGATGTTGATGTGTTTGCTTTTAAAAAATTGTTTCCTATGCTCATTTAAAAAATTCCAAAATCAATTGGTGGAATCAAAAACTGCCGTCAACCACGGAAATATTGTTCTCACATTAAAAAAGTGAAATATTCATGATATTGATTGAATTGATTTTAAAAAAGTGAATTTTTATATTCAGTAATTGAATCGACAATTGAGATTGGTTCTTAAGCTCAATTATAAAATCGCAACTTAAAATGGTAGAAATAAAATATCTCGTTAACAGCATTTTTTTCCTCACACTTAAGATATTAAAAACTCATGATTATAATTAAAAAGATTAAAATAAATTGAGATTTCACGCTCAGTTATAAATTCACCCATGAAATTGAAAAACTAAAACATCTCTATAAAAACGGGTAATTTATTCGCACAGAAAAAAATCTGAAATGTTAAACTTATTTTTGCTGTTAGAAATTGATATGGTAGAACTAAAGCTCCTTAACTTTTATGCACATTTTGTACTCACATAAAAATTTGAAATATTCATTATGTTTATGTAACTGATTTAAAAAAATGTATTTTTACATTAAGGAATTAAATCGGAGTTTGATAAATGAAAACGAGAACATATATATAAACCGGGTACTTTATCCACACAGATATAATCAGAAGTATTCTAGATGTTCATATTTTAATTACGAAAAAGTGGGTATCATGCGAAATTTAAGAAAAATCGCCACCTAAGATTGTAGAAGTACAATATTTCATAAATATCGCGCATTTTATCCTCACCCTTAATATGGGAAATACTCATGATTTTAATAAAAAAGATTAAAAGAAAATTGATTGACTTTTCACCCTCATTTAAAAATCAACCATAAAATTGAAATCCTGAAATATCTCTTCAATAACGGGCAATATATCATCAGACAAAAATCTGAAATAATTAAGTTAAATTTTTCTTGCAATAAATTGGTTTCTCACGATCATTTAAAAAAATTACAAATTCAAATGGTAGAACTAAAAAAAACCGCCAAAAACGCGAATATTTTTCAAACCCTCAAAATTTTATGCAAGAATAATGCTGACAAAAACTGATTTTAAAGAAGTTAATTTTCATCCTCGATAATTAAATCGACAAATTATATACATACATGTCTCAAAAAAACTGGCATTTAATACTAATATGAAATATCAGAAATTAAAAAAAAAGTGAAAACTCGAACATATCTTCAATATCGGGACTTTTTTCCCAAACAAAAAAATAAATATGCAAGATGTTGATATTTTCATTAGGAAAAAAGTGATTCTCATGGTCAATTATAAAATCGCAACTTAAAAGACTAGAAATAAAATATTTCGTCAACAGCGAGCATTTTTTTGCTATTCTTTTGGCAGGCATTTTTGTAGGCATTTTTTGCTTTAAAAAATGCCTTCTCATGCTCATTTAAAAAATTTCAAATTGAAATGGTAGGGCTAAAAACTTCCGTTAATATTGTTTTCACATTAAAAAATTAAAATATTCAAGATATTGACAAAACTGATTTTAAAGAAGTGAATTTTTATGTTCAGATCACAAATCGTCATTTGTGATTGAAAACCTAAAACACCTCTTCAGAAAACGGGTAATTTATTCGCGTACAAAAAATTTGAATTCATCAAGATGTTGATATTTTTTCATCTAAAAGAATTGGTTTCTAATACAAGGTTAATAAATTTCAGATTAATATGGTAGAGCTAAATCTTCTTGTCAACTATGCACATTTTGTTCTCCCATGAAAATTTGAAATATCCATGATGACTGATATTAAAGAAGTTAATCTCCATGCTCGATAATTAAATCGACAATTGATATGTGACCACTAGAACATTTCTTCAAAAACGGGCATTTCATCCTAACAAAAAAAATCAGAATTTTTTAAATATTGATATTTATAAAAAAGAGGTTTCTCATGATCATGATATGGAAAATGAAAATTAAATAGAAGAACTAAATATTCTCCTCAACAACGCGCATTTTATCCCAAGCTAAAAATCAGAAATGATCAAGGTATTGATATTATAATTGGAAAAAATTGGTCCCATCCGAAATTAAATATCTTAACTTAAGATCGTAACTTAAGAAATACCTTAAGATCGTAAAAGGAAAATATCTCGTAAACATCACGCATTTTATTCCCACACAGAAAATTGTGAATTATTTCTCATGTTGATAGAACTGATTAAAAAAAATAATTTTTATAATCAGTTACGATATATACACTTGAGATGGAATTACTAAAACATCTCTTCAAAAACAAGTAATTCATTCGAACACAATCAATCTGAAATATTCAAGATGTTGATTGATTTGCAATTTAAAAATTGGTTTCTATTTTCCAAGATGGGATCTCCGAAGGAATTCGCGTTTATAAAAAGCATTTATATTCACAAGTCACATTTTTAATTTTTTACCCACCGCAGTGATTTCATGTTTGTAACAAGGATTTTTATATTGAAGTCATATTTTTAATCGTTTCACTCGCCGCAGCGAATTCGTGTTTAAAAGAAAAAATTTCATTTCCAAGATAAAATTTACATTTTTCACTATCCTCAGCGAATTCGCGTTTATAACAAGGATTTTCGTTTCCAAAAACATTTTTAATTTTTTCACACTCCGCTGTGAAATCGCCTTTATAAGTAGGATATTCTTTCCCAGTTAAATTTTAAATTTTATTATTTTAACATTGTCTGCGGTTAATTCTCGTTTAAAACAATGATTATATTTTCTAAGTATTATTAATAATTTTTTCACTACATGCAGGGAATTCGAGTTAATAATAAGGAGTTCGTTTCCAAGTAACATTCTAATATTCATGCAGTGAATTCAGGTTTATTATAAGGGTATCATTACCAAGTAACATTATCATTTTTCACTCCATGCAGTGAATATGAAAAAATTTTATTGAAAAAATTTTCATTCCCAAGTAACATTTTTAATGTTATCACTCTCAGCGGATAATTCATGTGTATAAAAAGGATTTTGTTTCCCAAGTCACTTTTTCATTTTATCTTTCTTCGCAGCGAAATCGCGTTCATAACAAGGATTTTCATTTCCAAGTTACATTTTTAGTTTTTTCACTCTCCGCAGCGAATTCTTGTTTCTAACAAGGATTTTTATTTTCAAGCCACTTTTTTAATTTACACTCTCCGCAGTGAAATCGCGTTTACAACAAGGATTTAAATTTGCAATAAACATTTAAGATTTTTTCACCCTACGCAGAGAAATCACCTTTATATCAAGGATTTTCATTTCCAAGCAATGTTATTAATATTATCACTCTACGCAGGAAATCGCGTATATAATAAGAATTTTTATTTCAAAGTCGAATTATTTATTTTTTTACTCTGCAACTCTGCAACTACCGCAATGATTTCATGTATGTAACCAGGATTTTCATTTTCAAGTCATATTTTTAATTGTTTCACTCTAAGCAGTGAATTCATGCTTAAAACAAGGATTTTCATTTCTAAGAAACAATTTTCATTTTTTCACTATCCACGGCGTATTCGCTTTTATAACAAGGCTTTCCATTAAATTGTAACATTTTTATTTTTATCACTCTCCGCTGTGAATTGCCGTTTATAACAAGAACTTCCATTTTCAAGTCACATTTTTAATTTTTTCACTTTCCACGGCGAATTCACTTTTATAACAAGGTTTTCATTAAAATGTAGCATTTTTATTTTTATCAGTCTACGCAGTGAATTCTCGTCTACAACAAGGATTTTCATTTCTAAGTCACATTTTTAATTTTTTCACACTCCGCACTTAAAACGCCTTTATAGCTAGGATATTATTTTCCCATTTTTATTTTTATTTTATCATTTTAACACTCTCTGCAGTAAAATCGCGTTTATAACAATGATTTTCATTTCTAAGTAATATTTATAAATTTTTCACTCCATGCAGTGAATTCGAGTTTATATCAACAATTTTCATTTCCAAGTAACATTTTTAATTTTTTCACTCCATGCGGTGAATTCGCGTTTATAATGAGGGTTTTCATTACCAAGTTACATTTTTAATTTTTCGTTCACCGCAGAGAATTTTCGTGTGTAACTAGATTTTTCATTTCCAATCACATTCCAACACTTGGCAGGTGATATCGTTTTATAACAACCATTTTTATCTCCAAGTCAAATTTTTAATTTTTTCATCCTCCGCAGTGAATTCGTGTTTATAAAGAGAATTTTAATTTCCATGCCATATTATTAATTTTTTCATTCTTCGCAGTGAAATCTTGTTTATAACAAGCATTTTTATTTCCAAGTAACTTTAAATTCTATCACTCTCCTCAGTTAATTAATGTTTACAAAAAGGATTTCATTTACAATTAACATTAAAAATTTTTTCATCCTCCGCAGTGAATTCGCGTTTATAACAAGTATTTTAAAATCCAAGTCTTATTTTGAATTTTTTCAATCTTCGCATTGGAATCCTGTTTATAACAAGCATTTTTATTTCCAAGTGACTTTTTTAATTTTTTCACTCTCCGCAGTGAATTCATGATTCTAACAAGGATATTTATTTTCAAGTCACATTTTTATTTATCTCACCATCCGCAGTGAAATCGCGTTTACAACAAGGATTTAGATATCTAAGTAACATTTTTAAATTATTCTCTTACCGCAGTGAAATCGCTTTTATAACTAGGATATTCTTTTCCCAGTTATATTTTTAATTTTATTATTTTATCATTCTCTGCAGTGAAATCGCGTTTATAACAATGATTTTCCTTTCCAAGTAATATTTATAAATTTTTTACTCTATGCAGTGAATTCGAGTTTATAACAAGGATTATCGTTTCCAAGTAATATTTTCTATTTTTTCACCCTCCGCAGTGAATTCGCATTTATAACAAGAATTTTTATTTCCAAGTGACTTTTTTAATTTTATCACTCTCCGCTTTGAATTAATGTTTATAAAAAGGATTTTCATTTCAAGTCACTTTTATTTAGTTTATCTTTTTTCGCAGTGAAATCTCGCTTATAACAGGATTTTCATTTCCAAGTAACAATTATATTTGCTTCACTCTTCGCAGTGAAATCTTGTTTATAATTAGCATTTTTATCCCCAAATTACTTTTTTTATTTTTAACTATCATATATTGTATTCATATTTCAAACAAGGATTTAAATTTGCAAGTCACATTTTTAATTTTTTTTAGTCTCCGCAGTGAAATCGCCTATCTAAGAAGGATGTTCATGTCCAAGTCACATGTTTAATTTTTTCACTCCTCGCAGTAAAATCTTGTTATAACAAGCGTTTTTATTATTAAATTCCATTTCCAATTACCATTTTTAATTTTTCACTCCCTGCAGAGAATTTTCGTGTGTAACTAGGATTTTCATTTCCAATCATATTTTTAATATTTCACTCTTTGCAGTGAAATCGTTTTATAACAACCATTCTTATTTCCAAGTCACATTTTAATTTTATCACCCTCCGCGGTAAATTAATGTTTAAAAATAGGATTTTCATTTCCAAGTAACATGTTTAATTTTTTCCCTCTTCGCAGTGAGATCCTGTGTGTGATCCTTCGCAGTGAAATCTTACTTATAACAAGAATTTTATTATTAAGTGACTTTTTTAATTTTATCACTCTCCTCAGGGAATTAATTTGAATAAAAGAATTTTCATTTCCAAGTCACTTTTTTAGTTTATCTTTCTTCGCAGTGAAATCTCGTTTATAACAAGGATTTTCATTTCCAATTAACTTCTAAATTTTTTCACCCTCCGAAGTGAATTCGCATTTATAACAAGGATTTTAAAATCCAAGTCACATTTCTAATTTTGTCACTCATTGCAGTGCAATCTTGTTTATAACAAGCATTTTTATTACCTAGTGACTTTTTTAATTTTTCACCCTTCGATGTGAAATTATGTTTCTAACAAGGATATTTATTTTCAAGTCACATGTTTATTTTTCTCACTATACGCTGTGAAATCGCGTTTACAACATATCTAAGCAGTATTTTTAATTTTATCACTCTCCGCAGTGAAATCGCCTTCTTAACATTGCTGTGAAAAAGAAGGATTTCTTTTTCCAAGTAATGTTAAAAATATTATCATTCTCCGCAGTATTTCGCGTTTATAAAAAGCATATTTATTTTTAAGTTACATTATTAATTTTTTTACTATCCGCAGTGATTTCATGTTTGTAAATAGGATTTTCATCTTGAAGTCATATTTTTAATTGTTTCACTCACCGCTGTGAGTTCTAATTAAATCAATGATTTTCATTTCCAAAAACATTTTTAATTTTTTCACTCTCCGCAGTGAATATGTGTTTATAAAGAGGATTTAATTTCCAAGTCACATTTTTAATCTTTTCACTCTCCGCAGGAAATCGCGTTTACAAAAAGCATTTTTATTTCCCAGTTACATTTTTAAATTTTTTACTCCCCGCAGTGATTTCATGGTTTTAAATAGGATATTCATTTCCAATAAACTATTTTCATTTTTTCACCAACCACGGCGAATTCGATTTTCTAGCAACGATTTTCATTACAATGCCGTGTACAATGCCGTTTCTTCGCGGTGAAATCTCGTTTATAACAAGGATTTTCATTTTCAATGAACATTTTAAATTTTCTCACCCTCCCAGGTTAATTCGCGTTTATAACAAGGATTTTAAAATCAAAGTCACATTTTGAATTTTTTCACTCTTCGCAGTGCAATCTTGTTTATAACATGCAATTTTATATCTTAGTGACTTTATTTTTTCACTTTCCGCAGTGAATTCATACTTCTTACAAGGATAATCTTCAATAATAAAATGTGACTTGAAAATGTGAAATTCACATTTTCAAGTCACATTTTTATTTTTCTGACTATCCGCAGTGAAATCGCGTTTACAACAAGGAAATAAATATATCGGTAACTTTTTTAATTTTTTCAGTGAAATCGCCGTTCTAAAAAGGATTTCTTTTTCCAAGTAATGTTTTTAATATTATCACTCTCCGCAGGAATTTGTGTTTATATAAAGGATTTTTATTTCCAAGTCACATTATTAAATTTTTTACTCTCCGCAGTGATTTCATGTTTGTACCCAGGAATTTTCATTTTCAATTCATATTTTTAATTGTTTCACTCATCGCATATAATTCGTGTTTAAAACAAGGATTTTCATTTCCAAAAAAAATTTTAATTTTTTCACTATCCATGGAGAATTCGCTTTTATAACAACGATTTTCATTACAATGTAACATTTTTATTTTCGTCACTCTCCAGAGTGAATTCACGTCTATAAGCGGATTTTCATTTCCAAGTCACTTTTTTTTATTTTTCTTTCACACTTTGTGGAGAAATCTGTTTTATAACAAGCATTTTTATTTCCATGTGATTTTTTTAATTTTTTCACTCTCCGCAGTTAAATCTCGTAAATAAACGGATTTTCATTTCCAAGTCACATTTTTTTAATTTTTAACTCTCCACATTGAAATCCATTTATAACTAGGATATTCTTTTCTAGGTAGTTTTTAATTTTATCATTTTATCCTTCTCGGTGGTGAAATATCGTTTATAACAATGATTTTCGTTTCCAAGTAACATTTTTTATTTTTTCACCTCATGCAGTGAATTCGCTGCAGAGAGTGATTATATTGATAACAGTAGTTGGAAATAAAAATCCTTTTTATAGAGGCTATTTCTCTGCGGAGAGTAACAAAACAAATAATGTGACTTTGAAATAAAAATGCTTGCTATAAAGGCAATTTCACTGCGAAGAGTGAAAAAGTTAAAAATGTTATAAAAACGAAAAATTCTTATTATTAACGAATTATTATTACGAAGTATTCACTGCGGCGAGTGAAAAGAATAAAATGTTGCATGGAAACGAAAATCTTTGTTATTAACTCGAATTCACTGCATGTAATGAAAAAATTAATAATAATATTTGGAAAAGAAAATCAATTTTTTAAACGTGAATACACCGCAGACAGTGTTAAAATAATAAAATAAAAAATTTAACTGGGAAAAGAATATCCTCTTTATAAATGCGATTTCAATGCGGAGTATGAAAGAATTAAAAATGTTTTTGGAAAAGAAAATCCTTGTTATAAACGCGAATTTGCTGAGAATTAAAATATCAAAATGTTTTCTTGAAAATGAAAATCCTTGTTTTAAACACGAATTCACTCCGGCTATTGAAACGATTAAAAAAATGCCTTGCATATAAAATTCCTTGTTACAAACATGAAATCACTGCAGAGAGTAAAAATATTAAAAATGTGACTTGGAAATGGTAATCCTTGTTATAAACGAGAATTCACTGCGGAGAGTCATAAAAATAAAATGTTCCATTGTAATAGAAATCGTTGTTATAAAAAGCTAATTCGTCGTAGATAGTGGAAAAATGAATATTGTTTCTTGGAAATGAAAATCCTTGTTTTAAACACGAATTAAACACGTTTTAAACACGGTGAGTGAAACGATTAAAAATATGACTTGAAAATGAAAATCCTGGTTACAAACATGAAATCACTTCGGAGAGTAAAAAAATTAATAATGTAACATGGAAATAAAAATGCTTTACATAAACGCGAATTCGCTGGGGAGAGTGATAAACTTAAAAAAGTCACTTGGAAATAAAAATGCTTGTTAAAAAGGTTTTACCGCAAAGAGTGAAAAAAATAAAAATGAGACTTGGAAATAAAAATCCTTGTTGTAATCGCGAATTCACTGCGGAGGGTGAAAAAATAAAAATGGTGATTAAAAAATGAAAATGCTTGTTACCCACGCAAATTCTCTAATTGGAAATGAAAAACCTTGTTAAAATGGATATTTCACTGCGGGGAGTAAAAAAATAAAAATCTTACTTGGAAGTTCCTTGATATAAACGCGATTTCATAGCGCAAAGTGAAAAGATAAACATGTGACTTGAAAATGAAAATCCTTTTAAACACTTAAATTCACTGCGCAGAGTGAAAAAATTAAAAATGTGACTTGGAAATAAAAATGCGTGTTGTAAAAGCGATTTCACTGCGAGGCGTGAAAAAATTAAAAGTGTTACTTGGAAAAAAAATCCTTGTTAGATACATGAAGTCACAGCGGAAAGTAAAAAAATTAAAAATGTCGCATTGAAATAAAAGAGCTTATTATAAACGCGAACACAGCGAAGAGTGAAAAAATTAAAAATGTGACTGGAAATAAAAATCCTTGTTACTAAAGAAAATTCTCCGCGGGGAGTGATAAAATTAAAATTGCTTCATGGTAATAAAACCCTTGTTGTATACGCGAATTTACTGCAGAGAATGATAAAATGATAAAATTTAAAATATGACTGGGAAAAGAATATCCAAGTTATAAAGGCGATTTCACTGCGGAGTGGGAAAAAATTTAAAATGTGACTTGGAAATGAAAATCCTTGTTATAAACGAAAATTCACTACGGGGAGTGATAAAAATAAAATTTTTTTAATGTGATGAAAATCCATTCTATAAATGCGAATTCACTGCGGATAGTGAAAAAATGAAAATTGTTCTTGCCAATGAAAATGCTTGTTTTAATCGCGATATCGCTGCAAAGATTGATAAAATGAAAAAAATGACTTGGGGAGGGAAATCATTTTTAGGCACATGGATTCAGGGCGGAGTGTGATAAAATTAAATATAATACCTTGAAATGAAAATCCATGCTATTAGCGCTAAGCGCAGAGAGTGGTAAAATTGAAAATATGTACTGGCAATAATTATACTTGTTATTAGCCTTATTTTACTGCGGAGATTGAAGAAAATACAAATTGTGATTTGGGAATTAAAACCATTGTTTTATACACGAATTCATTGCGGCGAGTGAAACAAATAAATTAATGACGTAAAAAATAAAAATCGGTCATATAAACATGAATTCCTGCGGAGAGTAAAAAAATTAAAAATATGACTTTGAAATAAAAATTCTTGTTCTTTACTCCAATTCCTGCGGAGAGAGATAATATTAAAAACATTAATTGGAATTAAAAATCCTTGTAATAGAGGCAATTTCACTGCGAAGAGTGAAAAAATAAAAATGTTTCTTAAAAATATAAGTCCTTGTTAGAAACATAAATTCACTGCGAAGAGTGAAAAAATTAAAAAAGTTACTTCGAAATTAGTATGCTTGTTATAAACAAGATATCACTAAGAAGAGTGAAAAATTAAAAATGAGACTTGGAAATGAAAATCCTTGTTAAAAACTAGAGTTCACTACGAAGAAAGATAAATTTAAAAATTGACTTGGAAATAAATATGCTTGTTATAAACGCGGCTACACTGCGAAGAGTGAAAAAAATACAGATATTGTATTAAAATGAATATCCTTGTTACGATTGCGATTTTGCTGCAAAGAAAGATAAATTGAAAAAGTGACTTGGAAATGAAAATTCTTTTCATAACCGCGAAATCATCGCGGAGAATGATTAAATTAAAAATGTTATTTGGATATGAATATCCTTCGTATAAACGCGTTTTCACTCGAAGAGAGAAAAAATTAAAAATGTGACTTGGATAAGAAATCCTTGTTATAAACGCGAATTCACTGGAGAGCGTGAATTAAAACAGTAACTTGGAAATGAAAATCCTTCGTATAAACGAAATTTCACTGCTAAGAAAAATAAATTGAAAAAAGTGAGTTGGAAATGAAAATGGCTTTTATAAACATTAATTCACCGCGGACACTGATAAAATTAAAAATGTGACTTGGAAATAAAAATATTTGTTACAAAACGCTATCACTGAAAGGAGTGAAAAAATTAAAAATGTGATTTGAAAATGGAAATTCTTGTTACACACGAAAATTCTCTGCGGGAAGTGATAAAATTAAAAATGTTACTTAGTAATGAAAAACCCTTAATACAAATTCGAATTTACCGCACGCAGTGATAAATTATAAATATTATTTGGATAAGAGAATCATTGTTATAAACGCGATTTCACTGCGAAGGGTGAAAAAACTTAAACAGTAACTTGGAAATGAAAATCCTTGGTATAAACGAAATTTCACTGCGAAGAAAAATGAAATGAATAAAGTGACTTGGAAATAAAAATGACTTTTATAGACATTAATTCACCGCTGAGAGTGATAAAATTATAAATGAGACTACGAAATGAAAACTGTTGTTATAAACTTTAAGGCACTGCATGAGGTGAAAAAATAATAAATATTACTTGGAAATTTAAATAATTGTTATAAATGCGATATCACTGAAGAGAGTGATGAACTGGTAAATTAAAGATATAACTTGGAAATTAATATCTTTGTTAAAAAGCCAATTTCACTTCGGAGTGTGAAAAAAGTAAAAATAAGACATGGAAATAAAACCCGCGTTATAAACGCGAATTCACTGCGAAGGGTGAAAAATTATAACAGTAACTTGGAAATGAAAATCCTTGGTATAAACGAAATTTCATTGCAAAGAAAAATAAAATGAAAAAAGTGACTTGGAAATGAAAATGGCTTTTATTTATTAATTCACCGCGGAGAGTGATAAAATTAAAAATGACACTTGGAAATAAAAGTATTTGTTATAATACGCTTTCACTGCAAGGACTGAAAAAATTAAAAATGTGATTTGAAAATGGAAATCCTTGTTAAACACGCAAATTCTCTGCGGGAAGTGATAAAATTAAAAATGTTACTTTGTAATGGAAACCCTTATTACAAACTCGAATTCACTGCACGTAGTGATAATTTATAAATATTATTTGGATAAGAAAATCATTGTTATAAACGCGATTTCACTGCAGAGAGTGATAAAATGATAAAATTGGGAAAAGAATACCCCAGTTATAAGGGCAATGTCACTACGTAATGTAAAAAATTAAAAATTTGACTTTGAAATGGAAATCCTTTTTGCAAACGAGTATTCACTGAGGAGAGTGAAAAAATTAAAAGGTTACATTGTAATAAAGATTCCTTGTTATAAACGCGAATTCGATGCGGATAATGAAAAAATGAAAGTTGTTTCTTGGAATTGATAATACTTGTTTTAAACACGAATTCACTGCGATGAGTGAAACAATTAAAAATATGACCTGAAAATAGAAATCCTTGTTACAAACATGAAATCACTGCGGAGAGTAAAAATTTAAAAAATGTGATTTTGAAATAAAAATGCTTTTTATAAACGCGAATTCCTGCGGAGAGTGGTATTATTAAAAACATTATTTGGAAATGAAAATCCTTGTTATAAAGGCGGTTTCCCTGCGGAGAGTGAAAAAATTAAAAATATTCCTTGGGAATGAAAATTCTTGTTATAAATAAGAGTTCATTGCGAAGAAAGATAAAATGAAAAAGTGACTTGCAAAATGAAAATGCTTTTTATTAACGCGAATGCACCGTGGACAGTGATAAAATGAAAAATGTAACTTGGATATGAATATCCTTCGTATAAACGCGATTTCACGGCGGGAGGTGAAAAATTAAAATGGTTAATTGGGAAATGAAAATATTGGTCACACACATATTGTCTGCTGGAAGTGATAAAATTAAAAACATTATTTAGTAGTGAAAACCCTTGTTATAAACGCAAATTCGCTGCATGGAGTGAAATAATTAAAACTTTTACTTAGAAACGAAAATACTTGTTATAAACTCGAATTCTATGACGAAATTGATTAAAATTAAAAATCTGACTACGAAATGAAAACTGTCGCGATAAACTTTAAAGTACTGCATGGGGTAAAAAATTATAAATATTACTTGGAAATTGAAATCATTGTTATAAAAGCGGTAACACTGCAGAGAGTGATGAAATGTTAAATTAAAGATATAACTTGGAAATTATTATCTTTGTTGTAAAGGCAATTTTACTTCGGAGAGTGAAAAAATAAAAATATGACTTTAAATAAAATCCATGTTATATACGCGAATTCACTGCGGAGGGTGAAATGGTGATAAAAAAATGAAAATGCTTGTTACCCACGCAAATTCCCTCTGGGGAGTGATATAATTAAAAATGTGACTTGGAAATAAAAATGCGTGTTATAAACGCGAGTTCACTTCGGAGAAATTTCTTGAAAATGTATATCCCTGTTATAAACGCGAATTCCTGCGAAGATAATTAATATTAAAAACATGAATTGGAAATGAAAAACCTTGTTAAAATGGATATTTCACTGCGGGGAGTAAAAAAATAAAAATCTTACTTGGAAGTTAAATCCTTGATATAAAGGCAATTTCATTGCGCAAAGTGAAAGAAATAAACATGTGACTTGAAAAAGAAAAACCAATGTTTGACACTTAAATTCATTTCGCATAGTGAAAAAATTAAAAATGTGACTGGAAATAAAAATGCGTGTTATAAAAGCGATTTCACTGCGAAGAATGAAAAAATTAAATATGTGACTTGGAAATGAAAATCCTTGTTGTAATCGCGATTTCGCTGCAGAAAGTGAAAAAATTAAAACTGCGACTTGGAAATAAAAATCCTTATTATAAACGTGAATTCAATGCAGAGGGTGAAAAAATTAAAAATGTTGCTGGGAAATGAAAATCCTTGTTCTAAACGCCATTTAACTGCGAAGAAAGATAAAATGAAAAAACTGACTTAGAAATGAAAATGCTTTTTATAACATTACGTCACCGCGGAGAGTGATGAAATTAAGAATGTGACTTAGAAATAAAAATGTCTGTTGTATAAGCGATTGCACATCGAAGAGCGAAAAAATTAAAAATGTGATTTGGAAATTAAAATGCTTGTTACTAACGCAAATTCTCCGCGGAGAGTGATAAAATTAAAATTGCTTCATGGTAATAAAACCCTTTTGTATACGCGAATTTACTGCAGAGAATGATAAAATGATAAAATTTATAATATAACTGGGAAAATAATATCCAAGTTATAAAGGCGATTTCACTGCGGAGTGGGAAAAAATTTAAAATGTGACTTGGAAATGAAAATCCTTGTTATAAACGAAAATTCACTACGGGGAGTGATAAAAATAAAATTTTTTTAATGTGATGAAAATCCATTCTATAAATGCGAATTCACTGCGGATAGTGAAAAAATGAAAATTGTTCTTGCCAATGAAAATGCTTGTTTTAATCGCGATATCGCTGCAAAGATTGATAAAATGAAAAATTGACTTGGAGAAGGAAATCATTTTTAGGCACATGGGTTCAGCGCGGAGTGTGATAAAATTAAAAATATGTATTGGTAATAACTTTATTTTACTGCGGCGATTGAAGAAACTACAAAAGGTGATTTGGGAATGAAAATCATTTTTTTAAAGACGAATTCACTGCGGCAAGTGAAACAATTAAATTAGTGACGAAAAAAATAAAAATTCGGTCATATAAACATGAATTCACTGCGGAGGGTAAAAAAATTAAAAATGTGACTGGAAAATAAAAATGCCTGTTATATACTAGAATTCCTGCGGAGAGTGATATTATTGAAAACTTTACTCCGAAATCCTTGTAATAGAGGCGATTTCACTGCGGAGAGTGAAAAAATAAAAATGTAACTTAAAAATAAAAATCCTTGTTAGTAACATAAATTCACTCCGAAGAGTGAAAAAATTTAAAAAGTTACTTCAAAATAAAAATGCTTGTTATAAATGCGGCTACACTGCGGTGAGTGAAAAAATTAAGGATATTATATTCAAATGAATTTCCTTGTTATAAATGTGATTTTGCTGCAAAGAAAGATAAATTGAAAAGGTGACTTGGAAGTGCAAATTCTTTTCATAACCGCGAAATCATCGCGGTGATTGGTTAATTTAAAAAGTTATTTGGATATTAATATCCTTCGTATAAACGCGATTTCACGGCGGGGAGTGAAAAAATTAAAATCGTGAATTGTAAATGAAAATCCTTATTGCACACGCAAATTCACTGCGCGAAGTGATGGAATTAAAATTGTTACTTGGTAATGAAAACCCTGTTTAAAAACCCGGATTAACTGCATGAAATGAAAAATTAAAAATATAACTTGGAAACGAAAAACCTTGTTAAAAACTCGAATTCTATGACGAGATTGATAAAATTAAAAATCTGACTAAGAAATGAAAATTGTTGTTATAAACGCGATTTCACTGCGGAGGGTGAAAAAATTATAACTAACTTGGAGATGAAAATCCTTCGTATAAACGAAAATTCACTGCGAAGAAAATTAAATTGAAAAAAGTGACTTGGAAATGATAATGGATTTGATAAACATTAATTCACCGCGGATATTAATAAAATTAAAAATGTAACTTGGAAATAAAAATATTTGTTATAAAACGCTTTCACTGCAAGGAGTGAAAAAATTAAAAATGTGATTTGAAAATGGAAATCCTTGTTACACACGCAAATCCTACAAACATGTAATCACTGCGGAGATTAAATATTTAAAAATGTGATTTGGAAATAAAAATGCTTTTTTAAACGCGAATTCCTGCGGAGAGTGGTATTATTAAAAACATTATTTGGAAATGAAAATCCTTGTTATAAAAGCGGTTTCACTTCGGCGGGTGAAAAAATTAAAGATATAACTTGGAAATTAATATCTTTGTTATAAAGGCAATTTCACTTCGGAGAGTGAAAAAATTAAAAATTTTACTTGGAAATTTAAATCCTTACTGTAAACGCGTTTTCCTGCAGGAGGGTGAAAAAATTTAATATATTTCCTGGAAATGTAAATTCTTGTTATAAATTAGAGTTCACCGCGGACAGTGATAAAATGAAAATTATAACTTGGTAATGAATATCCTTCGTATGAACGCGATTTGACGGCGGGAGGTGAAAAATTAAAATGGTTAATTGGGAAATGGAAATCCTGTTTACACACGGAAATACTCTACTGGAAGTGATAAAATTAAAAACGTAATTTAGTCGTGAAAACTCTTGTATTAAACGCGAATTCACTGTATATAGTGAAAAATTAAAAAAATATAACTTGGAAACGAAAAACCTTGCTATAAACCGAATTCTATCACGATATTGAACAAATTAAAAATCTGACTAAGAAATGAAAATTTTGGTTATAAACTTTAAATCACTACAGGGGTGAAACAATTATAAATAATATATGGAAATTTAAATCATTGTAATAAAAGCGATAACACTGCAGAGAGTGATGTTACTTGGAAATAAAAATCCTTGTTACAAACGAGTATTCACTGCGGGGATTGAAAAATTAAAAATATTACTTGGTAATGAAATCCCTTATTATAAACGTGAAATCACGGCATGAAGCGAAAAATTAAAAATGTTTCTTGGAAACGAAAATCGTTATTATAGACATAAATTTACTGAGGAGAGTGATAAAATTAAAAAAGTCACTTGGAAATAAAAATGCTTGTAAGAAACAAGATTTTTCTCTGCAGATCCAGAAAATTAAAAATGTGACTTGGAAATTAAAATCCTCTTTTTTAAACACGACTTCACTGCTGAGGGTGAAAACATTAAAAATGTTACTTTAGATTTTACTGGGAAGAGAGCATAACTAAAAAATGTGAGTTGGAAATAGAAATCCTTGTTATAAACGAGAATTCACTGCGGAGAGTGATAATAAAGTTACATTGTTAAAACATCCTTGTTTTAAAGCGAATTTGCCTTGGATAGTGAAAAAATGAAAATTGTTTCTTGGCAATGAAAATCCTTGTCATAAACGAGATTTTACTACGAAGAAAGATAAATTTAAAAAAGTGACTTGGAAATGATAATCGTCATTTAAAAAAAATTAACTGCGGATGGTGATAAACTTAAAAATGTGACTTGGAAATAAAAATGGTTGTTATAAAACCATTTCGCTGCAAAGAGTTAAAAATTTCAAAATGTGATAGGAAATGAAAATCCTAGTTACACACGAAAATTCTCTGCGGGGAGTGAAAAATAAAAAATGTTACTTTGTAATGAAAACCCTTATTATGAACGCGAATTCACTGCATAGAGTGAGTAATTAAACATTTGATTTGAAAATGAAAATCCTATTTACAAACATGAAATCACTGCGGAAAGTAAAAAAAATTAATATTGTGACCACGTAATAAAAATTCTTTTTATGAACGCGAATTCCTGCGGAGAGTGATAATATTAATAATATTACTTGCAAAAAGAAATCCTTCTTAGAATGGCGATTTCAGTGCGGACAGTGATAAAATTAAAAATTTTACGAAGCTATATTGTAAACGCGATTTCACTGCGGAGAGTGAAAAAATTAAAAATTCACTAGGAAATAAAAATGCTTCTTATAAACAAGATTCCAATGTAAATAATGAAATAATGAAAAATGTGACTTGGATTTAAATTTCTCGTTATATACACGAAATCACTGCGTAGGGTGAAGATTAAAATGTTAATTGGAAATGAAAATTCTTTTTATAAACACGATTTCACTGCGAAGAAAGATAAAATAAAACAGTGACATGGAAATGAAAATCCTTTCTATAAACATTAATTCACTGAGGACAGTGATAAAATTAAAAAAGTCACTTAATAAATATGCTTGTTATAAAGAAGATTTCACTGCGAGGACTGAAAAAATTAAATATGTGACTTGGATATTAAAATCCTCTATATAAACGCGAATTCACTGCGGATGGTGAAAAAATTAAAAATGTTACTAAGAAATGAAAATCCTTGTTATAAACGATATTTTACTGCGAAAAAAAATAAACTTAAAAAAGTGACTTGGAAATGAAAAGCCCCTTTTTAAAAATAATTCACCGCCCAGGGTGATAAAATTAATAATGTGACTTGGAAATAAAAATGGTTGTTGTAAAACGATTTCACTGTAAAGAGTGAAAAATTTTAAAATGTGATAGGAAATGAAAATCCTGGTTGCACGAAACACGAAAAACACGAAAATTCTCTGCGGGAAATGAAAAATGGTACTTGGTAATGAAAACCATTATTATAAACGCGAATTCAGTGCATGGAGTGACAAAATTAACAATAATACACGGAAACCAAAATCCTTGTCATAAACTCGAATTCACTGCCTGTTGTGAAAAATTTATAAATATTAATTAGAAATGAAAATCATTGTTATAAACGCGATTTCAACGCAGAGAGCAATAAAATGATAAAATCAAAAATATAACTGGGAAAAGAATATCCTAGTTATAAAAGCGATTTCAATGCGAAGAAGGAAAAATTAAAAATGTTACTTAGATATTTTGTAATCGCAATTTCACTGCGGATGGTGAGAAAAATAAAAATGTGACTTGTAAATAAATATCCTTGTTAGAAACATGAATTCACTGCGGAGAGTGGAAAAATTAAAAAAGTCACTAGGAAAGAAAAATGCTTTTTATAAACGAGATTTCACTGCGAAGAGTGAAAAAATTAAAAATGTGCCTTGGAAATTCATGAATTTCAATTCCTTCCTTCAATTCCTCTTTATGAACACGAAAGAATGATAAACTTAAAAAATGTCTTGGAAATGAAAATGCTCTTTTTAAAAATAATTCACCGCGGAGAGTGTTAAAATTAAAAATTTGACTTGGAAATAAATATGGTTTTTATAAAACCATTTCACTGTAAAGAGTGAAAAATTAAAAATGTGATTGGAAATGAAAATCCTAGTTGAACACAAAAATTCTCTGCGGGAAGGGAAAAATTAAAAAAAGGTACTTGGTAATGAAAACCCTAATTATAAACGCAAAATCACTGCATGGAGTAAAAAAATTAAAAATGTTACTCGGAAACGAAAATCCTTGTTATAAACTCGAATTCACTGAATGGAGTGAAAAAATTAAAATGTTACTTGGAAATGAAAATCATTGTTATATACTTGATTTCACTGCAGAGAGTGATATAGTAATAAAATTAAAAATGAAACTGGGAGAAGAATATCTTAGTTATTTAGGCGATGTCGATGCGGCGATGGGATAAATAAATTTGGAAATAATAAAAAGCATTTTTATTTCCAAATCACATTTTTAAAATATTTACTCTCCGCAGTGGTTTCATATTTGTACCAAGGATTTCTATTTTCAGGTCAAGGTTCAGGTCAGGAAACAACTTTCATTTTTTCATAATCCGCAGCGAATTTGCGTTTATAACAAGGAATTATTTTTACAATGTAATATTTTTATTATTATCACTCTCCGAAGTGAATTCGTGTTTATAACAAGGATTTTCATTTCCTAGTCAATTTTCTTACTTTTTTCACCCTCGCCAAATATCGCCTTTATAACTAGGATATTATTTTCCCAGTTATATTGTTAATTTTATCATCTTGTCCGATGATAAAATACAGAGAATATTTGTGTGGAGCAGGAATTTTCAATTCAAAATGACATTTTTAAATTTTTCACACTTCACAGTGAAATCTCGGTTAAACAAGGATTTTCATTGCCAAGTAACATTTTTAATTTTTTCACCCTTCGGAGTGAATTCGCGTTTATAACAAGGATTTTCATTTCCAAGTCACATTTTTAAGTTTATCTTTCATCCCAGTAAAATCTAAATTAACATTTTTAATTTTTTCACACTCCGCAGTGAAATCGCATTATATATCAAGGATATTCTAACTATATATATTCTTTTTAAAGTCACATTTTTTACTATTCACACTCCTCATATAAATCACCTTTATAGATAGGATATCATTTTCCCAGTTAGGTTTTTAATTTTATCATCTTATCACTCTCTGCAGTGAAATCGCGTTTATGACGATGATTTTATTTTCCAAGTAATATTTATATTTTTTTCACTCCATGCAGTGATTTCGAGTTTATAACAAGGATTTTCGTTTCTAAGTAACATTTTTAATTTTTCGCTTCATGCAGTGATTTCGCTTTTATAATAAGGGTTTTCATTTCCAAGTATTATATTCAATTATTCACTCCCCGCAAAGAATACTCGTGTGTAACAAGGATTTTCATTTCCAAATCAAATGTTTTGATTTTCATTCTTCGCAGTGAAATCTCTTTTATAACTGGGATTTTCATTTCAAAGTAACATTTTCAATTTACCACCATCCGTAGTCAATGACTCTCCGCAGGACTTCGCGTTTATAAAAAGCATTTTTATTTCTAAGTCACTTAGTTAACTTTTTTACTCTCCGGAATGGTTTCATGTTTGTACCAGAATTTTCATTTTCAAGTCATAATTTTAATCGTTTAACTCACCGCAGAGAATTCGTGTTTAAAACAAGGATTTTCTATTCCAAAAAACAATTTTCAATTTCTCTCTATCCACGGTGAATTCGCTTTTATAACAAGGATTTTCATTACAACGTAACATTTTATTTTTATCACTCTCCGCAGCGAATTCTCGATTATAAAAAGGATTTTCATTTCCAACTCACATTTTTAATTTTTCACACTCAGCATTGTAATCGCCTTCATACCTAGGATATGCTTTTCCCAGTTTTATTTTTAATTGTATCATTTTATCACGCTCTGCAGTGAAATCGCGTATGTAAGAATGATTTTCATTTCTAAGTAATATTTATTATATTTTCACTCCATTCAATGAATTCGAGTTTATAACAAGGATTTTCGTTTCCGAGTAACATTTTTTATTTTTTCACTACATGCAGTGAATTTGCGTTTATAACAATGATTTTAATTCCAAGTTACATTTTTAATTTTTTAAATTTTGGCATTGTTATCTTGTATATAACAAGCATTTTTATTTCCAAATAACTTTTTTTTTTCACTCTCGGCAGTGAATTCATGTTTCAAACATGGATTTTAATTTCCAAGACCATTTTTAATTTTTCCACTCTCCGCAGTGAAATTGCCTTTATAACAAGGATTTTCATTTTCAAGTCATATTTTTAATCGTTTCAATCACCGCAGTGAATTCATGTTTAAAACAAGGATTTTCATTTCCAAGAAACAATTTTCATTTTTTCACTATCCACGGCAAATTCTCTTTTATAACAAAGATTTTCATTACAATGAACATTGTTAATTTTTTCACCCTCCGCAGTGAAAACGGGTTTTTAAAGAGGATTTTAATTTCCAAGTCACATTTTTAATTTTTTCACTCCTCCCAGTTTTAATCTTGTTCCAAACATACATTTTTATTTCCAAGTGATATTTTTTATTTATCACTCTCCTCAGTGAATAAATGGTTATAAAAAGGATTTTCATTTCCAAGTTCCTTTTTTTAGTCTATCTTTCTTCACAGTGAAATCTCGTTTATAACAAGGATTTTCATTTTCAAGTCATATTTTTAATCGTTTCAATCACCGCAGTGAATTCGAGTTCATAATAAGGAATTTCGTTTCCAAGAAACATTTTTAATTTTTTTGCTTCATGCAGTGATTTCGCGTTTATAATTTGGGTTTTCATTACCAAGTAACATTATTAATTTTTCACCCCCCGCAGAGAATACTCGTGTGTAACAAGGATTTTCATTTCCAAATCATGTTTTTTAATTTTCACTCTTCGCATTGAAATCTCTTGTATTTCAGAAGTCTTTATTTCCAAGTAACATTTATAATTTTTTCACCCGCCGCAGTGAATTCGCGTTTATAACAAGGAGTTTTTTTTCCAATACACATTTTTAATTTTATCGCTCTCCGCAGTGAATTAAAGTTAGTAAAAAAGATTTTCATGTCCAAGTTAATTTTGTTAGTTTATCTTTCTTCGCAGTGAAAACTCGTTTATAACAAGGATTTTCATATCCAAGTAACAATTTTAATTTTTTCACCCACCGCAGTGAATTCGCGTTTATAACAATGATTTTAAATTTCAAGTCACATATTTAATTGTTTCACTCTTCGCAGAGAGATCTTGTATTTAACAAGCATATTCATTTCCAAATGACGTTTTTAATTTTTTTACTATCAGCAGTGACTTCATGTTTCAAACACGGAATTTAATTTCCAAGTAACATTTTTAGTTTTTTCACTCTCCACAGTGATATTGTCTGTATAACAAGGATTTTCATTTCCACTTAATATTTTTAATATTATCAGTCTCCGCAGGAATTCGCGTTTATAAAAAGCATTTATAATTCCAAGTCACATTTTTAATTTTTTTTTACTCACCGCAGTGATTTCATGTTTATGACAAGGATTTTTATTTTCAAGTCATATTTTAAATCGTTTCACACGCCGAGGTGAATTTGTGTTTAAAAGAAGGATATTCATTTCCAAGAAAAAATTATAATTTTTTACTATCCACAGCGAATTCGCGTTTATAACAAGGATTTTTATTACAATGCAACATTTTAATTTTATTACTGTCCTCAGTGATTTGTCGTTTGTATCAAGTATTTTCATTTCCACAAACATTTAATTTTTTCACACACCGCAGTGAAATCGATTTATAACTAGGATATTCTTTTCCCAGTTATATTTTTAATATTATTATTTTAACAATGCCTGCGGTGAAATCACGTTTAAAGCAATGATTATCTTTTACGAGTAATTTTTATTATTTTTTCACTACATGCAGTGAATTCGAGTCAATAACAACGTTTTCATTTCCAAATAACATTTTAATTTTTTCACTTCATGCTGTGAATTCGGGTTTAAAAGAAGGATATTCATTTCCAAGAAAATATTTTAATTTTTTACTATCCTCAGTAAATTCGCGTTTATAACATAGATTTTCCTTAATATGCAACATTTCAAAATTTATCACTGGCCACAGTGATTTCTCGTTTATAACAAGGATTTTCATTTCCAAAAACATTTTTAATTTTGCACTCCGTAGTGAATTCAAGTTAATAATGAGGATTTTCATTTCAAAGTAAAAATAATTTTTTCACTCCTCGCAGTGAAATCTTGTTTATAACAAGCATTTTTATAATTAAGTGACTTTTTTAATTTTATAACTCTCCTCAGTGAATTTATGTGTATAAAAAGAATTTTCATTTCCTAGTCACTTTTTTTAGTTTGTGTTTCTTCGCAGTGTAATCCCGTTTATTACAAGGATTTTCATTTTCAATTAACATTTTAAATTTTCTCATTCTCGGCGGGGAATTCGCGTTTATAACAAGGTAACATTTTTAAAATCCAAGTCACATTTTGAATTTTTTCATACTTTATTTTGAATTCTTTCTTCTTTCTCCAGTGACTTATCGTTTATAACAAGGAATACATTTTCCAATACTTACACATTTTTATTTTTATCAATCTCCGCAGTGAATTAAAGTTGTAAACATTATTTTCATTTCCAAGTCACTTTTTTCAGTTTATCATTCTTCGCAGTTAAATCACGTTTATAACCAGGATTTTCTTTTCCAAAGATCATTTTTTAATTTTTTCATACTCCGCAGTGAATTCGTGTTTATAAAGAGGATTTTAATTTCCAAGTCACATTTTTAAATTTATCTTTCATCCCAGTAAAATCTAAATTAACATTTTTAATTTTTTCACACTCCGCAGTGAAATCGCATTATATATCAAGGATATTCTAACTATATATATTCTTTTTAAAGTCACATTTTTTACTATTCACACTCCTCATATAAATCACCTTTATAGATAGGATATCATTTTCCCAGTTAGGTTTTTAATTTTATCATCTTATCACTCTCTGCAGTGAAATCGCGTTTATGACGATGATTTTATTTTCCAAGTAATATTTATATTTTTTTCACTCCATGCAGTGATTTCGAGTTTATAACAAGGATTTTCGTTTCTAAGTAACATTTTTAATTTTTCGCTTCATGCAGTGATTTCGCTTTTATAATAAGGGTTTTCATTTCCAAGTATTATATTCAATTATTCACTCCCCGCAAAGAATACTCGTGTGTAACAAGGATTTTCATTTCCAAATCAAATGTTTTGATTTTCATTCTTCGCAGTGAAATCTCTTTTATAACTGGGATTTTCATTTCAAAGTAACATTTTCAATTTACCACCATCCGTAGTCAATGACTCTCCGCAGGACTTCGCGTTTATAAAAAGCATTTTTATTTCTAAGTCACTTAGTTAACTTTTTTACTCTCCGGAATGGTTTCATGTTTGTACCAGAATTTTCATTTTCAAGTCATAATTTTAATCGTTTAACTCACCGCAGAGAATTCGTGTTTAAAACAAGGATTTTCTATTCCAAAAAACAATTTTCAATTTCTCTCTATCCACGGTGAATTCGCTTTTATAACAAGGATTTTCATTACAACGTAACATTTTATTTTTATCACTCTCCGCAGCGAATTCTCGATTATAAAAAGGATTTTCATTTCCAACTCACATTTTTAATTTTTCACACTCAGCATTGTAATCGCCTTCATACCTAGGATATGCTTTTCCCAGTTTTATTTTTAATTGTATCATTTTATCACGCTCTGCAGTGAAATCGCGTATGTAAGAATGATTTTCATTTCTAAGTAATATTTATTATATTTTCACTCCATTCAATGAATTCGAGTTTATAACAAGGATTTTCGTTTCCGAGTAACATTTTTTATTTTTTCACTACATGCAGTGAATTTGCGTTTATAACAATGATTTTAATTCCAAGTTACATTTTTAATTTTTTAAATTTTGGCATTGTTATCTTGTATATAACAAGCATTTTTATTTCCAAATAACTTTTTTTTTTCACTCTCGGCAGTGAATTCATGTTTCAAACATGGATTTTAATTTCCAAGACCATTTTTAATTTTTCCACTCTCCGCAGTGAAATTGCCTTTATAACAAGGATTTTCATTTTCAAGTCATATTTTTAATCGTTTCAATCACCGCAGTGAATTCATGTTTAAAACAAGGATTTTCATTTCCAAGAAACAATTTTCATTTTTTCACTATCCACGGCAAATTCTCTTTTATAACAAAGATTTTCATTACAATGAACATTGTTAATTTTTTCACCCTCCGCAGTGAAAACGGGTTTTTAAAGAGGATTTTAATTTCCAAGTCACATTTTTAATTTTTTCACTCCTCCCAGTTTTAATCTTGTTCCAAACATACATTTTTATTTCCAAGTGATATTTTTTATTTATCACTCTCCTCAGTGAATAAATGGTTATAAAAAGGATTTTCATTTCCAAGTTCCTTTTTTTAGTCTATCTTTCTTCACAGTGAAATCTCATTTATAACAAGGATTTTCATTTTCAAGTCATATTTTTAATCGTTTCAATCACCGCAGTGAATTCATGTTTAAAACAAGGATTTTCATTTCCAAGAAACAATTTTCATTTTTTCACTATCCACGGCAAATTCTCTTTTATAACAAAGATTTTCATTACAATGAACATTGTTAATTTTTTCACCCTCCGCAGTGAAAACGGGTTTTTAAAGAGGATTTTAATTTCCAAGTCACATTTTTAATTTTTTCACTCCTCCCAGTTTTAATCTTGTTCCAAACATACATTTTTATTTCCAAGTGATATTTTTTATTTATCACTCTCCTCAGTGAATAAATGGTTATAAAAAGGATTTTCATTTCCAAGTTCCTTTTTTTAGTCTATCTTTCTTCACAGTGAAATCTCGTTTATAACAAGGATTTTCATTTCCAAGTTATATTTATATTTTTTTCACTCAATGCAGTGAATTCGAGTTCATAATAAGGAATTTCGTTTCCAAGAAACATTTTTAATTTTTTTGCTTCATGCAGTGATTTCGCGTTTATAATTTGGGTTTTCATTACCAAGTAACATTATTAATTTTTCACCCCCCGCAGAGAATACTCGTGTGTAACAAGGATTTTCATTTCCAAATCATGTTTTTTAATTTTCACTCTTCGCATTGAAATCTCTTGTATTTCAGAAGTCTTTATTTCCAAGTAACATTTATAATTTTTTCACCCGCCGCAGTGAATTCGCGTTTATAACAAGGAGTTTTTTTTCCAATACACATTTTTAATTTTATCGCTCTCCGCAGTGAATTAAAGTTAGTAAAAAAGATTTTCATGTCCAAGTTAATTTTGTTAGTTTATCTTTCTTCGCAGTGAAAACTCGTTTATAACAAGGATTTTCATATCCAAGTAACAATTTTAATTTTTTCACCCACCGCAGTGAATTCGCGTTTATAACAATGATTTTAAATTTCAAGTCACATATTTAATTGTTTCACTCTTCGCAGAGAGATCTTGTATTTAACAAGCATATTCATTTCCAAATGACGTTTTTAATTTTTTTACTATCAGCAGTGACTTCATGTTTCAAACACGGAATTTAATTTCCAAGTAACATTTTTAGTTTTTTCACTCTCCACAGTGATATTGTCTGTATAACAAGGATTTTCATTTCCACTTAATATTTTTAATATTATCAGTCTCCGCAGGAATTCGCGTTTATAAAAAGCATTTATAATTCCAAGTCACATTTTTAATTTTTTTTTACTCACCGCAGTGATTTCATGTTTATGACAAGGATTTTTATTTTCAAGTCATATTTTAAATCGTTTCACACGCCGAGGTGAATTTGTGTTTAAAAGAAGGATATTCATTTCCAAGAAAAAATTATAATTTTTTACTATCCACAGCGAATTCGCGTTTATAACAAGGATTTTTATTACAATGCAACATTTTAATTTTATTACTGTCCTCAGTGATTTGTCGTTTGTATCAAGTATTTTCATTTCCACAAACATTTAATTTTTTCACACACCGCAGTGAAATCGATTTATAACTAGGATATTCTTTTCCCAGTTATATTTTTAATATTATTATTTTAACAATGCCTGCGGTGAAATCACGTTTAAAGCAATGATTATCTTTTACGAGTAATTTTTATTATTTTTTCACTACATGCAGTGAATTCGAGTCAATAACAACGTTTTCATTTCCAAATAACATTTTAATTTTTTCACTTCATGCTGTGAATTCGGGTTTAAAAGAAGGATATTCATTTCCAAGAAAATATTTTAATTTTTTACTATCCTCAGTAAATTCGCGTTTATAACATAGATTTTCCTTAATATGCAACATTTCAAAATTTATCACTGGCCACAGTGATTTCTCGTTTATAACAAGGATTTTCATTTCCAAAAACATTTTTAATTTTGCACTCCGTAGTGAATTCAAGTTAATAATGAGGATTTTCATTTCAAAGTAAAAATAATTTTTTCACTCCTCGCAGTGAAATCTTGTTTATAACAAGCATTTTTATAATTAAGTGACTTTTTTAATTTTATAACTCTCCTCAGTGAATTTATGTGTATAAAAAGAATTTTCATTTCCTAGTCACTTTTTTTAGTTTGTGTTTCTTCGCAGTGTAATCCCGTTTATTACAAGGATTTTCATTTTCAATTAACATTTTAAATTTTCTCATTCTCGGCGGGGAATTCGCGTTTATAACAAGGTAACATTTTTAAAATCCAAGTCACATTTTGAATTTTTTCATACTTTATTTTGAATTCTTTCTTCTTTCTCCAGTGACTTATCGTTTATAACAAGGAATACATTTTCCAATACTTACACATTTTTATTTTTATCAATCTCCGCAGTGAATTAAAGTTGTAAACATTATTTTCATTTCCAAGTCACTTTTTTCAGTTTATCATTCTTCGCAGTTAAATCACGTTTATAACCAGGATTTTCTTTTCCAAAGATCATTTTTTAATTTTTTCATACTCCGCAGTGAATTCGTGTTTATAAAGAGGATTTTAATTTCCAAGTCACATTTTTAAATTTTTCACTCTTTGCAGTGGAATCTTGTTTATAACAAACATTTTTATTTCCTAGTGACTTTTTTAATATTTTCACTCTCCGCAGTGAAATTATGTTCCATACAAGGATATTAATTTTCAAGTCACATGTTTATTTTTCTCACTATCCGCAGTGAAAACGCGTTTACAACATATCTAAGTAACATTTTTAATTTTATCACCCTCCGCGGTGAATTATTTTTAAAAAGAGGATTAACATTTCCAAGTCACTCTATTAAATTTATCTATATTTGCAGTAAAATCTCGTCTATAACAAGGATTTTCATTTCTAAGTAGCATTTTTAATTTTTTCACCCTCCGTATTGAATTTGTGTTTATACCGAGGATTTTTATTTCCAAGTAACATCACTATCTGCAGTGTTATCGCTTATATTACAATAATTTAAATTTCCATATAATATTTATAATTTTTTCTCTCCTGCAGTGATTTAAAGTTTATAACCACAATTTTCATTATTGGACAGATTTTAAATTTGATCATTCTCGTCATAGAATTCGAGTTAATAACAAGGTTTTTCGTTTCCAAGTTATATTTTTAATTTTTCACTTTATGCAGTGAATTCGCGTCTAATAGAAGAGTTTTCACTACTAAATAACGCTTTTAATTTTATCACTTCCAGCAGAGAATTTGCGTGTGTAACCAGGATTTTTATTTCCCAATTAACCATTATAATTTTTCACCTCCCGACGTGAAATCGCGTTTATACGAAGAATATTCATATCCAAGTTACATTTTTCATTTTATCACTGTCCGTGGTGAATTCGCGTTTATAAAAAGCATTTCCATTTCCAAGTCACTTTTTCATTTTTTCTTTCTTCGCAGTGAACTCTAAATTGTAACAATAATTTTCATTTCCAAGTAAAATGTTAAATTTATTCACTATCCACGATGAATTCGCTTATAAAACAAGTATTTTTATTACATTGTAACATTTTTGTTTTTATCACGCTCCGCATTGAATTCTGGTTTATACCACGGATTTCCATTTCCAAGTCGAATTATTAATTTTTTCACATTCCGCAGTGAAATCGCCTTTATAACTGGGACATTATTTTCCCAATAATATTTTTAATTTTATCATTTTATCACTCTCTGCTGTGAAATCGCGTTTACAGTAATGATTTTCTTATCCAAATGATATTTATAATTTATCACTACCTGCAGTAAATTCGACATAATAAAGTTTTTCATTACCAAGTAACATTTATAATTTTATCACTTACCGCAGAGAATTTGCGTGTGTAACAAGGATTTCCATTTTCAAATCACATTTTTTTATTTTATTCTTCCTTGCAGTGAAAGCGTTTTATAACAAGCATTTTTATTTTCAAGTCACATTTTTAATTTTATCACTTTCCGCGGTGAATTAATGTTTATAAAGGCCATTTTCATTTCCAAATCTCTTTTTTCATTTTATTTTACTTCGCAATGAAATTTCGTTTATAACAAGGATTTTCATTTCCAAGTAACTGTTTTAATTTTTTCACCCTCCGCAGTGAATTTTCTTAATTTTATCAATCTCGTCATAGAATTCGAGTTTATAACAAGGTTTTTCTTTTCCAAGTTAAAATTTTATTTTCTCACTTCATGCAGTGAATTCGGGTTTTTAAACAGGGTTTTCATTACCAAGTAACATTTTTAATTTCATCACTTCCCGCAGGGAGTTTGCGTGTGCACCAAGGATTTTCATCACCAAGTAACTTTTTAATTTTTCACTCTATACAGTGAATTTGCGTTTTTTGAAAGATTTTTCATTATCATGTAACATTTTTTTGTTATCATTCTCCACGGATAATTCATGAGTATACTAAGGATTTCGTTCCCAAGTCACATTTTTCATTTTATCTTACTTCGCAGCGAAATCGCGTTTGCAACAAGGATTTTCATTTCCAAGTAACATTTTTAATTTTTTCACTCTCCGCAGTGAATTCCAGTTTCTAGGAAGGATTTTTATTTTCAAGTCACATATTTAATTTTTGTCAACCTCCGCAGTTAATTCGCGTTTATAACAAGGATTATCAATGCAATGTAACATATTTAATTTTATCACTCTCCACAGTGAATTCTTGTTTATAAATAGGATTTTCATTTCCAAGTCATTTTTTTTTTCACACTCCACATTGAAATCGTAGGATATTCTTTTCCCAGTTAAATTTTTAATTTTATCATTTTATCACTAACTGCAGTGAAATCGCGTTCATAACAATGATTTTCTTATTAATTATTATGACTTATATTTCAAATTTTTTCACTCCATGCATTGAAATCGACTTTTGAAAATGGGTTTTCATTACCACGAAATATTTTTTATTTAACTCCCCGCAAAGAATTTGCGTGTGTAACAAGGATTTTCATTTCCAAATCAAATATTTAATTCTTTCACTCTTTGATGTGAAATCACGCTTATAACAAGCATTTTCATTTCCAAGTCACATTTGTAATTATATTAATCTCCGCGGTGAATTAATGTTTATAAAAACCATTTTCATTTCCAAGTCACTTTTTTCATCTTATCTTATTGGAAGTGAAATCTCGTTCATAACAAGGCTTTTTAAATCCAAGTCACATGTTTAAATTTTTTCATTCTTAGCAGTGAAATCGCATTTATAACGTGCATTTTTATTTCCTAGTCATATACTTTAATTTTTCACTCTCCGCATTATTGTCTTTATAACAAAGATATTAATTTCCAAATAACATCTTTAATTTAATATTTTATTACTCTCTGAAGTGATATCACTTTTATTACAATGATTTTCATTTTAATGACATATTTTTCATTTTTTCACCCGATGCAGTGCTTTCGCGTTTATAACAAGAATTTTCAATTCCAAGTTAGATTTTAAATTTTATCAATCTCCGCATAGAATTCGAGTTTATAACAAGGATTATCGTTTCCATGTAAAAGTTTAAATTTTTTCATCCATGCATTGAATTCGCGTTTAATACAAGGGTTTTCACTACTAAATTAAGTTTTTAATTTTATCACTTCCAGCAGAGAATTTGCGTGTGTAACCAGAATTTTTATTTCCCAATTAACCATTTTAATTTTTCATCTCCCGCCGTGAAATCGCGTTAATACGAAGGATATTCATATCCAAGTTACATTTTTCATTTTATCACTGTCCGCGGTGAAATCGCGTTTATAAAAAGCATATTTATTTCCAAGTCATTTTTTCATTTTATCTCTCTTCGCAGTGAACTCTAATTTATAACAAGAAATTTCATTTTCCAAGTAATATTTTTAATTTTTTCACCCTCCGCAGTGAAATGCGTTTACAGCAAGGATTTAAATTTCCAGGTAAAAATTTTAATTTTTTCACTCTCCGCAGTGAAACCGCTTTTATAACAATGATTTTCATTTCCAAATAATGCTATTAATAATACCACACTCCGCAGGAATTCGCGTTTATAAAAAGCATTTTTATTTCCAAATCACATTTATAAAATATTTTCTCTAATTTTTATATTTACTCTCCGCGGTGATTTCATGTTTGTACCAAGGATTTCTATTTTCAGGTCATATTTTTAATTGTTTCACTCGCCGCAGTGAATTCGTGTTTAAAACAAGGATTTTCTATTCTTAAGAAAAAACTTTCATTTTTTTATAATCCGCAGCGAATTCGCGTTTATAACAAGGAATTTTTATTACAATGAAATATTTTTAATTTTTCCACTCTCCGCAGTGTAATCGCCTTGCTAAGAAAGATTTTCATTTTCAAGTAATTTTAGTAATATTATCACTCCGCAGGAATTCGCGTTTGTAAAAAGCATTTTTATTTCCAAGTCAAATTTTTAATTTTTTTACTCTCCGCAGTGATTTCATGTTTCTAAATAGGATTTTCATTTTCAAGTCATATTTTTAATTGTTTCTCTAATCGAAGTAAAATCGTGTTTAAAACAAGGATTTTTATTTCCAGGAAAAACTTTCATCTTTTCACTTTCCACGGCGAATTCGCTCATATAACAAGGATATTCATTACAATGTAACATTTTTATTTTTATCTCTCTCCGAAGTGAATTCTTGTTTATAACAAGGATTTTCATTTCCTAGTCAATTTTCTTACTTTTTCACACTCGCCAAATATCGCCTTTATAACTAGGATATTATTTTCCCAGTTATATTTTTAATTTATTATTATTATTGATTTTTTCCCTCTCCGCAGTGAATTCGTGTTTATAATGAGGATTTTAACTTCCAAGTCACATTTTTAATTTTTTCGCTGTTCGAGGTGCAATCGCTTTTATAACAGACATTTATATTTCCAAGTCACATTTTTAATTTTATCACCCTGCGCGGTGAATTATTTTTAAAAAGGGGATTTTCATTTCCAAGTCAATTTTCTTAAGTTTATCTTTTTTCGCAGTAAAATCTCGTTTATAACAAGGATTTTCATCTTATCACTTTCTTCATTGAAATCGCGTTTATAACAATGATTTCCTTTCCCAAGTAATATTTATATTTTATCACTCCATTCAGTGAATTTGAGTTTATAACAAGGATTTTCGTTTCCAGGAAACATTTTTTATTTTTTCACTTCATGAAGTGATTTCGCGTTTATAATAAGGGTTTTCATTTCCTAGTAATATTTTTAATTATTCACTCCCCGCAGAGAATACTCGTGTGTAACAAGGATTTTCATCTCCAAATCACGTTTTTTAATTTCCACTCTTCGCAGTGAAATCTCTTTTATAACAGGGATTTTCATTTCTAAGTAACATTTTTAATTTAATCAACCTCCGCAGTGAATTTGCGTTTAAAACAAGGAATTTTTTCCAATACACATTTTTATTTTATCACTCCCCGCAGCGAATTAAAGTTGTAAAAATTATTTTCATTTCCAAGTCTCTTTTTTCAGTTTATCCTTCGCAGTGAAATCTCGTTTATAACAAGTATTTTCTTTTCCAAGTAACATTTATGATTTTTTCCCTCTCCGCAGTGAATTCGTGTTTATAATGAGGATTTTAACTTCCAAGTCACATTTTTAATTTTTTCGCTGTTCGAGGTGCAATCGCTTTTATAACAGACATTTATATTTCTCAGTCACATTTTAATTTTATCACTCTCAGCGGTGAAGTAATGTTATAAAAAGCATTTTCATTTCTAAGTCACTTTTTTCATTTTATGTTTCTTCGCAGTTAATTGGTGTGTTTAACAAGGATTTTCATTTCCCAGCAACATTTTAATTTTTTCACTCTTGTGTAACCAGGATTTTCATTTTCAAGTCATATTTTTGATCGTCTGAGTAATACAGGGAATTCGTGTTTAAAGCAAGGATATTCATTTCCAAGACACAATTTTAATTTTTTCACTATCCCCGGCTAATTCGCTTTTATAACAAGTTTATTCATTTTTTTTAACGATTTTATTTTTTTCACTCTCTGAAGTGAATTATTGTTAATAACAAGGATTTTCATTTCCTAGTCACATTTTCAATTATTTCTCACTCCGCATTGAAATCGCCGTTATAACTCGGATATTCTTTTCCCAGTTATATATTTAATTTAATCATTTTATTACTCTCTGCGTTGAAATCGCATTTATAACAATGATTTTTATTTATAATTAATATTTATAATTTTTTACTGCATACACTGAATTCGCGTTTATAATAAAGGTGATCATTACCAAGTAACATTTTTAATTTTTCACTTCCCGCAGACAATTTTCGTGTGCAATTAGGATTTTCATTACCAATCACATTTTTAATTTTTCACTCTTTACAGTGAAATCGGTTTTTAACAACCATTTTTATTTCCAAGTCACATTTTTAATTTTATCACCCTGCGCGGTGAATTATTTTTAAAAAGGGGATTTTCATTTCCAAGTCAATTTTCTTAAGTTTATCTTTTTTCGCAGTAAAATCTCGTTTATAACAAGGATTTTCATTTCTAAGTAACATTTATATTTTTTTACCATCCGCAGTGAATTCGTGTTTATAACAATTATTTTCAATCCAAGTCACATTTTTATTATTCTTTTCATTCATTATTTCATTCTTTGAAGTGGAATCTTGTTTTAACAAGCATTTTTATTTCTTAGTGACTTTTTTAATCTTTTCACCCTCCACAGTGAAATCATGTTTCTGATATGGATATTATTTTTCAGGTCACATTTTTATTTTTCTCACCATCCGCAGTGAAATCGCGAGTACAACATATCTAAGTAACATTTTTAATTTTATCACTCTCCACAGTGAAATCTTCTTTCTAAGAAGGATTTCTTTTTCCAAGTAATATTATTAATATTATGACTCTCCGCAGGACTTCGCGTTTATAAAAAGCAGTTTTATTTCTAATTCACATAATTAACTTTTTTACTCTCCGAAGTGATTTCATGTTCGTACCAGAATTTTCATTTCCAAGTCATAATTTTAATCGTTTAACTCACCGCAGAGAATTTGTGTTTAAAACAAGGATTTTCTATTCCAAAAAACAATTTTAAATTTCTCTCTATCCACGGTGAATTCAAGTAATATTATTAATATTATCTGTCTACGCAGAAATTCGCGTTAATGAAAAGCATTTTTATTTCTTAGTCACATTATTAATTTTTTTACTTTCTGCGGTGATTTTATTTTTGTAAATAGGATTTTTATTTTCAATACAAATGTTTAAATTATTCACTCCGTGCAGTGAATTCGCGTTTATAATAAGGGTTTTCAGTACCAAGTAACATTTAATATTTTTCACACCCCGCAGAGAATTTTCGTGTGTAACTAGGGTTTTCATTTCCAATCACATTTTGAAATTTTTCACTCTTTGTAGTGAAATCGCATTATAACAATCATTTTTATTTCAAAGTCAAATTTTTAATTTTATCACCCTCCACGGTGAAGAGGATTAACATTTCCAAGTCACTTTTTTAAATTTATCTTTCTTCATACTAAAATCTCGTTTATAACAAGGATTTCCATTTCCAAGAATCAATTCTCATTTTTTCACTATCTACGGCGAATTAGCTTTTATAACAACATTATTCATTACAATGGAACATTTTATTTTTATCACTCTCCGCAGTGAATTCTCGTTTATGACAAGGATTTTCATTTCGAAGTCGGATTTTTAATTTTTTTACTCTCTGCAGTGATTTCATGTAACAAGGAATTTTATTTTCAAGGCATATTTTTAATCATTTCACTCGCCGCAGTGAATTCGTGTTTAAAACAAGGATTTTTATTTCCAAGAAATTTTTTTTATATTTTTCTATCATCAGCGAATTCACGTTTAAAACAATGATTTTCTTTTCCAAATAATATTTAAATATTTTCATTATATGCAGTGAATTCGAGTTGATAACAAAGATTATCGTTTCCATGTAACATTTTAATTTTTTCACTCTTCGCAGCGAATTCATGTTTCTAACTAGGATTTTCATTTTTAAGTAAAATTATTAATTTTTTCACTTTCCGGAGTGATATCGCGTTTACAACAAGGATTTAAATTTCCAAGTAACATTTTTAATTTTTCCACTCTCCGCAGTGAAAACGCGTTAAAAACAAGGATTTAAATTTGCAAGTAAGTTTTTTTTAATTTTTTTCTCCCTCCGCAGTGAAATCGCCTTTATATCAAGGATTTTCATTTCCAAGTATTGTTTTTAATATTATCACTCTCCACAGGAATTCGCGTTTATAAAAAGCATTTTTATGTCCAAGTCATATAATTATCTTTTTTACTCTCCGCAGTGATTTCATGATTGTAACCAGAATTTTCATTTTCAAGTCATATTTTTAATTGTTTCACTTACCGCAGTGAATTCGTGTTTAAAAAAAGATTTTCATTTCCAAGAAAAATTTTCATTTTTTCACTATCCACGATGAATTCGCTTTTATAACAACTATTTTAATTACAATGTTACATTTTATTTTTATCACTCTCCGCAGTGAATTCTCGTCTCTAACAAGGAATTTCATTTCCAAGTCACATTTTTTATTTTTTCACTCTCCGTATTGAAATCGCCTTTATAAAATTGATTTTCTTTTCTAAGTAATATTTATAATTTAACAAGGATATTCATTTGAATGTAATATCTTTAATTTTTTTATCTTCGCAGTGTAGCCGCAATTATAATAAGCATTTTTATTTCGAAGTAACTTTTTTTAATTTTTTCACTCTTCGCAGTGAATTTATGTTTCTAACAAGAATTTTGATTTTTAAGTAACATTTTTATTTTTTCACTTTCCGCAGTGAAATCGCCTCTATTACAAGGATTTTTATTTCGGAGAAAATTTTTCAATATTATCACTCTCCGCAGGAATTCGAGTTTATAACAAGCATTTTTATTTCCAAGTCACATTTTTAATTTTTTTACTCTCCGCAGTGAATTCATGTTTATATGACCGATTTTTATTTTTTACGTCATCAATTCAATTGTTTCACTCGCCGCAGTGAATTCGTGTTTAAAACAATGGTTTACATTCCCGAATCACATTTTATATTTTCTCCAATCTTCAATCTCAAGGTTTATAACAAGGAAAGTTATTACCAATGCACATTTTTAATTTTATCACTATCTGCTTTGATTTGGCGCTAATAGCATGGATTTTCATTTGCAAGTATTATTTTATAATTTAACACACTCCGCACTGATTCCATGTGCCTATAAATGATTTCCATTTCCAAGTCATTTTTTTCATTTTCTCAATCTTTGCAGCGAAATCGCGATTAAAACAAGGATTTTCATCGGCAAGAAACAATTTTCATTTTTTTCACTTTCCGCAGTGAATTCGCATTTATAACATTGATTTTCATCAGATTAAAAAAAATTTATTTTTATCACTCTCCGCAGTGAATTCTCGTTTATAACAAGGATTTTCATTTCCAAGTCACATTTTAAATTTTTTCCCACTCCGCAGTGAAATCGCCTTTATAACTTGAATATTCTTTTCCCAGGTACATTTTAAATTTTATCATATTCTGCAGTAAATTCGCGTATACAACAAGGGTTTTCATTACCAAGAAGCACTTTTAATTTTATCACTCCCCGCCGAGAATTAGCATGAATAACAAGGATTTTCATTTCCAAATCACTTTTTTAATTTTTTCGCTCTTCGAAGTGCAATCGCTTTTATAACAGACATTTTATTTCTAAGTCACATTTTAATTTTATCACTCTCCGCGGTGTAGTAATGTTATAAAAAGCATATTTATTTCTAAGTCACTTTTTTCATTTTATCTTTCTTCGCAGTTAAATGGCGTGTTTAACAAGGATTTTCATTTCCCAGCAACATTTTAATTTTTTCACCCTCCGCATTGAATTCTCGTTTATAACAAGGATTATATAATCCAAGTCACATTTTAAATGTTTTCAGATTCCGCAGTGAAATCGCGATTACAACAAGGAATTTCATTTCCAAGTAACATTTTTAATTTTTTCACTCTTCGCTGTGTTCGCGGTTATAATAAGCATTTTTATTTCCATGTGACATTTTTAATATTTTCACTCTCCGCTGTGAAATCGCTTTTATAACACGCAATTTATTTCCAAGTCAAATTTTTTTATTTTTTCACTATGCGCAGTGAATTTAAGTGTCCAACAAGGATTTTTATTTTCAAGTCACATGCTTATTTTTTCACTTTGCGAAATTGTGAAATCGCGTTTATATCTAGGATTTTAACTTCCAAGTAAAATTTTAATTTTTTTCACTCTCCGCAGTGAAATCTCCATTATAACAAGGTTTTGTATTTCTAATTAATGTTTTTAATATTATTAATATTCGCAGGAATTCGCGTTTACAACAGGGATTTACATTTTCAAGACACTTCTCCGAAGTGAACTCGCGTTTATAACACGCATTTTTATTTCCAAGTCATATTTTTAATTTTAATACTCCCCGCAGAGAATTTTCGTGAGTAACAAGCATTTTCATTTTCAAATCACATTTTCAATTTTTTACTCTTCGAGGTTCAATCGCTCTCATAACGGGCATTTTCATTTCAAGGTCACGTTTTCAATTTTATCACTCTCCGTGGTTAATTAATGTTATAAAAAGCATTTTCATCTCTAAGCCACTTTTTTCATTTTATCTTTCTTTGCAGTGAAATCGCGTTAATAACAAGAATTTCATTTCCAAGTAACATTTTTAATTTTTTCACTCTTCGCAGTGAAATCCCGTTTGTGACACGCATTTTTATTTCAAATCGATATTTTTAATAATTCACTCTGTGCAGTGAATTAAATTTTTCTTACAAGGATATTTATTTTCAAGTCTCATTTTTAATTTTTTCATTCTCCACAATGCAATCGCGTTTACAACAAGGATTTTAATTTCCAAGTAAAATTTTTATTTTTTTCACTCTCGGCAGTGAAATCGACTTTATTACAAGGATTTTCATTTCCAATTAATGTTTTTAATATTATTAATCTCCGCGTGAATTCGCGTTTTCCACAGAGATTTTCATTTCTAATTCATTTTATTTAATTTTTTCACTCTCCTCAGTGAATTCGCGTTTATAACAGGGGTTTTCATCACCAAGCTACTTTTTCCAAATCTTCACTCGCCGCTGTGAATTCGTGCTTATAACTAGGATTTTCATTTCCTACTAATGTTTTTAATTTTTACACTCTCCGTATTAAAATCGCCTAAATGCAAAGGATTTTCATTTCCAAGTATTGTTTTTAGTATTTTCAGCCCCAGCAGGAATTCTGGTTTATCACAGGGATTTTCATTTCCAAGTCACTTTTTTCAATTTCTTCTCTTTCCGCAGAGAATTCTCGTTTAAAACAAGGAATTTCATTTCCAAATCACACTTAAAATTTTTCCGTCTACGCTGTGAATTCGCGTTTATGAAAAGGATTTTCATTTCCAAGTATCATTTTTAATTTTTTCACTCTTCGTAGTGAATTCGAGTTTATAACAAGGATTTTCATTTCCAATTCAAATTGTTAATTTTTTTCACTCACCGCAGTGAATTCGCATTTATACCAAGGATATTCATTACCAAGTAACATTTTTTAATTTATCACTCAACGCAATGAAATCGCGTTTATAACAAGGATTTTCATTTCAATACAACTTTTTTAATTTTTTCACTCTCCGTGGCGAAATCATGTTTCTAACAAGCATAAGCAAGCAAGAAGTGATATTTTTAATTGTTTACTCTCCGCAGTGGAATCGCGTTTATAACAAGCATTTTTATTTTCAAGACATATTTTTAATTGATTCACACTCCGCATTGAAATCGCGTTTATAACAAGGATTTTCATTTAAAGTAATATTTTTAATTTAATTACTCTCCGCAGGAATTTGCGTTTATCACAAGGATTTTAATTTCCAGGGGACATTTTTAATTTTATCACTCCATGCCGTGAATTCGCGTTTATGAGAAAAATTTTCATTAACAAGTACAAATTTTTAATTTTATCACTCGGCGCTGGGAATTAGCGTTTCAAACATGGATTTTCATTACCAAATATTATTTTTAATTGCATCACTATACGCGGTGAATTCATGTGTATAAAAAGGATTTTTATTTCCATGTCACATTTTTAATTTTTTCACTTTCCGCAGTGAAATCTAGTTTATAACAAGCATTTTTTTTCCAAGTCATCGTTTCACTCTCTTTGGAATACGCGTTTATCACAAGCATTTTCATTTCCAAGTCACCTTTTTAAGTATTTCACTCTCCGCAGTGAATTCGTGTTTATAACAAGGATTTTCCTCACCAAGCTACATTTTCAATTTCTTCACTCGCCGCTGATAATTCGCGTTTACAACAAGGAATTTCATTGCCAAGTAATATTTTTAATTCTTTCACTCTCCGCCGTGATGCAACGTTTATAACAAAGATATTCATTTCAAAGTGACGTTTTTAATATTTTCACTCTCCGCAGTTAATTCGCGTTTAAAACAAGTATTTTCATTACAATGTAACATTTTTAAATTTAGCACTCTCCGCAGTTAATTCTCGTTTTTAACAAGCATTTTTATTTCCAAGTATCATTTTTAATTTTATCACTCTTCGCAGTGAATTCCTGTTTATAACAATGATTTTCATTTCCATATCACATTTTTAATTTTTTCACTCTCCGCAGTGAATTGGCATTTATAACGAGGATTTTCGTCACCAAGTAACATTTTTAATTTTATCACTGAACTCAGTGAATTCGCGTTATACGAAGGATTTTCATTTCCAAATCACATCATTAATTTTTTCACTCTCCGCAGTGAATTCGCATTTATAACGACGATTTGAATTTCCAAATGGCATATTTAATTTTTTCACTCTCCGCATGGAATTCGCTGATTAAAATATTCCTAATTTTGTGTTAATGATATTAAAAAAGTTAAATGTTGATTTCAGTCTTTAATCTACTCATCAATGCGAAAACCAGAATAAATCTTACAAATCGTGTGCTTTATCCTCACACAAAAAATAAGAAATATGTATGATGTTGTTATTTTAATTAGCAAAAGTGATTCTTATGCTCAATTATAAAATTTAAAATTTATTTAGAAGGTATAAAAATCTCGTGAACGTCGGCCATATTTTTCCACACACTTGAAATGTGAAATATCTCACGAAAATATTGAAAATGATTTTTTAAATGCGCTTTTTCGGTTTCAGTTATAAATTCACCCCTGAAATTGAAAAACTAAAACAACATTTAAAAAACCGGTTATTTATTCTAATTCATAAAATTTTAAATTTTCATGATGTCGATATAATGACTAAAAATAAATATTCCTCATTCTAATTTAAGATAATACAAATTCAATCTGTTGAAATATAACTCCCGTCAATAACTCGAATGTTGTTTACATATTAAAAAATGAAATATTCATGGTGGTTTTAAAACTCATTTTAAAGAAAAGAATTTTTACATACAATTAGAAAATCAGTAAATGAGACTGAGGAACTTAAACATCATTTCATAAACGGAAATTTATTTTCACTTAAAGCTATATATATTTGTTCATGTTTTTACATTTAAAACATATTTTCAAATGCTAATTTAAAAAAATAGATGTTAATATATGTGAACTAAAACTTCATTTCAACTATTCACATTTTGATGTCATATGAAATATTTAATATATTTGTAATATTTTTTTACTGATAATAAAAAAGTAAAATGCTGTTTTCAGTAATTAAATCTACATATCAAATGCGAAAACCAGAACATATCTTTAAAACCGTTCGCTATACATCCTCACACATAAAATAAGAAATATGTATGATTTTGATGTTTTAATTAGCTAAAGTAGTACTTACGCTCATTATAAAATCAAAAATTTATTTAGAAGAAATAAAACATCTCTTTAACATTGCGCGTTTTTTTCCACACTCTAAAGATGTGAAATATCTCACGACCATAATGCAAATGATTTTAAAAATGCGCATTTTCGTGATCAGTTAAAAATTCACCCTTGAAATTGAAAAACTAAAACAACGCTTAAGAACCGCTAATTTTTTCGTATACAAAATGATTAAAATTTCATGATGTTGATATATTGAGCAAAAAAATGTATTCCTCATGCTAATTTAAGAAATGTCAAATTCAATCAGTTGAACTAAATACTCCCGTCAGCAACTCTAATTTTGTTCACATATTAAAAAATGAAATATCCATGGTGGTTTTAAAGCACATATTGAAGCAAATAATTTTCACATACAGTTAAAAATCAGTAAATGAGATTGAGAAGCGAAAAAATCACTTCAAAAATGGAAATTTATTTTCACTTAAATCTATGTATATTTGTTCATGTTTTAACATTTGACACATATTTTCTCATGTTAAGTTTAAAAATTACAAATAATTAGGTTTTAACTAAAACTTCATTTCAACTGTGCACGTTGTGATCTCATATGAAATATTGAAAATATTCCTAATATATTTTTACTGATATTAAAAAAGTGAAATGTTGATTTCAGTAATTAAATCTACATATCAAATGCGAAAACCAGAACAGATCTTAAAAATCGTGCGCTCTACCTCACACAAAAAAGAAGAAATATGTTTGATGTTGATTTTTAATTAGTGAAAGTGGTTCTTATGCACAATTATAAAATCGAAAATGTATTCAGTAGAAATAAAATATCTCGTTAACATCGCGCATTTTTTTCCACGCACCTAAGATGTGAAATATCTTATGACAACAATGCAAATGACTATAAAATAGTGGGAATTCGCTATCAGTTAAAAATTCACCCTAGAAATTGAAAAACTAAAAAGATACTTAAGAAAACCGGTAATTTATCCTTCTACAAATAAATTGAAATTTTTATGATGCGGATATATTGGCTAAAAAGACTTATTCCTCATCCGAATTTAAGAAATTGCATATTAAAAAAGTTAATTATTGATTTTAGTAATTAAATCTACTGTTGAAATGTGAAAACGAGAACATTTATTAAAAATCATGCACTATATCCTTAAATAAGATATAAGAAATATACATGACGGTGCTACTTTATTTAGAAAAAAGTGGTTCATTTGCTGAATTGTAAAATCGCAAATTTATATCGTAGAAAAAAATACCTCGTTCACGGCGCGCATTTTTTTTCTTCACACTTAAGGCGTTAAATACTCTGGATTATAGTAAAAATGATTCTAAAAATAGTGAGGTTTCTCGCTCAACTATAATTTTACCTGTAAAATTAGAAAAACTTAAACAGCTCTTCAAAAACGAGTACTAATCCTTAAACAAAAAAATTGAAGTATTCAAGATGATGATATATTGGCTTTAAACAAATTATTTCTGATGCTAATAAAAAAAATTGCAAATGCAAACGGTTGAAGTAAATACTCCCGTCAACAACGCGCATATTATTCTCATATTAAAAAGTGAAATATAATGATGGTAAGAAACCAATTTTATAGCAGTGAAGTGTCATGTTCAGTTAAAAAATCGGCAAATGAGATTGAGAAACTAAAGCATGTGTTAAAAAAGGAAAATTTATTTACTCATAAAAAATTTTAATATTTATATGTCGATAATTCTGCTTTTAAAATATTTAATTGCCATGGTAAGTTAAAAAATTACTAATTGATATTAATATGTTTGAACTAAAACTTCATGCGCACTATGCACAATTTGCTTTTACATAAAAAATTTGAAATATTCATAATATTGATTAACTAATATAAATAAAGTGAATTATTGATTTCAGTAATTAAATCTACAGTTGATATGTGAAAACTAGAACATATCTTAAAAATCGTGCGCTATATCCTCACACAAAAATTAAACATAAGCATGATATCGATATATTTGTTTTTCAAAAATTGGTTTCTCATGTTCAGTTAAAAAATAACAAAAACAATATGGTAGAACTAAAACTTTTTGTCAAGTATGCACATATTTTACCCACATTAAACATTTTAAGTCTTCATTATGTTTATGGAACTGATTTTTAAAAAGGTGAATTTTTATATTCAGTAATTAAATCGACAATTGTGATGTGAAAACAGGATCTTCAAACCGTGTACTTTATCCTACACTAAATATCATAAATATATAAGATGTTGATATTTTAATTTTTTTAAATTGGTTCTCATGATCAATAATATAAAATCGCAACTTAATATGGTGGAAAAAAATATAACTCGTTAACATCGCGCACTTTTTTCCTTAACCTTTAAAATGTTAAATACTTATGATAATAATAAAAATGATTTTAAAAAAATTGTGTCTTCACTCTCGGTTATTAATTCACTCATGAAATTGAAAAAAACTGAAACAAATCCGCAGAACGGTTATTTATCTTTAGACAAAAATTTTTAAATAAAAAAGATGTTGATATTTTTGCTTTTAATTTAATTTAATAAATTGCAAATTATATTAATAGAACTAAAACGTTTTTTAAACAATGGGAATTGTTATCCTCACATTAAAAATGTGAAATATTAATGATGCTGAAGAAACTGATTTTAAAATAGTGAATTTTCTTGCTTGGTAAATAAGTCGACAACAAAATGTAAAAACTAGAACATGTTTATAACCCTGGACATTTTATCACACAAAAAAACAGAAATATTCGAGATGATGATGTTTTTGAAAACACTACCTCAGTAATAAAATTGCAAATTAAATAGTAGAACTAAAAATTCTCTTAAATAACCGAATTTAATCTCACACAAAAAATGTGAAATTATTCACCATGTTGATAAAACTGAATTAAAAAAGTTATTTTTCATGCTTGGTTAGAAAATCGACAGTTGAGATGGGAAAACTGAAATTTCAAAAACCGGCATTTTATGATCACTCTAGAAATCAGAATTATTCAAGATGTTGATATTTTTAATTTGGTTTCTCATGCTTAGTAAAAATGAACAAAGCAAGTATGTAGAACTATAGAAATAAATGAGCTACGTCACACTAAAAATGTGATGTATGATGTTAAAACTAACTTTTAAAATTGAAATGCCCGGTTATAATATCGCAAATTAAATAGCTGAATTAAAAATACTCATCAACAATGCGCACTTTGTTCAACCATTAAAAATATGAAATATTCATGATGCTGATAACACTAATTTAAAAAAATTAAGTTTCATGCTCAGTGATTAAATCGACAATTGTTATGTGAAAACTAAAACATGTTTTCAAAAACGGGCATTTTTCCTCACACAAAAAATCAGAAATATTCAAGATCTTCTTCTTCATCCTTCCAGGATTAGGCTACTAAGCCTGTTCCGGCTCCACATTACCATCTTTTCCTTGGTCTTCCTATACTTCTCTTGCCAAATGGTTGATATTCCATTGCTTGTTTTGGAATTCTTTCATTTGGCATTCGAAGTAAATGTTCTTTCCATCTATGTTTGTAGTCTTGTAGTTTGTCAGTGACTGCCTCGACACCCAGTTCATCTCTTATTTGGGTGTTTATTATTTTATCCAATCTTGTGCAGCCTTTAACTGATCTTAAAAATTTCATTTCTGATGATTCTTTCTGCCTTAATTCATTCTTTTTTGGTACCCAACATTCTGATCCGTAGAGTAGGTACTGCCATCACTTTGTAAAATTTTATTTGTGTTTCTTTTCTTGTTTTGTTTTTTAGAGTTCTTCTAATTGTGCCACATATTTTCTGGAAAGTGTAATATCTTTTTTCCCCGTCATATGTTATATTCCAGATGTTGATATTAAAAAAGAATGGTTTCTCTTGCTACATTAAAAATCCGCAAATTATGATGGCAGAACTGAAATCTCGTCAACAAGGCGCATTTTATATTCACACTAAAATGTAAAATATTATTGATGTTGATAAAGCTGATTTTTAAAGAGTAAATTTTCATGCATAGTAATTAAAATCGCAAATTCAAATGGTAGAATAAAAAATCTACAAGGCATATTTAATCCTCACACTGAAATAATGAAATATTCCCATTTTAGACATAACTTATTTAATAAAATGATTTTTCATGCTCAGTTCTAAAATCCCAAGTGTAGATGGTAGTATTCAGATGGTAGAACTAAAAAATCTCGTCAACAACGCGAATTAAAATGTGAAAAAAAAACAAATTTCTCACACTAAAAATGTGAAATTTGTTGTTTCATTGATGTTTGTTTGATTGTTTTGATTGTTGTTTGTTTGTTTTGATGTTGATTTTCTGATTCTGTTTATTCTGATTACTAAGAACTGGTTTATCTCATTATCGTATATTACTTAAGTATCAAAAGTTCATCTGGAAAATATTTTGTTAAGCAACATTATGCACAATATCACGATTGTTTTTCTGAAGGTGATCCCTCCAACAAGCATTAAATAGCCTCTGGGGTCACCTAAAGCTCCAAAATTAGTTTTGTATCTATAATATTTAAGAGTTTAAATAGCTTAAGGAGTGATAAATAAATATTATATTTTATTTTATTCGGTGGTGGCATTCACACAGAATTTGAACCTGGAACCCATCCATCACCCACGAGATGCTCTACTCACCAGGCTCCAATACTCTTCTGATACATTTCCATGAAAGAAATTGCATAAATAAAATTTTTGTCATTTCATATTCCACTCATAAAAACTACCCATTTGCTTCGTGTTTCTTAACATATAAAATCACCATGAGAGGAGGAGAGACTCAGGAGAGAAAAATGAAAATAAAAATTATAATTAGAGGAGAGCTAAACCTTCTATTAAGAATCTCTACCACTCCCCTCTTTTATTACCAATCACATTGCGTAGTACCGGGGTATGTAAAGCTAGAGGAATAACATACCTGGTTAGAGGAGATGAGATTGAAAATATGTGTCAATTTGGGCAAATTGCCTTTGGTTTAAACATGGTTAAAAAGCTAATGTTTACAATATAATTTTACCTGATCAAACATAACGATACGTCCATTCATTATAAGTACCGATCAACAACTGAAAAAGTAGAAAAAAAATCTTTATTATGCTTTACAATTATTTAAGTAGACGTGCCTAAATGACAAGAATCTTCGTCATCCGTCCAGAAAAAAATGACGAGTATTCTCGCCATTCATACGCAATGTGTTAAAAGAGAAATAACCTCTGGCTTAAGACATTTTGGACTGAATGAATATTTCAGAGGGTATAAGGAAGTTTGCTATGTTCGATGTTATGTACTAAGCTTAAACAGATGCCAGCCACACCATTTATTCCAAGGGGCAGTGGTTAGCTCTATGCTGAACCTGGATACCATCATCTCATTTCACCATCAGCTCCAGCTATGCTTTGCAGTAGCGGAGGCCGCTTTGAAGGGACCTGCAATTGTATTTTGAAAAGCACCGCCACACTCAGAAATTGTTCTGTTCACAGATGACAAGGCAATGTTATATGCCTAAAAGAAAGAGTAAAGCTTATTCTTCAATTATGAAAAATATTGTAACTTGCATCTTGAATTAATAAAGCATCTGGCATACAATCTGTCTTGAAGGTTGTTCCATCCATGGCTTATCTCTCCAACCATGGTTCTAGGACAGTACTGATGTAGTTATATAAATTAGGCCAGCTGTTTTGGCCTGCTCAGGCATTTATGCTCAAGAGTACAGGACACAGGCTGTTGATTTGGAGATAGCTGCACGTGGAACGTGCACCCAGAGTTAATCATGGTGGCAACTTCTTAGAAAAAATGTGAGTTTTATGGATATTGATAGATAAATCCACTCCACCGGAGTAGATATTTTTATCTTACTCGGAGTATGTATTAATTAATAACCCTTCATTATCACCTACAGTCCCCGAGAAATTCCTAGTAAACATATTTCAGGAATGATTTCCAACAGGTGTAGCCATTTCAGCCTGAAAACTGAAAGGACGAAACCTATCATTTTGACAGGTAACATCTACTTAATTAAATTGCCTAGAATCTTTTTCTGTTGTCTTTATTTTATCTGGCTTTTATTTTTCATTCTGTTAAAATATAAGTTTCATTTCTTCACATAGAAATGAAGTAATACCACCAGTCTGCCTTTAAAGGCCACCCATCAATATTATGTTTCTATTTTATTTGTTACGGTAACATGTGTTTCATTCAAGAAATCACTACATTTTATTATGTCTGGCCATTTTGATGTTTTACTGAGCACATTTATGCATTCAACATTCTTTATTATGTTTCAAATGGAAATAAGCTGCCAAACGGACAAGGGCATGTCGTAGGCCAAGGCAGGAGCGACATGACTGCTGTTCATTTAAATTTTTAATTGTAAAATGATTTGTAAAAAATTGCTCAGTTGTATTGATAAATAAAGAAAACTTTTATGTATAATAGAGTTATGAATTAATTTCAACATTAACGATGTCCTTTTAGTGTTAATGGTTCTAATGACAACATGTATAAAACTGGTAAGTTTTACGTATGCAGCAAGATATGAGAGCAAAAAATTCTGTGCTAGGAGCTATTTCCTCCACCTTAAATTATGACTCTCCTGACCCCTTCCACCCCCTCCTCTCATATTTTTTCTCAACCACAAGTTTGTGACAACTCGATAGAATTGCACAATGCAAGTTGCATGTAACACTGTTGTGTTCGGTGAGGCAGCTCTCACTAAAGTTACATTTGCCATCACTACTCAGGGCCCATGAGGGTCTTATTGGTAATCTGGGACTGCGGGTATTTCCTTTATTTTTTTTAAATTTTCTGGCAAGGAGCAAATATTTCTCAATTATCCCCAAATCTATTTAGTGCATACTCAACTGCAGTCATAACAAGTGTGTGGCATGGGTAAAATTATACAACATTCAAATAAAAGGGACAAGTTTACTCAAAATTCCAGTATTCAATACATACACACATAATACAGTACTTTATCATTATAAATAATTAGGATCCAGCATAGTCTGTTGCTTACAAATTGTTGAATGTCTTTTCAAATTTGTAGATATGTGGGAATGTTTGGTAGGTTTTGCTACTTTGTCCACAATGTGCAATATTGAGCAATAGTTAGTATCTCTTAAGTCAATTAACTTTTGGAATGCTACAAGGCTTCGTATGTTGTCATTTAAGCCATTCAGGGTGACTTAAAACTGGAAAGTTTTACATATGCAGGAAGATTATGTGAGCAACAAACTACACTTAACTCCACTTTAATACTCTATATGATAAAAACAACCTTAGGAGCTCCATTGAAAGGCATGGTAAGAGGTGGGGTAAACGTTTTCTTTGTATTAACTTCGAACATGTCATGCCAATGCAAGAAGCAACCAAAATATTCTTAGGTGTATTCTTGTTCCACCACTGTATTTTTGCTTTGGTTTAATTTTTTCTTTAAGCTTCATTCATACCTATAACACATGATACATTCTTTATGAGCTAATTTACAACTTACAGAGATGCAGAGATAAAGAAATACATGGTCACATTGGATAGGTGGAAGTTCATGTAGGAATGGGGAAATTACAGTCCCCAAAAAAAAATTAAATAAATAGCCCCCTAAAGAGAAACTTGCGTAACAACAAGAAGACACAGTCGCAATGAATCACAATATATGTACTGAGCCAGAAGAATTCTTCATCACATATAGCAAAATATAAACACCTTAAATCATTGTTAACGTCACTTGAAACAGACAATAGTAATAGTTGAGGTGGTGCAGATCACCACAAAATGATATCCGTCACAATGGCATCTTCTTCATAGGTTATTCTGAATGTATCATCTCCCGACTTTCTCATGAGCTGTGCAAAATTGCAAAATATCATTTAGAAAGTGATGATAACGGATGATTTTTTTGATACTCAATTTTTTCTCCTCAGCTGTCGTGCCCAAGATGTTTTCTGTTGATGAATCAACTGAATGCAAGTACCTAATAAAAAAAGATGCTTCTAGCCTTGAGGCAGTTGATGCATACTAAATAACTGATAAAGAGCATCATCATTCCTCTTGAAAGCACCCATGCCAAACTCCTAAGAACTATATGAATGTTCCAAGAAGGAATTGAACATGCCATACAATAAGAAAATCATTACTTAATTACAATGTGCACGTTGAGTGATTAATTATGTGAACATATTTTCACATGAAATATTTTAATTGAAATTATTACTCTTGGACCTGTATATGGCACACATCAATGGGCTTTTATACCTATCTCTTTGCTGTCACTGATTTTCGATATTTATAAATATAATAACACGAATATTATTTGTACAACTGAGAGGGTTTATGCTGGTCTCTTTAATTTATACTTATAGACACTACTAAATGGTGACTTGTTTACGAGGATTATTTCCAAAGTCCTATTTCACTCGCGATTATTCACTTATTCATGATATCTGATTGATTTCCACCAAAATAAATGCTTTGAACACATATCAGCCTACTACTGCATGAAGCTTTCAGAACCATTTAATTTTGTGTATCTTCCAGTTGACTTCATTGAGATCAAATGCAACACATGAAGTTTCCTTGATTGTGCCTTTCATTATGAAGCATTACTCATTGCTCACACTTTTGCATTAGATCAGGGCCAGCAAAATCAGGAACGTTCCACTAGGTAAAGGCACTTTCATTAATTTTAATACCTTTAAAAGACTAAATAATGTTAAAACATTTGTCTCTTTATTGCAAATGCCATTCTATAATTACCAACATTTTTATGCCAGCTATTATGTATATTTTGATACAGGTATAATTGGAGAGTTTATCAAACTATGATAACTCAGCCAATACTGTGACTAGCTAGATATATCAATCACATGGTGATTAGTTGCCTTAATACAAAGTGCACAGAAGTTGCATGTGAAAATTGCTTTCCCTTTCCTTGACTCATCATATTTCATTTGGATAATCCAGTTCCTTATGATGTCTGGCTTCCATGTTCCTGCACCACTTTGAAGCCTAAGGGAAGTCTCAATTTGTAGACTAGGCAACGTTTGAACCACACTGAAAGAGCTAAATAAACTTCCTCAACTAGCAAACATTGCCATTTTGTCACCAGTTATGCCATGAGAAACCTATTTAAAACACTCACAGATAAATTATAGAGATTTTTTTAGTATAGCACCAAATATCATACACAAAATTGAAATATGGTCATTAAAAGGATAACTTCCACTTTTGAGGCCCAAGAAAACACTTTTTCTATATGAAGTAATCAATCTCAAGCTCTGAATACATATGAAGTACTTATAGATATCCTCCACATCTATACCAACACCGGAAACTTAAAATATATTCCAAGGACATACCCTCAAACTTCATTTTCCATATAGCATGAATAGCACTCTTCTTAACAATATTTACAAGATCTAATTCGTGGCCTAACATGCTGATGGATGAGCTTCATCATTTTCTGCATTTATTGCATTGCCACACAGGAAATGTTTGAATCGGCCGATCTTCTTTCATCAGTCCATTTGTAAGGCACAACCAATACTAATCATTGGAAAAGTCATGTAATCCAGAGGAGAATCAAGAGTATGACTAAAGGCACTATATTTTTGACCTAATGATCTATTCAAACCAATGTATAAGGCATCTAAAATATTTTTAACTCAATCACTAGTGACTCTGTATCGTCTGCCTCACAGAATATCACACTATACTTTCTGCTGTGATATTTTAATATTCTCTGTTGACATGGAAAAATAGGATATTTACACAAAAGGTGACACGAAGTTCATTTCATGAGAACTATGTTCTCAAATGTCCTCTTCCAGTTTCAATCATAATTAAAGCTGGATTCATAAGGAGTCCCAGGGACATTATTTATACTGCTCAGCGCAGAAAACCTTCCACTCCTCGATAATTATTCACTATATACAACTGAAATAAATCTCACATTATTGTTCAAGAAATTTAATAACAGCAATGGATCATAATTGCAAAACTAGTTTTGATCCCTCTATAAATTTCTTGGTCACGGGTTGATTAAACCACATCATATTGGCCAGAGTACATAAAAATGACTCACGGAGGACAGAATCCTTAAATATCTTCAACAAAGATACATATTTATTAACATATTCTTGTGATCTAATCACTGAATAATCACAGACTAATCCACAACTGTAGGTTCTTAAACCACAAAAGCAATTATGGCTCCACAAATACTTTTACACTCAAACACTTATATTCTACACAATTTCTTCATTCTAGATGTCGATACTTATGTGCTGACATTTGGGATAGGCCTAAAACGGCATAATGGCAACTCAAGCAGTGGTAATGAGTTTGCTTTTGACTGTGAGCACAGCCTTCCACTTGACACGTTTGCGATGGGGTGAACTTTTCAAATCCAGCTGCCATGATGGAGTCCAATTTTTGATGTTGCCTTCGGTGAGCAACCACTTTGTTAGTATCCGTGCACACGAATTCGCATTTCAAACAGTGAAAGTGGGATGCTTTGTTTTGCATTGAGCCTGTCGAAAGAAATCGGTAAGTATTAGTGCTGCGTGACGTAGACATGATGTATTAAATCCAATACAACAGTCATTGAGACTGCATGCAAATGTCAAAATGAACTTTTTAAAAATCATTTTACAATGTTAATTTTTTAAATATTTTATGAAATGACCACATGATTTCCTCCACACCTCGCTTCAAAGCCCATTCCCTCTACCTTCAGTCCTTTTAAGAGCAATATCTTTCGACCTTTTCTTATCTGGGATTCTTAGGATTAAATATGCATTTTATTTAATATTGTTTGGGTTTTTAAGGCTAATTTTGAGCCCCTTGAAGATTAGGCATGGGGATAGGTGTGTTTGAGATTTTGTCGCATGGGCTCCAACGATGCTCATGAGCACCCTATAAATTTATTCTTCTATGAATGATTATAAAGGTGTCTTACATAATACTGATAACACTTACACCACCTTTTGCTATTAATTTACTGCAAATTAACTTGCCATAAAAATCAAGAAAATTTCACACCATGGGTTTTTAGGAGAGTATTTTACAGTTTATGTTTGGCTTTTCAAGGCTAATTTTGAGCCTTTTCTATATTGCACATGGGTCCATAGTAAACATGTTTATGAAGTACTTGTCCCTCTTGAGGGAAGGGAAGAAGGCTGGACTGCTTGGAGGAGTTGGAGATTAGGAAGCACATCAGGAATGGAATTTTAGCAAATGAAAATATTTTTATCAACTATTCCCCCCTCCTGGAAATTCCCCTGAAGCTGAGTGACGCTCCAACCCCAACGCAGCCCTAATCAGACAAAGTAAAGACCTTACTGAATGAGATCTGAAAGAATCATTGCAGTGGGACTAAAACTGAGGTTATGATTATACTTTATATGAAAATGATAAAAAAATACTGATTGCATCAAAGGAAATACGTACTAAAATAAAATAGCAGTTAGCATGCTAACAAAAAATCCAATGCCTCAAGTTTAGGTCAACTGTAATCACTAACTTTAATGTTAACAAAAGAATAAACTTAGTCACTTCCGTAAGATTGTATAAAAAAAACAACAGATTTTGGCAGTTGAGATCAGCGAAACAGCCAAAACCGATTGTATATTAACCCATTATAACCCAATGTTTCTTCTAAGCAGCATGAAAAAATTTATAAACTTTTTGCTACACTTAAGAAATGTCTACATCACGCATTATTTAGTGGTGTAAATTGTAATAATGAAATATTTAGCTGCCACGATAATTATCATTGAGCGCAAAATTTTCAAGTTTCAAAATGAAAAATCTTGAAATTTGATTTCGCCCAGAAGCAGCTCTGGGTTAGAAATTGTTAATGAGATATAGTGGAAGTGACTAATTCAATTCTTTCTTTGGCATCATGACTAACTTCTACCCCATGGAAGCAATTAACTTTGATTTTAATTGAAAAAAGCTGAATAATGAAAGATTTGGCTTGCAAAGCATACCTACCACCACAACTCAAGATATTACAAGTGTTATAATAAACTGAATTCAAGAGGAATGACACAGCAATTATCATAATGGTAATTATTCTTACCTAAAGTAGAGGTGTACGCACAGTCTGGACGACCACATGCAACATTCGCACGGAACTGCTGGAAATCACCTCCCATCAGGGTGTCCAATCTTTCATGGCGAGCTGTGTGTTGCACGAATCTCGTTTTGTCACAGAAACTATACCCACAATCTGGTCTCATGCAATGAAAATGAGTCTGATGTTCCCTATATCCACAATGAGGGTATTTACAGTCCTCGTTAAACCTGTGAACAAAGTATATACTTTATTGAAGGAGATCTGAGAGAATCATTGGAGTAAGATTGAAGGCGATGTAGTGATCATATTCAGAAATGCACCGTTTAATTGATTTTGTTTCAAAAAGTTCAATTTTACATTAAATGATTTTTTTAAATATGAGATTTTGAGTGCAATTCAATGGTTATTATTATTCAGTGAAATTCTTTCTTTAATTTCATCAATTAGACACGCATTAATAGAGAATAAAGACAGTTAAAATGAAAATATAATCAGCTGGAAAATGTGGTCACTAACACACAAGTTCGCAAGTTAGTCAGCAGGAGAAAAAACATAAAGAATCCACTGGATTTTCTCGGTTAAAGAGATATGAAAATTATATCTATGGAAATTTCAATATTGCATCTGCATTAATTAGAAGAAAAAAATTACCTGAATCTTATGTATCCTTCAGGAACAGGCTCATCTTTAAGAATGCGCATGCTGTTTTGAATCCGAGCCTTTTTCGCTTCAGGGCTCATGCTGTCAGGGTGCAGTGCCGAGGATAGTGGGGACGGCGGATTGTGAGAGGAGGGTCCGGTGGGTGGAGGGGGAAGAAACTGATGGTGTGGTGACGACAGGTGGAGATGGTGCAGGGGGGCGTGGAGAGGCGCCGTGGGAGACGACCTCTTTCCGAGCAGAGAGGGCCTGTGAAGGGCCGAAAAGGGATTCTGCGACTGCATTCCGGGAGAGTCTCCAGCCTCCCCCATCATGCTCCCTGCGGGACTAGAACCCTGAGGGGGCCGCAAAGATGGTAAGGCGGGAGCAAACATCAAACCTGGGAAAAGGAAGAAATATTATGAATAATATGTATGAACCACTAAGAAAAAATACTTCTACATGATATGTAATAGGTACATATCGATGGCTAAGTTCTAACAACACATACAGTGAGTCCTCGTTCTACGTCACCCCGTTTAACGTCATTTCGCGATAACGTCACGAAAATTTTGAGACCGTCATTCGTTTATCGCACCTTCGCTTCGCGATAACGTCAAGGCTTTTAAATTTCGCGCGAGAAAAAAATGCGAAGCTGCGGGCGTTGAAGGTTGTTCGTTTTGTGGGCAGGAATACAGTCAGTCTAAACGAAGTGTAAAACGGTGTGTTTATTGTTAATTGCGATTACGGTTTTAGCAAATTTTCTGCAAAATGAATTCTTGGGTAGGTGCGCAAGGTTTTACTTGACACAATGGTTTTCGGGAACCTAAAAAGTGATTTCAAGGAATTTTTCCGTGTAGAACTCGGAGTTTTTGTCATCACTTTCTTCGCCATGTTCACAATAATTTTGGTTCCTATAACTGCGACGATGTTTCAGCGATGATGATGCCCAGGCGACGCTCGCCCGGGCGACCACCATAGCGAAGCCGAAAAGCAAATGTGGGAAGATACAAAAATGGAGAAGGATTTACGTCAGTGCTGCTATTGTCGTCGATGAAGACAGGAATTCCCATCGTAAAAAATGCCCCAGATATGATACGCTAAAATTTTTTCGCGTAGGAATTGTGAGGTCTAGGAGCCGATATTCACTTTTTACATTGTTTCTTATGGGATATTATGTTTCGATTAACGTCATTTTGTTCATCGTCACATTTTTCAGGAACGGTAAGTGATGTTAAACGAGGACTCACTGTATCTCAAAATTTGGCCGGTTTGACATAGGCATCTTAAACACATTGTATGTAATGACATTAAAAATAAAATTCAAGCAAAAAACAACTCTTTGTTGACAAGTGTATGCTTCTTTTTCAGTTTTATGAATTTTTGACTTTAAATTTTAGCGTACAATCAGAAAAAATTGATCGATTTTTTGCTCTCTTGAAAAGTTGCTATTTTTGAGACATGTGTGGTTAGAACTTAGCCATCGATATGGATTCTAAATAATAAAAAGTATAATTCTGCAATAAACATGAACTATTTCTATTTGAACAGAGTAAAAAAAGTATGTATAGGGCCAATTATTGGCTTTTGAGCCTCACTAAAAGTGCAGCAAGTATAGTGGAATGCTAACAAACTATCACTCAATCACCAGAGTAATGACAATTATTTTTCAGGAAACTTAACATTGGTAAAAAAATAAATATGTACGTACAAGCCTTTTCTGTTTCCATGCAATTTAAAAAAATAAAGTCGTCTATTCACATCAAAAACAACAAGACTGGAATGTTGTTCTCAAAGTTTTATAAAGGCACATAGCATACATTTTACATTTTCTAAAATTTTCAGACTATTGGGTGATGTTAGCTGCCACTAGAAAAAGCAGATTTGCTGATCCAAGAGAAATGGAAGATGATCCAGAGATTTTTCTGCAGACACAATTTAACAGTACTAACCAGCAGGAGAAGAGTAGATTGCAGGCATGCCAGGGCCCACAAATGGCATTCCTCGTGATGTGACCAATGCAAAGGGATTGGCCAGGGCAAAATGATGTGGGTACGATGGGTCACCGCCCATGACTGGTCCTGCCCGTGCCCACATTGGAGGTCCGGGCTCCTCTGCTGCCTGCTGTGACGATCTCTGCAAGCCTTCCGTCCCCTCTGGAGCTTGGCCACCTTCGGTGCTGCCTCCACCATCTTCTCCATCGGCCTCTCCTCCATTTTCCTCTTCACTTTTGATGACAACCGTCCCGACAGATGCATCCCTTGTGCGGGGTCCAGGAGAAGCAGCCAACGGTAAGCATGAGCTATCAGGGCTCAGAGCTCCACCAGCGTGCTTCTGAATATGAGGCCGTAGCCTCTCTAGTTCGGAGAATGCCTGTAAAGATGGTGATGATGTGTCAAGAGTATTTCTCTCCTAGGATTTTAATTTTGAACCCTCAAACATTTTAATTCCCAATTTAACCTTTTTTTATTTGGTTGAAATCATGAAAGTTTCAATAGGTGAATTATTGCTGTGCCTTCACCATCACTTACAAGTATTGAGAGAGAATCGTTTAAGAAAGAAAAATTAATACAATGATAGACCGAAAAATAGGAAATAAAAAATGCATGAATTATGATAATCCATGATAACCACTGAATGAAAATGGTTCTTTCATGATAAGGCTGGTTTAGGGTAGCTATACAACCACCGTATATACTTTTAGGCTAATTATTTTTCTTTAAGCAACACTAAGAAGCCAAAGGAGGTAAAAGATTACCCCAAAAATGCTAATAGAAAACTGCTCAGGCACAAAGTAATTCAACCAAAGCACATCAATTCCAGTACTTCTCAAGTATTGCTCTTTCTTGATGAAAGCATTTAAGAGCATTTATCAACGATCTTTTACATAGAATGTGATCCTATTTCACAACCATTTCTTACCTGATTACAAGCAATGCAATGGTAATGTTCCTTGCGTTTCAGCTTGCAGAACGGTCGGCTGCATGAATGCTCTGGTCCATAACGCACGTGCTTTTCAATATCCATCCAGCAATCGGGGCGAGCTACATTGGGCTGGGGATGTAGTGCAGCATCTTGAATTCCTGCACCTTCACTTGGAATTCTTTGCAATAGATGTGCCAGGGAATTTGGCTGTGATGCATCGGATGACCCTTCATTGCCATCTGGTTGAACTAGAGTGTACACATAGAAATTAAATGTTAATTATAATGCATCATGAACGTAAGCACTTGAATTTCATATCACAGCTACACAATATTCAAATTTTATTTCTAGGGAAAAAATAAATTACTTGTCTCAGTTACTCAATAGACAATAACCACTTTTTGAGAAAGGAATAGCATTTACCAACAACATTACTCAGCAACATCATTGTCTACTTGGCAATAAAAAGCATACTTTTCATTTTCAACATTTTTCGAAGATTTTTGTCGAATGTGTGCATCATTTATGAGACAAAGCAAGATGAAAGATAACAAGTCTACATGAGGAGCAATTATTGGAAATATTTATCTTCATTATCCTTAACCTTAAAACTTTCCATATCAATGAATCAAGGGAATACATAAAACTTCAAGACAACATAAGTACGTATCATGAGTGAAAAAATTTCCATGAACCATGAAAGTGAAACTTCTTAAGTCCCAAGAAAATCATATGGCTCTCTACTCTAAGTATAAAAAAATCTACTATAAGCTTAACTCTAAAAGGATGTGCAAATCAAATCACCTAAGTGCAGCTACACCAGAAAGAAAAAAAATATCTATCATAGCAACTAATTTGCATGCAATCTTTAGGGAAAGAATAGAAGGATAACTTAATATCCATCCCACACCTAGAAACTAAGTATTTTCTCTCTGGCTAATTAAGATTACAGGTGCAAAAACTGAATCTATGATACAAAAGATCTTGACCAAATGAAAATTCACAAATCTCTAAAGTGTAATGCTACATGTTTCAAACGTAAATTGAAAGAATCATTACTTCAATTGGAATCAAAGCTTATCCTTTGTTTGTGGCAAAGAATTTCAACTCGAATGCATAATTGCAACAAGGAATCGTGGGTCAGGGTGAAAATATTGGCAAAACATATTTACTGTGGCAACATAGATGAGACTTCAAGGTACTTTTACGTTCACTGTTTGTACGGGACAAGATAGAAATTATGAGGGAGGGGGCAAGGGGTGAGCTTTGAGGGTGTTCGACACCCACCTGTCATAACGGTGCTGTCACGCCCAACACCCGCCACCGGGGAATCCCAAGCAGCGACCGCCAATCGCAGGGGTGGGGCAGAGGGTGCAGAGGTCGTGGGGAGGAGGGGAGGGGGGGAGGAGGCGCACGAGGAGGTGGTGGAGGGGGAGGAACGAGGGGGGGACGAGGTGGAGGGCTGGTTCGGAGGTGCGGAGGGGGAGTGAGAGGGGTGTGGAGAGGTTTGGGTCTCATTTTTTGCAGCCTTTCCATGAGGACGACCCGAGGAGAATGCAGAAAGGGGGTAGAAGGTCCCAGCGGCCTTCACAACTGTGGTAGCAACAAGATGCAGGGTGGTGATGTCACCAAAGTGAAGGGATATATCACAACATGTTCAAAATTTTCATGTCCTATATGGATCAGTCAGTGCCGACACACACCGGAGACAAACCTTGACCACTCAGATTTTGATGGAAATTGGCATACATGTTTCAATCCTTAAAAAAATACTAATTGAAAGTAAGTTCAACAGTTTCAGGCTTCAATTGGTGGAAGTTAAACATATTTAAATAAATAAAAGATCGTAGCACTTTTCTGGAAAAGTGCTACGATCTTTTATTTATATAAACTAATTGAAAGTATTAAATAAATCCTCTTACATTGATGTTTACAGTTATTCCTTCCCAAAAAATGTGATGTGTACTGAAAATTTTGTGTCCGCAAACAACATCATTTCAAAAACACCCATGATTTAGCTTTTTGATGTTCCATTTTTGTGATGCCCTTCAAATGGTATATCTACTTGTTTAGATGAAGTCAATTTCCACTAAAATCTGAGTGGTCAAGGGGCCAAATCCAGTTTAAGCTGGCATAGAATGATCCATACTTGTTCCTCAGGATGCGTAAGAATTTTGGCACCATGCTAACAAATGTAGAAAGTAGTGCTTGAAATATATTAAATAATTATTCTATTTGTTGAGCTTTCACTTCATAAAACCAATCCCTCATGCATCTGAACACAAAGAGATGTGACTTATGTTGAAGTGATCAGCGAAAAATGTACATAGACAAGAAAATGTGAGAGTTAAATTGTAAATTTAGTGTTTCCCACAAACATAATTCTTTGCGCTTAAATTGACTTCACTCTTAAGCATAAAGATTGAAGAGTAAGCGCTATAATGAGAAATAAAGTCCAAATGCTGAAATTTGAATGAAGTTGTTGACCAAATATGATTTCTTCTTGGAAAAAAAACAATTCACATATCCTCTAGCTTAACTTCAGGGAATAACATGTTATTTTTATAAAAAAAAGGGTGTACATCTTTAAATGAGTCTATATGATTCCTAAACAAAGAGCTTGGAATTAAACATAAGTGTCATAAATGTACAAAACAAAAATTTTGAGCTGTGGTTGCCACATTTAATAAGTAGTTTGATTTGAATCGGTCAATCAACAGTGAAAACCTAACATGGAGAGTGATAGATGCATTTAAAATAATGACTTAATTTTTTTTAAAAAGGCCTATTTAGAACTTATGGTGATGGGAAGAAATCTTAACCACATCCACTAATCATCGGTATGTAACAATATAGTGATAATATGTACTATAATTTTTCAAAACTAAAATGCTAAATGCAAAAGGTAACTACAAACTCTAATGCAGAGAAATATTCAAGCAGCATGCAAAAAAGACTCATCACATACACAAAAGGACCCAGCACCAAAATAAAATGATTCACTGAAGTGAGTGATCACAATGTAATTGCATGTGGATTCCAACAAAAAATTTCAACAAAGGAAAAAAGAAACTATTTTCCGCTAAAAGAGACTGAATCCATAGGAATAAGCTAGAGTTTACCTAGAATATGCTCATTTACATTCCATCTCTGACACTGTAACAATCATCATATACTACAACATTAAAATTAAATGAAGGGTAAATATGGTAGCAGTGAGGGAATATTGAATCCATCCAACTCATTATAAAAAGAGTAGTGCTGATATTACAATTTATTCTTGAGATAATGATTTTGATGCAACCTTTGTAATCAAATGTTTAGTTCTGAGAGGGATATGGAGAGAAATGATTTGCAAACTGCAGGAGAGGTGACTGACTGCCGAACTGACTTTATTGCGAAAGAATGTACCACAAGAATTAGACAATTTTTTAATGATGCTTCTAATAAATGGAGCTTATATTCAATTAATCCTTATAAAGAATGATTGAGGATAAGAATTTTTTAAATATAGTGGAACAACAGTAAAATCAAAGATGGAAGGAGTGAACGTGACTAAATGATCAACCAAATTTAATTACAGATATACCTGAGACTATCTCTGTTCAAAGGATATTTTACGGTAGCCAATCCACCATTAACTTTCTAATGAGAATTGCCCTTGATTACTACTCACCAGTAGTTCCAGTCGATGGTGATAACTGCCCAGAGCGCACAATTTGATTGGGTGTGCACTGTACACGACTGATCGGAGTCTGGCTCTGCATGGCATACACTTTTGAGGAAGGGGAAGTCGGTTCCTCCTTCACGGCACTCAACATTGGGGACGTTGTCCTCTCTGAGCCACCGTTTGGCGTGGTCTCCCCTCCTGGGCCCTCCCAACGATCTTCCTCACCTTCGGCCACCTCGGGCCCAGTCACGGCAGTGCCGTCCTCCTCATCCCGATGCTTTTGTTCGTGAACAGCCATTGTGGAGTACCTCACGAATGAGTAGCCACAATTGGGCCGAGTGCAGTGGAAGTGTCTGTTGACTTTATTGCTGAAAGGAAGAGGTACAAGGCATTGTTGGTGATTAATGCACCAGATGGATGTGGCACATTTTGAAGAAATTAGAAAACAATGTTCAAAACAAGAAAATGTGAGAGTAACATTCAAAAGAAGAGAAATAATAATGTTAAATCATAGCAATTTACACTAAAGCCTATTAAGGCACCAATTATTATGAAATTTTACCAGCAGTATGATAGAACCTTGCTGCAATCGTATATGTCCTTTAATTTTATTCTTTTATATCTCCCATGTTCATTCCATTAATTTATCTTGTACTATTTTACAATCAATAAAAAAAACAAGTGAAATACATAATATCTTTTTTCTTACAAATTTAATTTGTTTCTAGAGTAATGTTTATGCTACTGTTTCTGTGTGTAATGCATGGAAATTCTTGATCTCTTTACCTGTGGCATGACGGCAAACGGCAGTCAATGGTTCGATCAAAGAAGACAAATCCTTCCATTATGTCAATGTTATCATGAAAGTCCTTGGAGTGCATGATTAGAATGTCCTCTCTGTCAGTGACATAGAAGCAACGAGGCTGTGTGCAGTGGAAATGACGCCTCGAACTGAAGGGACACAGTGGGCCATCTGGGCAAGGACACCCATCTCCAAAAACGTAGAATCCCTCTTGGACCTGTGCCTGTGTCAAAGAGAAAATAAAAATATACAATTTATCACAACTGTATGTACTTTTGAACATTCACAAATATGAATACATAGATACATTCTTCAAGGTATATAAGGTTTAAAACCTAGCCAAACCAACTAAATGGCAAGTTCTATTTTCTTGCACACATATTCTATTTGTAACTTCAATTAATTTTCCATGCTATAGATAAAATTATCATCCAGTTCAAGGGTAATTAGAGACCTCAGAAATTATATATGACAATAAAAATGAGATGAGCTTTCTCTTTGTGCTTCCATTTTGATCTTGTATCAACAAACACTGCAAGGAGAAGGACCAACCTATCAGGCATAATCATTATAATGAGTTGCCAAAATGCGAATGAATCAGAACAAGTAAAAGAAAATTTTTGTGAATTTTTCTTATATTTGATTTGTTGCCACTCCCTCAATAGGAGTTTTAAAGTTTTCTTTTCTTTTTCTAGGTTTCCATCACTAATATTACACCCTCAATAGGATTGTAAACTGTGGAAACAAGTTGTTTTTCAAAATGTCAATGCTTTTCCACGGCGACACCCAGTTTGAAGCCTGAGAAACATTTTTACAATCAATCTAAAATCTCATACTTGACAAAAAAGGTTAGAGCTTGGAGGAATATGATAGAGGAGATAGCTAACATAGCTTTAAATAGCTCTTAAAATTTGAAAAATTTTCCATTTTTTCAACCTGCCTTTTCTACCTAGCCTTTGTGGCCTTCTAGGTTTCCCACCATAATCCTTTAGTTATTTCCGTAAAATTGTTCATAACTATCATATTGGCACTATGCGCAAATTAGCTTTTGGGGACGCAAATGTACGGTCTGCGAGGTCTTTCGACATTAATTGCAAATCTAAATCCATCGAAACTTTCATAAATCCAAAATTTTAATAGAATTGTGCTCCAATGCATCAATTTGGTAGGACGAGTGAAAATTTTGCAGTAACTTACAGCGGATCTCTCGCCAGTGTTGCTTCCCGAGCTGGCTGGAGGGGCTGAGAGCGGAGGGGCTGGTCGAGGAGGCGAAGACGCAGGGGGAGAAGGAGTGGGAGTCACGGCAACCGGTCCCAACCTCATTCCCTGCGAAGTCGGTGTCATGCCAAAAGGAGGACTTTGAACCACATTGGCACCAATCGATGCAGGTTTTGGGAGCTTGAAACTTGCAAATATTGCCTGAGGAACATCCATGGTCCCAGGAGTAGATGGCATTGGAAACTGTGGAAACAGAAAAAAAACCTTGGTTATGATCCATGATTCAGTTATTGAAGAGTGAAGCTTATGCAAAAAGAATTGCATGTAGTCCTGTTGAAAGTATCAGTACCCTCCATGCATTTAAAATTTTACATTTATAAACAGAATAGTGAAATTTTCTGCATAATGCAGATGAGTACATAATATAACTATGATTTCTATTATGATGATTTTTAATGACCATGCCACTATTACTAGGTGAATGGATAAATAATTGACCATGCTAAAATTTTAGGGCACAAAGAAGAAATTACACACATAAAAAATAGCTAATTGCGACCGATAGTAGAACCTAAAGATATTAAACAGCTATCAATTGGCACTACTAGAAATTTGAAAATATTGGAGTCATTCGTAATTCAACTCCAACCATGAGAAATGAATTCTCTCATTGATTGTTTGAATATCTGGATTTTTTTCCATTCCATTGAAACTGAAATGTTGTAGTACATTGGACTAATTGAATTTGCTTGGAATAATACTGTTGTTTAGATTTAATTAAAATAAGTAGAATGGTATTTGATCTTGAACAATCATGAATGAAAGTGAGATTGAATCCTTAGGAGATATAATTAGTATATAATTTCAATATTTGAAGTCTTTCTTTAGTCTCTAAAAGATAGCGCAGGCCGAGTGAGTGCTGAAGTGCGCTCATTTTATTGAAGTTGATCATCAAAATTTTTGGCTAGTAACGAAACTAATCAGTAATAATCAGGCTAATGAGGCAGGAAACCTATATCTCTGCTATTTATTCTCAAGGAGCAAATAAATTATTTCATTTACTTCTTGAGAATTAAGAGCTGAGATTCACACACTTCACACAAAAAAATTGCACATCTCCTTGAACTACAATGGCATTCAATGCGATAAATATCATAGGAAAGAAAAAATGGGAATCCAGAACAATTTCTAACCTTTAACTAACCCCTTAACAATATTGGATGAAATAGTCGATCATTGTTGTTTACAAAGCCCTAGATCACGGGAAGTAACATATACCCCAACCCAATACTCTTCAAATGGGACATTCTTCATGCTATACGTTCAATGATGATTATCATGCACTGACATAAAACATATATAAAATATAATTTGCAATTTGCATGGAAAAAGAAATTTTAATGGAATTGTGCTCAAAAACACTGGGTCTCATGCTGTAGTATGAGTGTCAAAGATTTCTCAAGCAACCATTAGGATAACAACACAATGCAGTAAAATAGACTTTTTCACCTTCACCATATGAATAGGTATTTTTAAAGAGTAAACTTACATAATCATTCCAAACCTGAAATGGAATGGAAAGAAGCTGCTGTAGTACATTTCTGACCAATTATTCCTCTTAAAAGCATTTATATAAACAAAAATATTCCTTTAAAGACATGTTTGAAATGGTTAAACTCATATTCTTAATTGATAGCTAATTTTGTGCTGCCCGAAGATCAATTTTCATTGAACAACGCAAATTCCAAAAAAGCAAATTTACAAATTTAAACGAATGGGATAAAAATTGTAGCTAATGACAGGGTTTACTTAATTATCCACTGGCAATTGGAATACAAGTTCATTATCTAAATTCATATCCTGAACCATCATAAAAAGGAGATGCTGGACAACAAGGAAACATCAGAACATGAATGAGAATCACCATGTGCCAAAAAATTTTAAGACTGAAAACCTATAAGTGGAGGTACTTGTAATTTTTCATGTGTGTCTACATTTCACACATAGTTAATTCCACTATAGAGATGAACAACTCATGTGCAAATAATTATTGATTTGATTTTCATTATTTAAGTACATTCATGATTTTCATGACAACGAAATTATCTTACCTCAATGACCCTATTCTTTGGTGGCCTGCCCCTTTTGCGACGGAACATTCCATCAATAGAGGTTGCAAGAGTCATAGTCATTGGATCTTTAGTTAAGCTCAATTTCCTTGAGTACTCGTGCATTTTGTAGTGGTCAAGCCGACGGAATGGCTTGTCTGTAGGGAGAATTATTTCACGACAGTTCTCCTGAAATAATAAAATTTCAAGTCATGAAAAGATGAAAAATGATTAACAATAACATTAAAAACTAAATTGTAACTCTGATAGGGCATAGGATAACATAACAAAGATTGGTAATAGTCAATAATGGGAAACAAAAACTGTTGTTTGCACAGTGTAAAACAACCTAGATGCACAACTGAAAGATTTTCCAACTGGAATTCTTAGATTAAATAAAAGAAGTAGAACGACCAATAGAAAATTTTATTATCCCTTGGAGTATATGTACATACTCGATTCCCATAGATATTATCATCGATATATGATATCTATTGCAAAGGGAGATTTTGCATTGGCATTGCATGTTAATTCTCTCCATTTGGAACATATCAATGGAATCCAAGTATATTCTATGCATATATGCAGTGTATTTGATGGTAGCTGAGTATGGTAGCTGGGGCTGAGGCATTTATAGTATATGAAAAGAATGATACTTCAGAGCCTGCAAAAAATAGATTTCACTAAAAATAAATGCTTCAAAACTAAGAAGAACCTACCCAGCAGCAGTGGTAGTGTTTTTCCTTGTTTTGGAAGGGACAGTCTGGTGGGCACGGCCTGCAGGGTTCTTGTCCAACTTCCACGGTCCAATAAAATGCTTCAGTGACTTGCTCTTGCTGTTCATGATTCCTGGCATGCTCACGGACACCATCTTTCGATCTAAAACGATAATAAACATAAGCTATTACGATGAATATAAGCATGTTGCAAACTAATATGAAATTATTAGACCAAAAGGAAACAGTAGAAAACAAAATTTGCTGTACTTGTCCAGCTAATCATCCACTTTTTTAAAAATTGGAATTGAAATATTTTACTATCCCTTGGAAAAATGTACATTTCCATTTATTTATTGAGTAAGCAAATTGATCCAAATTGTTTCCCAAGTTCTTTGGTTTCAAACTACATGGATGCTGTTGCTGACCAGATGTAATATTTCAATTTTTATGATTTTAGAGCAAGGGCATACCCAGGATCACAACTAGGGGGAGGCAAGCCATAGTCTAGGGGGTGGGGGGGTAAGTGATGGGATTTATGAGATTATTTCCTTGAAAAAATAGTTTTATTTTAGTTACATATCTTATACTAATACATATATATCATTTTTCGTGGGTTTAAAGAAAATTTGTTGAATACTTTCGTTTCAATTCAGTACTAATTTTGCTTAAAGACTTTTGCAATTTTTGCTTCTAGGGGGGGGGGGGGGGCAGCTGCCCTCCCCCTGCCCCTCGCTGGGTATGCCCATGTTTTAGTGCAAGACCTTACTGCAAACACATCCAGTTTCTTCATACAGTATGAGGAATCATTTAAAACTCTTGTTTGGAAAATAATTTTCTGGATTAGTACCTGAAGGTTATTAATTTCTAGCGCCAGAGAAAAAAAGTTAATTATAAAAACTTTACACACCTGAAAGTCATATCACACCCCTCTGCCATGCAGTGGAAGTGTTCTTTGCCCAGGAATTCACACACAGCATTTGGTCCAGCAGTTCTCCCTCCACACTTTTCTCCCGCCCTGTGGCAAGTCAAGTACTTTCTCCACAGGTCGTCGGGCAGCATCGGGAAGTGTCTCCCGCCCATGACAGCAGTGGCGGGATGCTGGTGCGGGTGCATGAGGGCTGAAGAGACCGCCACGGGACCAGCCCGATAGTCTCCATGGGAGAGGTCGACCGCAGCCGAAGATGACGGCTCCCCAGTGGGTGTGTGCGAGAGGAGGTGGGGGGGTGGAGGGAAGCCGGCGACAGCGCCAACAGGAACGCCAGCACCAGCACCACCTGGTGTCCCGATGAGGAATGGAGCAGGCAATCCAGGAGGATTGGGTGCCATGCAGTCGAGCCCTGGAGGTGTACAATTTCCTTTAAATTTAGCCAGCAGTCAAATAAATGGTTTATAGATTGACATGTATGTCTATTATATCATTCATACCCCATATTTATTTTGATTTAGTATGAAAAGAGTTTAACAGATTTTATGTCGTAACAATGACGATAGGATGGAACCCAAGATTGAAGAGACACTGCTCATTTTCAGCCAAGAAGAAAATTAAGTCAATCATTTAATCTTTAAGAATATAAATTTGTGTGCCGAAATCAAAAGGTTTTATTGCGTTGTATTGATACAGTATGATCAAATCCTTGCATGATACTATGCTCGTTCATTTTGCGACACAATGTTTCATGATATTCACATTACAAAGCAATATCCACCAGGGGCAGGAGTCAAATGGATATGAAATGGGTTGAAAATAAGACAGCCAACTATTTCAATCTTTGATTTAATAAACTTACCGCTAAAAACAGAAGGATATTTGTGGAAGGCTGCCAAGCCTGTAGCTCCTGAAGGCAGGCCATTTGCCATTCCCTCTGGGGAGCCCCTGCCTGGTGAGGAGCCCTGATTCTGCTGTTGCTGCTGCTGTTGTTGAGGCGACTGTGGCCTTGGTGCAGAAGGACCTTGGATGACGGATGTTTGGATGGCTGAAGGTGTGACTGGGGAGGATGACGGATCTGGGGTGATGCCTTGCAAGCGACCACTCTGCCCGACCGATGGTGGAGTCGTGACCTAGGAAAAAACAGAGCCATGATGCATCTCATAAATTATGCTATTTATGATGCAGTTATCAATTTATATATTTGATGTGATCAGGAGAATAAAAAGTGAAATGATACATCAAAAAGTTTTAAGTATTAGATAAGCTAAGGAAAATGAACTTAGATGCTAAAAAATTAAAAGAACTTTGACCGAAATAAGCCTGTTGCCTGATGCATGATGGATTAATTAGAAGCAAAGAAAGACATTGTCAGTATGAAGTCAACTCTCACTAGGAAAGTGCAAGGGTTATTATAACTGGATAACCAGAAAACACAGAAAATTGTGATCATCAACTTGTAACATGGTAAATATTTCATATAGTGCAACTATAACACAACCAAATTTATTTAAAGCTTATGAGTCAAGTACATTTTTTTCTTTAATTCGTTAAAAATTGCAGTGATATTAATAAATCTTTCAAAGAGCACTCTTTTGTAAATGAATAATTTAGACTGTTTATGATGGAGATAATGAGGGAAGCTGAGCAATTTGATTATTAATTAATCAAGAAGTTGATTTCATAGCTGGATCTTTCTCTTAAAATGCAAATAAATTAGCTTAGTGATAAAAATCAAAGTAAATTAACGGCAGGCATATTCACAATTAGTGATGAGCATGTTTTTCCACAGCATCATCAATTTTAAATTGTGATGCACCAAGTCCATAATTCTTCACCATTAAAAACAAATGTACATGCATAGTAATTAATCTTCCATGACATGAAAAATAATGAAAAGCAAAAGGTCTATCACATAAACTAGCTTTAAAGACTAGTATTTTTGGTAGAAGTAGAGCTCACTTTCAACTAGTCCCATTCCGAATGATGAAAATCAAAATTCGTTGATTTGCTGAACCATTTTAGTACTATTTCAAATATAACAACAGTAATAAAGTTTTCAATTTGTTGGATATTCAAAATTAATTGACTTCTACATAACTACTCAGTACCCTAATTCTTCTCTTCGCACCTTACTCTACCTACTCAGCTATCTAATAAATCAATCTAATCAAAATAACCTTTAGTTGACATTATCAGGGGAAGCACTGTCTTGAGACTTAGCCTTGACCTGAATATCTACATATGCAGCAGTTGCAATCACGATGGAAAATGAATCCATTGTTTGCAGGCCAGCACGAAGGTACTCTCTGTACGCCTCAGAATAAAACAATCTCATAATAGCTCACCCTCTCAGCATATAAGCTGTCCATTGAAGATAGATCATGCGGGCTAGTGGCAGCGGATTGCCCACCCATTCCACTCCCCCCTCCACTACCGTCCATACTGCCGCCACCAAAACTCTTGAGCATGCTCTGCGCCAGCTTGAATTTTCTGTAAGCCATTTCGTTATCCTTTCTCTCGTGCTTCCTCTTGTGAGAGTAGAGCTGGCCGCTCGAGTGAAGCACGTAGGAGCACCCGAGGCGAATGCAGTGGATGTGGTTGCAAACTCGAGAGAATCGACAGTTCTCGAACGAGCAGTGCTCGTGCTTCATGAATTTCTTGAAGCCGTCACGGTTGAGTTGCTCATCTTTGATATGGTACGTCTTGTGCTTCTCTGCAGGGGAGAAGGAGAGCCCGGCAAGAGAAAAGAGGAAAAAAGAACAAGAGTTAGAGACAATGAGCCTGAATTTCACGATGGAACATATGTTGAATAGTAAAGGTGCATTGTGAGAAAGACTGTTCTGCAATCCAGAATAAAGACATTGGGTGATAATTGCATAATTCATAATTTATTTAGAAAGAAGATGAATAGATTTATGATGAGACCTTAGAGTAAATTTAAATTCTATGATTATTAGCTTGACTGAACAGCAAAATGCTTTTCATGATGAATTAATGAAGGCTCTCGTCATAACTGATGGATTCTCCAGAAACAGACTTTATATCAGGCAAAAATATAATTTTAAAAATATAATATAATTGCATACCCATGATGATGTAGCTTTTTTACTTGATTGACGCAAGAAAGTTTTGGTGCAAATGATAAAATGAAGTTTAAAAGGATGAAACTGCTAAAATGTTTTGATTATTAATTCATGATTGATTCTGAGCATATTTCATGAAGAGCTCAAGAGGATCAAGAAGAAATACCAATGACAATAGTATCTATTCCTTGGATATTTAGATAGCAATGAAAAACTATTCTAAAAGATAAGAAATTATTAGATCTGCTGGCATAATTTACTCTTAAATTTCTCAAACAAAAACTGCTAAATATTTTGAAGAGTAATTGCCAACCATCACAGTTTCATTCTTTCAGAAATATTCATAATTTGAAAATTGGAACTTGAGTCATAGCTAAATGAAGGATGCATAAACATTTGATGTACAGAGCTATGAATTACAGAGGAATGAATGGAGCAACATACCCATGTCTGCTTTGTTCTTGAACGTGAACTTGCAGTTGGAGCGACGGCAGTGGAAGTGGGTTGTCCTCTGACCATAGAATGAGCAGTGTGGTGAGGCACAGTTTTCTGTCGCACGGTACCGCTGGAAGCCCTCCTGAATGATGGCCGAGTCCTTTCGGTGGTAATTTGCATGCATCTGCACGTCTGAAGTGCTGATGTACACTTTTTCACAGCCCTCCTGCGAGTGTTGACGTGAGAATGAACCAGGCTGATTTAATTGACAGCACTTTCAATCATATATCCTCTACGGGTGATGTTTCATGCAGCTCTTGTGGGTCCCAAACTAATTTCACAGCATATTTTTTTCTAACTCAAACTAAAGATGCTAATATATTCTATCTTTTATCTTCTTAATTAAATAACTTGCAATGAAATTTTTCTTTGGCATTGAATTGGTAATCACGATCATGTAATATAAAATGTCTCTTCCCATAAATGGGCTCCTTACGGCAATGTATACATTTAAGTGTAGGTGGCAGCAATTCATTAGATACTAATTATCAAGTAGTCTGAAAACAGCTACTTGATTTGCAGTCAACTAACATTATCACTCTTGCTAAGGCTAAATTCTAATGAAGTTTCTGGCACGTAGACAAGTTAATATAATCTGGAGTCTACTATCAAGGGCAGAGTTAGGAGGATGGAAGACTCTACTCCCTCAGTTGATTTTATTGTACTTATAAATAATAATTAATATATAATTACAGGCCATGATGATTAAAGGTTAGTAAATAAAAAACTTTAACTTCTGAGTAAAAATTAGAAAAATAAATAAAAAATAACTCAGTAAAATTGTTTTAAGGCATGAATAGGGGAGAGAACATAAACTGTTGTGAAGAGGATTTGAAATTTTGTTTCATACAACTTTGAATGAAAATAACATTAAAGACAAGTTTTTTAAAGAGAGGAAGAGAGGTTTAAGAGGGATGAAAATTCATTTTAAAATTTAAATTCAAATTAAAGAGGCCTGAAATAATTTCAAGCCATTTTTGGGGTAGAATTTTCATTTAAGAAGGGTAAATAGAAGCAGAATGAAGGGGCTTACCTTGAGGCAGTGGTAGTGGGTCTGCTTGCGGTTGTGACTGCAGTCTCTAAACCTGTCAGAGCAGTCGTCCATGGGCGAGTACCTCATGAAACCATGCTGCAAGGACTCATCTCTTTTCTTGTGCCATTTGAAGTGTCTGATCATCTCCTCCTTTTTGACAAACACCCTTGAGTTGCAGTCCAGGCAATGGAAATGTTCCCTTTTTAATGAGACACAAAAATAGTATTTATTAAAATGACGAAAGAGTCACTTGAAAATAACAACTTTATATCATTTTTTTAAGTGTACCATATGAATGAATGAAAATATCATTTTTTATGTTTCAAAAGTATTATGAATACATCTAGAGAGAAAGTAAATTTATAAAATTTCATTATTTTAAAGGGATTCAAAATTTTATCACATTTTAACGATGAAGTATGGAATATCAGCTTGCAAAACATATTAGCTGTTCAAGTAGACCAAATGCTGATGCCCAAATCGAAGAGTGCTCCGCAGGAATGTTAAGTGATGGTAGAGTTTCATACCTTAAGTATCTTAGCATTTCTCAGAAGACTTTTAGAAACAGAGGGAGTAAAGCAATTTCTTACCTGTAGTTCAGGTCCCTACAGTAATAACTCCCACACTCCGCTGCGCTGGAAAACCTCTTCACGTATCTGGAGTAGTCAATGGGAGGGGCAGGAACTTTCCCGGGAACTCCAGGTGTTCCGCCGACTGCAGGGTTTACTGTGCCTCCAGGAGAGGTTGACAGTTGACCTGAAAAGGTAAGAGAAATGATTTGTCAGAAGACCTGCACGGACATCAACACTTCACTTAGAACTAGGACATCATACCATAATAATTAAGTGTTCGTAAACTCTGTTAGTCCCCACAAATTCATGTTTGGACTCATGGATGACAAACGATTTTGCTATAGAGACGAGAGAGATAGGTTTTTTCCAGAACACATTACGTAAATTAAATGAAAATTTCAAGCGTTAAAGACGGACAGCTTTCGTAACGGAACCTCACTGGAAAACATTATCACGACAGGCTTTTCCCTGGTTTCCGCCATAGGCTTCGGGAATTCATTCAAGAGAAGTGCCAAAAGTATAACTTTAATACAAAATGACTATGTTCCACCAAAGATTTGATTTTTTCCCTTCGGAGCTAAATTTCTCGATTCGAGTAAACCTTGGTTCATTTGACTCCAAGTCAAACACCCCCAACACAGACGCTAAAAGCAAGACGGACAAAAGGAAATTCTCTACGCGACTTTAATTGCGAAGACCAAATTAATTAATTGTGCTTCTCCCCTTACTATCAAAATTCATGCTTATTTCATCCTGTTTATCGCAATACTTCCCATAGAGAGCATTTAAAAAAAGTTGACCACGAAAGCAATGCACCTTGCGCATTTTGAACGAAAAACCTCAAACCCAGATATCGCTCCTACGCAATCGCAACGGTGAACGCTTTTCCTCCGCAAAGTATTAGGAATTAATGCGGCAAAAAACTCCTCTTTCCTCATTCAAGCATAATAAATGAGCCTGTTGAATATTTGAGGAGGAATTCGTCTGTCGTCAGCGGTCCTGGGCTTTCAGAGGTTTCATCTTCTCCAAAATTCGCCGGCCACGCCATAGGGGTCACGTGATCCGCGCAATCTCTTGATCCGATCTTCAATATCCCGCATAGCGTATCTCTTTTGTTTCGCTGACTTCTCAAGGGCACCTTCGGCCTCCCGAAAAACCATCCATCTCCTTCTTCTCCACATCCACAAACTTAATTCGCTGATCTTCGCAAGAGGACAAAGCCGACCAAAAGGATGAGGATGTATCAGCTAAAAAGGTCTCGATGAATAAACGCGTCGAAGAACGGCGGGAAAAAAATCAGATGGTCATAATTTTTTTTCCACTCGCGAAATTCCGCCGCAGTTTCGGCTCATTCGATATGCTGCTCGGAGAGAGGACCTCGATGGATTTTCGTTATTCAAATTTTTCTGTCGTGCTCTTTCCGTGATCCCCAACGCTCAAATGAGAGGCGGGGACTAACAATGTGAATGCGGACTGAATGGTGGAATATCAATCGAATGACAGTGTGAATGGTGAGCGAATCTCGAAAGAGACTAATTCGAGGCAAAAACGTCCATTTCATAATCAGATGTGGTTGATGTCTCTAACGCAGAAAATTTATAATCGAGCATATAATTAGGCGAAACGACGTTGCATCGGTAAAAAAAATTGTCGATATTTTTTGTTGCATCTTCACCGTAACCACTATATATTCGTGCCTAAAATCCATTCATAGAGTGGAATACAAGAATAATATTCAGGTTAGAAGTCACCGCGGTAATTTGGTATGGAATTCAGAGCAGGCGAATGACAGCCATTGTCATTTGCGCCAAGGGAGGGAAAAGTAAGGAAGGGTGGAGAAAAACCCGGCGCAACAATATATTGCTATAAGCTATAAAAGCTATAAAGCTATAGCTTTTTTTTTAACCAAAAGGCACCAAGGGGACCATGATTCGGCTCTTCATTCGACGGACGGAGTGATGAAGTTGAATAGCCAGTCACGTAAGCTTCCTTTGAAAAATCTCACCCACCGAGAATCGAACTCGGGCTCTGGGGTATTAACACTTGCCACCGCACCGACCCGCTCCCTAAAAGCTCGGTCTCCATCCCGATATCACCGCCGATAATATTACCTACACGTGGAGACGTAAAAATTTCCTCGAATGCCTTGCCCGCGCCTGTTCCCGTTACGCCGGGAAGATGATACGACGAAAACGAAAAAAGGAACGGAATGAAAACATATACCAGCAGTGTCAAAAAAAAATTTTGACCGCCCCTGCAACGTGCTTGCGTCATCAGCGAGGCTTGCATAAAATTTGACCCTCTCTCTGCAGAATAGCGGAGTTGTGCGGTGATCTTTTGAGAAAGGGGTTAGGGAAACGATATGGAAGGGGTTTAGAAGATAACATTGGGAGGGGCAAGATGGCACACCCATCTCGAAATGTGAAGGAAACGAAAGAACGCGTCGCGATCTTCTTCTGTCCTTTTTTTTATTTTCGCCCGCTCGCCCGCCCTCTGCTTTCCTCAGTGTAAACCACTCCGGTTCGTTGAACCAGGCCAGAGAGGGTGAGCTACACGGAGAAAAAGATGATGCAGTAATGTTGGGAAGGGTGTGGTCACACGTGCCGCGATGGATTCGGGTTCAGATACCATTAACGAGCTATCGGATGCCGAACTATATCCACATAAATGATCCGGACTGTGGAGAGGAAATTATAAAAACAAAAACAGTAAGACACCCGGTCAGAAGCATTAATATTACAGTGGAGGGCGAGAAACAGAATGACGCTTTCGTGCACTCGTAGAGGCAGCCTCTTTTTGCTTTTTTGATTATCCTGTTTTATATCGAATTAACTTTTGAAGCTTTGAGTCGTATTCTAGTCTACTCACAAGCAATAAGCAATGCGCGATTGTTAATTACGTCCACTGAATCGTACTGCGGATTGAAAACGCCACACTTACATTCCCTTATTTATGATTTCAAGTCCGAAACAAATGGTGCTCGGTCGTTAAAACGTATCTAATTACAATACGCAGGTCATTAACTACGAGTTACCATGACGCGCACAAAACTTAATCTTTATCGAGAGATTTCATCAGTGCCGTTTTGTTAACTCATTATCAGGTACCTTTTTAAGGGAACAGCCCTGAATGAATGTAACAGGTCTGTAATAGAGGCAGGTAGACCCAAAATTCCTTGGAGTCACCCTTTTCCAAGGGATACAAATACCCAGAACTCTCACAAGTGAACTCTTACGTTCACAATAATGCCAAACATCACCGATGGAGGCGCCACACTAGGGGGTCAAACTCCACGTGGGGCGCCATGTATTGTATCGAATCAACGCTGCACAACTTTTGAGGACCTTTTGACGGTTAACATTCGATCATTTCGTGCGGATACCTTCGGAAAGCCAAAATTTGAACTTTCCACGTGTGGGATGACGAGGTATCATCGCAAAAAGAGCACGAAAAGGCGGCCAAGTATCGTTTTACACCGACACGTGCGGTGATCGGTTCGGCTGGAATATTCGGTCAGGAGCGGCGAGACCTAAGCGGAAGAAGGCGGTGGGGGAATTTGCGGTGGGGATCGAAAAAAACAAAGGGATGAAGTACGATGAGGGTGGTCTCCACTCTTAGATGCTCCCAAACATCACCTCTATGCCACTATCACTTCTATGTTAACATAACGTAATTAGCAAGAGCACAGTTATATATAATTTCTGGTTATGTTTTTCATTAGCTATGCTGTACTTCATCAAATCTAAATAATTCCATGGTCTCGGGGAAGATGATACGAGCAATAGAAAAGGAATAAAATGAATACGTATACCAGCAGTGTCAAAAAAAAATTGGACCGCCCCTGCAACATGACTTTTACACTGCTAATACATGTTAACACAACGTAAATGGCAAGAGCGCAGTTATATTAAAACTTCTGGTTATTTTTTTCGATAGCCATAATGTGTTACATTTCATCAAAGTAACTCCATTGAACGGAGCTTCGTTTTTTTCATTATGTAAGCACATCACCTGCAGGGACCAATAACGTTTCTAGCCACAAACAAATAATAATTTACAGTAGAATAATAAATACTAGACTACAAGCTATCTCTGATGCCATTTTATTAGAAGAACAGGCTGGATTTAGGAAGGGAAGATCTTGCATCGACGATGTTTTTACTTTAAAACAAATAATTCAAAAACGAAGAGAGTTCAATCTGGAAACGCATCTGGCATTCATAGATTTTGAAAAAGCATTCGATCGTGTAAATAGAGAAATGTTATGGTCAGTTATGCAGAAAAGAGGGTTTCCTAGACATCTGATAAAAGCTTCCCAGAGTCTATACAGAGACACCAGAATTGTAATTGACACAGGGAAACAGATCACCCAAGAAATTATCATTAACCGAGGAGTTAGACAGGGTTACAGCCTATCCCCAACCTTGTTTAATCTATACATAGATGACGTTCTAAGAATGTGGAAAGAGAATAATGTATCACCAGGCATAGAAATAGGACCATCTCAATACTTAAATACGATGCTGTTTGCTGACGATCAGGTTATAATACAAGATAAAGAGGACAAACTCCAGATGGCAGTACACAGACTACACGAGTTGAGCAAGCTATACAACCTGAGAATTTCAAAAAACAAAACAAAGACTATGGCATTTTTAGGAAGCAACCCGATAAGAACAAAAATTGTTATTGAGGATCAAGTCCTGGAGCAAGTGTCGCACTTCCAGTACTTAGGATGCGACATAACATATGACGAGGAAAAAGATATTATAAATAAGGTTAACACTTTCCAGAGAATATGTGGCACTATCAGAAGAACTCTAAAGAACAAAACAAGAAAAGAAACACAAATAAAATTTTACAAAGTGATGGCAGTCCCTACTGTACTCTACGGATCAGAATGTTGGGTAACAAAAAAGAAGGAATTAAGACAGATAGAATCGTCTGAAATGAAATTTTTAAGATCAGTTAAAGGTTGCACAATATTGGATAAAATAAGAAACACTCAAATAAGAGATGAACTGGGTGTCCAAGCAGTCACTGACAAATTAAAAGAATACAAACATAGATGGAAAGAACATTTACTTCGAATGCCAAATGAAAGAATTCCAAAGCAAGCAATGGAATATCAACCATTTGGCAAGAGAAGTATAGGAAGACCAAGGAAAAGATGGTGATGTGGAGCCGGAACAGGCTTAGTAGCCTAATCCTGGAAGGAAGAAGAAGAAGAAGAAGAAGAAACAAATAATCATCACGACACTTGCGAATGGAATTTTGGAATGATAGCAATAGTCCTTAAATGATAAGCGACAGCTAGTGCTATATTTTCATCAAAATCTTGCGCTAATTTTCCACTGTTTAGATCATCTTCATTAATTACGGTGTCAATGTCCCAAAAAATAAAAGCATAAAACGGCAGTAACTTCATAACAGCATAATTATGCGCGATTAATCAACAATTAAAGTTTTAAATAATAAGTATACGAGGCAGCAATTTTTTTCACTCCGCTATCCAACTATTGAAATTCACCCCACGGTCACACAAACGGTCTTACGGTGATAGGACTTTCTCAAGCCACCCTTACTTTTAAGCACTCTTCCATGGGACAAGATTCCACCTTCTCCGCGTATTTCAGTCTCTTCGAGGAAAAAGTAGTTTTAGAGAAGAATGAGTGTTAAAAAATAATGAACGGCTGAGGGCGTTGCTTGCTAAAAGGTGGCGGCCGGTTTCGGATTTTTATGAGGCATACGTCAAGACTCGAGGGGAAGATGAACGCTTCAGTATATTTTTTACAGCGAATTTTATCGCCATTAAGGAGAATTCCACCCAAGTGAAAATAAGAGGTGGTTTGTGAGGCGAGGAGTCTTTTTTTATAACGTTTCCTCCGATTCGGTTACATTCACTTCGAGTTGCATCTTTGGCAGAAAAACCTGGTGGACGGAAAAGAACAGGGCTGACTGTTGAAATGCTGATTGGCGAGTTTGATTTACAGATTTCGATCCTTCGCGAACGATCATGTGGGAGGAGGAACAGCTTGCGTCACGAACGTTTCACTTGTTTTTTTCCTTTCCTTTCGCGAAAAAAGAAAAAAGAAACTCGAATTTTTTTCTGCAAGCTCCGGAGAGGTTGGGGGAGGTGATACCTTAAGTAGTTAACTGGGCCGTTAGCGCATAGCCCGTCGTTAAGATAAGGGCGAACCGCGCACTAATAAAATTTAAATGAACAAAAAACAACTTGAAACGAGAACGCGCAAGTGAAACGTTAGGGCAATCGAGCCAAGGAAGGATATTTTTATTGACAGAACCGATTTTAATGCTAATTTCGCGTGCAATAAAGCCGACAATGGTCTGAAATCCACGAGAATGAATTATAACGGGCTCAGCTGCAAGTAAACTCGTCTGTGAAGTGTCACTCGGGTTGAAAACCCCCTTTACTCGGCACTAAACGAGGACTTTTCAATTTTCATTTTATAGGAGGCGATTTACTTCTTCAACCCTTTACAAGACTGAGAGATTTTTGAGCTGAAGGAAAAAATACGAGCATGAACTCCCCACATGATTTTATTCTTAGGAAAATTTTCGAATTTGACAGGTAGAATATTGGGGCCATTTTGTAGCCTATTTCTACAGGGCGTTATTTATTGTTCTTGATGTTTCATGTTTTCAATTTAGTGTTGACACTAATTCGTTCGAAAGAATTTAGAAACATTATTGATTTAAAATTGCAAATTTCTTGGAGTCCAACCGACATAAAAATCTTCTTTTCAAACACACGTGACGTTTGAAGAACCAGTTTTCATCCACAAGATGATGACTGCTCACTCCAAAGCTACGCAGAAACTGCAGCTATACCCACAAGACGGTTTTGTGATAGATCAGGAATTAATGAGCACAAAAACTGTTGACCCTTTCTAACCCAGAGCTGTTTCTGGGAGAATTTTAATTTCAAGTCTTCTCATTTAAAAAATGTGAAAATTTTCTACTCACTCATAATTATTGTGGCAACTACATATTTCGCCATTAAAATTTACAGCACAAAAGAACACGTAGCTTAAATTTTTCCTGAATACAGCTGAAAATGCATACATTTTTGATGTTATTTAGAAGCAACATTGGGTTATAATGGGTTGAAAGAAAAAGCGAAATTTAGACAGTAAGTATACTAGGGAGCCTTTGTATTTCACCTCAATATTAATAATTCGCTGAATTTTCTTCCTTTCTCCGACCTCAGCGCAAAGTTCCGTTCTGAGGGCATGAGCGAAGGCCGTGACACCCTTGGATTGTGCAAACTTGGAACCCGCAGAAAGCGAATCAGCAGCGGGTTGAATAATTTATCGCCTACCCTTATTTCAACCTCAAACGGAGGCTCGAAATGATTTCGTAGCCAAGCCGGAAGATAAGGAAAAGATGGACGAGAGAGGTTGTTTTTGTTGGAGAGGGACAGGTATGGAAAGAGGGACAGAAGATGTATCCGAGATGCATTCAGGCCGAATAATGCAAAGAAACGAGCTGACCCATTCTGTTTTTTTTTTAACTGAGGGTTATTTCGATGGGTGAGGATACAGCTCTTTTCTATTCTTAACTTCACCGCACCTGTTTCACACATTCCCAGCACAAAAGAGGCACGGATTAGTGGAATTCGCGAAGGATTTTAAAGAAAAAAAAACTAGAACGTTACATCTCTAAATACAGTGGCACCTCGAGATGCGATTCCCTAACATACGTGATATTTGAGATAAGAGCCGTCGAGCGAGCGAAGCAAGGGGAGGCCCAACTCCATCCCATTGAATGTAGGTATCTGTTGCCACTTCGGTCGCATTTTAAACTGTTTTAAAAAATGTCCGCGGCGCGGTGACGAGTGCAATGCGATCCACTTTTCCCCAATATTTTGCAGTATGGTCTTCGCAAATACAAGAAATAGAAGTGGCGTAACTATGGGGGATAGATCCCCCCAAAGCCTCAGAGAAAAAAATATTATAAAACTTTGCCTAGTTTTAATGTATAATAACTGCATCTACTTAAATTTAAATTTAAAGTACCAAAATGATATAAAACCATGCATTCATATACATGCATATACCATGCATTTCCAGGCATGTCATTTTTCAAAAATTTTCTCGTACCCCGATTGCTTGGGGGGTGGGGGAGGGGAAGTCGCCCCCTGGGCCCTTCATCCCCCTCCAAAACACATTCCTAGTTAGGCCACTGAGAAATAGCATCGAAGAGTTATCAATTTGGTAGGTCACATCACCTTGTACATAAATTTCGTTTAACGTCCCTTATTTCCCCATGAAAATCGGATCAATTTGTCCGCCAGCGACGCGAGTGGCGATTCCTGTAAACCCTTTTAAAGGCGCGTTGGCATTGACAACACATTTAGAGGCAACTTGAGGATCCGCTTTTGAGGTCCCCATTCGTGGAGCGAAGTTTCGCTTTGAAATACGAGCGAAATTGGAGATACGAGGAACGGCCGGCAATGGCGCTGCACACGGCTCACCAGTTTACTGCGCCTAGGGTAAGCACTTAAGCTGTGTGTAAGTTGCATTTAGATGACCAAAATACTAATGCACTTTATAAAAACAGGCATTTTGCTTTATATCCCCTTATATTATGTTTTTATATAATATTTTTCATTTACAAATATATTCTTCTTATAAAAAACAATTGGGGTAGAATTTTTGGTGCTGGAACGGATTGATGGCGTTTTAATTGATTTCAATGGGGAAAACTGCTTTTAAATACGAGCAAATTGACACACGAGCAAGGTTACGGAATGAATTAAACTCGTATCTCGGGGTATCACCGTAATATATTCATTGAAGTTACATCCCAAATTAAAACAATTACGATTTCAAAATACAAGTGCTTATTTCTCATGCATTCACAAAAGTGGAATTTATTCGAGAGGGGATATCAAGGACTCCCAAGTGGTATGAAAATTGTGGGGTGTGGTTTTCAGGCGCTGCGCACTTCACCGCGATCGTGCATTTAGGTAGCAGTGGAAAGGGATGGAGCGATCGTGATTAGAGCGGGATATTTCGGGCAGTTTGAATCTTGGCATCCGATCGATTGAGGAATATTGATCGGTGCCCGATCGATTCCGCATTAAGTGCTAAAGTCCATCGGCTCCATTAGACGAAAAGGTTCTAATAAATGGCCGATAAGTCCAGCCATAAAATACACGTTAACGCAAAAAGTACTATTATGCAGTAGGTACTCACCTCGAAAAGCAATTTAATTGACTGACATACAATTACGTAACGAATTTAACGGCATTGTATCAAAATTATCACCACCATGAACATTTTTTTCGGAAACTTCTTTGTTTGTTTGTTTGTTTAATGATATAAATTAATGAAGGAAATACCTAAAAATACAAGTTAATATCTTAGCATTCTCTTAATCCTTTCTCATTTAAAAACTAATAGAAAATTGACTGAATAAAGTTTTTTCAATGAAAGTATTCTTCCGTGATAAAAGGAGCCATTTCACATCGTCTATCCGAACAGGCAGTTTCATCAACAGCTGATGGCCATAGAAATACTACGGCGTTGTTTTGATTAACATCATCCCACAAACAATAGTATAATGGATGACTCTATTTAAAAACCGTCGTCGAATACTGTTTTCAAAGAGTATCCTCGGGAGCTCATATCTTGAGCACATCCATCCTTACTACAAGCATATGGAGTTAGCCGGAGCAGCCCATGAGGAGACAAAGAATAGATACGATAAAAATTCCGTGGCGAATTAAGGCAAGCATTCCGTAACCGCACCGTATAAATCCTTATCAGAAGATTTCATGTCTCGGGTACACGAGGCCAAAGCCACTCGCTCCGGACGGAACCCATTTCTTATTCAACAAAAATCTTCATATCCCCAACCTCTTTCAAATCTTCCATCTTTGCCCGTGGTGTCGCTTCTACGGCTGCGGTGGCGCGTCTCGGCGGTGGTGGGAGGCAACACAGACTACATTCCTTTATTTTTTTAACCCAACTCCTCCTTCCCTCATCCCTTTCTCCAGTTCCAGTCCGAGAAATTCTTCTTTGGAGGGATAAAGAAGGATATTGGACGTGAGTCGACATTTGCCGCATTAACCACGATGGATGATGACGAAGGGAAAAGTGAAATGTCGACGTGGTTGGAGTTGGTATCCGCCGGGCGTGATGGTGGAATGATGCCGGCTGCGGAGGGAGAGAAGACGACGAGGAAGAGTGGACGGAGATGAGCGGACTCTCGTATGGACCGCGCATATTTCCTCGTCACGGGCAAAGATGAGCTGGAACGCTAACGCTCGCTATCACTGTGGACATGCCAAAGATTCGCTCCCTCCTGGTGCAGGCGTGAGTTTGGTTACGGGGGGGATCATTGCTCCCAAATATCCTTTTGAACTCATTCTGAGGACTTGTGCATTAATCTCATGTTCAACATATTTTTCGTGCAATAGCTTTACTGGAAACTGAATTGAAATAAAAAAATCGCCAATCTTTCATTTCCCACCTGCCCGACGAGCCGAAAAAAGGAAGCTAAAATATAATGACCCCAATTCGCAATTCTAAATAGCTATGAGACCTCTATCATGGCATTCCGGTATACCAATAAATAAAATCAATCTCAATCATTACTCGAAAGTAAAAAAATCTGCTCAGACTGGCTGGGATTAATGAGTCTTCTCGTTCTAATTCCAAATCTCTCGAAAAACTGTAAACCAACCTCAATACCCTTTAAGTCATAAGCTTAGTCTGCTTATGAGTATAAAGGTATATGAGTATAAAGGTATACCAATTAAAGTTATTTAGGAGGCTTGGGTATTTAAAATACTCTGTTGAGCTAAGACATCGGCCACCGTCGGAAAATGAAATTAACAGTTAAAAAAAATAAATTTAGAATGTTAAAGAAAAAGACCGTAAGTCATAACTAACGTGAGCTAAATGGGTTGGCAAATATATTTTATAATTTCATAGAATTAGTTTCAGAAAATTTTACATTTTTTCTCGAAATTAACATCCTATAACAACGTTCGAAGATGATTTAGCTCTAGTGACAACATTCGAACAGCAAATACCAATAATTTTGTCCGTAAATCCATTTATATGAGACTTTATTGGTCTATGAGCTGTCGATCTTTAAACTAATGTTGGAGAAATGATTCCACCTTCATTAAGGGGCACGGATATGATGCATAAGAGTGTGAATAGGTGGTATACCAAAAGAAATTTCAATGTTCAGGAACCCTATGTGCTCTAAAACAACACGGACCCTTCAAAGTTTCGCACAAAGGCGCAACGAAGAATAAGGGAGGCTGTATTCTGTGGCATGGATTGTGGGTGATACCGTATAAAAAGGGTGGAAGTGGCATCAAAAGGCAGCGTGAGGCGATGGAAACGGGAGGAAGAGTCGAGTGGAAGTGTTTCTAAAGGGAGCATTTACATTTTAACGATGAAAATACATCGAGCCAGTTTCCGAGAGAGATCTACCCAGCCCACTTCTCCGGTAGTAGTTTCCCGTGAGCGGCAATAACATCTTTCCGTTTAGAGATGAAACATTAGCTCGGAATATAACAGAGCGGAGTGATATACGCCCCGGTCTCAATTTATAGCTCCGCCGAGGAAAATAGAGGACGCAGGACGTTTCAAAAAGGCGAACGCGGGGCAAATCCAAGGTTGGCAATTAAATTCCCGACGCAGTGGATACACCGAGAAAAGCTTTAAAAGGGAGTCGGGAGAATTTCAGCCCTCAACTTTTCTCCCCTTCGGCAGAAATCATTTTTTCTTCCTCGGGGTGCCACAGGAGTGCCTCACTGGTTTCTCTCGGGACGTTTTTACGGACTATTCAGGAATTTCAGGTAATTCAACCGTAAGCTGGACGACACTTGCCGGAGTAATTCGCCGGCATTAACAACGTTACTTCGAGGTTTTACGACCCGTAAGGAGAGGAATCCGTAGAAATTCACGATTTCGTTCGACGTTTCCACCGTTTTGATGCGAGATTCAGTGGTAATGCGAACCACCCAACTCATGAAAGACTTATACAAAGTATAATGTAAAGTAAAACGCGTAATTCAAAATCAAATATTTACACATTTACCTACGTTCCATGTCTTCGCGTTGAACCACCATGAATTTTAAACAACGGTGGCAAAAATTATCCCATATTGCTATAATGATAAAGGTAGTTTAAAATTTAAATATGTCGCAATAAATATATGCAGGCTATCAAAGCGATGGTATCGAAACTCTTTCTGGTCGTGAATTGTTTGGCGTACAAATTGTGTGAATACACGGACAAATAAGAACCGAGGCTCTTTGCCGTCTCACGTCCATGTATTCTCGCATGCGTTCTAGCAATTTACCTCTTTCAACGACGCAGTTTTGACTGCGCCTTCGTACACGCGTCAGATTGTGCAATTACGCGCCCTGTGTAAAACGGCCTTAAGAACCAGGAGTGTTGCGGAGCTCAGGCGAAAACCCGACCAGACGTCACAAAACAACCCCGAAAGGTTGGAAACACGCCCATCCCGGGAGAAGTGGGGAGTGAACCAAATTTCACCGAAACTCCTTCAGTCCCTAAGCAGTCACGATCCGCTACAGAAAAGATGACTGGAGACGCAACCTCTGTAAGGAGGAAAAAGATGTCGAGGAGTCTGGACGGGCATGGGTGTGGTGGACGAATTTTCAGAGGGCGACGAAAGTGGTATTTTTTTTATACAAACACATGGAAGCTTTTGTTGCAAGTTCCAACCGTTCCCTTTTTATTTCGCCCGTGGGAGTGTCCGATTGATGGCCGTCGTGGAAGAGGCATTAAGAGAGGCCAAAGTGTTATCTTTCCTCTCTCTCTCCATATCCCAACTTGAGAGATAGAGGGAGGGAGGGAGAAATTTTGTCCGTGTTCGTGGGTTTAAGAGGGACCAAAAGAGGAATAAAAACTGAAGCCATAAAGGAAGTCGTGGAAACGACGTTTGACGAGAATTCGGTGATGTTCGGCAATATCAGGGTGTGCGCTGAAGTTCCTCCGTAAACACGCGGAACAAAACAAATGAGTGCTAAGTTCCACCGTTTTGACATTGAATATTGAATAAATATTCTGAACTATTAAAGCTCATACTTACACGACGCACAAAAAGCAAAACAAGGGAAAGTACTACCCATGTAGGCAAGTCAATTGAAAGACTTTACAACTGTTCAAGCCGACTAAAGCAATATTTTCATTAATGAATATGCATATCTCGAATTCCGCCTTCAATAATGGAATTGCTTCAATAATGACTCAAACAGTAGCGTGTAGAGTTAACAAGACGTCGTTTGAAACATGATTCATACGATTTTGTTCACTTTAAACAGTCAATTTGCGAAATGATTGGCCCCCAATCTTATCCTGCGTATGTTTTGTCACATGTACTTAATGTCGCGCATTGCTAAATGCGAAGATTCCACATTTTAATTCCCCAAATAAAATATAACGAATAAATCACAGCGTTTTTTTAATGACACCTCGTTAAAATTAAATAAGAAGGTCAAATTTTGACGTTTTCACGAAAATGACATTTGCTTCGTCTCTGGAAGGAACCTGCTTGAGTAAGCGTTGACCCCGGGCTTGTTAACTTTCGTCTGGAAGATGGCAGGAGTGGGGGAAACGGAAAGAGCCGGTGGAGTGGGGGAATGAGGAGTTGAGATTTCAAGGTTTCGCTCGAACGATCAACTCCTGAACCGAAGAATACATGATGAATCCTTTTTTGCACGTGCGAATGTCCCGTATTCGCTTCCTCCCACCGCTCGTGGCCAGCCGAATGTCAACGGACTCATCCGATGTTAACCGCGAGATACATATGGATTTGAGATCCAATCGGAGAGGGAATGCAAAAAAGTGCGGCGGCTCGAGGTGAATGAATCTTTTTCGCTCGCTCCCGTCAAAATTTTCAGGAGTCGAGGTGGGAAGAAAAATTATTTCCTTGACGGCTGGACTTAGAGAATCACCCTCGGTTTGTGCATTCGATGGTAATCGGATTTTTATGAGAGGCGAGAAAAATTTGCGGGCCCGAAATATTAAATTCGTCACGTAAAGTGAGTTCGCTTCCAAACACAATCACATTTGATGAGTAATGACCGTAGTTCCGTGTAATTAAATCTCTCTAATTAAGATATTTTTACATTGTGCCAAAGAATTTCTCCAAACAAGATCGTCATGCATAATGCAACAAAATATAAAATCTCTATACAATAGAGCTGGTGTACTGTATGGTAAACGTATCGGAAAGAAATACTTTTTCAAATGGAGATTTTGTGCAGTAAAATACTACGGAATGAACAAAATTAAAATAACCTGTGAGAACATATTCTTTTAGCTCACCTTACGAAGGAACGATATTACAAACATTAGATAGAGGTCTAACGGGTGCGACCCAGGCAAACCTAGTAGGTTACTCAAAGTGACGGATAAATAATCTTAAAATAAATCCAAGCGAGAATAGATGACAACATTGTTAGTGGCATGGGCAGGCTCTGATCAAATTTAGCTCGCGAAAGAAACAATGCCTCCGCTACCCACTTCACATCGACAGATGCCAATTTCTCTCCTCAACCTCTATTAACATATCAATAATCGCGGCGTAAAAGAAACCAATAGAACGGAAAACGGTCAAAGGGAGCGCCGTTCCAAGTGACGCATTCGACGCGACTCTCGAAAAGAGCGGCGCGCCGGAGAAATAAAAAAAAATGAAAAACGTTCGACGCATTTGACTTTTAGCTCTCGATCTGCGAGTCTATAAGGGCGACCGATGAACTTACGATCGGGCTCTGGAATGCTTTCCCTTCTTTCTTTTGCGCGAGCAATGCTCTTCTATACGGCGCTGTTAAAAAGGGGTGGATGCGCGCCATTTACATGAGCAAGAAAAGAAAAACAGTTGAAGGGAGAGAGCAGCCATTTCGCGCCACGTATCGTTTATGCGTGTGTGTTTGTGTGAGTGCGTGCGGATGTTCACATAAGAAAAGCTCCGAGAGAAAAGAGCATGAGGGTTTTTCGAGAGGAGAAAATTGACGGATGGTCGAGGACAATAATTGAAAGATCGCAGGGCGGGATTAGAAGCAAGACGGAGTTGTTCGGGAGAGGGCAGAAAAAAATGAGTTATGCATGCGTAAATGGGAGTTCCAGGAAGAGGAATGTTCTCCTTGTAAGTCTTAGTCACCTATCAGGAGAACACGTTTCCTCATAATGGCGGAGCGTTAAATGATACCGAGGCGGACGAGTTGGGGAGAGAGGCATAATCGACCATCGCTCGTTGCGAAGATTTAGGAAAGAATGACACCACCCCGGAGAGATTCGCCCGATATGGGAACATGAATATTAATTTAGAATGCGTTCTGTGGCTGGGAAGGCAATTTAAACCTTGCGAGGCTATTGTGACAGGAATCTCCCAATAAAAATAAAATCAGCATTTCAATTTAAAAGGATATATTAAATTGAAATTGGAAAATAACTACGGAGGCTACGTTTTTATTTCGAGCTTTACAAGATACACACAGGATAAGGAGTAGATTACTACTTGGCTCTTCACACATTTAAATGTGTATCTGATACCTAGTTAAGGTCGAACTCCTAAAAATCTTATAATTGAAAGGTGAAATGAAGATAACGTCAAAGAAACAGATTTTCGCCTGCGGATAAAATTTCCAGTAGTATTTCTTCATTCCATTCATGTTGCTCAATGGTTGATGCATAACTTTCTACAAACATCTACCAGTGCCAATAAAAGTACCAATTTTGAATGTCATAACCATTATCATAAGTCAAAAATCCTAAGATTGGTTTGACCCAGCTCTCCTTTCCGCTCTCCTACCCGTTAACCTTTTCATGGTGACGTATTTCTTATCTAAATTTTGTGCGATGAACGAAACAATCGCCAAGTTTGTAACATAATTCAAACGCAATCGGCTTAGTATCAGTCACAGCACGGTAATTCAGCTCATATTTTCATATACCTCGAACTGAAACTAGCGACCACAGTTAAAATTTCTACACCGATGGCGGTCTGAAGACCTGACGACGAATACGGGAAGGAAAGGGAAAAAGCCCGTCTTACATTACGTTCCCACACATGCTTGCCTTTCTGGAGACAACGAATTCTTCACCCATGAAACGCAAACACTGAAGGCGCTGTAGGCCCTATGATTTTGGTGGTTGCTCAGAGGGCGTCTGGGATTCAGGTCCCATTCTTTTCCCCTCGCGTGGGTGGCAGGAAGGGTGTTTGTGGACTCCAACAATGGGGATGAAAAGAGAGGTTGAAGAACATGCCCGTGGGGAGACAATGAACAGCAAGTGGTAGCTTCCTTGCGCTTCCAAGCACGGGGTGAATGGCTAAGGACAGCAGAGACGTTGTGAGTAAGCAGTCCTCTTTTCATATGATAAACATTTTATGTGTTGATTCAGGTTTAAAATGCTTTTTTACAGTTAGTTAGGACTATTGAGAAGAAATAATGGAAAGATATCATGGTAAATGTGAAAAACGAAACTTTTACTCTCCTAATGTAAACTAAAGGTTATATTGACTTCAGCAGCAGCAGTTATTACTCTAAAATTTTACGCCAAGAAAAATTTATGAATTGAGGACGAGGAAAAAATATTTTCGTGTGGAAAATATTTCAAAATGTGTATATAAGGCTTAATTTAGAAATATAATGCAATAAAAACTCATGGCATAAATATTTGACAACATTGAGGTTAGGTGAACAGTTGACGGTGACATTGCAACGCGCACTGTGGTTTCTTGTTTTGCTTGATCAAACGTGGTGTGTTACAGCTTCGTGTATTGAGGTTTTCAAGAACGTTTCTTCGCGCATAAGTTATTGCGTCCATCATTTTCATTTCCGTTACGATGGCAAACATCCGTTCGAGTGATACGCCTTTCTTTTCTAGAAATTTGATTTTATCAAAAAATACCCAATCTAAATATCTAAATTTAATACAGAAGGCAGAAGAATATGAAATCGTACCTTTTAAAAAGAAAACTCTCCACAAACTCACATTGCCCAAAAATCTAGCAATTCAAGAAAAATCGCTTTAAGATAAAGTAATGAATATTCCTAGCAAGTTCATAAAAAACTACCAACTTATATACTTAATTTATTAGTAGAATAGGATTGACGATATCTCGATGCCATATTTGTAATCAGAATACAAGACAATTTGCTCTTTCAATTATATTTTTAAATTATACAGCGCTTTCTCCAAAAAATAAAGCTACTACCATACAAGAGGCTACAAGTTGTTCACTATGGCTCGATATTGATATTAATCCACATACTCTTAACTAGCAATGACATTCGCCATGAAGATATGTCACTTGTTGTCACTTACAACCGTTTCTCGATGAGAAACAAGGGAAGCTGAACTAATGGACAACTGAAGTCAAACTTAATGAGAAATATAATGAAAAGCAGTCACTTCCATAAAAAAGTCAAACTACAAGTAATTCTTAGGATTAAATGACTAAGCACCGTAAAACAGGCAGAATTGAGGTCTGAGTAAACCGACAATGAGAAAAAAGGTCTCCTTTAGCATTCACGGTTGAGGTCGTGAGTGTCTTCTTCGGACGGTAAAAGCTGACGGTGTGGCGTCGTTTCGATCCAATTACATAAAACATTTAGACTACGATATTTTTCCCATTCTGAGAAACATCCACCGGTGAATAAGAGCTAATTTCTGCGGAACTTGGGGACGAAAATATAAGCTCTCATGAATTGAAATCAGAGAGGAGGCGAAGGATGAGCTATAGCCGTCTCAATGACGTTTTCATCGGAATCTACTTATCCCTTCGATGCACTTCAAGAACTAGAAATGACTTGATAGGAGGAATATATGTAACACGGCGATCATCCGAGTCTTTCAAGAGGATGGACACAGAGCGCTGGTTTCAGTCTCAACCGGTTCTAGAGTCTCTTCGATTTGAGATTCACCCGAGAATGGAACAGTATCAGTTTCCAAAAATGAAGGACTGCATCTAATTTGGGAGACTCGTCCAAAGCGTTTAAGGTTGAGATCTATATCGTTGAGTTCTCCAGGATGGAAACCAAAAAAAAAGAAAGAAAATATAAAATAATAGTGTTCCTTTCACTCCATCTGCTATAGCACTAGGCTTACAAGAAGAATCTGTTTTTAATGGGATGACAGATGAAGAGTTTGTAGGAGGTTCAGCCAAGTTAGGCTGAGTTAAGCTGTTGTGAACCAGATCTCATCCGTGCCTAGGTAGATTAGTGGATTATCATGATTTTGGAAACCATGCCATTGTTAAGAAAGACTTAAAAATTAACAATTCCTTTGTGAATAGTATTGTTCAAAACTGTTTTAAATATAGAAGTCCCATTATTAATTTCAAGGGAAACCTTATTAAAATATTTTGCGTCGTTACGCTGTTATTGAGGCTTTCTTTAGGCGGAGAAGACCATGATAAAATCCCCTTTACAAATAAAATCAACTCTTTTAGGCGACACTCAGCAGAACTACACGTTGAAATGAAACTATTTGGTACCTTTGGAAATTTATCATAACGACCTCGGAGTCACCGACTATGTAGACATTTACGGTGTACAAATGAAACTTTCCACTTTCAGTGCAGGTGAGTGGGCGAAAACTCGGTTGTTCAGTAAAATCCTTACAGAGAGGAATATACTTAATATTTTCATTCCAGTCCCCATTACCAACCCATGAGAACATCTATCCGTCTCCAGAGAAGAGCAAAACAAATGAAAAGTAGTGGAAGGGTGTTTTGGGGTGACTGTCAGTCGTTGAGAATCTCACGACGTGAGCGGTTTCCCACTCAGATGCGACCCCCCCCCCCCAAATCCAAAACCCCTTGCGTTGCCCACATCCTGCCGAACCACGCGCAACACCTCCACTGCGTGCCGCCCTGCGTGTGCAATGTTCTCATCCCCATCCTCCTCCCCCGCCGCCACCAAAACGGCTGGATTTGTGGGAACGCCGCCGGCTCTTGGGCCGAGATCCCCTGCTTGGGCGCGACCCGCCCCCGCGCGCTGCGAAGACGTCACCCGCCGAGTTCCGGGGGCAATGTGGGGTTGAAGAGAGGGAGACGACAAAAAAAAAGGGTGGGGAACATAAGGGTAGCGGACCTTTTTTTTCCGCGCAGAGAATGCTGCAGATTCACAGAACTTCATCCTCCGTGCACGTCGCTTGTGAGTCACAGACGAGAACCATTTCATAATTAACACTGTCCGGCGATATCTTGCGGAAATGTTTTGATCTCCATGAGAATAAACTAAAATGGTAAATTCAACATTTATTTGAAATGGTAAACTTCCACACAATGTTATTTATTATACCTTGATAATGACACTACGTGTCGAAACCGGATCGGTACTTAAATAAATAAAATTGTGTGGAAGTTTACCATTTTAGTTTATTCTCATGGAGAACCATTGCATTGGAATGTGCAGGGTATACATATAGACGCAATATTCAACACACTATTGAAATACACGGTAAAAACTACATTAAATTCCACTGTATGCTACGTTTTTTTTCGGCAAAAGTAAACGGCACCACGCAGCCGATTGGTAAAATATTAACTAAAGAAAATATTTGAGAAATCGTTGGCATTAGCCACGTTATGGAGTCTATAATTTTAGATTTAACGGCACTACAGCTACAGACGTTGAAATGACACTTAGCAATACAAAAATATTTGACATTTTTATAGAATAAACATTCCACGTCTTTCTGCAAATATTCCTCCAAGTATTTCACCTCTTTTCAATAGAAATTCAACAAAACTCAATTCACGAAATTTTAGGCTTCGATTCTTTAACATCATACCTGGTATAAAAACGAGATGGTCCTGCCTTACATCACGGATTCATGAGTTCTAAGTAAAGCAATAGTAAAGCTAGGAAATTTCGGACACAGATGATTACAGCGCTGTGATCCAGACGAATACTCGGTCTGATGCTCCGTAGACCAGAAGCTTCATGACCACCAAAACCTAGCTGATTTCGGTATAGCTCGAGGGTTGGGAGTTGGTAGGTCCTTACCAAGTGTCAAATGCGTGACTGCCGGACCAAGATCTCGGGCCCACACAAGGCGTGATAATCTGCGACCCAAATTCGGAAGAAAAAGGTTGGGTAAGGATTTCAATTTACGATTCCCGCGAATGCTATGGATGCTGGAGCTCCAGGTTCCCCTGACGGTCCTCACGAATCAGACCTCCCGTATTTCACTCGGAATATTGAACGGCAGGAAAAGAGAAACTTCGAAAAGAGGATTACGCCAACCACTCCCGAACACAATTGCGTGGAGTGGTGAAAAGATAAGACGGAATGGAGATTCACGCGTAGAATGGAGGCACAAAAACTCTTTCGAAACCGTTCCATACGAAATAAATCGAAGATTATAAAAAAAATATTTTCACTAGCCTACCCATTTCTCAGGCAGCATGCTCATGTGAAAATGTGACCTTAAGGATGTATACGTTAATTTCAAAATAATAAAAAAAACATGACAATTTTTTTTCACTTTTTAAAATAATTCATCTATTAAATGTAGAACTTGCTCCACTTGTCAAGGAATAGAATGAAATTTACTAGCCTTATTCGCTAACGCTGTCACGTTCCCAACACATCAACCGTGAAACAATTAAGTTTATCGTAATTATTTTGCAAAAATTAAACTGAAAATGGTGAACAGAAGACTTAAAACTAAACGATAGTTTCCGGCGTAATTCGGTGGCCATCTTTGATATTTATCATAATGAAAATTACTTATCTATTGGTATATGTCTTGTGGGTTTAAAAAAATTTGTTGAATACTTTCGTTTCAATTCAGTATTGATTTTGCTTTAGACCTATGCGATTTTTGCTTCTAGGGGGGCAGACGCCCCCCCTGCCCCTCGCTGGGCACGCCCATGCGCCGGGTGGGAAGCCAACACTCTAGCCACCACACCAATCCGATCCCCTCGGCAAAGGGAATGATCATAATGACATGCAAAATATTTTATAAATGCACATAAATTTAACAATGTATGACTTAGATTTCGACGAAGCACGTCGTCATTTGGTGACTGCGTTATAGGCGCAATTGATATGGTTCCGTGTTTCGGAAAACGACGATGGGCCACGTCTAAACCTGGGTGGTACATTATTAAATTCATGTGGAATCATAAGTTCTTTGATAAATTTTAATTTTTCCTGGTGAGTACTTCTGACGAATATTTCTCGGGTTCTCAGCCGGGTTCGAGTGTGAAATTGGACTTCCGTAAAGTAACACAGCCTTGAGGATGGGAGACAAGTCGTCTCCCGAAACGTCGGCTTATATAAAGCATTAAACCCCTCCCCTTAGACCATGGCTTGCCCCCCCTAGTTATGATCCTGGGTACGCCCTTGACCCGGCGGGCTCTGGTTCAAATCCCGTCAGTGGCAAAGAATTTTCAGAAACTGCCCGATCCTGCTTCAATGAATGTGGAGGATTGAATATTGTGTGGAGGACATTTCAAGCGCAACACTCCGTCCGTCGGATGGGACGTCAAACAGTGGTCCCCTTGGCACCGTTCTTTAAGAGCGGCTGGCTTAGAACCAGAGAAATATTCGTCATAAGTTCTTTGTATTTCATTATGTTAAGTTGATCACATGGAGTCACGGCCGAAATAACGAAAGGGAATGATCCCGAATATAGTGCGACTTGAGAGATTTCCGTGCTAAGGAGAGCCTGTATAGGGCTGATTTGATGGGAGAGATTTCGGGCGACTGTTAAATTAGCAGCATCCCGACCGGGGGTGGTGTTATGAGGAGAAGGGGGCGCGGGGGTGGACGGATGGATAATAAGAGATATAGGGGGAGAGGGTTGGGGGTGGAGGAAGGGGCGGGTTGGGGGCGAGAGGATTCAGGACGTCCAATAATTGTTTAAGTTAGCAAATACGTGAGAGGAGCGGAGGCAGAGCAGGATGCGGGTCTTAAAAAAAAGACATAAAAACCGCATTGAAGTAGGTATATATGGAGCATAAATTGAGCCCTGTTAGGCTGGAAGTATATTCCGGAATTAGAAAAAAATAATATTTCCCTCTCAAAGTCGGCCAGCCTACGGTCCGTGAAAGGTTTTTGGGGGCTTGTGTACTACTCCACAAAATTTAACAAATAAAATTTACGGGTTTCACAACCCTTGATACGCTTGTGAGGTTTAGATATGTACCAGCATTGTTTGGTCACGTCTGTTTATGCTAGAAGTAATTGTAGATGATTTTGATTTTGAATAAGCTCTTATAAAAAATTTTTTTTTTTAAACCAGCCTTTATATTTAGATTACAGGGGATGAGCAACGTTTATATATGACACAAAGCAAAAAAACTCAGTGACCCCGAAAAACCAAAAGTGACGTATTAAAAAAGTCACTATATTTATTAAATTTTCAGTGAATGGTAAGCCCCCTATGTTTCAAAATGCCACCCCTATGCTTTTAAATGCCTACTATGTGGATATGCCTAAAGTGGATAACTTTTACTGTGGTCGCAAAACACGAAAATCGACCATTTGGAACTTCTTAGATCAAAAACATGTTTTGGGGGGCTATAGGTTGACTGGGGGGTGGTTAAAGGGGGGTTGGAGGGAAAAAGTTATATTTTCATGTATTGTCATCGGAAATGAAGAAGTGTGCAAAATTTCAGCGTTTTTGCTTCACAGGAAGTGAGTCAAATTTGAGTTACAAGATTTGTACCAGACAAAGAGACAAACAAACAGACAAACAGGTTGGTGAGTTGATATAAAGGCTGGAAAAAAAAGTAGATCTGTTCTTAGTTTTCCATCGATCTAAATGTAATAATTGAAGTAAAGCGGGCATTGACAAGTGTGTCCGGTCGATTTCTTTTCAAGAGATTGTTGATTATAAACTTAATTTTAACTTTTTGCAAATTTAAATTATTATTTTTACCAACGATTTTAATAGTAAAAAATTACAAAAAAGATTTATCACAATTGATCAGCGCACATTAAATCACACAATAGCACGCAGAAAGTTTTTTTTAGAGCCAAAGCCGCAATAAATAAGAACCTAATTAAAAAAATTTTCAACCAGCTCGCAGATGGTTCAAATTGAAAAGATAATTAAAGCAATAAACAAGGCAAAAACATTAAAACAGAAGTAAAAATATATTATAAACCTTTCACACGATAAATGACCGAGCAAGACCAGTTTTAACAGCGCATTAACGTGTGGCTACCAGCACGTGCCGATGACGCAGACGAAAAGAAAAAACAACTGAACACGACGAGAAAATTATCGAATCGACTCCTTGGAGAAAACAAAACGGAAAACAAATTTAATCAGAAAATCGAACGAAAAAAAAGAAAACGCCACATCCCACCCGCGCCCGAGAGAGGCAATGTTTGCCGAAGATTTGAAAGTTTAAAAGTGGGCGTGGTCAAATTTTCGAAACAGGAAAATCAGGAACCCACCACCGACGAGTTAGATAAGGATTCGAAAGAGCTTAGGCGGAGGAAGAGAGAGAGAGAGAAGGTTATGGGACTCGAGAACGAAGAGAAACATATATTTTAAAAATATTTTTTTGTTATTTCGGAAAGGGTAGCGTATACTTAAGGGGTGGGTGGGCTGGAAGAATGGGGCACGGATAGTGAAAAGGTGGGGGTAGAGCTCGGTAGGGATGCAAAGATGAGGGTGAGAAGAGAATGTAAAGGGAGTGGGAGAGGTAAGAAAAAAATGGTCCCTTGCGCTTAGTGAGATTAAAAGATTTGTGCGCGTTAGTGTGCCTCTGAGAGCGAGAGAGAGAGAGAGAGAGAGAGATTGGGAGGGTAAAAGAAGTACTCCAACAAAGGAACTGGGCGATTATTATTAAGATAAGACCCCAACTCCGTGGTATGGTGTTAATAGTGTTGAGGAGGATCGCGGAGGTGGGGGCGTGCGGTGGAGGGGTGGGGGAGAGAAGGTCGTGAGGGAGGGGGGGATGGAATGAGATTAAGTCGAACTGCTCCTGGAGCGAGGGTGGAGGGAGGAGAAGGGGGGAGGGTGGTTGGGGGCAATGATGGAAGAACGTTGAAAGAGGTAAAGGCGATGGAGGAGAGGTTGCTGACGCTAAATTTTTATTGCATATAAGTACGAATTTTGCTGAATTTTGAGGACGTTTTTACATCCACGTCACATTTAAAACAATGTTAACTGGAAAATGAATGAAGGAGGCTGATACTTTGAGAAAGTCCGTTTTGGGATATGAAGTATATATACGTTACACTTATCGACATAAATATCCACTTAAAAATGAATCAAAATGTTTCACTGCACTGTAGCACCATCAGGACTCCAGTCTAGGCTAGGACTAAATTAGGAGTTATTATGAGTCTAGTCCTAGCATGGAGTCCTGACGATGCTGCAGTGCAGTGAAACGTGTTGTTTCATTCTTAAATAAATATGTATGTGGAAAAGTGCAAACTACCTTTACTTCATATCCAAGAATGTTACTTTGAAACGTAATGACTCGACTTCGTAGGATTCCGCCATTATGATGGGAATTATGAGTAATTTTCCACGCGACGTATATTCATCCAACCAGTTTCAGCATTTACGGTGTCACAATTTAGAGTAAGAGTTATCATACCCTTGAAAATGAAACAGTGAGGGATGAAACGAGTTGAGTGAATAGGCGTTGTGTGGAATATTACAAATTCTATACTACTCCCATCACCTCAGAACGAAATATTTTTAATAGACTCACATTCAAGCGTGTTTTCAACGCCTATTAACATTGTTTAGGCGCAAAAATTATTCTAAAAGACGCTTAACTTTTAACCTAATAATCTCCGGTTCAATGCCTTTGGACACGTGCAAAGTGACCTAATGAAAGTCACCGGCTCCCCGCCTTGAATATGTTGGCATGTGTGTTAATATCGGGTAAGCTCTACCCAGCTGAGGAAACATAATAATTGTTTTATTACTTAAGTCATAGAACACATACGTAAGAGCTTACGTTAAATGTGATTCATTTAGTTGTTTCCAAATCATACGTACTTAAATCTGTTGTCTCAACTTACTCATCACCTAAATCACTAATTTTCTTTCGCATATGTTCAAAATCTCAGCAAAAAGCCGGTGAGCTGGTCAGACTACCAAATCTCCCCTAATTCTCCTTACACGTGTCGGCGAATTCTTTCCTAAATAATACGCAGTTGGAAGCCGGCTTTCGCATTATTTTTTTTCAATCTCGTATGTCAACGTCAACCGGGTTCCTCGCTTGATTAAGGGGTTTGCCAATCCACCGGAGATAGGTCGGAGACGGAGACGCAGTTTGAAAAAAAACGAAAGAAAAACACACTCGCTCGCCACTACATGATCAATAATTTCACCCATTAGTACAACTATCCGTGGTGGAGACCATCGCCGAGCCGAGAGCTCTTTATCGTGTCCACTCAATCTCTCGTTGTGTACGCAATGGCGGTAGCCGCGTTCAATCCGTCGCTGTAGTGTCAACTCTCGGGTCCTCGTTGAATCAGTCGCTCCTGTCTCGTCCTCTCCACTGGCTCCCTAATTCAGCCGTCAATTTTCTCCCGCAGCCTTCGTGTTCCTCGCTCATGTCACCCTTCATCGAGCTCCTCATAAAATATTTCCCGCCATATACATCTCCCCCAGCGCCAATTACACACATGGTTAGTTATCACCGTGGATCCTTAAGGCAAAAATGACTCCTGTGCATGAGCATCGATGTCTACGCAGTCGTCGGAGAAGCCGAGAAAGAAGGGGAGAAACGAAAACTGGGAAATGACAGGGATCGGGTTCAGAAGAGTAATTATGATTTGGGAAGATTATTTAGTTGCATGGATGGCCCAGCTTTCATATTATCTCAGTAGAAAATAGGAATGACGAAATATGATATTAATGAATACAGTGAAACTCAAAACTAATGCCCAAAAATGCACAGCCGTCTTTTTTCGCAAAAAGTGCCAACCAAGACTTCGATTCTTATTCATACAGCGATGATTTGATTCGTGGTAAATGACATCAGAAAACCATAATCGACAGAATTATGAAAGTTCTAAGCAAGTATCTTAGTAAAACATGATACATTTTTAACCTTCTATACGATATATCACGAAGCTACTTCGTGGGTAGGTGTTTATCTATGCAAAAGTTTCAAAAGCAATATTTTAATTGTCTTTTCGTGTTTTGTATAGATATTTTCCAATTTCTAACGACATCCTTGGGCAATTTTCAACTCCTCACCTTTGGCGATACTCCAGGCTTTCCATATCCTTAAAAAATCATCAGATATTTCCAGGTGTTATTAAAACATACTACTATCTTAAGTGGAATGTAGAATTAAGGAAGTTAAAGCAAAGAAGAAGGATCAACCAGAGAACCAGGCTAAAAAGCCCGTTTCCCGTACAAGATGTTCAGATTTTATTAAAACCGACGAAATAATTGTGCTCGCCCTTTTCGTATCCGTGGAAGCACGTTCTTATATGGCACCTCACCCTTTCCAAAGCTCTTCTCTCCTTAATTCCACGAACCCACTCGTCCCGAGTCGAAAAGCCACGCCCTCAATTTTATTAACGTGGAAGAGATATAAAATGAGAAACGACTCCAAATCCAAATACGAGACAATCGAGATGAAAATCTCTCGCGGCCCGAAAAAGGGCGAGAGAGGATTAAAAAAAAATAATAAATAAAGAAATGTCTGGAACGAAGAAGGCCTACGTGCGGAAGGAGGGAGGGAGGGATTGAAAAAAATAAAAAAAATAAAAGAGAAACGACCTCCGGAATGGTGTGAAACATCGTCGGAACGTTTCATGGCGACTCCCGAGACGGGAGAGAGGAAGAGAATAGTTTCGCAATTAACGGGGGCGTGTCGATAGCCGGCCCAGTTCTAATCGGATTGTCACCATTAGATTGGGGGAAAATAGAAAATAAATTGAAGGAGAATAACCCCGAAGAGATCGATCTTTTAATTTTCTCCGAGTCTCTCTTTTTTCCCGGAGGAAGATGATGAGCGAATGTGAATCGGTAGAAAATTAGTTTCCTCCGGTAATGAGGCTGGCTCGCGGAAGGTGGGGGGGAAGAAGACCACTGCCAACTTCATTTCGTTCCACAGGCGTGTTTTGGAGAATTAGCAGCGGAGGTGGCGAATGAGGAAAGGATGAGACGGTGGCGGAACGGTGAAGATATGTGCGGGAAAGATTGATGATGCGACTATGGCATACCAAGTGTCAGTGCTCTGGGGCCCAACGCGAAAGGTAGGTCCAAATTGGAAAATATAAAGTTTTAGAAAAAAAATGTACATAAGATTTATACCTCCCTGGTGGATCGCATTAATTAAGATTTCTCTTTAAATATTATATCTTTAAAATCTCATTGAAGTGATACTTTCAAAACCACAACAAAAATGCATATTTTAGTTTCAGAATTCATCCATTGCCAACAAATTTTCCAAGAGATACTGAAAGAGATTCGCTAACTATCGGCAACATCACCAATCAAAGTTTTAACGGCTTCATATATCAATTAGTAGACACCATTACCTCCCCCGATTTTTTAAAACTTTCATGATTAAACTAATATACAAAATTCCCAGCGCTTCCCAACAAAATATAAATTCGAGTACACATAGCTGCACGCCTATTCACATTTTGAGAAATACTTTTCGCAATTTAAAGCAATTCATAACTCCAGATGATGGATGCACCAAATCCCATGGCTATATTAAGCGCAAAATTACAGCTTCCTCAGGCGGAAAGATTGACCGGCAGACTTTCATCAAAGAAGACGAATTGCTCGCGTCCGACCCGAGCCAGGCCGACACCTAGCGGCGGAGCTCAGTGGCTGCTGCGGAAAGAATTATGCCTCGCACTCACAACTGCAAGCAAGCGACGGAACATCCTGGCTGAACCCGTGCACGAAGCAGCATCGCGAGCAGGAGAGAGACATTATCGGATTTATTTTTAAATCCACGGACGTTAAGCCGCTAAAAAGTCTTCCCCTAAAAATATCATCGTTTCGACTGTGCGTGTATGCAGAGTCACGTTCACCTTCCTGGTATTTGCATTTGCATCCGCGGATTTCGTCCCGACGACCGGCGTGGGATGTGCTAAAGGTGTGTGGGAACTTTTTTGGCGGGGCCGTGAAGAAAGGAGAAAAAAATATCGAGTGAAAAAGACCTCCCCATCTTTCTTTATCCTTCCTACCAAACGGTTGCCTCTCCACTAGAGCTCTCGCGAGAAAGAGAGAGGTTGGGTTGAAAAAACGAGAAGGGCGAAGAATTTGGACGGAACAGAAGAGCATCAGAGCTCGCACAATTTTTTTTCAGAGCCAATTGATAATGGCTTTGGAGATGCTTTCCGGTGTGCTCTCTTGAAGGATTGAGAGTCGGAAAGGGGTTAGGGGTGTACCACAAGGCTGCTCTCTGGGTCCCCTCTTATTCTTTTTTTGTGAAAAAAGGGGTCGGCAGCGGGAAAGGAGACGTATGTCCCTGCTTCCCACCCTTCTTCCTGTTACGGCCCGCGTTAACTCCTTCCTCGAAGCAAGACGTCGCGTCCTCGTCACACATGTGGAGGAGACAATTTTTCACCCCGATATATCGTACCGTACGTTGTCTTTTATTCCTGTTTCTCAGTGTAAAACACGTATATCGATGGCTGAGTTCTAACAACACGTATCTCAAATTCGGCCGGTTTGAGACAGTAATCTTTAACAAAGTGTAATAACATTAAAAAATAAAATGCAAGCAAAAAACAACTATTTGTATGCAAATGAATGCTTCTTTTTCTGTTTTATGAACTTTTGGTTTTTAATTTCAGTCTGCAATCAAAAATATTAATCGTTTTTTTTTGCTCTCCTGAAAATTTGCTATTTTGGAGATACATGTTGTTAGAACTTAGCCATCGATATGGTTATTGGATAGTTCTTGTTTATTACGACTTTGGTAGGAAAAACAGTTTAGTGTGTTATTGTGTAATTAGCCGATTAAATGCGTATTGTTGAATTCTGAGAAATGTTATTTTTGGAATTTTCCATTCTTGAAATCGTCCGTAAATTAATTATTTTAATTTACAGAAAGTTAGGATTAAGTTTAAAATTAAAAATCTCTTAAAAAGAATCGAATGCCTGTGGAGAAAATACATACACTTAATTGAAGAGGAGGTAATATCAATCTTTACAGGAGGCGACCAACGTCTCAGTTCACATAAGTCCTAGATCAGTATGACGATCATTGTACCCCATAAATAGATCGACGTATTATTGAGAGGGAGCAAAAACAACTCTTCTATTCGATGGGAGTGTCTGCGCTTATTTCGTATAATGCATTCATTACATAGAGTAGTGTTAAATTAAAAAAAAACACAATGAAATATCAAATGCATTGTAAGAATTCAGAATGCATTGCAAAGTTTAGAATAAAAATCTATGTTACCGCACACTTGTATTCAATTTCATTCACAAATTTACAGATATATTCTACCTACATTTTGTATTCATCCATTGAATACAATTTTTTTATTGTACTTTTTGAACCAATTTTAAAAACCCAAATAGCATAGAGGATACTTGCAACATGGTGCACATGAGCTTTCATCGGCGTAGACACATCAGCATCGCAAATTGCACGAGTTCGGAGTAACTCTTTGGATCCGGGCGCAAAATTTTTCACGCTTCCCAAATCTCCTTGGTCTCTTTGCTTTGTCGCCCAAAGCTCTCTCCACCTCGCATTGCACCCTCCTTACTTATCCCCCCTCCCATCCCCCTTTATTCCATCCCCATCTTTATTCCGTCCCACTCCACGAACCGTCCCATCTTTTCAGTCAACCAACTCTTTGGTGGAAGAGAAGAAATAAAACTCCACAAACACATCCACTTCCCTGCTTCCATGTGCACAGCTGCAGCGGCCCAAAAAACTTCCAACCTCCCCTCCAATGGGTGTTTCCCCCCCTCCCATATCGTCCTCTACCCCACACCCCGGCCCGTGCCCTGCCCTCGCTTTCCCCCCTCCCCTACATTTAATTCCCTTCCCCTCCTCACCCCATCCACTCCCCCAACTCTTTATCCACCTCCCCATACCCCACCTCAACGTGTCGCCTGCTCCTTGAGCAAATTCTATTGCAGCCCTTAATGCTATTAAGTAGGACAGCGACCGAGAAAGATGGGCGACCGGAAGGGATCGGAAGAATAGTTTCGCACGTTCGCCGCGCGATGGCGACACGGGTATGCTTTCGCGGAGATCGAGTCGGGAGGAACTAAGGTTGGAAAGGAGTTGAAGACCCATATAATTTTCACCGTGAACATTTTTACGTCAAGTGGTGTTGCGGGAGAAAAGGCACACCTTACAGAAGATTGCGGTATGGAGCCATTGGGGTTAAAAATTTCATTTTAAACAATAATAAATAGGAATAATATTAGAATCAAATAAAAACTGATGTTTCAGTCGCTTTCTTATCCAACGTGATATTGATAAGTTAATGCAGATGAAAGCATCGAATTGTTTTCTATTGCATTTACTTCAATACCTCATACTTTTTAAATATTTATTCAGTATAAATTGACAGTAAAACTGGCCGATTTAATGATACAATACATTTAGCCCAAATTCGGATGAAAAAGTACGCCTGAGACACATAAAAATGGGAACCGAGAAGATGTGTGTCTTTTATTCCATATGCACTCCAAGAATAGAATATTTTCTCAAGAGAGATGTTAAACAAGCTTAAATAAATGAACTAGAAATACCTTTCTCGCATACTCCCTACCCTTTAGCTACCAGCCTTTATCAACGTGTTTTTTTTCACCTTCTTTCCTTGGAAGGAAACGCCAGGTACTGCTATACACACCTTCACGCAGTCTCCACTCGTTTCGAGACTTAACACGCCACTATCTCTATGCGATCCCGGGGCCTAGAGTGCTTTTCATAGACACCGAGGCATGCAAAGTGTGGTGGCGAGACAAAAATCTACCGTTTACTCTAGTTATGGGGCGCACAGCGGGGGGGAGGGAAACGCGGTTCTATCTCGGGTTGTGCGCTCGGCGTGCAAAAAGAGCCCCCGGACAGGCGTCGGCGAAATAGATGGCTGAGAAAGATGTGGCCAGTGGACGCGAGAAGGAAATCCAACTGTGAATCGCGCTAATGGTATTTCTTTCAGGAGAATAATAACACCCCTCTCTTCTGAGAGTATATGGAGAGAGAGAGAGAGACTGATTACAGCACTTTTTATCTCCAACGTACTGATTTTTTTTCAGGGATGTCGGGAAAACGTTGGAAGAAACGCATGTTGATCAACAAAATATAATAAGATAGCTGAGAAAAATACAAATAGGAGTCCCTTTTATAATAATTGCAGGAAAAGATGGGCAAAATTTATCAGGGGCTGATTTGCAACAACGAAAAGTAAAACGAACTAAAAGTATATTAAGTTTTGGGTGAGCATGGTAGATCTAAGAAAAGAATGATGTTGTTGGTCAACAGCATATAGAGAGTCTTGCATTATAATCTCAAGAGCAATATAATTTTTGGGAATGTATCTGATTGACATTTAAGTTCTGCATGAATATTTATGGTGAGCCTAGAAGGGAAAGGAAGATGGTGGGGAATATAAATGACGGTAGGGGGAAGCACGATTTCGTTCTTCACTTGTCCCGTATCTTACCTTCACCTAGGTTTCTCATTATAGCACTACACCGAGTCTTTCATTGTTACCATTCCATCTGTTCTTTGTTAATAAATACCATATCTACGATTTCCCTCTGCGCATGCATTTCCTGAATTATTCATCTCATTCACTCAGAAGTCAGAAAGTGCGTTTGGATAGGTGAGGGTAGAACCCATCCCGGGCTAAGCCAAGGACGTGTGAATTTTGAATTTTCAAGGATATAGGGGGCCAGCTTCAAACCCTAGGTAATATTTCAATTCGATGATTTTCGTTAGCGGATGACCGATAGCTTCAACCGGGATTCGAATCCGGGACCCTTCGATCAGGAGACAAGCGTTCCACTCACTGTGTGAACACGCTTCCCAAATTAAGACAACTCTAAGCTTTATTTTCCGGTTTTTCTCGCGTTAATAGCACCCAGCCTCACGAGTTGATATCGCTAGAAATATTCCAAAACGCGATAGCGTGCGAATATGGATTTGCGCAAAGAATATCTCACCTTAGCCACGCGAACGGAGCCATATCACACCTTTCCGACGCTTTTGCCGTCTCCTCTAACTTTTCCTCCTCCGCCGCCCAGGACGTGTTTCGTGAGTTTTCGTGAATTTACCTCGCCGAACGCCCGTATAAATCGTCTACGCCCTTCCCTACCACCTTTCAACCCATTTCCCTTTGGTCGTGCGGTCTAAGTATAGCCGGAGTACTCCTCCTGAGTAAATTGTTCGCATTGCAGCTGCGGCCGAAGATCTTGGGGATATTTATGTTGGAAAGTTTGATTACGTTCTATAGCACACTTATGTTATTCCTAATATAAGTTTTAACTTTACATTAATTCTAACTTTGGAGTAGGACATTATTACTTTGCAAGACATACCTATATCCTCCACGTATACATACGTTTGATTAAGTTAGGTAGCACACTGAAGTTATTTAAAAAAAATTGATTACATTAATTTTAACATTGTGGTATCCCATTATTACTCCTGCTCTGCAAGACAAACGTCCGACTATCCGCCACGTATACATATTTTTCAGTCTCTTAGTAATTTATTTCGCAAAAATTGCAACGCAAAAAATATTTTCAATGATCTACGTGAACAATTCAGTCACTAAGGGAAAGGAACTGGACCCTTTACCATAAACGTGTGATTTTCACTGGCCTATGGCTTAATTTGGGGTGATCTAAACCCTAAGCAACCTTTTATTTTAATCACTGAGTGAAATTCACCAATTATATTTTCATTCGGATATATTTTCATTCATCACAAAGTTTTCAGATTTTTCGCCAGTTCAAAGATAGATACGACCGGTAATATAAGGATTAGTTCGCAGATACTTCTCTTTTTGAATGCTTGGAAAACCACGAGGAATTTTAATTTAAAATAGTATGCAGTTTTTTTCATTAAATGAAAGTCTTAAATATTCATAATGGTGGAAGAATGAGAATTCTCCCGTTTGTTATTTCCCAACGGAGCTAATTAAAATCCAATTTTGTAGAAAATTCTTAACTTAAGTTCCCCTATGAAATGATTAATAGCCTTGTCGCTGCACTAATGAGCGCCGGGTATATTTTGCAGGATTGGTTGAATAGGGCGGCATTTATCATTGATATCATTGCGGGAAACCCATGGCTCAATAAAAAAATATCACAAGACTCCTAATTACATCAACATGTAGAGCATTTTTTCGCAATATCATTAAGAAGTTTCCCAAACATAGCGGTTATCCGTAGCTTAAACTGCATTAATTATTTCTACTCATAATGGAAGAAAATATCACATTGCATAGGCAATTATTTCATACTTCTATAAAGAGAAAATATCGTAGTCGCTAATGTTGGATTCTGTAAAAAAATTATGAGCCCCATAAATTATATTGCAATAATTAAAAGTCTTAAATTCATCATTTTTCGCGCTACCATCTTATTTCTCTAATTTAGAGATTACACATGGTGGTGCCCGGACTTCCAGGGGTTTAAGACAAAATTTTGAACAGAAAAGATATAAGCTAAAAAAGATACTGCATAAGTTTGAAATAAATAACGAAAAATCGCATTAATTATTACGTATGATAAAAAGAAAAAGAAAATTATAATTTACCAGGGAGAAATTTATTCGCATTAATATTGTTTTAATTTGGAAATTGTCAACGTATGCGAAAAATTTGAAAAAAAAACATTAACCTTTCACATATTCGTACAAAATTACCAACCATATGATCGTGTCTTGATATTTTATTTATAAAAAACATTTTTTGCAACAAATACGGCTCTAAAACTGCTTTCATGATAGTATTTTTTTGTAAATGAGGAATGGGGTAAACAGCACACACGATTAACTTGGACGATTCACAACTAATGCATGTGATAAGATCCCTTCAAACATTGAGAAGGGGAAATTGAACGATCGAGAAGGCGGTGATTCAGGAGCGAAATGGCTGAGAGGGATGTCGGGAAAAGGAGCAGAAGGGGAAGTGGACGAAAAAAAAGGAGAGGAAGAAAGGGAAAAGGGACAGAAAGAAAGAGAGAACAAGAAGAAGAAGACGGAGAAGAGGAGGAAGTAGGTGGTGGCAGAGGATGGGAACGCACTAACGACTTTGAAATGTCACGTTCCGACCATTTTTACGAGGCCCTAAAATAAGTACGTTGAGCTGCTTGCACCAGAGAGGGGGGGAGTGCAACGGGAGGTGCGGAAGGGGAGGTAGGGGGAGGGGGAGGGTAAGCAGAAATGCAGCGAGTGCATTGAGGGGGGAGGCTCAAGACACAGTGTGCCTTTCTTTCTCTCCGCGAACTAGAGGGAAGGATGTTAGGATCAAAAGGCAAAACCAGTACGTATATATTCTATCACTCCATAGCCTTAAAGGCAACACTGGGGCGGTAAAATTCCAAGTAACACAAAAAATACTGTCCATTTTTGATTGAGGTTCTACTGGTTTTCATCAATTTTGATTTTTTTTAATTCCCATAGGGGTAACATAAAAATAAACTGATATTTTCCATTCCTGGTTTGGCTTCTACTTCTCAACTTATTCCGAATGATAGAGTGTTTAAAAAAGTCATCAAATTGTCCAATTTAAGGGCATTTATTTCATCTATTTTTTGACCTCACGGTATTATTAACCAGATTTATGACACATCCGTTTCCTAAAGAGCTCGATAATAGCATAGCAAGAAAAAGAAACTCGTAAGAAGCTTAATAATCGTGGTGTGAAAACATTCCACTCATGGTTTTCCTCTTCTATATTAAGTTGGATACGTCGGAATTCGCTGCTCTCTACCCAAATAATAATATTCATTTAAATTTATCAAATTCTTTTTCTCATTTGCATGTTTTCAAATATTTATTTCCTCTGCATTAAAAAGGGATTTTGATTTTATGAATTTATAGGTATTTCATTTGATATTAGAATTAAGAAGTAATCCTTATTTAAAACTCTTTTCACCGCACATTATTCAAAAATCCATTTTCATAATAACGATTACATAATGATAGGGCTTGATTTATAATATGGTACATTTTTGACTCGTGCATCATGACGTAAACATAAAAAAATAAGGAAATATGGGGAAACGAATTGTATAACAACGAGAAAAAAATACGAGATATGTGACTACTCGATAGAAAAGTGGAGAAAATAGCGCATTTGCGAGGAAGGAGAGAAAAGGTATAATGAGGGGTTGCGATCGAAGTGGCCGACTGCACATTGTCTTAACGCCGTCCGCCTTTTTCGCGTGCTATCCGCGGACTCCGTTGTTGGTAAGGGAGGGGGGTCTTGCAAGGTGCACCCGGCGGAACGGGATGACAAAAAGCCGAATGATTAATGGACACGGCTATCCCCTCCCCCTCCAGCGGCCGCCGCCCCCTTCCCCCCCACACTTTGCAACGGAGCATATACGATACCTACCTTCTCCCGTGGAAAGGAGCCGCGAGGAAAAGGGTTGGACTAAATTTATACGTGCATAATGACGGGAGAAGTATCTAATTTATGGATACCGCGGCCGCGGATCCATTATTGCTTAATTTATTAACGGCTTCCCCGAGGCGATATGCATAAAATAGCCATTAATATTTTCTAATTAAGATTTTCCCTACTTCACACGAATACGTTGCCTTCGGTATTTTTTTTTTTGTTCTTCCTCAAACGAAGCAGAAATTACGAGTTCAGCACCCCATGAAAGGTCAGGCAGCGCAGCAGACGGGTGACAGGGGATTTCCAGGCAATTTGGAATCCGCCTGTGGCCACGTGGTGCCTTCAGGATATTAAGAACAGTGCACTCCCGTAATAACACCGGAATAAAATGTGCTTGTGAGTGGATTTGAGGAACGGGGTGAGCAGGAGCGGCTGTTTAGGAACAATGAATTTGGAAAATACTTGAGAAAACTAAATTAAAGATACCAAACCCCCACCTTAAAATCCTCCAATTAACTTATTTTGCTAATTTTCTGTATGCATCACGAAAAATAAAAAAATATACAAAAGCTTATTTTCCTTCTAAAAATGATTTACCTGGTGACGAATTACTGATTCAGGCCCATTTCGGACGAATTTGTTAAAACTCGAAGAGTTTGCTATTTTCCTCTATATCCGGTGTTAGGTGGAAGAGGGAACTTATTAGTCTCAACCCCGCCCGAATAATGGCATCTACTATTTTTAGTACTATTATTTTAATATCCCTCCATCATAATTACTGTAGATGTATACTAAGAAACAAGATGCATACTAGAACAAAATTGATAAAGGCAATAATTTTCTGTATACTTTGAAAAATCGCTGAGAAAACATGATATTTGGTACACACATGCGGCGTTTTAGCACTACATTTTCTTAGGGACCTCACTTTCTCAAGTTATTATGTTTTAAAAAAAAGCAAGTTCCATATAACAGACTTAATTGGAAGTTATTTGTAATGAAAACTTGACATCCCCCAAATTTCCGTACGAAAAGAGATTTATGAGTTATGCACTTACATATTCTGAGATGATAATGAATAATAAGGAAAAAAGTTGTTAGTTAAGGGAAGGGACGAGCGGTCATAATTTTGAATACACTACAATGCATGATAACATCCCAAGAGATTGCAATCCCGCGTTCATTAGTGAAGCTACGTCAAATAACTCATTGTAATATTTTATAGGGATTCAACCATCTCGAAACCTTTATTCCAACTATCTTGAAAATATTATCCCTCAGTTTTACACTTTGTAGGCAAGATAAAAGCTTTTCACGCACTCTGACTTTTTATTGCACATAAACTACCTCTAGAGTTTCAATACCAAGCATGATGAAAAGAGAGGGTATGGCTTTGCATCTTTACGCAAGCGTAAATATTCTGCTTCGAGGGTGGAAGACATAATATCAAGTGACTTTGAGAGATAAGAAGTTTAAAACTCATGTTTTAAAAGGTGATTTAAATATTCCCGATCATATTAATTATCGCGGCTATTAAACTGATCATGAACACGGCAAAATTTGAAAGTAAAACTACTTATAGCAGTTGGAACACCTTTTTGGAGTAGACACCCAAATAGGAGAAATGGATCATTAAATATGGAGTTCTGCGTCATTCATGTAAATGAAATACCGACAAAAAGGTATCACCTCCACCACGAAAAGAAGCTATAAGGGATTCTCTGTTAATAAATCACATATCCCTCATGAGTATCGCCATGAAGACCTAAGGGACTAGACGACAAACGGCAATCGTTGGCCAGTCTATGAGTGAGGGTAAACGATTCGATAATTAATGACCTTTATTGTTCGACTGGTCGATGCCTATCATCGAAACTATTGGCCATTGACAGCTTAGGCTATTCTAAACCGTTGAAAGAAAACGCCCAAGGGACAAGCCTCCATTGTGAAGATAATATAATTGTCTAACCAACAGATGGCGCTGCTGATGGTCCGACTTCGATTCATTCCATCCGGCTCCTTCCCTCATCCACGGAGACAGCCTAAAGAGGGGGCGGAGGGTGGGGGAGTTTGGCGGTGTCCGGGGATCGAGTCCGGGAGGTCTCCGCCAGGGGCGCACATTGGCAGGTGATCGGTTCCCATCTGATCTCCCCAAATAGACGTCTTCACCTGATCGGAACGCGGGGTTTCTCAACGCTCAACTCCCCCGCCCCAGCCAACCACCCGCCTTGGCTCGCCACTCGCGAATACAGTGCAATCCCATCGCCATATCCACGCTGTATCCATCGCCGCCAATCCCTGACCAGCGCTATACAAAAATTGTCGCGTTGAGGATGGCTATTGATAACCAATCCAGATTGATGGAGCGAAAATATCCTGAAAACTGCGATGGAGTTATTACAAACACAAATCAAATATTGCATACTGTAGAGTACTTGAATATCAACCACTGATAATGAATATATGAAATATACGCAACGAGAAGCCGGGAAAATCATATTTTTGTTTCTCCTTTTAATTAAAGGCTATTACTTTTCGCAGCGCGCTACTGTGTTAGATCAATGATTCTCATTATTTTATTAAAACAGCAGGGATTGAAAAGACTGAATGACTCTGAGAAATAATGCTGTACTTCCGTGAAGTGTATATTTTTCCATTTGAAACAGGGAATACATCGGCCAAAACCTTGTTAAAGTTGAATATCCCGGATATGTTCAGTTCAAATTATAGAAAGATCAAAAACAATTTTCTTCGCGAAGAATGAAGACATTTTCTAAATTTAATGAATGCATCCAACTCAATCGACATCATGGCGCTGACATCCATCTTGAATGTCCCCACACTAGCGCCGCGGTGGCTCTTCCCGTAACTTCTTCGCTCGTAAAGCTCAACGCGCCCTCTTTCTTCGAGACGGGATTCGAATCTTGGGGTTGGCGTTTCGCAAGCGATTCCCTCGCCATCACCCCGCGAGTCGCATTCACGTTAAATGTGGGATGATAGCCCGGCGGATGACTTACATAGTTCACCGCACGTCCGTTGTGCAACCTCCGCTTAGAATTGGGGCTCACTCGACTCGCCCTCAAGTGTGAAGGAGGAGGGACTTGGAATGAAGATGTCGCGGTATGCGAACGCTTTCAAACTCGATTTCGTAAATAACGTCAGCTTCCAAGCGCATATCAGGGCCATGACTTGGTTTGACAAAGGAAAATCAACACCATTGAGCAGATCGCTGTGTTGTCCAATAGTCGGTGCACAATTGACCACTGTTTTCACAATGATAGGTAAATATTTACACCAGCGCAGCGTTTGAATAGTTATTGGTTAAAAGTTAGTACTTTCAGGAAAAACTCATTCCATGGTCAATTAATAATGTCTTTTTTCATCATACAAACAAATATAGGCCATAATATTGGATACTGAATGATATAAAGGCACATTTATGATATTCCATCGATTTGAGAACAAGCAATACAGAAGAGCAAATATTATATCAATTCGAGATGAAGGTATTGTTGCCGAAAAAATGTTCTTCTTTTGGCCGAAACTTTCCTATCTTAGCATTTATGTAGGATTTGATTGGTAGAAATTACTAATTAAATGCATAATGAAGAGATAAATAAACTCCTTATGAGTAAAATCAGCATGCTAATTGAGAGAGCATGCTAATCAGCATGCTTATCGGGTGGATATCTGGAATATATTGCGTCTGGGTTTTACGTATCTCACTGATCTATGTCATTTATAAAATCCGCATCTGTAAACTCGATGAGAATCTAAAGAATTTTGGAGCCAAACTGCAAATATTATTGTCAGCGTTTCCCGGAAAATCTCCCAGAGCAGCATGTCCACTCATAAAGACAGTATTTTTTTCATTCGATACCGATTAAGAGCCAAGTCGAGAAGTCGTCTCGACAAAGAAAAGCAGCGACGATTTCATACCGCTTCCAACGACTCCGAGGGTCTACTAGGCATTCGGATTTTGCAAAACTCGTCTCCTGCCCTTCCCCCCGCTAGAAGGAGGCGACGAGTTGAAATCTTTCGCATACATCTTTCGGGTTGCATCTAAATCGGGAGAGTAAATGTAAGCGGACCTCCCCCTTAAAACATTTACACCCACCTTCGCTGCTTTGGCAGGAGGATCTGGAAGGGGGGCCTGAGTTTTGAATCGGCCAATAACAAAGCTGGGCGTGACAAAACCCACATCCCCTCTCTGCACTTCCAACACGCTTTGGTGGTGCAGACAAACGGTTTTCAGATCAGGTAGCACTCGCACGTGAATCTGTGCCGACCTAGTTTTACCTTTTTTTTTTATTCTCGGTGTTCTTACGCAAAAATTTTACGGCGGCGTAAAAGTGAGCGCTATTTTGGCGTTGAGGTGTCATTCCACGTGAGTTAGACCGCATCCAGCGCAAACCTATTGTCCAAAGACTTCATGGATGAGAGAAGAGGAAAAAGAAGGCTAGATTTTCATAACTTAAACTAAAAAATACTATTTCATAATTAAAAGACAAGCATTTATGGATTGTTACCTTGATATCCTAGGTGACGTAAGGGCCTGGCCATATATTTTTGCAATTTATTTTATATAACGGGTAAAATTTTCTCCCGACAGAAAAGTAGGACTTTAAATAGTTGAAAATAAGCTCATAGTAACATACAGCACTAAACGAAGGGTACTAAACTCTCTTAACTGAAGATCATTGGTTCGAGACCCCGGTGGCTTGGCTGTTTTCATTCTCCGTATGGATCATTTACCGTCGTAAAGGTTTTATAAACGCGAGAGATATGCGAAGATGAGGACCCAGAAAAGTGGCTGGAAAGGAAAAAGTAGTAATAATAGTTTAAATTTTATACTGGAGTGACAAAGCGAAGGATGGGTTCAAATTTTGCGCTGGTATGACCAGAGGCAGTCCGTATATATACGGGATAGAGGAGCTGTAGAGAGGCTGCAGTCGCCTTTTGTTAAAACTTAACGGACATTTGACTGATTTGCCGAAGCCGAGTAGAGGCACCGCTTCAGCCGCTACAAGTCTGCCACCGTGTCTCGCGCATAACTGCTCCTCAATTGACTTCTTGACTCTCTGCCGTGTGCCGGTTTCTCTCTCTCGCGCAAACGAGGCTCTGGTGTTTGACACACCCATCATAGATTTATGACCTCAATCGACACTCGCTGGCGAGTGACGTATCGCGAGAGAGATTCTCAGACCGGCACACGTCTCGTTCTCCATATTCATGCCGGTAGCATTCTCTTTTCATCTCTCGAATCATAGACCACAACGTAATTGAACGATTACTACTGCTTTACAATGGTACAGTCCCGCTGAAATATTGATATTATCAGAAAAAATGTATGCATATAATTATCTCCATTCCACTTGCTAAGAAAATATATGCTCATTTGTACACGCAAGAAGTTCTTGGTCTTAAACACAAAATTGGTAATTTATTGAGATTATTCCCGTTACTTCCCAACACGTTTGGTGCAATTCATGACGCCAATGTTTAGTTTAGCAAAAATGCTTTAAAAAACGAAATAACTGGAAATTTTTCAAAAAAAGAAATTTGGTTTCAGCAACATCCACGGGCATTATGACACGTAAGTACATCTTTGAAAACAATACAACTTCTCTGACATAACATAGCGATGAGCTTCACTCTATTACATCGCTAATAAAGCACCATTTTTTGTGACAGTTCCATAAAATTGTAATAACCTTAATAGATTAGTTTTTATCTGATAAAATTATAAAAATATTGGACTGCCTACTGCGCCGAATCATGGATAAGGACAATGGGGGGCTAGGTGGGGGCCTTGGGAGGTAATCTCCCAGCAGTAGTGGATGCCCGAATAAAATAACCATTTTATCTAGCGTAAATTGGATACGCAAAGGTTGAGGGGCTATAGCCCCTCTCTGGATCCGCCACTGACCGCATATGATACTGACGTTCCTAAGAGAACGAACAAAAATAAAAAGAACACATACTTCTTCGTGACACAAACCTTGGAAACAAGGAACTGCTCCAATTGAACGATGAAAAACGGATGAGAGTTCCACGACGAGAAATTAAGGACAAAAAGATGAGTGGGAAAGGAGGAGTATAGGGAGGGGTGGAGGCTGAACGAGGGGTACATAGGGTTCCATGGAGTGTCCTGGAGGGGGAGGGGAGGGAGCAGAAATGGGCGATAAAAGGGAAACAAGCGAGGAAGGGGAATGGGGACTCAACGTTGGTCAGCAAAGAAGATCTGGCAAGAAGGACTGCCAGACCTAAACACATCCCTGTTAGGGGAATGGGCACAGGGTTTGAAAGGCGTGGGAAATAGCGGTAATCACAGTCACCCAGGATACGGGCAGGCGAGCGACGGGGGAAATGGAAAGAGAGAGAGAGAGAGACTCACACAGTCGTATGTGAGGGAAACTTTTTAACTTTTTTCTTCACTCTCCTGCATGTATATATCTCTCACCCTCCCTCAAAACCCTCCCTCCCTACCACCCACTCAAACATCCTTCCCTTTTTTTCCCCTTAAAGTGGAAAATTACCCATTTAGGCTCGTTGCGGCCGTTTTTCGCGTTTGTGGCCGAGTTTGATGTTTGCCGTGGAAGTGCTCTCGTACGTGGAAGCTGACTGAATATATGGACCGCAGGAGGGGAATGGGGAAAGAAAGGAGATTGTCGAGCGAGCGGGGGTGGGAAGAATGGAAAGAGGTGGAAAGGGGGATGGTCGTTTAGTTTTTAGGAGCGTAGGAATTTTAACCCGCATATCGCGCTAACCGTCGCTGACGGAGATTCGGCCGGAAAAGTCGTCCTTAAGTGCTTCGACCTATTCACATCCATCAATTCACATATTTTTCCCTCTCTTCAAAAAATAATAGTTCCTTCCCTCCCAATAAACAGCGAACACTCGATGTAATTCATTTTTTTTTCTATGAACTTGATTCCCTCGTGAATTAATACTAAACGAGAAAAAATATAGCATCCAAACGATGGCTCTTAGTGCCTTTTCACCATTTTGGGAACAAGAATAACGACCTCATTCATTTGTTTGGGTAGATTTAGAGGTTCAAAAACAATGTAGCAGCAGGGAGAAAGAGGCATTGTTTCGAACTCAGAAGGACACACAACATATGGAGACGGTAATTTTATGTGAACCATGAACTCACGCCTAAAAGTACACAGCAATCAAATTACAAAGTAGAGTAAAATTAACGACAGCAATAGAAATTTAAAGATTCATAACCGAGGGATATGATACAATTTTTCGTCGAAATATAAGAAAACATTTATGTCAAAATATAATAAAATCACAGCTACAATAATTAGATTCTTATTGATAAAGCCCGGTCAATAGACACAGTGCATACCTTCCCAAGGACTTAACCCACAAAATTCTTAATCGCATTTATGCACTTATTAGCAATTTATTAACTATCATTGGTTAGAGTCACTCAGTTATTGATTTCACCTCGATCCAGTACTCTTTCAACCACGGGACGAGATGTTTAAAAATACGCAGCTGATTAGCGGAGAGAGGTTGCCAACAAACACGCATACATTTTCTTTTGTGTCGAAGTCCTCGTTAAACAGCGATATCCAAGCAGCTGCGGCGAACGCCAACACATCATTCATTCCTCAATAAAACATCGTTACGAAATGCTGAGTACGATGCCGAGCCAACTCAAGTAAGAAAACGATTTCTCTGCAGGGGCTACAAAAAAAAAAAACTTTCCAATTTAGGGTATGGCGTTAAATGCGCGCCGATTGCGGTATTGACGACGCAAAACGCAATCCATGCTCGACATTAGGTTCTACAAGCCGAGTGAGTCGCCCTTTGATGCCGATGATATTGAACATTTCAAACTGCAGACGTCCCTCATAGGGAGTACTGAAAGGGAGAGACGGTAAAAAGAAGCTGAGAAGTGAACGATGACAGGATAACGGGCTGACGATATGGACGCCAATATCCGAGGGGTCATCTGAGTGGAGACGAATTGAATGTTCTGGCTTCTATTCCTTCGGTCTCTTTATATTTAGCTTGATTCCTCACCAAGGTAGAAGAAGGAGTCCCCTGCGTCCAATTTTATTGGCCAACGAATCAAGATTCTCACCTTGTGATATTTATTATTCCCTCTTTGACTTTCAACGTATGAGAAAATTGAAATCAACTGATGAATACTGAATACTAGAGATGCAATGCTGACGATACCGACACCAAAATGTAGATGAAGGGTGGGGTCAATGCTACGTTGCAAACTTGATGATTTTCTCTAATATACCCTAGAATTGAGAGCAAAAATCTAAGCATTCATTTAATTACACAAAACATGCAAGCATATTTTTTTTCGTAAAAAGGTAGACCAAGTCTTATTTGCATTTATCAGCCAGTATGTACTTCTAAAAAGAAATTTTCCGTCAAAATGTTGTCATAAACTTCACAAATAGATGGTGAAAATCCGTGAGTATTTTGTAATTGATACACGGTAGAGTGCCTAAAAACCTATTTTACCACCCCTCTATCGAGACATTTAATTAATTCCAATTTGCGGACAGAGTAAACGGCCTTTATTCATCAGCATATCACGACGAACAGATCAGAGCCCGCAATCACCGCGACGGCTTTGGTGATCCTCTCATACGGCAAGCGTCACACTATTAAGGGAGGCATGTGGTGGAACGGAGCCGCTCAAACATCCCGTAGGCAGTGAGCCAGGACATATCATCATCGATGGGGGAGATCACCCGTGGAAGTCGTTTAATAATAATAAAAAAATGAAGTGGGCCAGAGATAGAAGAGGAGGGGAGGGTGAAGTAGGAGGTGGCATGGAGATGAAATAACACGAGGGAAATAAAAGGGAGAGAAAAAAAGGCAGGCTGGTGGGGAGTGGATAAGGCATTAGAGGATGGGAGAGATAGGTTCTGATGAGAAGGACAGGCTAGGGAAAGAAGTGGAGGGAAAAATGGGAGGAATTATACGATGGAGGATTGAAATAAATTCAAGGATATAAAATTGAAATTAATTCAAGATTATTCACAACCAAAGATGCATTTTTGGTCAAACAGATCTGAAAAACACATCACACACGGATGCGGAAACAGCTAAGTTTTTATTCCTTAAATTTCTGCTGTTGAGTATAACCACCAAATCATGCCCGTTACGCTTACTCAAAACAAATATTTACTATATCTGAAGTGTACTATACAGTAAAGGCAAGGCGAGATGCAAATGGGACTGAAGGCTTCCGTGGATTGGTAGTAATGATTTGCGATTTCCGGGTTACCTTCCACGTATTTTAATCGGTCCGATACAGTCATATATTTCAAGTCGACTTCGAACAGCGAATGAGGTTAACCTGAAGAAGCAGACTGTAACGCCAGCGAAACAGACCTCTATAAAAATCGCACGGATGCGGAAGAGAACCCGGAAAACTCAATCCATCAGGGATATACATCACCTGCATACTACATCCTATTTTACATCCTTCGAATCCTCTCCAATTCATCTCTATACAACCTCCCATTTCACTTTCTAGCCCACTTCAAGCAAGAGATATAAAAAAAAATAAACGACGATATAGGGTAGTGGAGATGAGATAGGGGCTGGAGGAGGGGGAGAGGGTAGTTTGGGGGTGGGAAGGGCAAGGGAAGTTCTCGACACACGCGCGCGCACACAGTGTCCCATGGTTGTGAGGGGGGATAGCGGGCAGTGGTCATCGGAGCGGTCACGTCCGAGGTCTCCCACGCCACTCACGGCAGTGGCTCTCGTGCTATAGGGGGGTGGGGGAGAGGAGGGTGCCCCACCCGCGGGGAGGAGGGAGAAGGGCGGTGGGGGTGGGTTGCGGTGCCACTAGGAGTGAGCTGGTCCAGGGGGAGGATGAGGAAAATAGGGGCAGATGAAGACGTCAGTTCGGGTTGCGTGCAGAAGATGATAGGAAGAGGATCTACGGGAGCCAAGATTTAAGTTTACCACGGCCATGTCTTTCATTATAATACTAAAATATGTTTATCAACACAGATATTGAACGAATATTTTTTTCTACATATTGTTAAAGAGTTATAGGAAGAACATCGAGGGAACCAAGACTTTAGTATAAAATAGACCGAGATGCGTTTTTTGGGGTGCGTCGACAGCAAGGTCATTTGCACAAATAGACCGATTAGGTAGATATTAGTAGATAATAAAGGATTTTATCAACACTGGAATTGAACGAATATTTTTTTTCTACACATTGCTAAAAACCTATCATAGGTTTAGAGACTTGTAATGACGAATAAGACTTTTATTAGACTTATTTTGTTCCGGCATTCCGGCACCATGTCACCGGTAGCGAACCAGGCACCATGTCACCAGGTCACTGATAGCGAACCATCTCAGAAAAGAATCGTAAAAAACAATAATTTAAACTCTATCATTAGAGGAGCAGCTTGAGCAATCCAAGCCACTTATTTATACCTAGGCTTTCTCGACTAATCAATTATAGCTTCATTCTTCAATAAAGCTTTAAGGTATTTCCTAAAAATAAATGTTATCTCCAATTCATAATATTTCAACTTAATTTTGGCGTATTCAAGGCGAAAAAAAACAAGATTTTTCAACAGAATAAACACACAAACATCCCCACTTTAAAGTCAAAAGTCTTCCACTCCATACAATCATAGAGCATGTATATAAAAAAACATTCTTTTCGCATTTTCAACGTAATAAATACAACGCAACATTCAAGTAAAAAATATTCTACGCCACACAATCACAATGGTACATATAAAAAACATCCTCACGTAAAATGAATGAAGCTACAATGAATATAAAGTGAATCACGACATTGTATGTTCCATCATTTGGTTCAGACTTGAGGAAATGAAACGGTGGAGGAGGAATGAAGATGAGTAGACGGAAGAGAGAGGAGTAAGAAGGATGCGAAGAATAGTCGCGGGATGGGCGGTTATATGTATGCTCCCTCACGAGAAAAAGAAATAATAATGATGCAGGGGGGGGGGAGGGCACAAAGGAGATGCGAACGGATAAGGAGGCTGGAAATATGAAGAGAGATTGAGCGGAGGGGTGGGAGAGATAACCAACCGCTCGAAGAAGGAGACCAATCCGATCCTTCCTCTCCGGACGGGAGAATTCTCATAGCAGAGAGGGAGAGAGAGTTGACAGGATAATGGCCGGTGATGGTAGGCGGCGACCAGAGTGGTCGTAGTAGTAGGTATGGGCTGAATGAGACAGCGGGAGCAGTGGGGGCAGGGTGATTACCGGGAGGGGTGGGACGGGGGGGGGGGGGGGGGGCAAGCAAGTAGGGGTGGCCTAAAAAGAGAGGGGGGAAGATGATGCCCCTCAGAGCGGGTGGACTCAATGTGGAGGAATGGGAAGGATTAGGAAGACAGTAGGTAGGTACCCTTCAATTAGGCTCATTCGTTATGAGATTTTTACGGTGGACTTTCGATGGATAAAATTTGTCCATATGTATAGGTATCGATGATGGATATCGATAATTGAATGCGGCCCTTTACAGCGGGTCTACTGGCGGGTGGAATAGGAAGAATTTTGAAGACAGTAGGCATGTAGGTACTTAAATTAGGCTTACTCGATGGGCTAAAATCTATCGATATACTTACATATCGATGGGTGATTTCGATTACGGAACGCTTAATCGATGGCCGTCAGTTTTGATCGATTAGCAATGACCATTCATAGCCGATAATTTTCAAAAATCGATAGTCTCCGATTACCGATTGTTTTTCATGTTTATCATCGACGTTTCTCGTTCGATGCTCGAGGACTTATGAGAATTTCCATTCATTGTTTTCTTTAATGATTTTATATCGCTGGTGGTTGTAATTTGCATCTCTTGAGGGATTGAAAAAAAATCAAGAAACATTAGCAATGTACGGCTTCTGAAGATCAATGACCGTTGAGGATCGAAAAGTACCGATCAATCATCTTGCTGCGGTTTTCTACGAATCTCTGAATTCGCTCGAAATAACCACCACGATAAATATCCATCCATTAAGCATAAGTTCGCTTTTGAATGACAAAAAAAACTAACATCGGAGCAGAGCAAGAACACCACGAGAAAAACCGTTTCCTTCACGTTAACCACCACCCGAATAACTTAGTAACTATTCAAGTACGGGCGGGGGATGTTGCACACAAGACCAGTTGGCGAGAGGTCAAGTGAGGGAGATCTTTCCCGGAAACGGGCATTTAGAGCAGATAATCGTCCAAATTGCACGGGGAGGGAGATCGCGCGCATATGTTTGCAATAAAATCGACCATCTTCATTCGCGTACCGCGATGAAACCACAAGATCGCTTTACCCCCGGCATGAATTGGCTCACCAGCGGCGGGACGCTTGAGAGGGCGGAAAAAAATTACGTCCATGGGTGGGATGGTCGTGTTACGGACGAGAGAAATAACGCAGGTGTACGACGCGGAGAATATCGCCATTGATAGCGAGGGGATGAAATCCACATGTGACTTGCGCGAGACGAGATAATCTCCTGAAGAAAAGGTAACGGTCACATCACCATAATACATTGAAGGGGTATTTGTGATTTATTGCTAGTGGAAGTATATTAAAATTTAAAATATCCAGTTGAAAATTCGAATGCAGTCATAAGAGAAAAAACAATTGGGAACGGAGAAATAGTTAATGGTGCAATATAAATTCCCAAAGTAGCCTGGCAATCGGCGTAGTTAAATGGTAAGTAGGTATATCGCCATGGTTTTCATTTCTAAACGCATGATTCTTTCAGAACAGATATCTTATTTTTCCTGGGTAGAAAATAATTATACTCATTATTTCTTAGCAAAGTAAACAGGAATCGCAGCCTAATGAAAATCATTGTCTGAAATTTCAATTTCAATTTAATTTTACTATATTCAAGAAATAACAATGATATGCACTCGACTCAACTCAAGAAGCTGTTTTAAGAAAATAAACTAAATAAATTCGAAGCAGGGCAAGTGGTAGAAAATTTGAATCCCAAGAAAAACTAATATCACTCAAATAAATGTTCCTGGCATGATACCTCATGAAGTTCTGAAATCTCTCTTTTATTCCTTCAGATAACTTTCTTTCCATTCATATAACATCGAAGTGTCGAACATAGAGAGCAAACTCTTAAGCCGCGTGAGTGCACTAAATTCCACCGCAAGTGTTCTCTTTCCCTAATTCTCTCACGTAGTACATACATAGCTGGGAAGTCGATTCTTAAGCTTCGCACTCGAAATTCCCCGAGTGGTAAAAACGCTTCACACGTGTCGAGTGAGAAGAAAATAAAACAATACTCTATGAAAGAACTAAAAAAAAGGTTCCAATTTTTCCTCCGCCCTTCATGACACCTTTATGATGCACCTGCCTCCAGCGTTCACAGGACGACCCCTTCCAAGGATAATAAAAGCCAGGATTAGTTTCATTTAATTTTTCCGCCGCCGCCACATTTATGAGAGCGACGATTCGACTATCGTCGGAACGAAGGAAGTAACAATCGCGTGCAACCTCGGGAAAACTGAATTGCTCGTGACTAATCCGGCTTTCAAGAACGAAAAAAAATAAGATATAGATATGGGAACAAGGATAGTTTTGATGACTCTCTTCATATGGTTTCTCGAGTCAATTATTTCAACACGGTTTGAGAATCGTGGCTTTCAACGGCATATCCTTGGCTCACCACTTGAGTTTTTCATTCTAGGCGACACCGAGTGTGAGAAACAATCGCATGAGATGATATTTCGAGATCAAGTCTCTTTGAGTACGCCTTTGAGTACTCCGGTTCTGCACTAAGCAGGAAATGTAAGTCCACACGAATGCTACACGACAGTCACAAGATGAAAGGTCACAAAATTTTGATCAGCTTCGAAAACTTTTTTCCTAAAATACTTTTGCAATACTTTTTTCCTTAGCATGAATAAGACTCTCTAAATTGTTTACCCAACAAAAATTTTTCAGCCCGCACATATGTACCCCAACATCCAAATGCTCTTAGATACATACACTCCTTTGCTTCTAAAAATTATTCGGTCCGATAAATAGGAAAAGTGAAGTCTCAAAATTTAATTTCTTGAGTTCACCTCGCAGTTCCTTCAACGCAAATTACCGCCAGAAATTTATCGCATTAAATGACTCAAAACAAAGAATAAAAATAGACAAAAAATGAGGTGTTTAATATAATAAAAGCGGAAACAGGAGCGAAAAAAATGGATGAAACACGAAAAACGAAATCTTCTACGAAAAATAAATTAGGTCTTGAGGAGGCGAGAAATAAAAAGTTGTAATTATATCGCCTAAAATAGAACAAAATACTTCGATAAAAAATGAGTGGGTTCGTGAAAGAAACCGTATGGATCGATCCATTTGGGGCCAGATCCATTGTCACCGAAGCGTCGTGACCTGGATTAATTTCTAATTCATAACGAGGCATTTCAACTTTCACTCCCATCTCCTTATGTGAAACCTCCTGAATTCCAAACCATATTTCCTCCCGCGCAATAATTAAAAAGGGAATGACACGCACAAAAAAAGCGAGGAAAGCAATAAATTAATCCCATCCATCAGGCGCATTTCCATTCCATTCTTTCAAGCGGACGAAAGAATTCAGGGAGGAACTGATACACGGCCCGATACAACGACGGCATCTTTTCTCCATTAGTGAGGGTGGAGAATACCCATCCGACCGACGAAGAGGTAGAAGTGGTGCTGGAGGAATGAGATAAGACAGGGAGAGCGGGAAGAAGAAGAGGAATCGTGTTAAATTCATACCGGGTCGAAAAATCTTTAAATCATGAGCCAATGAAAAATACCAATTAGAGCCTTGGGTTTTCGGTCCGTGTTCGCTTCCTCACACACGCGCGCGCGCTAGGTCACCTCGAAAAAAGTCCGTTCGGAAAGGATTGGCGGTGGGTGTGGATGAGGCGACGAAGAATGGCCGCGTAGATTAAAAGGCGAGGAGAGGAACAACGCATTGTGGAGGTGGGAATTTGGTCGGTACGCGTTGGCACGCAGTTTGGGAGGAGTCCATTAAGGATGTGAGTGGGAACCAAAAAGGTGGGATGAGGATGCTGCAAATGAAGGAAAAGGAATTTCGCACGATGCAAAGGTGGCTTGATTAAATTTTTAGACTCGCACACATTGGGAATGCGGTATTATCATGATTTCGAAATCGTTGACATAATTTATTTTTTAAATTTTTATTACTTCATTAATTCTTGCTATAACGCGACCCAAAGTTAATTTACGGGGTCTGGTAAAGCAAAATAAAATAAACTTCGTTAATTTCCTTATAATATTTTAATAGTAAAAACCTCAACAGCTTTGCAAACTTCGGTTTCACTATCAAGAGAAAATACGATACATTAAATATGCACGTCATTATCACACCGTCAAAGGTAATTCCCGTTCGCCTGATTAAAATTCAAGAAACTATCAGATGTGAAGATGCCTGGAGCCAGAAGGAAAGGAAAGCAAAGCAAACAATATTTCCGTCGCCATATTTACCAGTTTTAATTGTAGTAGAAGTAGTAGAAGTCACTTCACGTAAGCGACTAAAACTGGTAAAAATAACAACGGAAATATCATCTTCATTCATATATCTTGTTTTTTTCAGTCAACATCCATCGCTATTTAGCTTAACTGCGTTCGTTGTCAATAATATTTGTATTCCTGCGAATATAATGAAAGGAAACACACCATTTACGATTATGTTTTAGAATCCATGGTTAAGAGATTTCATTTCAAGGAGACTTATGTAATTTGTAACGCAGTAGATTTTTTCTACATTGATTAAACCTCAAGCGATTACAAAATGCAGAAATGCAGCAGTACATGGTAGAAAGATGATGCAGCAGTTGGGAACAAGTACCTATACCGCGCTCCAGAGACTTGTCCGTGGCTAGTTAAAAGTTCTCAACGTGGGAATTAACGTTTTTTCACCCCCTCATGCACGAAAGATGGCTGTGGTACACGTATCAATCCGTGCTTTTACATTCCCACTCAACATGCCTGCGTGATAGCGATAGGAGTTCGCAATGAGGTGAGTTGAGTTTCCACTTACCGTTACTCGCCTCCGCTCCCATGTTCACGGCAGCGGCTTTCTGCTCCTGCAGGGCCGCCAGGGTAAGGATAGTGGCCATGTCTTGCTGCAGCATGACCTGCTGGAGAGGGTTGAAAAAGAAAAAAAACATTAATGAGACTTTAAGAATAAAATATAATAACCAAAAATAATGACAAAACTTTGGAGACTATACAAGGACGAGAAGGAATATACTTGGTGGCCAAGAGATACGAGCGAGACACTGTTCTGTGCTGACATCGAGAGGAAAATAAAATGCACTACTAAATATCTAGTTGATCTCGCTTGTTTTCTTTACCTAATTTCTGTACTCAATTCAGAAGACAAAATAACTTGAACCCTTTGGATTCTCACCCCTTCAATTAACAGTGCAAAAATTAGACTGCATTAGCCAGCTTAGGACCACCCAATCTCACATATCTCTTGCTGGAATAACATGATCTGATGTCGTGTATAAGCCTAATTAACAAGCAGTGATTAAAGGTTCTGAATCAGAGGTCGTGGTGTAGGAGAAGAAAAGAAAATACTTATCCCTTAATAATTTAGTTGAAATAGTAAAAACCATTTCAGCCGGAAACTTACACCAGATAAAAATAATTGGACTTGAAGACATAAAAAATTTAATTTACGACTGATTTAACGATTTTTTGCGCCAAAAATGCTTGAAATTTCAAAGGATCCGCTCAAATTATTCACTTCATCAATATTTCATACATCATGCCTTACACTCGAATATTTTTAAAACTCCTGTCTACTTCTTCGTCATAAAAAATAATAGTATGGGTAAAATGGCGTAAATTTTGTAAACGAAGGCATTTGGACAGTTTAAAAAAATGCAAAAATATGTCCTAATTAGGAACGTGACTACGAAATAAAAGTAGCTTCACTCTGAAACCTCCAAAACGAAAGCAAAAGAAAATGATAAGCAGGGAAAAAGCGCCATTCGAACTTAGCATAACTGTATTTTTTTAAAGGAAGGAAGCTAAACTTTCCAACCGTCATAGAAAAACCGCGGAGGAGCGCTATCCAGATAAATAGCACGTGAAAAAAGAAGCAAAGAAGGAGGTCTAGCACCAATTCCGTGGTTCAGAATTTCGTGTGGCCCCTTGGCAGCTACTAATGGGTTTACCGAAAGCGGCATCAAATGTTGACTCACGGATTCTAAAGATTTAAAAAAAAACTGCGGACTCACTCTCCAGCAATCATTTCCTATTCGGTCCGTGGAGGTCAAATTCAAGGAATCGAGCGAGCGCCCGCAAAAAAATGTAAGAAAATGGAGGAATGATGAAGTTTCCGAGGTCGGCATCATGACAGCACCGATGAGCTTTCAAGCTAACCGTATACCCGGATTCCCTTCCGCGCAAAGGCGGATTTCTTGAACTTTTTAACAACGCTGAATTAACAAATAGTGATTAAAGGCTCTGAATCAGAGGTCTGTGTCGGAGAAGAAAAGAAAACGTGTTTCCGAAGATAATTCAAGATTTTGCGTGACCATCATCTTACATGGATTTTTATCTAACCATACCCTGACTTCGTCAAATTAAAAATAACAGCGCAAACGTTAAACTGCATAACTCAGCTACACTAACAAATCTCACATTTCCCTTACTGAAATAAAATGATCTGGTATGGTATAGAAGATGCCTATAGCTCCTTTTGTGGAATATTTGAGACTAGATCCACCAAGTGACTGGTCCTTCCCGTAATTTAGATGCATAGGCCAAAAATGTTTTAATCGGAATACTTACGTCTTATACTAAAGTTATAATTAATAATTAAAAAATTAGGAGTCATTAACCAAACCAATTGCGTCACCAATTAAGCAACCTCTTCGGAGCTCCTGGTGAATCAACAAATTGTAGGGTACCGGATAAAATTATAAATAACGGCGAAGGAAATATTTTTCATTTCGCTCAACAAAATTTTATTTCGAGGAAGCAGGCGTGAAGGTACGGACCCAATCGAAAAACTACTGTAAGTCCGTGAGCTGGTGGAGAGGACGGAAGTCTGAAAAGGCCAGGGTGGAGATGAGAGAAGGCCTGACGGGATACTACACAGTGGGGTGGCATCTGGGAGGTGAAACAGTGGAGGGGAAACTTTAGGAAGGATAGGGTTAGCGGGGGAAGGGATTTTTTCGTGAGGAATTCAAGACCGGAGATGACCGGTGGGGGTGGAGGCTATGCGGAGGACGTCAGACGCTATAGGGAGGAAGGGTTGAGAAGAGGGGCCCAGGGGGGTGTGGAGGGGGTGGGTTCGCTCGGGTTTTAGGGCGAGGGTGATGGCGGGGGAGGGTGAGGGAATTTTTGAAATATGCGGTCATAAGGAGCCGACGAGATTAGGGAAGTTAAAAACCATTCCCCCCACCCCCTTACGCTCCCCATTCCCTAATTTTAACCTGACCGTCTGGTCTGGGCCTTCCTCTACCCATCCCAAGATTTCTGGGCGGGGGGGGGTAGCAGAGCAGACCGATCCCCGCCTCGTTCTCATAATTCACTTAGCCGCGCTAACCATTTTGAAACAACAAACTTCAGAAAATGGAAACCTATCAAAGGGTAGCACGTAATAAACAACAATCTAACGCACGCACACGAAAACGATTTTTTCGAAAATTTATTTTTATATATACTTATTCGTATATCTTCCCGGGGAACGCCGCGCAGCCGCATGTGAACGGAGCGTGTGCTCCTTTTTTTTCAACTTGCCAGCGGAAAAAAAGGTCAACGAGTCATGATCCCTGACTTCTAAAACGCTCACGAGAGGCATCACTTCATTCTCCAAATAAATGCTTCCAAAAAATGGAGCGCACACGTCTTCCCGGCACTGGCTTAATCGACGAGCACGGCTGTTTTGAAAAATAATGTATTTACGCTGGAAAAACAAAACCATTATGAAATAGAACTATTATTAGTTATTGAAGGGGCACAAATCCAAAAATATCACCAACTACGACGCTGAATTTTCAAAACTTGCATAGCATGAAGTAAAGAAAAAAATGAATTATCAGGAGATGATCTGTTATAGTAGATCGTAAATCTGAATGAAAAACTCTGCTAAGCTCTCGAGGAGAAAAACAAATGCATTACTGAATAGAACTCTACAGTAGTTGTTTCAGTAGCACAAATCCAAAATATCATCATATATGCTGCTGAATTTTCTGAACATATAAATGGGGAATATTGAAGTAATGTTAAAAATACTACCAAGTGAACTAATGCTCTCGGAGATCAATAGATTGCAGGTATATTACCTACCTAGAAAGGAAGTATTTTCACAATGAAATGGTGAGGCTGCCGGATCGGCGAATTATTTGCCGGAACGAATTATAAAAGGGATCAGTTGGAGTTGAACTCATACATAACATGAAAATTATAATACAATTACTGCATTGTATGCACAAACAGTTATTTTATCTCAGATAAACGGATTATTCCAGAAAATCCAGAGGAAAGGGTTATTAAACCACAGTTGCACGATTATTGAGCCAATAATTACAAATTTAGTTTTTTATCAATTAAATAATGTCCACAAAATCTTTTTTGTCCTTCAAACAAACATCAGAGGTATTTTCTCAGTGCACAAGAGGTTTCGATGCGTGACAAACGCGTGACGATCGCAATTATTCCAAAGCACACACTTTCAACCTCGTATTAAGACACCCTTACGGTATTCGTGGCCGGAAGTAGGACGAAAAAAATGTTGGTATGCACTCCAACGAAGAGACAGGAGCGAGAAGCACATTATTAGCGTTAATTATTTCGACTGGATGTGCGAATCCTTGGAGTGTAGCGAGAAGAACGACGAAGGTATGAGAAGGCTCACTCGAGGAAATGGATGAAAAAAGTTTTGGAGACGGTTGCTGCCGCCAGGAATTTTTGGAAGAGGAACTGAGAGGGTAGATCGTAAAATTCAATGTTCTACAGTGAAATACTGCTATCGGAGAGAAATAAAGAGATGGTAAAAATATTGACTGTGTAGAAAATTAGCAATTGCACAACGAAACGGTGTGGCTTGCCGAATGAATAAAGAACGACAAATAAGATAACATACGATAGGTGCATATAATGTGCATACTGTATCTTAATAATAAAAATACCTTCACCAGTGGTCTCTATGCACCGTTGTGCCATTTTTATTACGACAAAACATATCAGCTTCTACCCGAAACGATACACTGGTAATAGTATTTCCTCCCATAAGAAATTAACCATTAGAAACAATTGAATACCGCTCGGATTTTTAAATCTAACGCACAAAATTAAGCGTATGTAATCCAAATTTGCAGAACCATATTCGATTGACCACAATGACATGAAAAAATCTTTAAAATATCATGAAACTTAGTTTGTTCCAAGGTAGAATAACATCAAGGGAGTGCGAACTGCTGGAAATAAGACACGGTGGTGGAGAAATTGGAATATGAAAAAATCCGGCGAGAGAGAGAGAGAGAGGAGGAATGATAGCATATGGTTGGTTTTCCGCGTCGCCACGTTGGTGCGGGAGGGGGGGGAAGGCAGAGGAGGAGGGGGAGAGGGGTGCGAAGGTTAGAAATTACCACACAATGCGTTTTGGGCGAAGATGGGTGGAGGGTGGGGGGGAGGGAGGGGGGCAAGAGGGAGGAGGGACGGGAGTCAAGCGGGGGGAGCAAGGAGAGGGCGCCGAGCAAAGAACAGTGGAAAAAGGCGCCCACCAACAGTGGCGGTGGAAGAACAATGTTTGTTAACTGGAATAATTCGGCCAACTCAAAAGTGTTGAGTAGTATTTTTCGCACAATAGGGTGGTTTCCTATTATTTTTTTACTGCTTAAATCGAAAGATTATTACTCCTGGAGTACATATGTCACGCTTTTAGATTTTTAAATTACGATATCTATTTTTCGCGATTAAAAGAAAAGTGAAAATTTTCAAGCGTGCGAAAAAGGGACGGCTAAGTACGAATGCTGGGAAAAGCCCATGTGACGTCTGGCTGCTTCCGTGTGATGCCACCTGGCTGCGAGGCTATGAACGCCGCTACGATGCAGGCTGCTTGCTGCCGAGAATGGTGGTAGCGTAAAGTACCCTGCTAGCAGATAGCGCTTGGCTTAAATAAGGATTATTAATACCCTATAAAATGAAGGAAACTTTCCGACCATCGGCAATTTTAATTACGAACAATGCATTCAGCCAGTGGCGTAACTAGGAATATTCTTTTTGGGGGGGGGGGGGGGGCGAGGGTTGGGTGACGGGATGGGATGGCCCTGGCAACGGGGCGTCCGGAAAAATTTTTGTCAAGTTAAATACATTTTACATCAATTAGGCACTAAAATTTTAATAATACGCAGTTATTAAATGCCAAAACTAGAAAATAGTTTGAAATAATTTTTTATTTTTCTGAGGCTTTGGGGGGGGGGGGGGGGATTTATCCCCTCATTGTTACGCCACTGTACTCAGCTGTTCTCGAAGTACCTACTCAAACGTAAACTTCATCGCGCCTACTTTTTTTTCTGGAAAATGTTCGGGAACATCCGGGTTAATATTAATGAAGGAAAATGGTATTTTTTTAAAGAAAAAAATTCTTTGGCATATAGATATAACTCTGCACACTTGGGTCAACCAGTTTATAAGGGCATTAAAAAAATGAGAATCTGGGATACAAAAATATTTAAAGAGTGCGCAATAATAAAATGTGAAAATATCTTATAATAATAAATTATAAATCAATGACAAAATGCACAAAAAAATTAAATTAGGATATTAAATTAAAGGTAAATATTATGAAATGGGATTATTCACAGGAATAAAACAGGCTGCATTTCAGACCACATGCGTCACACCAACAACTCATGGCGTTAATGTCCCTTCCCGCAAAACAAAAGCGGCACGCGGCCTCATCAAGATCCCTCACCGACCACTACGTGAGTTAATTCCCCGTTCACGCCCCTCGAAAATTTCAAAGGAATGATACGAAAAAAATACGCTCGGAATGCTACATGCTTTTTTTTCTCTCTCACACAGTGAAATCTTCCCCCAATCGACGCCTGGACACGATCACCAGCGCGGGCGCGAACACAACTTTGATGATTCGCGGAACGTATCGAAAATAATTTATAGTCCTCCGTATGTATATATATAAAAATAAATGAAGTCTCTCCCGTTTAGCCGCACGTGAGGAGGTGTGGGAAGGCTACTGCAGCGTTGGGATGGGGTCGGAAAGAAAGGCTAAAGACGTCCGAGCGAGCCCAGAAAGGCAACGGGCGAGAAGTGAGGTGGGAGGCGAGAATGAAATACTGGAATGCGAGAGGAAGAAGATTGCGGACTCGTTTGTAAAAGGAACGACTGCTGTGGCGGTGAAGGGAGAGGATTTTTTGAGACGTGTCTCTCTCTTTCGCGGGGAAGGAGGAGCTTATGGGATGGGACAGATATTCCGTGGTCGGGATTGCGAGGTGGATGAAAAGGCCGCTCCCGACCGCGGCTAATGCTCGCTCCTCCGACTCGCTGCGACGCACACGTGGGCGTGGCACGTCCGCCATTTTGGAAATTAGCCTTACAGTAAGCTGGTAGAAATGTTTTTTTTTTCGTCGCAAATGATCTTCTATCTCGTAACTTAAGGACAGACCATGAATCAATCAATTGTACACGATCATGGGCACAAAAAAGATAGTGAAGAGGTAACCATGATTTAAATTTGAATGAAAGTATTTACCGTAAGGCGACAGAATGTAGCAAAAAGAAATTAAATAAAAATCTTTTGTCGTCAAAGATAAATTATACCATTTGCAGCAAAAACTTCAACTTGTGAACGGAGATTTTAAAGGTTTAATTTTTTTTAATTTAGACATTATTTATCAATAAATAACGAAAAAATACCTTCGCTCCAAGCTAACCGAAACTCGGACTTTTACTCCATATTTAGCCATGAAAACAAATGAATTAATATCATACACTCGCCTTTAGGTAATATTAACCACAAACTGTAAAATGAAGAAGAGCGTATCAATATATGGTCACTAGAATGATTGAGGTTTAAATTTATGTAAATCCGTCGCTATTCGTAAGTGACAATCAATCTTCCGTTAACAACAATCACAACGTGATAAAAAGTTGTACTTTTTTAAGCACATTAATAAGAGACGTATGATCACTTTCAAATTCACCTCGTCATTGGTATAACAAGTCTCTACATTCCCGAAGACCGTGACGAGATACAGGAAACGGATATCACAATTGTGGTGGGCGTTGGTGATATTTTTGTGACGCCAAGCTCATCTGCATCTTCGTCAATGACGGGGGAAATATTAAGGGCGACACCTCATCGTCAAAAGTGGCAATGAACGAAGAGACAGAGTCGGGGACCTGGTGGATGGGGGGAGCCGGATGTCCCATCCTACCTCGCGATATCATCAGACTGCGGAGGAAGGAGAAAGAAGGAGGCGGCATCTTCGAAAGAATGTCATCTACATACTACCCCGCAAACCACCTCAATGGGCGTGAGGTGGAAAGTATCAGGACCCGGGCCATTACCGTGTTGCACATAACTAAAAAGTAAAGGTGAACGATGGGAAAGAGATTTGAATGTCAGGGCTCGATCCAATATTCAGCGTACAGTTCTTCATATTTCGAGGGGGAAAACGCATTCCTACAGTATCTATCCGTATGGAAACGCATTGCTCTTATTTTATCGTCTCTGTGGGACTTGGAAACATAGTGCGGTTGTAAGATTATTTTCCACGCGACACTGAAAAATACGCATGTTCTCAAGGGGAATAACTTTGGCAAAAAGCATTCCTATTTTTTATTAGAATTAGATTTTCTATTTCGTTACTTAAAGTTGACAATGTGCGCACACATTTTCCTGTATAATTTTAGATCAGGATATATTTGTGGAGAAATTAAGGTTTCCGATCCATTTTATCAGTGACAATGATGAAGAATAGAAATAAAACCAACATTTGCCCATATTGTTCCTACACATACATTTGTGTTGCTTCGATCCCAAAACATAAAGATATCACTTAATTGTTATAAATACGTGTCCTTTATCATTGAATGCCAACAGCATGAATTACTTAATTCACGACAAAGATATATTATTTATAATTCTGAAGGATATTAAGAGAACTTCCACTGATGTATGCACGGCGTTGTAAAAGCTCGCAAAATTGGGGCTTCTTCATTCGCTTTAGTCTCTTTCTATGGTGCCGTGTCTGAGGAGGAAGAGAAAGAGGGATGACATGATAGTGGCACTGCGTATGACCTACCTGGCTAACTTTTCTCTCTGTCAGAGACATTCTCTTCACACGACCATACTTTCCTCGGCGCATATCACATTTCTCACTTCTTAAGAAAACATAACCCTACTCGGACGGCACTCCACGGAGACATGCTCGCGAAAATAAAAGAAAAAGGATGGCGCACTCGCGGGATTGGTGCCGACACAAGTTTTAATGCTTCAAATGACGAAGAGGACGGGATTCCTGGAATGAAACCGTAACGCGTAGACTAATCAAGAAATAAAGCTTGATTCATTTTAACATTTGCATTAACACACACACGCTCCACCACCGTGCTTGGAACGGTATTCGCTAAAGCTTGCGAATCATTTTGTGCCTGCTTAAGTTAGCACATTTAAATGCATTGCAATGAGTAATAACGGAATTTTACAATGATGAATCATTTCTTACTTTAACATTTGCAGGGCAATTTGATATAAGACCCATAATGCACACTATTCTATATTCAGAAGGCTAGCCGCAGTTCGAAGTTACCGATAATATATGCTGACTCCTTAAAATGAAAATTTATACCAATTACCGAAGTCTTTCTCCTATCTCGAAAATGATATATCAGGATGTTTGAATTAATACATTTATTGTATGCGTTATTATCATGTCTTAGGTATACTGGGAAACGTATGCAGGACGAATGTGGCAGGAAAAGTAATTATGATATTTGGATTTTATGATTACAGCGAATATTGCAAACATTCCGATGTATTCCAAATATCAAATAAAGGAGTGCCAGCTTGTTAACGAAAAAATTAACGTTCGAAAAAATCGTAAATTATTCAGATCAGGGAACTCGAAACTTCGGATCGTTAAATCAGGAAACCATTTCACATTAATTTCATAACAACAGGAATAGGTTTGCAAGACATATGTTGGAGAACAAGTTTTGATGATATTTTTATTTCCTACTTTTTATTATGTTATATCTCTATCTAAAGGATTGATGTGCAGAGTACAATTTATAATTGCAGGGCTAGCGCATAAAATAGACGATCATTTTACCCAATGCGGCAGTCACAAATGTACCTTAAAGTTGCTGGAGACTACATTTATCAAAATGCATAGGATGTATTTTGGTCACTATGAAGTACTGTGATGCTTATTAGTGCCATGACTACCGGTCGAAAAAAACGCAACAACTTTCAATCAGAGGACCACATATTATTAACTCCATGACTACCGATTTGTAAAACGCCACCAGATTCCCGACGACCCCGACGATATTCCATTCCATGACCATCCTCGCCTCTCATCCAGCGCGTCGAACCTCATTACTTTTTCCACCGCGCCGTTTCATGAATTCCCTGGAGATTTATATTGAATAGCCGCTTCTTCCTTTTCTTCTCTCTTTTTCTTCATTCTTGCCTCTCATCTCCCGAAAACACCCCTTCACATAAGCGAAGCGTCCATAGCCAAACCATCAACCCTCCTCCCCTAAAAACTGCTATATACCTCACACCATTCTTAACCCCTTCCCCACCGCCACTATCTTATTCCAAAGCGTCCCGCTGTGGAATGCCCAGACTCTTAGAATCTTTATTCCGAAAAGAAGTTATTTATTTTTTTCATTTCTTTCTCTTTTCAACCTCTCCCACTCCTCCTCGGGTCCAGCATCACATTTTTTTCCATTTCTCTCTCTCTCCCCCTCTTATTCGTTCGTACCAGAGAGTGCTCCTTCAAAAACTCGCCTCACTCCCTCCCTCTGATAGTCTTCAAAAACTTCTTCCGTGAACAGAGAGTTATGAGAGGGCGATTTTTTATTGACGGAGCCTTTTTCGTTTCCACCCGCCCACCTCATCTCCACCCGCCGCGCATACACCAGACGGGCCAGGTATCAAGGGCAAAGGGGGTGGGAGGGGAGGGGGCGGGGGGGAGGGTGGCGTAGAGGGAGGTGGAGAGGAGTTGAAGGAGCTTCCACCGCGGCTACGTGAATCAATTCAAATACTCATTCTAGCCATTTTGTTTGCCTTGTGAAAAAAACTTATTCGCCCCAGAAATTACAAAAGAGTATATTGTTAACATCATTTTCCGAATAGACGACGCGTCGTAGGCTTAAAAGATTTACTAATACTTCGGAAGATTACTAATACTTTCTGAAGTAGAGGGCGGGGGAGTTAAGGAGCTTCCACCGCGGCTACGTGAAACAATTCAAATACTCATTCTGGCAATTTTGTTTGCCTTGTGAAAAATAAAATAAAAATTATTCGCCGCAGAAATTCTAGGAGTTTTTAACATCAATTTTCGAATAGATAACGTAGCCTTATAAAAAGATTTACTAATACTTCGGAAGATAAAGGGGCGGGTAGTTAAGGAGCTTCAACCGCGGCTACGTGAATCAATTTAAATACTAGTTTAAAGTATACCGGGACTAGCCGCGGTGATAACTTTTACGGGAGTCGCCCGCAATGCACAATCGTGCGAAATTTAAATACTCATTCTGGCCTTTTGTTTGCCTTGTTAAAAAAACACTAAAAATATTCACCTCAGATATTCGAGAATAAGGAGTTATTTATATCAATTTTCGAACAGATAATCTAGTCGTCTAAAACGATATGCTACTATTACGAAGAAAACAGATTATCTAACAAATATCATGCTGGGCCGCTCGTATTTTTTTATTTGTCTCGAAGTTAATGATAAGCTAACACTTTGGGTTGAATCAAATGAGGGTGAAAATAATTCCTAATTCCTATTGGGTCCTTTTTCCCAAAGATCAACAATTGCTTGAATTCGAGAAAATAGAAAAAAGGAACATAAAATAGTTTAAACTTAAAATTTGCTATTTTACTCAATATAGTTTGAAAAAAATACTTCCGCTTATTGTATCACTCGATAATTGATATACGGGCTCAAGGTAGATTAAAATGATCTCCAATAAAGATAGATAACCACTAGGTATATAACGTTTAATATTTAAATCAACTATGGTATAGCCAAAATCGACGAAAAAAATTAATGCGAATTAAATGGCTATATTCTCATATGGAAATTAAATAAAGAGTTGAAGAACAATATAATACGTCGGCCATTCCTGATGAAAGCAAGCAGCTCCGCCCGACGGAGTGGGGGAGACCGCGGACGAGTTTTCCCCCACTCACCCTTAATTACCCATGTAATCCTCCCTTAACCAAACCAACCCCAACCCTTACAACCCTCAATGGCGTAAATGATCTTCGTTCTCGGCCTCCCTCAAAAACAACTAGCCGAACCGGAGGGCGAGAGTCGGAGGGAGATAACTTGCAGGGAAAAGGTTGAGGATAGCATGGGGAGGTAGGAAAGATTTCACCTCGGATAAACCACCCCCCCTTCCTTCCGCTATCTACCTCAATCTTTTACTCCGCCTTACTCCTCCTGCATCTCCGGCAAAAACCGAAGCAGGGCGAATGCCGAGAAACAAACGGAAAGATAGGACTGTGTCCCACATAGGTACACTCTCCCGCAGCCTCCGCAGATGAACTCGCTTAATTCCGCATCTCCGAACATTCCTCCCTCCAATAGCATCGCCTCCTTTTATCTCTCCCATCGCACTTTCTCGCCCTCGGAACATGCAAAGGGGTCTCTGCGTGCGGTGTGGTTTTTTTTCGCGTGGTCGCCGCGCATTTTATCGGGCTAATTCAATGACGCTGCGAGTCGGGAACGATTAAAAGGGTCTCGAGCGGCCTCTTGCGACTAAATAAAGAAATTATCGGAGAGTCTTTTAATTGGCAGTGAGATCCCCTTTTGAGTTTTTCCCTGTTTCCTTCTGATGCTTCAGAATTGCTTACCTCGGATCTGTACTTAAAAGATACGCATCTATTGTTTTTATAAGGAAGGGATTTGAGCAAGGGCGTGGCAATCGAAGTCGGGACGACATAGGGAAATGTATATATATCTTCAATACGCATCACCTTACAGATGCATTTGCATGAAATCCTATCGGATGTTTCTCCAGGTGAGATCGTCGAACGTCAGCTACTTCCGAAATCATTTCTAGGGCAATGAAGACGATTGATGAAGGTAGCGGTCAAAACTTCGAAATTACATGAGCCCACTGAATGAATTTTGACGTTTGTGTGTATCAATGAGAAGGTGTGAGTCACACACGCAAACATATCGAAAAAAGTGTATTTTATTTCATAAGGCACAATATAAATACGATTTTCAAGGAAAATTTTAATGAATAATAATTTTGTTAATTTCAGATGACTGATGGTTGTGAGGTTGTGAACTAGTACTTGAGGCCCAATTAAAGGAGCAGCCCTTAGCAGAGACAGATGTAACGCACCGCAGCTTTACCGCGATCTTAAACGACGGATTTCAAAAGATGAGGTTTACTTACAAATCAGCTATGGTCTCCGTAGGAATCATGCAGACATCATTGTTAGAGAATCTATTTCTTCATATATTTGACGAGTCGTACATTTGTTAAAATTCATAAAGTTAGCATTATCTTTTAAGGATTTAACGGACAGATAGCAACACAACTAGCATCGTAGGGATAAAAACTTTTCTGTTTATTATTGGGCATAGACCACTCTAGCCACCATAACAACCCAATCTCCTCTTATATTGAGATTCTGGAAAACCGAAACGCAAGAAGTAAACAAGTATACCAAACAGACCACACCGTCGCATTACGGCAGGACTTTTCCGGACTGCAATGAGATAAGAGTCGACATTTTCCGGACGCGAGAGAGGTTTATGTAACTATGTATACAGGAGCCAAAATCGCCTCCTGTCACACACTCTCGGATACATTAGTCATTCTCAGCTCGACGCTTATATTTTGTTATGCGGAGTTTTGCTCGAGTCCAGCGCGATTGTGAAAGTCCGCCTTCCTGCTTCGGTTGGACACTTCCCCCAACCGCTTCCGATATATTCGAACTGCTGACCCCTGGAGAGAGAAACGCCCGCACGCGATTAAATATCGCCCGCCTCATGCGGGATGCCTTTTGTCCTTTGGATCCCTTTTTTTCATTTAAATATTCACGCCTCCCTTCGAAAACGCGAGTTCAACAATCCCTCCTCCGATGCCTCCATGCATGCAAAACAACCGCGGTTATTTCCCCCACCCCCTCCTTTTCTGAGCGCATTAGGCATGGTAATGGCGCTGACAGGAAGGGCGATCACATCACCTTTCGTAACGGGCTTCGTTTCCCGAAAAATAAAACGATGACGATCGACGCACAGCATGGATTTTGGCGCGAAGGCCAAGGGGCTAAAATTGTCACGAATTTGAATAAATTTCGTGTCCACAGGACAAAAGTGGCGCGAGAACAGCATAAAATGAAACCATAATTTACTGGGAGAAGAATCGCAAAAAAGCAATACGCGTGAAGGTTGATTTCAGGAAAAAATACGGCGTAGCGATGTTACCTCACAGGCAGAACCAGAGAATGTGAGGAATTAATGCATTCTGCGGAGAAAATAATAATTCGTCTCACATAAGATGTACATCCAGTGAATTGAATCGCGGATACTCAATTTATTCCGTGGAAAAGTCCAAAATGCAACTGAGAAGGATTCCGTAAAGACACTCAGCATTAAAGGCAACCAGAAATGTAACTCCGAGGGGATTATCCATTTACAAGTGATGTACCGTGAAAGTATGGCAAATTCAAATTATTTGCCTGCCTCGGAGGTGGTAAGGTAAAGTGACTAGGTGCTCGCCCGCTAAATAGAAGTTTGCGTCTCCGAGTTCCACGTTTTCGATGTTGGTTTTTATAATTGACCTTTGCTATATGTAATTAGCCGCGATGTAAAATGTCCAGGGGCATTTTTCGGGTGCATGGACATAACTAATTAAGCAATAATTGCCGGACTCACAATACAAATAATGAAGAGGCTGGGGGATGGATACGGTTAGGTAGCTAATGACGAAAACGACCAAAATCGAATGAAAAGCCGCACGATTTAATTCGAGAGCGCGCGAGGGATTTTAAAGAAGGGAGTGGAGAGGATTGGGGAATTCTTGCGAGTGATGAATTGAACTCCGACGCGACAACTAGCCTCGACCGAAACCAAACCCATTCCACATTCCCATTTCTTTTCCACTCCCCCCGGACAGAAAAGTTCGAAGAATTCAAAATGCAAGACGCAGCGGCAGGGAAGGAATTGAAATTCAAATTTTTAACGAAAGGAAATGAATTCAAACCTTAGCCTTTTATCCTCTCGCAGTCACCGGGGAGGGCGAAATATTGACAAATCTGAAATTTTAATGCTACGCTATTCATATTCATGAAGAATAGGCGGGAGGTTGAGCAGAGGGAGGAGTGGAGTCGGGAGGGGGGGGTGAGGGTACTAGTTCGTGGTGGTGACGATAGGGGGTGGAGCGGAGGTGTGGGAAAGGAACATGGGGATAGTGGAGTGGGGGAGACTGACGAAGGGAGTGGGGGAGATGGCACGAAAAGAAAATGCGATGGGTGAAAAAAATACGGCCTTTTAATGAAAAGTCGTGTTCGAGAATTTGCGAAAAATGTTAGGCATGAACGAACTCTGTCGTACCATTCCGGAAAATGACAATTGGGGAAGGCTATAGGGATTATTAAGTTAACTCATATTGGTAACTGACATAAAGGAAGTCTATTTATGATAATAAAACTAAATACATAACAAACGGCCATTGTGTTCCAAATAAATTATTCAAATAAGCAAAACTAAACTTGAGCCTGTTTGATTTCCGAGAAACCAAAGTAATTTCGTAATTTCCTGATTTCATCAAGTACAGCAAAATATTTTATCTCGGCTTTTTATCAGCATAAGCAGTGATTTATGGATCGCGATTCAAAAAAATTTACTCTAGATTGTCCATTCTACACAAAAACTATGCCTTGCAAGAGAAATTTCTCTGCAGGAATCAGTACGCTAGGATTTTTTTTAAGGACAAGTTAAAAGTAGGAAGTTGATGGACTTGCGGTGGTAAATTTTCACCCGGAAAGGTGAACAAACATGACCGAGAAGTATAGATGGTGAGGAATCAGTTTGTATCTGAACGATTCAGGCTTTGTTTCACCAATGACTGAGCCACGCTTTTTCAGATCAGTTCAGAGGATAATGAAGATATTACTTACCCTTGGGTTTCCCATGATGGAGTTGGGTGACAGCCCCGCGAGTTTGGCCACACTGTCCGCCATTTTGTGCCGCATGTTGTCGAACTGCTGCTGCCCACCACATCCGGCTCCTTCCGACTGCGCCGACCCTAAGAATGGACAAATTGAAACAAAAGGTCAAACTGATGAAGTGAATCAGGATGAAACCCTCTTCCGGGTTTACGACCAAAAAAGATAGATCGTCTCCCGAGAAAAGTACATTTTTAACATTAACCCACCTTAAGGGTATTAAAAAAAATTAAAAAATGTCACCAAAAGCCTTCATAAAAGAGCATAAAACTTCGATAAAATTGAAATTTTGGTTTTTAATTTAGCTAAGCGAAATCCTTTACATGAACTATAAGTAACGCATACCTGTTTTTAGAATCAAAAGTAAACCAGAAAGTATACCAAATCAAGTCCCTTAAACTAAGCCATATTTAAACCGGTATATCCGGAGATGTGCATTTAAATGCAGAAAATTCTCAAAATATCTAGTTTTTCAACGCTACAATATCTTAATTTTGGTAGTGCGTCTCAAAAATGTTAATAAATTTAAGTTTTTTTTACTAGGCGTCTCTCCAATTTGGACAAACTCAATCTCCGTTAGGGCAATCTAACTCTCCAATCGCAATAGAATGAACAATAGCTGCTTTTCAACAGCACCAAGTGCTCCGTGGATCACGATTCAAAAACGTTCACCCAAATCTGTCTTTATCGAGTAAAAGTAATACCATTCAGGAGAGATTTCACGCTAATTCTCTGCAGGAAACTGAGCTTCGTTCATACAACGATTAAAATATCCATTCCCTCCGCAACGCCACGGCTGAGACGTAAACACAGCTCGTCGGTTCGAAATCGTGCGGGACGCGATGTGTTATTCCAGCGCTCGGGTTCACTCGTCGACGGAGAGAGGAAGAAAACATTCGGAGCAGAAAGGAACATGACGAGCAATCGCGGCGGAGAGGAGCGAGTGCGACTCGCCTGACGAATGCAAAGTCGAGACGACTGGAAAAACTAAACGTTTCCCTTCTCGGAAAGACAGAAGAAGAACGCATAGCGGGGCGACACCCGCAGGGATATGAGCAGATAAGGTAAAGGACTCGGAAAGGTGTGAGAATAATACCACTCGCAGCACCCACGGCCGGAGATCCCTGAGAGATAATTGCCTCCCGACTTGTAAAGTAACGGATGTTCAATTGCACGGGCGAGGCAGGCGAGGAGAGAGGATTCTCCCGATAGGTGGAGGGGCAATCGGCCGCGAAATGGAGACAAAACCTTTGATAAAGGCGGCAAAAATATGCCGCGGAGAAGGAGGCTATCGCGTGAAAAAATCTGGAGCCATGCGCGAGTATTCGTGATGGGTCTGCATTACTGAGACCGGGTCGTGTTAGATGCAATCCTTGACGCAATTTCATCCACAGTAGAGTGAACTCTCACGATGGGTAAATCTAAAAGTAAACCTTGATCGCAAGCATGGTTGATTTCTTCATGGTCATCAGAGTGAACTGTCACGGCAGGATATGGTGCGGTGTTTACAATTTTAGCTTTAATTCAAATTCCAGCAGGGAGACGGTTAAGATTGGAATGCGTCCAGCGAGCATAACGAGACGCCCAGTATCTCAAAATTTCCTTAGTACACTTTCGTTCACAGAACAATAGAAAATAGGTAATTAATATGAAAATATTGAAACATTAGGATTTATATCGGGCGTAACCAACGGAAATTTAGTCACTGTAGGGGTTCTCCATCAACACGCAAATCAGTCTAGATTTTTGACTCTGGTAGTTTAAGACTGAGCTACCAAAAGTATATTTTTAATGGCAAAAAGAAAAAAAAACACGGCAATCCCGAGGAATAATTTAATGAACCAATTTATGCGCTAAATTTTAAGATATGAACGATGCCTTGTTTTCCACGGCAAATTCATTGGAAATGGAGCTGTAATGTTTCTCACTGTGAATCTTGGTAGACTGCGTCATCAAAACGCCGGTCGATTTACGTCGGAACTCCTTGTGGTGCACGTAATAACTCAATAGCTTCACAGTATATATTATATTGTATGTATATTTTGTGAAATGGCAGTATTATATTTACTTCCTTAAGTATACTGTGCCTTGCTAGTTACATATCTGAGTTTCTAATGAAATTATCGAAACATGAGAGCAAGATATGGATTCAGTGGAAGAGAAGTGGACGCACTCCAAACTTCACCTTTTTGTAATCCAGGATGCGAGGGAGAGAACTCTCTTAAAAGCGTATGGGGGTGGTGGTTGCATGGTGATGGAGGAGGGGGGGGGAATGAGGGGAGGGGGAAGCAACAGGTGGCGCTACTACGGAAGTCCCGACGGGCCCCACTATCTTCTCCCCCTCACCCATCACACCCACCCCTATCACCCCATTCTCCCCACAACACGTCTCCGGTTTTATACGAAGCCGGAGGGCTCCCCCCTCAACCTCCCACGCATTCGACAAAAACCTTAACCTCACCCATCCCAGAACTTAGGTAAGGTAGACAAGAAAGTCTGGAGAACCCAGCCGAGTTGAGTGATGGGTTCCGCGCAGAGAGCGTAGGGAAGGCACCGGGATAGCTCAGGAGAGATTTATAAAATATAACACTAATAAGAGTTAGACGCATAGAAAAACATTCTTATCCATTATATAACCTTCATTTTTACTCTGAATACAGGCTTGAGAGAGAGAGGTGACACCGACATTGGCATTGCAGTGAGAAATAAGCAAAGCATAATTAGATGTCATAATGCTTTCCACAATATATTCGCCAAGGGCGCGAGAAGGAATCGAAAACAGATCTTTTCGTCTCATGTTGCAAGTATGATACGATTTATATTTGTGGCATAATACGTATGACACCAGCAGTACGGTTACTATTTTTGTCGTCTAATAGCCACATCTTACACTAAAAATTGAACCTGCTTATTATACCGTTTTCATTTTATCTCTCTGTATCCCATCTTATGATCTTTTCCACTATCACTACGTAAGCTATCTTTATCGTGAGAATATAAAAATATTATAATCGGTGCAAAAATGAATTTGAAGATATATTCCATGAAATTCCCTCTACACGAACCTTAAAATCAGCGAGAAACTAAATTTTTGCTTGTTAAATATATTAAATTCAGAACATTTTAACCACGATTTTTAAGTGGAAAATATAATCATTATTTTGAGAGCAATCCGGAGCTATTATAAGTGCAAGGCGTTCAGTAGGGTACACCTCACGTTGGCAGCAGAACTTAAATGAGTCTTAACATGCTACGAAGGGGTCCGTCGACGCAATGACTTCATAAACCCTTGGGGTTAGAGCATTTGATAGCATACGGTGCGCCGACTCAACCAACCCTTCGGATCGAGATCCCCTCCGATTCTCCATAAAATATCCAACGCTCTTCCCAACCCCTCGTTCCCCCTCCCTTACACATCCCTCTCCTACCCCACTCCACCTTTTCACCCAAAAAGCACACAAGCCCTGTTCGGAACACACACAATCCATCCATTCTCCTCCCGCCCACCAGCATAACACTTTTCCCGCACTCATCCAGGCCAAATAATAATATAAAAAAAACAGAAGAAGAACGAAAACCCTTCAGTGAGGGGAGACCAGACACCCCAGAAGAGTATTTTTCCCATCCCATCCCGACCACGGCTCGAATAAAGTAAACAAAAAGGGTGGATTCCATCACTTTTAGCGTGGTCAAGATCCCATCTAACTCCTCCTCCATACAACAGGGCCCACTTCACGAGAAGAGAGAGAGAGAGGTTGAAGGCGGCGTGTGAGATTGTCGAAGAGTTTCAATCTCCCATGAGCAGCAGTCCTTTCTCTTTTTCTTCTTCTCCACAACTCTTATGATGGGGGGAACCTTTTAAAAAATAAGCTTCGATCTCGCGTTATTCCTCTGGTGATTCGTTTTTAATGTTTTCCGAGATTTCTTCTCTAGCGGAAAGGTTATTCAACGAGTCGTTCGGATAGCTAGATGAAACAAATAGCGTCGGACGCGAGAGCACGAGAACTGGGAAATGAAAAATCGTGATGATGAATCGGCCACTTTTTCAAGATTTCCACGGAAGAACTCGTGATGAAATCTGAAAATATATTCTCCCGGAGTTATTGGTGTCATCCTACTCACCGAGGACGCTTCCTTTTTATTCTTAACGAGCCGTTTTCATATGCACTAATGGCGAAGGTGACTCATATAGGGATTAGGTATTCAAATGATGGCCGAGATTGGATTACTCTCACGAGCCACGGCTTTATAGATGAGACCTTGAGTCCGATAAAACATGCGGTAAGATATTTTAGAGGCTTTCTTTTTGAGGACTTGAATAGCATAGTTTTACTTTTTGAGGACTTAAATAGCAAGGTATCCGAGAGACTAGCAATTCAGTAATTGCTTTCAGGACTGACAACAGCCTACTGAATAGCCTTGGCCAAAACTTCGTGCGTACTCTTCAAGAAACCTTCCACAATTTATATCAAGTATTAAAATGAGAAATTTATTCATACTGGACTGCACTGACAACAGCAAGAGGAGCTCATAAAATTTATGAAGCTAACAATTAGCTATTAATTAGGAATGAATGAGGCATTTCTCATGAATTGAACAATACAAAATATGCCGAAGAAGAAGAGGATGGATAGTCTATGTTATAAGACATACAGTTACTTGAGAAATATGATTGGAGGAAAGATTGAAATATAAGCCCCTACGGAAGACCAAGAGAGAGATGATTCTGGCATTTAAGGTAGAAAATATGGAAAAACGACCATCAGGAATCAAGGAAAACGTGTATGCATAAATTGAAGGCCGAAGAATGCCAATCGTAGGGTTGTATAAAAAACTAGCCATTTCACTAAATATTAAAATGTTTATTACTAATCTTATTACCAACGGGTTTATACGTTTCCATTTTTACGTATAATGGAAATGGTATCGAAATTCATTGACCTGAGGCTGGCCCAAAGAGCCAAGATTACGATCGCTACATAATTAAGACGCAGAAAAGAACCAATTATCTTTTAAGTGTGCGGGAAAATGTATCAACTTTGTGGGAGTAAATGAATGTGACTGCAGATTCAACTTATTCAACTCAGTATCTCTTATTCCGGCCTCGTAATTCCTCTTGGGTAGCCCGTGAGGTTAATTAGAAGTGGTGGGGAAGGGGAATTAGGTACTGGGCCATCTGTCCGGGGTGAATGAGCGTGCGATGATGCAAGAAGAGCTGGCTGGCTCCGCGTCTCCTGAAGTGAGTGCGGTAAGCATATGGAGATAACATTCCGGTGAAGTGGGGGCGTAATTATACACGCTGTGCGGGCAAATGGAAGGTGAGGCGAAGACACAGCCCAGGACACAAGAGATGGGACTCGCTACGGAGGATCAGCAACGCACATTGTTAAGCAGACACTCACTGTAATCCTACTCAAGAGACACTCCTCTCTCTCTCTCTCACCGAGATTATTAAGGCCTAAGTGATTTAGCGTCTTAACATATTAAGAACAACAACGCTTCATATCCCGCATCCTGCACATTGCTAGCGAATCACTATAAGCCTCATTTCCCTTAAGGATATGCTCCTTAAGTCCGGCGAGAAGAATTCACGCTCCGCTTCGAGATAATGGAGGCGAGAACGCATTACGAGGGCCCGTGCATAACAACTTAACTCGTCGAGGCGTGCATGTTGGAAATGACAGAAATGCATGTATCCGTTCACATCGAATTAACACGGTGCAGCGCGACCTGGCGTGACCCCTGGACGGGATTTCTCGGAATCAAAAAGCAGACGAGATGGTGGCGTGGATAGTATCACCACAGGTGTCGGCGGAGTTTCTTTTTAAATCTTCCAGTTGAAACCATCATCAGCTTAAAATTATATCTTGATCCAAGAAGAGAACATTGCAGCAAACAAACTTAATTAAAAATGTATCTATATAATAATCCAGATCTTTCACGAGCAAAGTCACTAATTAAAAAGTTTATTTTGGAGTATTTCAGACGCAAAAATAAACTAAAACACGAAGAAATACACAAAAAAGTGGATAAAATTTAAAATTTGAATTAATAGATAGGCTATTCGTCATAATCTAACGAAATAAATCAATAAAAATCACAATGGCAACACAAAATATCATGAATTTCGATGATTTAGACAATAATATCATTCATACCTTCAGGAAAAGACAGAATAATTCCAAGAAAAAAATTTCCCTCAGTGATTCCAAATTTAAACTCTCATAAGAGGTGATCAAACATTTATGCATGCGCTAACCCTACCAGAGTCGAGCATCTACAAAAACTCCATTAATTAGGATTGAACGCTGGGCTGTTTTTTTAAAGAAGTTTTACGAGGTCAAATTATCATTCCAACAGGAAAGCGGAAAATCTAATGGCATTTTTTTCTCTCCATTCCAGAGCTTCTCCGGCGCTAATTACCCTTTTAACTCTCCTTAAGAACCGCCCGCACCGGGAAAGACCAAAATCGTATTTCCCCTCCAGGCCGTTGGCTTCCCATAATGTCCTCCACGCCCTCTTCCCTGAATTATTCCCCTCCTATTGCCTGAACGAGTCGTGATCATTGGAATTCCAGAAAGCATCCAGCCCGAGGGGAAAGAGCATGGATCTGATCATCCCATGTCAAGTGGCCCCAAGGGTCAGGGGCTCCGGCTAAAAGAAATGACATGGAGAGGAAGATATCGAGAGGAAGAGAAAGGAATTGTGGTGAAAATAATGCGCATATGATAGGCGTGGAATGTGGCGAGTTACATGGGTAGAGCCGTGTTCACAATATCTTAGCTTTCTGCAACTTATTGTAGGACCTACAGCGGGTTACACTAATGTAGCTACACTAGAACTAGAGGGAAGTCACCAGACCGCATTGACTAAAGATATTCTAGCTTGGATTTTGCGTGGACATCAGTTAAATGAAGCTGATTTTTATTTAAATATTGGGCAATGGTTACAAAAGATATCAGTCTACCGGTAATTATAAAACCTCTATCCCGTACTAAACCAGGATTTCAGTATTTACGTGCGGTCCAGGCTGTGCTAGTACTGATTCACTCATTGGTATGGGCCAACTACGCCTAGTCAACAACGAGGCTAAGTAACTATGGGAAATATATGATGGTGTTAGGACATGAGGAAGTGAGGTGGAAAAATAAGATAAAATTACATACATGGTAGGTATAGCTGTAATTAATGTCGTTAAATAAATTGTTACAAAGTAAGTAGGTACCGCATTATCTTACAACAACTGGCATGGTTGTAACGATAAATTCTAGGGATTCCAATAGGAGTCTGAGTAGGTACTTTCAGAGAAGATATAGCCCTGTCTAAAGTAGTTCTAATACCAAGCTACTTGATTCAACAGTATTGCGCCGTAATATGAAGTATCTCTCATGCATCCTTACTGTTACGCTCTCGGCAACTATCGCATATACACTTTTGCGCTACAAGTTTAAAGTAACTAGAGCTTATCATGCTATATCACAGAGTAATTATTAGGTCTTCTTGGGATGAAGAAGCGACTAAGGGCTGCCACTTCACTCTAGTTAGGACAAAAATGGAATAAGTCTAGCAAGTTTCCGCCTTTTTCTCCAATTTCCTGGCGTATCCCGACTCGAATACACCCTGGTGGCGATGGGACGAGACGGAAAAATATCCTCCCGAGAGAGAGATGGCCTTCCGAAAACGATGAGGTACAAAAAAAATCCGGCGGGCTATACATGAAGGCTGGGTCGTTGGAAGGGGTGGCCAGAGGGGGGGAATGGGAGAGTGGAGAGGGGGAGGGGAGGAGGCGATGGCGCGGGAGGAAAGGGGGGTGAGACGCCACATAAGATGATGAAGTGGATTGTGAGTGAAAAAAGGAAAACAAAAGAAGGAGCAGGGGCGAAGAGGAGGAAAAAAAACCGCCGAGTTGAAAAGGAATAGAAGGGTAGGACGGAGAGGGCGGGTGGGGGAGGGAGGGGGGAAGAATGGGGGAAAGCGGGGGAAGGGGTTGGAGAGGGGAAATGATAAATGAAAACTTCATGAAAAATGGTGGCCGAGGGATCGACGGCAAAATTAAAAGTTAATAGTTCAGGTCGGTTGGGAAACCACGCAACGAAACAAAACGAAAATTCTCATTGGTTTACCCGCCCTCCTCCCTATCCAAGGAGGATAAGGCGATGGAGCGAGTGCTATGAGATCAAAAATTCCTCATCTAATTACAATATTGTACTCATTCGATTATTTTAAGTATGAATGTCAATCCGTGTAACATTCACAAAACAGTCATCTTCAAGGTGCCCAGAAACTGAAATGATGCATGACTTTTATTTGCTGCTGATATTCTTAGCTTTTCATTTAATTATTATGAACGATTAATAAACTAGACGTTAAAAATGGCACAGAAATGTTTCAATTTTGTGCCTATAGGCCGAAATTGTTATTCCTATTTAAGTGTTTAGGGTAGTTTTTCATTTATATGAAAACATATTGAATTATTTTTAAATTACTGCTTTTGATTAAGTTTTAGCGAAATTGGAATGCAATATTAACGCCGCTACTACTTATCAATAATATGAATACAGCCGGAGTATGTTAGTTCATCAAAACCAAATCACTATGACGAGAAAAACATTGAACGCGTGAAAAACTCCACTCCATTCCTACGGACGTGAATATTTTACTCCTTATTATCCACCGCTGAAGTCTTAAAGGAGAAGGTGCTGCCCAACATGGTTCGACACTTTTTCCTGCTTTCAAAGAGTTTCATTTTTCTTGATTTTTTTCCTCCTCCCCAGACTTATCGTTACCACCGGACCGGGAGCGAGTAATAAGGTGAGCCATGGAGGGGTGGGAGTAACAAATGATGGCAGTTAAAGCACCCTCGTGCAGCCTAAACAGAAGTGAGACACCATATGCTAACCATTTATTTTATAATTTCAACGTCCGGAACGGTCAAAGGCACGCGCTTTGTTCCCCGACACGATCCGTGTGGAAATGACACGACTGCATATACGCTAACAGCATAGAGCGAATGCCACATCTCCCAGCACAGCTAGACGTCATGACAGGAAAAAAAAACATATGAAGTACGTGCAGCGGGTTCAAAAATGGCATGAATCACGCCCTCTTCCCGGTTAAAGAGAAATAGGACGATTGGCAAAGGAGCTGAGAATCCGACCCGTTAGCGGGGAAAACGAACATTAAATTCGTGCGATACATTACATTCCAACGTTTTCCATGCCGCTTCGCATGAACACGCTCCAAACCCATGCGTTTCCTTTGAAACGGAGTTTAATGCGCAACATAATGACCCAGAATAGTTATTAAGTCTATTAGTCTGCGGTGCCTAGTCGGCTAGAAGCCGTAAATCAAGCCGCGATACGGAGAAACAACTGATATAGTAGGTGGAGTCCCCGGGCGTTGAAAATAAAAAGAATTGGAGACTTGAGGAACAGACCCAAGCATCCTAGAACTCGGACTTAAAAAGCCGGGGGAACCGAGACGGAGAAAAAGATGAAAAATTAAGCAATTCCGTGAACTCCAACATGGGGAAGTTAATTAATTATGGGTTCGGGATAAAAAATGAAAAACGGGGAAGGGGTATTAAAATAATCGAATCGGTACGTGCATCATCTTGGATGTACACGATACTCGATCAAGCTTACATGTAGAAATTAATAAGCATTAATAATAAACCCTCCCACGTATTTACTCCTCGCCACTTCTTTCCTTTGAAAAAAGACGCCTCATTTGTCGTGATAATTTCTTTTGCTCAAGAAACAATTTATCTCAGCTTTAAAGCTACGTTTATTTGATATCAAATGTATTTCATGAGGTCATTCATTAAAAAAAATAAAATTCGAACACAAAAGTGTAGGATTACGCGAAACGTATAAATATATTCCTTTTTAAAAGTAAGACTTCCTCTAAGTGTAAATAACGCAAACTTTGGTGAAGTAATTTTCCGATATTATAAATAGTATTATGGGCTTTGATATAACAGCACTATAATCATGGCGAAAATAACAATTATTTGATTTATAATACAGAGATATCATTAAAGCATCAGACTCAGCCATTTAATTTTATCAGTGAAGGAGCATACACGCATAGACACAAAGTCGTAAATAATTAGTAAAGGAGCCGTTGGGTTGAAGTAAAAAATCTTTCAGTTCCTCATAACCAGTCTTTTGAAGACGTTTCCACTGACATGTTTGTAAGTTTGGAACGTGACGTCGAAATCGCCTCTTCCTTAAGGTCGAATTTCTGAGATATCATCGGTCCCTTCGCTCTCATATTCAAAATTCTGGGAAAACATGGGTCGCGAGAAATTTCACACCGAATTCTGCTGTGCATTTGAGTCGTCAAAATTCAAGGCAGCAAAGAAGATGCCTATCTTTCCAGGGAAATGACGGTCATTCAAGAAATTAGTTCAATAGATTATTATAATACATTTAATAACTCACACTGATTTCGGAAGAAGAATGGGCAAAGGTACGACAAGCATTTTTGAACTATTTTTTTATTAAATTCATAAAATTCTTCGAATTGGTCTAAAATATGATCCTAGGTAACACATAATAATGTTGTCCAAGAGGGTGAGAATGTTTTTCTGATTCATAGTTGGACTTCTTTCATTAATCAACAAAAATATTATTATTGTATCAAATTAACATAAACAGATGACGTTAATATTAACATTACATCAGATACTCTCATTCCAGTTGTCTTAGGACAAAAGTATACCTGTATTAGCACCAGTAAATATGTTTAAAAATATTTGAATGAAAGAAACCATAAATTTATGAAGGCAAACTGCAGAAAGTCTTTTAATGAGTTTGCAATCGATGTTAAGTTGAAGAAATCTTTATGGAAACTTAAACGAATTCCCCAATGATTGCGATTTAAAAAAAATTAGAAATGCTAGTCGAAGAACGCAAAAATTACGATCTAGGGCACTACATTTACAACAATGAAAATTAATCCGAGAAGCAACAGGACAATATGATAAAGAAAGAAATTATAAGCTTTCTGCGATGCTGTAAAATGAAGTAACGTACTTTTTCGTTCGCATATTATCGAAAAGATGGCTTCGAACTTTGGTCAAACTTTTCACGAGAGCACGTAGAAGTGTACCATGGTTTTGCAGCATTCGTGGGATCGGGTCGGACGGGATGAAGATTACAAAAAAAAGAGGTAGACAGGTATGAACCCACGCGTCATCGAAAACATAAATGTGCTTTTAACTCCTTCCGGCTAAATATATGAAACGGAGGGGAGAGAAAAAAATATCGAAAAAGGTATGTTTTACTCCCTTTCGTCCCACACGGATTCCTCATCCCCTTGTTTACTTCCCCTTCCCCCGAGAGCCATGGCAACCCCTTCTCCTTCCTCCCCCACCAAAGATGTGGCTCTGGGCTCCCCGACTCGAAAATTTTTATATTTTTCCACCGGAGAGAGAGAGAGTAAGGGCAGCACTTTTTATCATCTGACACATCCCGGTCGTCCCGAGTGGATTCCGATGGATACGGAAAATAATGGTTCGCTTGGGCGTTGGCGGTTCTTTTTGGATATGCTACCTTCTTTTACCGACCACGACTTGTGTGGAGGGAAAAAAATGAAGAGAAATAAAGGGTAGGGGATGAGATAAAAGGGCTGAAGGGAGGGAGAGAAAAGTCTGGAGATGATCTACAAAGGGTTAGGAGACAGTTGGCGCACCCATCTATCGTACATCTCCGTCCTTCCCCGGCGGAAGGCCATCAGGGCGTGTGATTGAGTCTGCGAGATGGTACAGGGTGCCGTGTGTTGGGTGACTAGTCCGTGAGAAAAACTAGGCGTTTAAGGAGAAAGAAAAGGTGGGAAGGTCTCGATGAAACGCGGGAAGCGATGAGGGGTCCGGTTCTCCTGCATCTTCTGGGCTACCACCGCGTGATATTGAATAACTGGTAAAGAAACCGGCTTTAATTTTTACAATTCGTATAAATGTACGTATTAGTTTTGACAGCATTCTCACGAGAAGACGTTAACCAATGGCACAGCTCAGTGGCTCAGTGGGGATGAGGGGGATAGAACCCCCCCAAATCCACAGAGGAATAAAATAAAATATTTAAAACTATTGTCTAGTTTTGATATTTAATAACTGTGTCTGCTTAAAGTTAATTTTTTTAGCACGAAAACGATGTGAAATGTATTTCCAGGCATGTTATTTTTCAAAACATTTCCCCAACGGGGGTGGGGGATCGCCACTCCAACTTAACCCAACACCCCCCCCCCCCCAAAGCATAGTCCTAGTTACGCCACTGGTACAGCTGATTCCAGCATTTGAATAGTTCTAAGAATTGAGGAAGTTTTCCTGAGTTTTGGACTAATAAAAGTTCATACATTACGGAAATAATAAATTTTACTAAAGGTATCATAACAATTTTGATGATCTCATGAATGAAAGGATCAACAGTCGTCACACTACATGGATTAAAGTACGCATTTTAGTTACGATTTGAGATTAAGCCGGTGGCTATACAGTTTCGCTTAGCGAATAGTATCACTAAAAAGAGATAGAAAAAAATCTTAACGATTCACATTACGTAAAATCGATTAAACACCTTGTTCCAGAATGCATATGTATTATTCAGGTTCAGTATGATTTGATAAAAATTGACTGTAAAAAATTATTATTCATAATATTTAAAGTAAGAAATTGCTTGAGAAAGAAATACGTGCATGGTGAGGTTGAAAAGAGGTCTTCGGAAAGGGAAATGAGAGAAAGACAAGAAGAGGAGTGAGCCGAGAAGGGGGTAAAAGAAGGAGGGACGGGAGATTAATAGATCGCAGACTTGAAGAAAATGGCCAGTCCCTCACGGTAATCTGTCCGGGTGAGCGTCATTCCCAAAGGAGTCTTCGAAAACGATAGCTTTATTTGATTGCGGAGGGGACGGTGTACATTTTTTTTCGCCTGTCGATCTCGATTCCAGTTGGAACCAGAGCGACGGAAGAAACCTTGGGACGGAATGTTTGGAATGCTTCCTTAGTTTAGTTGCGAATAATCCTCTGCCATGCGGAAAATTTGAGAAGTTTACAACTTATTATGCCTCTGGGCAAATTTATTGCACGAATTCTGGTTCGATATAATCACGATGTATCGCAAAATAAACGCAAATCCCAAGTAGTCTATTATACCTTATTTGCTAAAATAGCTATACTTTCACCAAGTTGGTTTTTTTCTCGGTCACCTTATAGGAGAGGTAGACATAATGTGGGTGGAACAACTTAAGGCGAAATTTTATGTATACATAGCGTATGAGACAGGGCCGCCAACATTAAGTGGTGCAAGTTGTACCCTAGAAAACAAAATTGCGAGAAAATAACAATTTGAGTTTTTTTTAATAAAAAGCATACCCTCCAACGGCGGGAGAGGGGATTTTGTTGCTTTTAAGGAGAGTGTGCCATCGGAATTGGGAAGATAGGCACCCTTAACTTAGGGGTGCCAACAGCCAGATCTTAAGTCGGCGATTAGTTGACACTGCAAGCATTAATATAAAATCGAAGAGATGAACTTGACTTTCAACAGGCATCAGTAAGCTATAATTTGGATACGTTTTTTACGAATATCTGCGTCATTCCTAAACCTCAGCTGCGTATCCAACCCAATAGCTCGAACAGGACACACCTGCTGCTCCATTCGCCGTAGAAGCTGTCTGATCTAACGGCTGGTGACGAACCAACTAGCGCTCCAACATTTTTAGTCGCAGTTACCAGCTTCCGTTTTTGGGCTGCCTATTACTCGGGAACTTAAGCTCGAGATAAATGACCGGAAAAAACAGTTCGTTTTCGTCTCGCTCCAAACTTTTTATCAGATACGGCAATAAAAAGGTAGTAAACGAGCCCCTTCCGCCTGTAAACCTTCAAGGATTTGGTTGTCCCAGTAGTCAAGATGACGGATTCTTCCCATCGAGACGGGCATCTCATCTCAACCTCGAAAAATTTACCCTCCCCATTTACATGGAACAGCGAGCAACCTGGCTTTCCCGGAGGTGGGTGGGTTGATCGGGGAGAGCATTTCTGGGGGGGGGGGGGTAGATGGAGGAGTAAATGGAGGAGTAGGTGTGGGAGAGAAGGCTTGATGGGACCTTCCTTTTTTAAAAAAATGAGAAGCGGAATGTGCCCCGTCGATTTTGAGGCCCGATAAGTTCATCCGAGCAGAAAAGGGACCCGGAGCCGCCCTTGGCGGGATATCAAAATTATAATTCTCCATATCTTATTCTTTCAAAAAAGACACCAATCCAGGCTCGTCGAAAAATCCGTCTTCTTCCTTGCCTTCGCTCCGTGAGCCCACACGGGTCCAATCCCGACCCGAAACCTCTTTACCTTCCCACCTTCCATTACACTCGTGACCCATCTCCGTCCTGTGTGAGACTGTTATGTTCACCTACGTCTCAGTTGTCATTCCTCCCCGCTGAGCTATTCTAGAACTCTTCGAGAAGACGTCCTCAAGATATTGATGGGCACGAGGAATAGGGTAATTAGATTTTTTTTAAGAGGCCGGCCGAGAGTGTTACGAAAACATTCCGCACGATCGAGTGACCGAAATTGACCCTACAGTTAGGATAAGGAGAGCGAAAATTGAAGTCTCCACCAACGGACACGCTTGTGCAGAAGTCAAAGCCATCTGACGTCACCCGACCAACCGCTACCCCAACGTAGCTGTGACATGGAAGACCGTAGACAATATCGGCAATAATGCATTGCAACCTCAAGATTGTTACATAGAAAAGATTTCTGCTCAAATATCATTTGAATGGAAAAAAATATTCTTACGCAGGATTATATTGCTACAATCGTGACAATTTTGTCAACCGGTAGCAGAAAAAAATATGAGGGAAGTGAATTTTCTTAATCGCAACAATTTCAATGCTAAAAAATGGATTTACAGAAAAAAGATTGTAAAGCGCTAAATCGAGAAAAATAACTCATATATAGTTTTCTATAACTCATTTCTCTTTTCTGTACACAAATCCATTCATATTTTACTAAAATAAAAAAAGATTAGCTAGATAATTATCCGTCGAATTCGATTTTGAAGGTATTGCGAAGTTCTGCAACCAAACATCACGTCCCTTCGGGTCCCCTAGCCCTTGAACTGAGCGTAAAACAAAGAGAAAATGCGTGCGCGTGTGTATTTGAGAGATCGGGAACCGAGATGGCTTGGTCAGCGAGGGTGGTGTTCTGCGAGCGACGTCCTGCGGTGAGAAACAATGTCACGCGAGCGGACGATTAAAATCCAATTGAAGTTACTCCTGCTTCTTTCCACGGCTGACCACCGCAACAGTCGTAATGGTGTGGGAGATCGATTGCCCAATTCTTTCATCTTTTCTTGTTTCCTCCATATTCTTTGCCCACTATCATCACTCCAATCCACCCTTTTATAGATCCGTCCCCACTCTATATAGCACCGGTTAGCAACAGGAGTTGCCACAAGAACGAAAAAAACATCAGAACAAAAACGAAAATCCTTTATTTCACCGTGTCCACGCGAAAAATCGGGTCGTTAGAGTTAAAGTTATGAGTGCGCGGAGGGAGGAAAGTAAAAGAAGGGACATCCGCCGCGAGATTAGCAAGAAGAAGAATGATGATAATGGCTGGTGAAGCTTCCCTACGGCGTTAAACGCCTCGATAGCCCGGAAATAACGCGGATGCTATGAGGCAAAAATCCAAGATATAAATACGATAGACGCGTAGTGAAGGTAAGTCGTGACGTTTCGCTTTCAGACTGGGTGATTGAGACGATTATTTAACGAACAAGAAGCTTACCTCAGGATATATCGCGAAGCCGGGTGGCAAACCGCCGCTGAAACATGGCGATTAGACATCTTTCATGGCTTCCAAGAATAAGCGGAAGAATAAATGTACTGCATAATAATCAAGGCAATATTCCACGTTGAATTTACTCTGAAATGAATTAAGTGAAAGTAAATATATATTTGAAAATAATATTTCATCTAACTAGGCGGCAATGGCTTCCTCACTTATGTGTTAGGTGCGTAGCACACGACTGTCTCAGAAATACGACTTATCACCGAAACTAGCAGAAGAAAAAAACAAAATTTCATACATGAAAATAGCTTACTAATATATAAATGAGGGAAAAATGGCCATTAGAACGAGTAACTTGCCTTGATTTAACTGTATTCATCTCGTTAAAAAAGTACGGTAATAGTGACACGCTAATATTTTCGACAAGTATTCAAAATTTCATTACAAGTGAAACACTCCGCAGCTCCTCGAGAGAAAATTGATTGGAACGGCTGTACTTGCAAGCAACACCTGCTGGTTCGCAGGTGTGGGGCTTTTTACAGATATAAGGACCTCGAGAAGAAATAGCCACTTACCTTACCAACAAGCGGTAACGAGAACGCACATCCCCATAATTATTCATTACCGAGCCTTTATCGCAGACCATCAAAACGTATATGCCGTGAATGTATTGCTGCGGACATCTCTTGGGAATATATAACCTCCATTGGAGTTAATACTTATGTGACCATTGGCCACATTCACGACACGTCGTGTCCTCTCGCCACAGTAAGGTGTCTCACTTTATGGCATGCACTCGTCAACCGCTTCCCTCATCAGTTCTTTTAAGTCCTTTCGTGCAATCATCGTGGGATAACAGTCCATTCTAAGTCACCGAGAAGCACTTTCGGTTCCAACGGTCGCGTTGCCACCATTTGTAACGCAACTTGAAACGTTTCAACCATATTCATATGCTATTTGTACACAAATAATAAGGTTAAAAATCCGTCGACACTCCGCAGGTGAATGAATTTTGCACTCAGTGATGGGTCAAAATATGAAGGTCGGTTACGAGCATTACCTGACAGTAAGTAGTTGAATCATCGTTGGTGTAGGAGGTTACAGAAAGAATCGTTTCTCAAGAATATCTTTTTATGTTTCGCTACACTTATTTTACTTATACAAACAGAGGAATAGTTATCTCACCGAAAAAAACTCAGATGCTGGTTGGTTGAATGCCATATTTTCGCAAGAAAAAGTACGGGTCCGGGAAGGAAATATTGAAAATGCTTGATATAGTTTTTGACATGATGATGAAATACCTTAATTTTGGCATAACTTACTTACTTTAAATCAAACCGTTTTATGAAAACTAACAAGGAGATAACAGACTGAAATACAGCGGTCCATTCCAAGTCATTGCTATTCTTCATCTCTGAAGAATTTTGCAGGATTAGCTGCAAAAAAATTCGCTAAGGAACCACTCATCCGCGGGATACCCGAAAATTTCGTCATTTTGTCCTACACAGCCATTGACCGCAAAGGCTTTTTTAAAAGTTCTCTTGAATAAGTATCATTGTAGTTAGATCTAAGGTTTCCGCGCCGTTTCTCCATATGAGTCTCGCCTTTCGGGCGTTCCTCCGCGTTGAGATGTCCATACGTGACGACAGTTTCTCCAGCCAACCTGCTGGCGTCTTCAGGTCAGAAGTACTTCAGACCTGAAGGCGCCAGCAGAATGGCTGGAGAAACTGTCGTCACGTATGGACATCTCGACGCGGAGGAACGCCCGAAAGCAGAGACTCATGTAAATATAATTGTAATAACGGTGTTTTTGCACCTTAACAGTCGGGTTCCGAGGCAATATAAAAGTCGCGGGTCAAATAGTGGGGGATGAGGTATTCCCCGGGTGAGGTGAAACACGCCTGGGGAAGAAAACAGACGTGTTGGTGGATTTACGCGCACGGCGTCTAGCAGGGAAACGTAGCATAAAGAACGGAATTAAACTCCACCTCCAAAGCACGATACGTCTCGAGAAAGGTGGTAGGGGGGAAGGATATTATACGACGGCGATTTCACCTACATGGGGGAAGAAAAGGGCTCGGAGAGAGAGATAAATATAATTCTCTTTCTCTCGTGATGCCGAGGATTAAGCCGACTTTTAACGAAAAACCACCCTGTGCGAAACGGTTTGAGAACACACCACACACCGAATGCTATGCTATGCGAGAAAGCTATTCTAGCCGCGTTTCCTGAAGTCTTTCGAAAGGATATGTCCAAACGCGAGCCATGCGTAGCGATGTGAAAATCTCGAGTGTTACTCTATGCTGCCTATCGCCCAAAACTGATTTCCAGCAAGCTAAACACGCCGAATACGTACCAAAACTTATCCTGTTTCCAAAATGCCAGAAGTATAATCATCTGACTGTAATTATAGAAAAGAAATTCTCAATTGGCCGTATAATTCTCCCTGCTCGTCCACCTTGCAAGTCAGAAATGTTACTACACACATTCACTCACAACAAACATACACAACAAGATCCTTTGTGGGGGCTGTAGGGACCTCCACTAAGGATTCTTGCTCCACAAAAAACCGGGAATCTTCACAGGATGGGCCTGTTAAAGATAGCCAGTGATTTGTGGAAACACATGCACTCAATAAGCAGTCACTCACACATTCTCTCACCTGTAGATGGCTTCAATGTTCCGGGAGAAAAAAATATTTCTCCAAGAGAGCGTCGTCGGGGATCGGCAATTAGCATTTGATTTTTGCATCTGACTGTAGAATATTTAGTTTCGGGCAGACTGAGTGAGACCTCACCTCAACACTTTTTAAAGTTAGCAGAAATAGTTTTCTCAACTTATTTAGTCTTTGCTTAACAGTCAAAGGGGAGGATGTACAGAATTTTAAAACCGTTAGCATTTTTGACGTCAAATTTACTGGCCGGGTAATTTTAGTTCAAATGAAGTTTATTAATGTGGATAATAAGGTGTGGTAAAATGAAAAATATTAAGGGCAATGCCGAAGGAAAAGTGTCAGGGAAAAGCGGCAAAATATTATTTGGAAGGAGCAGATGATTAAGGCTATTAAACAGAAAAATTACGTGAGTATGATTGACTGTAAGGGTGATTCAGAGGGAAGCTGCGTCAAAGGAACCTACGGATAGCTGTTGATGATGAACTATAACAATGAATAGCACATTATAATATTTTTAAACCAAGTCCCTCGATTTTCCCCTGATTGAATGCTAATTGTTTATGACCTGATTCCAAATTTCATTCCGATCATGGATTTCCCTTCAAATTGGTATGGGTATCCATTTCGACTACCCCCCAATTCAAAGCTAGAGCGTTTTTTAGCAGCCACACGCCGCTAGCGAATTTTCCTCGCAAGACATCGCAGTCGGAGCGCGACGTTACACATGAGGAGAAGCCGGCTGGTGGGTAGATGTACAGGACGAAAAAAAAGAAGCATTCCCTCCTCGCTAAAGGAATAATAATTTAATCTGTTCCTCCTCCTCCTCCCGCCTCGCACGGCCAAGTGAAGACGCTCGTAAGTAAGGCTACGCGAAGAGATGCACATTTCCGGTTCTTTCTGTCGCCTTGTAACAGGACGGAGGGAAGAAAAATAAGTCTTTCTCTCCATTCCTCTCCCGATCTCGCCTCTTCTTTTTTTTTCCTTCCTCCTTCCAACTCTCCCTTTCCGTCCCTCCCTTTTCTATTTTCTCTCTTCCTTTTGCACACGCATCCTGGGGATCTTGGAGCGACATAGGTTCTCATTAAGGATAGAACTGGGGATGCGAGGGAGGGGATGGCATTAAATGGAATGGCGGTGCAGCGCGCACACACGAGTTTCCCTGCATCTTCCTCTCGCGATGCGACTGCCACGCGCCCCGGGGCTCACGACTCAAATGAGAGATCGTGCTAATGCGAGGAGTATACAAGTCGAGGAGTGTTGAATAGAGGTGTGAGGTGGGAGGGAGGAAGAGAGGAAGTTGTGAGCGATCCGGCCGTCCTCCACTCCTTTCCCACCTTCGCTCCTGCTGCTGCGGCAACAGAAGGCGAGGAGCGAAAGAAAGAAAGAAAGAAGGCCCCGGTTCTGTGACTCCCCGTTTTATTTCAACCGTTAGGTGACGCAGCGTTGTTCAGAGTAGGGATACAGGGCATCACGTCAATTCATTATTGTGTTTTCATGCCAAAGCCACATTGATATATTAAATGAAAGCTACCACTAATTCAAGAAACTCAACGCCGCGTTGCTTCGTTATCGCATATAAGGACCCTAGAAGCTACGGGATACAAGTGCTATTTTTATAATTTTGGAGGTAAGTGCAGAGAATGGATGGTGGTGTACGCAATATTGTTGTGCCAATTTGATACAATTGAATCACAGAATCTATATACATCCACTTATCAGTGATTCACTTGCATCCCTATGCCACAAGAATATTGTGTAGTACCCAAAGAATAATTATCTGCACTTATGTCTAGCATAATACCAAATTTACTTGTATTACTTGACATCTAGGGTCCTTATGTGTTACATGATATTAGTGGACTTGAAAATGAAAAGCCGAAATAGGATATTCAGGATGATACCTTGAAAGGGTGGCTTGATCGACTTGACACTTAGGGACCGGAGCTAGAAGGGTTTAGGGGTTCAAAATCCCTGAAATAATTGGGAGATACAGTCTTAAACGTAAACCCTACATTACACAACCTCACGGTATGATTTTCCAATAGAAACGTCCCTATTTAGGAATAAGTACACTACACCAGTACTGGTCCTATACGAGTGATTGAAGAACAAGTATTTCGGATAACTTTGCGTCTTTCAAATCGGTCTCCACTCTTTGAATAGCCATCATCGGAGCAAAAAAAAAAATCTTGAACAACTCACAAAAAAAGGTGTTCAATATTGCTGACGCGATTGGCTAACCTAGTCAAATTATTACGAGCACTACACAGCACTACTCATTACACGATTTCCAGCAAGCTAACTGGTAGAGAAACTGACCCAGTAATGGCATTACAGCCTATTTGAGGTGGAAGCAACAATATACTAGCAACTGGCGCGATCTGCAAAACTTTATTTCGCCAAAAATTATTCCTATTCTGAATTCGAGGAATAAATCGCTATTTCTGGTTAGAGCATAGCACGTTTTCATTGTGAAACCGCTTGCAGGGCAAGGTAGCGAGACACCTTCCGGGGTGGCAGTAACACACACTCTGCATTAGTGGCTTTTCTTTTACCCTCTCTCTGTTCGCGTACTTATATGGAGGCGGGGGAAGATATGGGAGATGGGGGGGGGGAAATTAGAAGAGTGGGAGGGTGCAGGAGGCACCGATGACAAGTGAAAAACGGAATGGTGCGAGGTTGTCGCCCTTCCCACTTACCCATAATCCTCCTCTCCCGCAGTCTTTTTTTGAAATCCCTTCCACCTTCATTCCTCGCAATATCGCGTCCCCATCCCCTATCCCGCTTAAAATACTGCACTTCCCCCACACCACTCTCCCCGCCGGATTCGTCGTAAAGGCGTCAACGCCTCCGCTTCCATGTTTCCAAAGTCACACAATCGCCTCTCTTTCTCTCCATCTTGCCATTCATGCGATTTTTTTACATTTGATTCAAACCGACAAGAAAATTTTTCGGCTTTCGAGTCTTGTCTTTCTTCTTGGTCCGCTACTTCACACCCCAGCGAAGCCAGGGAGTAGGATTTAAATGCTCCGGGACTCAAGAAAAATTTCGAGTTTTCTTAGAACATTTATGTGGCTACAATGAGGAACTTGCATGGGTCGTAGATTGCTCTAAAAACTATTTTGAATAAGTCAAATGGATACATTAGCTCGCAAAAATACCTTCAGTTTCTCCATTCAACATCAAAAGAAATAAAAAAATTGCATTTAAAATCGAGAAAAATTTCTCTGAGCCGACCACTGCGCGAAGACACCCGAGCGTTGCCGAGGCCAGGCGTGACGTCATAGGTGCCTAAACAACCGTAGGGAGTAGGGAAATACGCTGAGCGCTTGGTGTAAAATTTGTTTTGAGGGAGTATTTAGCCGCTCATCATCACTTTATTTTGTTCTGTTATTCTTGGGCAAGTTTTCCTATTGCTATTGTGCCTAGATTATTACTTGGGATATTAATAACGCGGCATCGGGATGATGAAGTACAAGCGTTTCACTTCGTGTGTTTTAGTTATCAGAAAAATGGATGATAACGTTGCCACTCGTTCGAACAGTACACCTGAAATTCATCTACGTCTACATAATACCCCGCAAGCCGCCTACAAGGCGTGTGGCATGGGATGTTAGGACACCAGCCTTTTTTTAGGACACCAAAAATTGATGCCATGACCCTCATGGAATTTGTTAAGACAAATTATTGCTATACGTTGGCGGCAAATCGAGTTGTAAAAGAAACTTGTAATACTGGAGGATAACGATCGTAAGCTGTGCTGTTGACATTAGAGTAAGCTGTGCTGTTGAATTTGGCAACGCCCGATTAGCGGAGAAGGTAGTCCTATCCGTCCTACGGTACGAATTCACAGCAAAACAGTCTGCACACAATCCACATGTGAGATCGCGGTCGGTTCCGCTGCCAACACACACACAAGCTACAACCTATTTCAATAATATAGGTAAATCCATAAACAATATACTAGCATATACCATAAAAATATAGAGGGAAATAGGCAAATACTCTTATCAAAAACTGGATGTCACTGTCGCATTCTTATATTCATCACATACAACTTACAATAACAGAACTCGTTATGATGAATACAACTATTTATTCACTGATTTAAACCCTTAAATTAGCCCACACAAGTGACACAGGTGACATTTCTCACTACTATTCGTTGAAATAATGGAATAACAAACTTCACACACAGTTTTTATTTCAATAGCGTGATCGTGAAATGTCATATCTACGGCGAACAACGGAGATTAGCACGCCACTGACAATTTTTACACTACTGTTAGACATTTATCGATAGCGTAATAGCACTTTTTACAATTCAATCACGATGGAACACTGATAACTCTTGGCCGATATTTTTCAACCTTGTCAAACTTTGTGCATTACAACCACTGGCACTGTGATTATTAGAAGTAGCTTAACGGGAGACGTCACGTTGAAAATAACACTATTTTGGCACAAAAATCTTCCTAGATGTCTCCAATCAGCGAGCAAAAGTTGCATTGACTGGAATTCACCCCATAATACAAGCACAGACAGTCCTAAACGACGAATTCTCCAGTACCTACGAATAAACGGATGAAGTTATTGTATATAAAAGCTAAGCTGACATCAGTAAACATCAAAATCGTTCTAATTGCATACTTAAATGAATGATATACCGTCGATAACATCAACTTACAATTAACGTATCCCCCTTCCAATGGCCGTGGCTCAGACTCCTACAACGATGTTATTTAGGTATTATATAGTTTTTGGTTTAACTGCACCAGTTTTATATTTTATGCCCGTACTCAGATATTAATATTATAAATAATGCAAAATATGAGGGCTTCCAAGCCTCTATCGTCGGATATTTATCTTTAAATATAAAATAATCAACACGTCTAACAAACGAAGCTCTCACAACTGCTGGCAACTATTACAAACAATCACAACAATAGCTTCGCGTGATGTTTAGGCACCTTTGACGTCATCGAGGCTTCGTCGGCAGTGGCTTGGGGGGTGAGGTTGTTTTTCCCGCGCTTTAAAATTCGTAATATTTATCATTAAATATCTCGCGAAGCAAAACTCAGATATACATGCGGTTTTCTTTGTTGTATTCATAAAATAATTTTCTGTCCGCCTGTGAAATAAAAAAAATTCATGCAAGTTCCCCATTACAGTTCATGGGCCTCAAAAGTACAGGAAAATTTTCAAGTTTTTAATGTTTTCTGACTAAAGTTCCGTAACGTTTGTAATTGTACTGAAGTTAATAGCGATAAATCCCCCAAATGCTTATCGAAACTTAGTGGTGGAATTATGTTCACTGTAACCATATTCACATTACTTCACAATGTAAATTATGAGCTGATATTCGCAAAAAACTTAATATCACTGAAAATCCTATGGTGGTATAATTTTATAGAATAGTTGTCTGTGGAACTAATAATTGCTAACCCATTATTTCTACTCGTGGAATATAAATTGAAACTAGTGACACATAACGACGCATCTCATCCACATTCCATTTCGTAGATGAAATAAACTTACTCACGTTAACGCCCTACTCCTCTAATTTAATAGGCATACCGCCGCTAACAAAGTGGATCTAAGGAAGATAGTAAGAAGGCGAGAGCAACGCAACCGAAGGAAATGGATAGACGCGGAAGAAGACTCGAAAATCACCTCCATTACGATCGATAAGCAGTTTCAATTAACCAAACAAGATTAGAGATTAATAGAGGAGGATAGAAACACCCAGGACGACTACTGTCACTATAGATACATAAAAACGATTGAGGGAAAAAAACCAGCCGTGAGCTCACACGCTTAGAAGACAGGCACGGAAAATAGTACCCGAAACATCCGTACAGAGGCGCTCGGCTCGATACGACGGCGTGCGCTTTCCGCAATGCATTTATTTTTTTTCTCCTCGCTCCTCCCCGTATAAACCACCCTCTCGCATGTCTTTCGCGTGATTTCGAGGAGATTTCCCCGTGGGGCGCGCGACTGGACAAATGAATTGCCCGCGCATGTTCTCCGGCACGAGCGGCCGCCTTCACGGGGAGGACTGGTGTGAGCCAAGCCGGGAAAACACGCCCTTCTCGCCCGAGACAGGCCGCAAATCGATTCCGGGCGCTTGCGACTCATACATACATGCATTCCCTCGCTTGATTAATGGGAAACAATAGTAATTAGAATTCGTGAGCCGCTCATATTTTTTTAGCACATCATTTTTTTTCTCCTCCCGAGACATTACCGCGAAAATGAGAGAATTAAACAAGGTAATTTTTCATCCGGGAGTACTAAAAACGCAATGGTACGGGACGTTTTCTCTTATTTGAAAATGGCTCCGGGGTAAACGGGTAATGTGACCGACAGTTAAGTTACTCGCAATACCCCACACCACCCTCCTCTCCCGCCGTCCGACGGAAAAACGTGCATTAGCGGGCTTGCACCGCTTGGTACACATCAATCAGCGTGTGAAAACACGCTCTGATATTTTGCATGCGGTGAAAGATGATTGCAAAGATTTGAGTCCTTCCGAAAGTTCGCTTCCGACGCTCCGCGTCTCAAGACCGGCGCTAAGCATACAAACTCGCCCTTGGAGTCAGGAAAAGGAGATACGAAAACTTGAAGAATTCATGCACGGTGGAAACGGGAAGAATACCAAAAATCGTAATTACAACCAAGCATTTTAAGCCAAGCAAGTATTTTTGCGCAGTTTTCGTAACTGAAAAAAATATTTTGTCGACATTAGAAGTAATAACAATGAGACAAATTAAACAAAGAATTGATGATGCAATATTTTATATTGTCATAAATCTTGAAATTGAAATTTATCATTCACATGGGCTCAATTTTGACAACTTCGAATGTTATCTATTATCCAGGATTCAGAAATACTCCCCTGGGAAAATTGCTGACAACATCGGCCAATGTCATCCAACAATCACAAATTAAGTCTCCATTTTTTTATGATTGTCTTGGAATCAGGTGAAGTCGATTTCATTTGCCAAATATAAGTTGATTCTCTTTGACGCCCACATAATTAGTAAACATGAAAGAGTTAACTCTCGCAAAGGTGACGCTTTTCACTATAGTTTCCCTTCGTATTTTTATAGTCACATCATTTAAGATTTTAAGGACTAAGTGTTAAATTCGGAAATTTCAAAATTACTGTAGAGGACTGAGTTACATTTTCGTCCAATGCAAATAAGAAAAAATATAAGTACCTATTTCTTCACTCACTCCTAAGTAACCGACATCGGTAACCATGCGCTCGGTATCCACCAATGACCTACCTAGAGACCGTTTGTCATGGAAACCACACTACAAATACTCGTCTGAGGTTTTCTAGTGAGTCATGCTAGCCGTAAGATGAACTCCCAGACGACGAGAAACTCGAGAACGCGAGAATCTAGGGCGGGTGTAGAAATTCGCTAGAGAAACACAGGAGAGAAGTTACAAGAGAGGGTTGAAAAAAAAAGTTTCTCCACTGGGATACAAGAATCCTCCAATACGTGTGCTTAACGGTTTTCGCGAATCTATCAGGCTGTGCCAACCCCTTTTCCCGATTCCGGTAAAAAACTTTCCCACGCAGCCTGAGACGATGGCGCAAACGAAACGGAAATAGAGTCTGCTGGGAAGGAAGACGAGACGCTCCCTCGGGACGGACTAGATAAACAAACGCAGAAACCGAATCTACGCGTCAAAAGCAGCCTCGGGGCCGCGGAAGAACCGAAAAAGGACGAAAAAGTACCGAAAAAAAGGTCCACGATGTGGAACAATAGTAAAACCCTGGCATCTCGCGTTACAATCGCGCGGATGGGGTTGAAAGAATAAACTCGGATGACGCCCCGCGCCACGAGGATTTGGAGACAGGGAAAAAAAACCCGATCTAGGGAAAAAAAATCATACGGGCCCTCGTGAGCTTAAAAAGGGAAAAGGGGAAATAGGGGGTGAGATAGAGAAAAGGTGAGAAATTTTTAAGTTTGAAAATAGACGCTAAAAGGGGTATAACGGTTACCCTTTTTCGTAGAAAAAATCCCACTATTCCATTTTTTCATCAAACCCTTACACAGGAGACCCCCATTGTCCCTGGAAGGATTTCATTTTTTTAACCACGCGGAAGGGGGTGGAGTGGCTGGGGGCATAGGAGGGTTTCTGGTGGGCATATTTGCCCCCGAGGGCGGGTTGAGGGGGCAAGGGATGAAGGGGCGTAGCTCGAGAGCTTCGCGAACTCAACATCGGCGGCGGTCAGGACGGGGGGAACACACTTTTTTCTTCCCCGACTTCCCCTTCTGGAGTCCCGCCGAAAAATCCCAGGACGGAGGGGTAAAACTTCAGTCGTTTAAGTCACCTCGCCCCGAAAAAGGGACGGGGAAGGGGGATTCCGAGATTTTTGTCCCGAAAACGTGAAAAAAAGGGTGCTCGCAGAAATCGTCGATCTCTTTCGAGTCGAGGGAATGAAAAGAGTTGGCATCTGCTCGCAACACACACACAATTTCGTGCCCTCGTGCTCCTGCCAAAGACATGCGGCAAGCGCTCTTCCTTTTTTTTCCTCTCTCCTCTCCTTCCACATCATATTTTGTGTAACACGTGAGGAGTCATTAATGAGAATTCCCAACCTAGAAGGCACATATCTTGACAGAGAGCATACTTCTCTAAAAGTTATACTAGTGATTGGTATTGTATATTTTATCAAAACGCTAAACAATACTGCATTTGTAATAAAAAAATTATGAGTTACAGAATATACAAACGCATGTTTTGATTTGGTATTTCGCTAACACAATGGATATAAAAAGTGAAAAAATCCTTCCCATTTAGTTTTCAATAATGTAGCTTTTCATGCATACTTGTAAATAATGTATATTGCTTATATTGGGCAATAAAAGACCAATGCTCGCAAAAATTGTGTGACTACGTGACTCAATTATGTTAATCAGGGTTAAAACTGCATGAAAGTATGTTGAAAAACTGGTGGAAAACGTCGGTTTTAAATCAATTTTTCCTAAATGGCACCTCAGAAATTAAGAAAGTTAAATCCATCCTTACAGTACAATTTACGGCCGTGCCCAAGGTTAAGCAACGATCTTAGAAATTGTGATAATCTGCGGAGACCCTGTTCGCCAAGATATTCTAGGGTCCCAACTAAGAATCCGTCATATTCCAAGATCACGTTCCTTGCTATCTCCAACACGTTGGAAACAACGCCGGCCGGTACTTGGAGAAGTTGTGCAATATCCGGTTACACTCTATCTGGAGCCGTTGAAAAAAATAATTCCGCAAAGATAAATCGGACAAAGTCTAACGGACCATACCTCTCTATATGGCTTGCCATTTAAACGCTTACGTGTCGGCACATAAAAATTAGCATGCCATGTAGCTATATTTTCCACTAAAGATATCATGAGAGCTATTACACGAGGGAAGATAAATATTTTGAGGCCTGTTCAAGTTATCAAGATTTATCTCAGGCATACCTATGAATAGTGCCTTGAAAATTTCATGATACCCATGCAATACGAATATAATTTGCGAATGGACACCGAACGCCAAAAAACAAAGCTGCTTGATGTTTCAAGAAAATCATTTAAAAAGAAACAATAAATAGAATAGAAATAAATTACAAAAGTAAATTAAAACGTGAAATGTTTTGCAAAAATGCATGAGTGAAATTCCTACGCCTGTGGCTTAGTTTAAGTCGACTGTACACTCACCTAGCCACACCAACCTTCGGGTTAAACCAAGAGTGAGCGAAGTAACTTATAAATATGGATAAAGATCATCTACCACGCGATGACAACTCATAAATTACAGAAAAGGATGCCTTTTATGCATTACCCATTACCTACGTGGTTTTTGGACCCAAGTAAAACTTAGAGCCATTTTCTCAGAGCAAAAGTTTCGCAAAAAGCATTACACAACTTCAGAAACGCAGGAATAAATATATCGTAAATCAACCGCAATCACGAAACTGCACAAGATGGACCACCGACCGTGACGGCTGGGTAATTATGACGGGCGTATATTGTACTGCGGTGACCGGATGAAAAAGTTTAGCGCTAAATAATGATTAAGTACCCGAGAATTTTAGTTCCGGAACAAAAGCCTGCATTAAAGAAACATGAAATTCTAAAAATGTTCCCGCTTATATGGCCCCTTCAAAAATATGCGTGCCCCGAAGCATGGCGTTGAGAGGTCCGTATCAGCGCCGAAAGGAATTATTTATCTTGCGCTGTCGCACGGGGTCTAATTCGAGACGGCAAAGAAAATTTCGCACATCGGGGGCGCATATTTAAAGTCGCATAGTGGGCCTTAGTCACGCACACCGGCCGCTCTGACAAGTCGGCGAGCTTTTTAAAAGAAAAATGAAAGTCGCTGTGAAATACCGGCGCCTACCCAGGGGGATGGCGGGTAACACGGGCTGTAAAAGGCGACAGAACTCGACTGAATATTTTGGTCTGATTGTTAGCAAAAGAGGAGGTTTAACAACTGAGATGGATTTCCTACGTGCGTAAGTAGAGGCTCACGAGTAGCTAATGATAGGGATATTTTGGTATCTAATCATGGGCGGAGAGAAACCTGGCAAACCTATCACTGGAGGTTAATGCTGTGAGCCGGAGGTTAATACTGTCTCTTGTTCGGGCTAATATTGAAGGCTAATACGCGGACTTCCGTCATGGCGCTGAAAATGTTATCGCAGCGATAATAAAATATGCCATGCAACTATTCTTCCTACATTTAAGACGTTAGAACCCTGCTTTTTTTAGAAAACCCCATCAGTAACTAACCCAAAAACTCAAACGAAGGCAAAATTTTTAAGCAATCTGAGGATCAAGGCAATTTCTTCCAGCAATTTGAATACGATTGAAGTCATTAAGTCAAGCCGTTAAAGTCTACCGCCACATACATTTAAAACATGCACCAAGAATCTTTTTAACACATCAAATACACACTCACGATTAAACCGCCTCAACCCCTCCCCAAACCTCACCGTATCCAATGGCACGGCGTAGCGTTTAGATATTTCCCCAGGGGTCGGAATACTTAAGATTATGAGAAACGAACCAAAAACTCCGGCTGGGAACGGAAAGAACAGAGATCCGTGGTCTTTTTCGTGGGAAAAGCGGCACAGGGGCATCAAGATTAAACATTCGCTGGTGGGGTACGTGGGGAGCGATATGGTTTTATGACTGCACGTAGGTTCAAAGGGGAAGAGGGACACATCACGAGGGCCGGACTACCGTGCAAGTCATAAGGGGAGAGAGAATCTTACTGCAAGACCAGGCGGGACTTTTTCGGGGGTTAACCCTGTCTTTTAACCCCTTGCGGGAGGGACTCTCTAAGGGCGTGGTAGGGTGGTGCGGACGCGGATAAAGGGTATCCGACGGGGTGGGGTAAGCGCGAAGGGGGTAAGTAAAGGTGGAGGAAAAATGGAAAACCCTTCGGATGAGGGCGAACCCACGGAATTATTGTGAAAACGGGTAGCCGGGAAAGGGATTTCATCATGGGCGGGGCAGGTGGAAAAAACGGGAAACGGAGGGAAAAAACTGGGAAATATATATAAAAGGGTTCGTCGATGTAAAGGGATAGGGAGAACACCGGCGAGAGTGGGGGAGAGAAGGGTAACGTGACACCCTTTACCTGGAATCTTCCTTCCACAGAATGGGGGACCCTGAGGGACACTCCACTGTTTGGCGGAAGGGTAAGCACCCCGCATGAAAGGGTGGGCCGCCACCCGTGGACGACGCGGAACTGGGTAAAAATGCTTTAAGACCGGAAGGGTGGTGGATAGAATAGAATCCAAGGACGTGGAAGGGGTATAAGGGTTTAGCTAGGGGATCGGAGCCGCCGCCGGGTGTGGAAAGACCAGGGGTTTTCGGGGAGGAAATAGGGTTTTTAATCCTTTTTCTCCCGAACAAGCTGGAGCCATGAAAAAACTGCAGGCGCACCCATCCATCCCTTCCCGTTCAAAAAAGCCCATATGCTGCGTATCAATCCATCCATCTTTTCGGCGCGCACGGATTTCTGTCGCGTTTAACGGGGACTCATCATTCTGTTTCCCGAAACGGGATAGGATTGTGCGCTAGGAAACACGGGAGGATATTAAAAATTCCCACGGAGAAGGAGAGAGACGGATGGTTTCGGGTAAATAGCGATGGTTTTTTATGGGCGCCGGGACGGAGAAGTAAAGGGTGATAGACCGTTTGAGCACACAAGGACACGCATTCCCATTCATTCGAATTTTCTTCAAGACGTCCCACGAGAATCGGACGGAACAAGGAAGGATAAAAAACGGAACCGGTGCTTGAGAAACGAAGAGGACAGTTCAGAGCCACTGTCGTGGAAGGAGACTGGCTTGCATCCTGGGTGACATGAGCACCGTTGAGGCAACAAACACCATCAACTCTTTCGCGCCAACCTTTACGACACGTACGCCGTAGGCAATAGATAAGAAGGAAAAGAGTTCTTCCATTTCCTAGTGAATATAAATTTTTAATCGAGTTTGTCTGATGATGAAATGAGCCCACATCGAATCCCTGGTTCAGTATATTGAACTACTGGAAAGAGGAATTGTGATCTTTATTTTACCCAAAGTACACTTTAGTATTCGGGGGTACTTGCTCCAGGTTGTGAGAGAGTAATTAAAAGAAATTTAAGAAGCATAAGAAGTGAGAACAATAAATTTGGATCATAACTTTAAAAAATATTACCATCGATCAATCTAAATATGTATTATACATGAGTTTTTGAATATTGGAAGTTAAATCCTTTCTATGAGAGTAAAAATTGTATAATTTATTTTGAATCGATGGATTCAAGGGGTATTTACATTTCCTCGACAAACCTTAAATGAGTAATTGAAGTAACTAATAGCAAATACTCATGTTATCGGCCCATTCAAAGAAGCTAATTTAAAAAATACATTTTTACATAATTTATTTTGCTCCTACAGACAATGTAGAAAAACTTGTTCAGTAAAATCCACAACGACTCAGAGTAACCTAAGTTCCCTTATAACGTTGTTACAGATCACCACACTCCTCTTCCCTTGCTTGAGGAAATTCCAGTACGGGGACCAATGTAAAGGATAAAAAGGGTGGAATGGAACACGATTACGCAGGATACCCTCTCGAGGTGCACCGTGGACATGGAGCGGGCAGTTTGGGGATTTCTGTGGAGTTTGAGGGCATTTCGGCTGGGTGGACAGGCAAGGTAGGGAGTGAGACACCGGGTGTGTGTATGAACCAAGAGAGAGGATTGGGGTCGAGATTGGCCGCGAATGGAAGAGACAGAGAGGCCGCAGAAACACAGCGTGGAGGAGACAAGGGGAGTGGAAGGGTAGAAGGGACGATGAGACTGGCGGGAAACGAGAAATTAATGGATCTTCCCCGACCTTCCGACGGTAGAAATAAAGAAAAAAAAATTCCTGCAGGAAGCTCGGAAAATGTGAATGCACATCCTTTTTGATAACCGGAATTTCGGGGGAACTGGTCCGCCAAAAATGCATTCCGTAGCAGCAGCACTACGGCGTCCGGGAGGATAATAATCAAAGGAAAGGGAACAGATTTACTTTGAAAAATAACGTTTGCCGCTAAAGGTGGACTCCCGATTCGAGGACGAATCCATATTTGTAGAAGGAATCCGGACTATTTGCGAGGGAAAGATACCGTGGAAAGGCAAAAATTATCATAAGAATATCGAATGAAGAATTTGAGATATTCTTTCATCGATTTATCATTCAAGGAGCAATCCTTATTTCCAAAAATAGTTGTGAAGCTCTTCTGACAATGTATTAACATATATTGACAAAAAAATCCGGATGAACAGTTGCTTATAGCAAATATAATCCAAATTATTATTACTATTAATAACGTAGCTAATCTCAAGCAACATTTTTTCATGAGTGAAAAGTTCACTCTGAGACTTAAAATTACATTATTATCTTTTGAGACTAACTTCTACGAAATAAAAACTATCAAAAGCAAGGGATCTTTACGCAGTTTTTAGGAAGAATAGGTTCAACGGAAAATAGAACATTTCGAAGAGGTTAACGGAAGACACGGAGATGACGAGAGATTTGAAGGTGAACTTTTTATCGTTAGAGACTTTAAAGTAATCAATAAAATAAGCGAACATCAGGGTTGACAGATTGATCACCTAAAGTTTACAAATTTGTTCGACTGCTGAAGCATGTCTTGTTCGACATTCCATTTTTTGAGAGAAGATGTAAATGATCATTGGAGAATTGAATGGGAAAAAGCAACGGATTTGGGAATCCTCATCGGTGCCAAAGAGGTACAGAGCTGAGAAACCGTATACAGAGACGCCGAACAATTAATCCCGACAGTGAACGACAGCTTCGACAAAGGAGATCCATCCGTCAGCGGAGAATCCATAAATCAACGGGAGAAACGCAAAAAAAATTGTGTTCGACGGATCGAATTCCATCCGTAAAAAAGCACAATCTCACCCAAAAAAGCACCATTACGTCGCATCGGATTTCTTCGATTCCCACCAGCGTGCGGACCAACGGGTTACCCCCCGAAAAAGCAGGAATTCCCATGAACCCAACAACTTCCATTAAGGCATCCCTTCCGCGGGGTTGGAAAGAAAGAGGTGTGTAGGGTTAGCGAGGGGTGCAACCCCTTCTTCCCAGGGATTTTTCGGAGTTTCCGAACCACACCCAAAAATCCTGCGCGCAGCACCCGACACCACCCTTCGCACCAGACACCAACCTTGCGGAAGGGAAGAAATTGAGCCTAAACTCCCATTCTTCCCCGAAAAAAAAAGTCGGGATAGGGGGACGTGACGGGCCTCAAGTGGACGATGGAAGCATTTTTCGGGACTTTTCCGCGGAAAAAATGGGGAAACATTGGGGGTTCCGGCTGCTAGAGCCCGTTGCATGGGCTCCGGACTGCGTTGCACCACGGGAAATAGGGGGTAGCTCGATGAGGTTGGGCGTTCGCCCATGCTATATACAGTGGAGCGGGGTTATGTTAATTGGGGCAGAGGTCGCGACACCCCGGCACCGAGTCCTTTGTCGGGTCATGTGGTAAGTGATCTCCCCTTTATGTGCCCATCCCTCCACGGCTGCTCCCTCCAAGCCTCCAGCGCAGCCCCTCGGAGCCTGGCAAGCGGCGCACCGCACAACCCCACCTGGCCTGCCGACACAATACCCGCCGTCCTCCTCCGACGTTTTTTTTACGCCTAAGCCACTCCAACCTGCTCTCCTCGCCCTGTAGAGTATCCCCTTCCCTTTATATTTTTCCCCCAAAAAAGCCCCTTTTCCGCCCAAAAAAATATCCATAAGGTTTTCCGCATTCCGCAGGATCCCGCGAAAAAGGGCTTTATTGACATCCCTTTGTGTACCAACTCCTTCTATCTCGGCGGCGCGGAAACCTGAGTCCTCCATAAGCTCCTCTCCAACTATCCTTCACTATCCGTTCCTTACCCCCTTTTCACCCTTCTAGCAATTCGCCTAATCTCTATCTCCTTCCACCAGCTCGAAAAGACTAGATTTTGAAGAAAAAAATGTTTTTTTTTCAGAAATTTTTAAGGATACTCCCCTACCTTTGACAGTAAAAGATCGTGTTTCCCGCGAAAATTACGGTGCCGTAACGTCTCTTGTTACTGAGAATCGCGCCAATATTCGCAATACTGGAATTATAAGGACTACCAAGTAAGGTGAGTACCTGTCTACCTTTGCTTTTCAGCGGCCCACAGTTATTTTTAAATGTCCTGGGAAACAAAACTATACCTTTAAAACTGAATGTCTATAACTTTAAAATCGGAATGCAGTAATATAACGTTAATCTTAATGTGCTTTATTCATAACCTTCGAAAAGTTATACTCTCCGTGCCCACAAATATATCTATTGAATTATGAACTTCAAAAAATGGAAAGAGCCAATTTCCTCTAGCAATAATTTTCGGCAATAATATAATGCCAACAGAACCACTTGCGCGAAAAATCATTCGATGATCATGCTTAACCACAGGTAACAAGAATATTTAGTGTTTTCATCATTCCTATAGGAGGAAATCAGCTAACTACGAGGGAGAGATATGTATGCCTAAAAATATGGTCATAGTAAAAATCATCTCACTTGACCGATATTTTACATCATTTCTCTCAACTGCAGGCTAGAGGAAACAAAGCCATCACATTACTTTATATTTTGCACAAAAATTTCACGTTAACTACAGTTACAATAAATTTGGCACAAAATGATTCCATTTTAATTTCCAACGTAAATGCTTCTTTCAAGTTCCCAATAAATCACCTTTAGCATCAACTCATATTGATGAAGAGGCAAAACTTATAATTTTTCACATAAATATTTCAGGGGAAAATAGTAAGTTTTGTTCGTTCATCATGAATGCTAAAACTTTTCACCAATTCAAACATGAAATCATCAATTTTATTCACAAAATTCTAATTTTTCAAATTAATTTCATTTATCCAAAAGGGAATTACAACGATTTTAAACATCTCTCCCGGACATATGAACAGCTACCATGAAGCACCTTGAGAATCCGTCATAATTAGAGGCTTCCGGCAAAATTCTCAGCCGATCCGACACAATCTTCCTCCCTTCGCTTTACCGCTAGACCCCCCTCCGAGAGTTCCGCGAGAGATTTGAACTCTTTCCACGACCCGCGAGGACACTCCCCACACCCCATAAAAGCGGGGACCCCACCCAGATTCCCCCCCCGGGCAAACCCTCCACCCCTCCCGGCCAAGACGGAGCTCCCCTGCCGGAGAAATCCTTCCTTCCCTTCCCATCGCCGCCAGCGACCCACCGCAACATTAACCGCTGCCCCATCCCTCACCTCTCAACCCTCTCTCTCTATGCAGCCAAGCCGACGATTTCTCGAATAACACACACACATGTACACACTAACACACACGAATCCGAGCTGCCGAGCAAAACCCGCTCGGCAGTTTCCCACGGCCTCCCTCTCAAAAGTCTTGTCACTATCCCGCGGCGCTTGGCCCATTCCTCCTCTCCCAGGAAACCGTCAAAAAATGCACATCTGGCCCGAGTCTCCCGCTAAAAATCTCTAATAGTTTTTGAAAAATTGACAAAACCGAGAAACATGGCTTCATTGGAAACATTTTGGACGCTGCGATTGCAGTAAAAGTAGAAGATTCAGTTTTATAATGTTATCTCAGCGTGTTACAATTTTTAAATGCTTAAAATTCGATTAATGGGCATCCATAAGTATTCATTGCTATAATTTCTCACACCTTGAACAAAAACCCGTAGAAATGATAATAAAAAATCAATTCTAGGCAGGAAAAATCGGAAATATTTGAGAAAGAGTCACCAAAGGAAAATCATTAACGAATGGGCCAGAATTTCAAGAAAATGATGTTACAATATTACAAAAATAATAGTACAATTTGTAATTGTACATTCAAAAAAATAAGTGCCATATTTGTGAAAGTCAATTTCTAAAACCAACTAACCACGTAATGACTTCCAGCATGATTTAAATGTTCAGGACACGAATCAAACGTTTCATCCAAAAACATATATCCAAAGAGAATATTGCAGAATGAAATAAATATGAGACAAAACTATTAAATTTATTATCAGTGATGCATTTAAGCTATAAAAGTGTCATCATTTCCACACAAGATTGGTGTTTCACTTCAAAATACGTTTTACAGAACTAAAATTGCATAGCAATCTCATGGCTCATGATTAATAATGACTTTAATCACACTTGCACGATATATATAATTAATCCAACGCATCATTTCAAGAAGTGCTAGCAACCTTATTCATAATTGGACCTTAAAATTTATTGCCCTGCATCCATTTATCCATCGGTCATATTAGCCATAAAAAGCTGGAAAGCCAATTTTACCGCTGCGGGCTTCTTAACTCGGATGTCTCGACTGAAAAGTAGGCCAAAGATGATCGCTTTCTTGGAAAGGAGAGAAGGAAGATTATGAAGAGAGAAGGAGTATAACGAGGCGTAGTCGATATTTTGCGATGTCATGTTTTAACTCCCTGAGTGGGTTTCCCGGAATGAACGGGGCAAAAAAGCAATTTTTCTCCAAGGAGTAGGTATGTGCGACGTCATTTCGAATGGAAAATGGAATTGCTTGTACAATAATTCATATTTAAGGATTTCGAAACACAAAACACCCACAGCCTTGTTGGCTAAGATAGAGGACTTTTTAACAACCTCCCACTCCTCTTTAAATTGAATAACGGGGTAATATAATTTTAAAATCAATATTTAACCCTTATACCATTTTATGAGCCCACTATTTCGTTTTCGTGCAACAGCGGCGACATTTGAAAAAAGTTCGAGATGTAACGTAAACATACTTCAGTCTAGTTAAATTTTTCGTTGCATAAATATCACACGAAATGAATCTGAAAAGAGTAAAATCGCTATTAAAAAATGATATTATCAGGTAGGGAAAATATGGTATTAGTTAACTATCATTTAAGCTTTAATTTTGCAGGCCTATTTAGACCTAATTATCTAAATTATGAATGAAAGGAAAAAATCATAGGATACGGGATAGTAAGGATACGAGACATAGTGTAAATAAAATATTATATTCAATGATAAACAAAATAAAACAACTGAGCATGGGTTCAAGCACACCCGGAAATTAATGGCTAAAAATTACCATGATTAGTCCCCAACTGTTTAGCATAATGACATTGACGTGATGGTGATTGGCAGCCCGCGTCACATTTTACGCACGATAGTGATTTCTTCGAGGCATCTAATTTCATAAGATGATGATCGATCAGGGAGCTGTTTGAGAACAAAATGCCACGAAAAAATCGGAAAAAAAGGCATCGAAAAGCTAAGCGTTTTCCACCCGACCCTCACCCAGCTTCCCTCAAACATCCCCACGTCTCTTTTTAACATTCAGGTTACCCCCGTGTCTCTCGTGGAGCGATCTCTTTAAGTGGCTACACCCTAACCTACCACCGCCCTCTCATCAAGCAGCACCTCTTCCGAAGAGGAGATCTTAATGCGCCGACGGGCAATGAGGCGTGAGCGAGGGCAAAAAACCACCCACCTCAACTCACCACCTCTGCTCCCTCCCCGCCCAACACTCTTCCCATTCTGCTCTTCAAGAGTCGAAGGGGAAATGGAGAAAGGCATGGCGTTCAGCCGAGGAAAGGTGAGGCCACCGGCCGACAGCAGGGAATTCTCCGAAAGCGCGGAAAAAATATCCCATTCCCTTTCCCTCATTTTTCCCTAAAACGTGCTGTTGTCATTCCGGCACAGTCACTTGATTTTTACTTGAAAATGGTTGAGTATTAGGTATTTAAACACTTTGCGATCGGCTCATCGATGATCATAACAGTCGACCACTATCTAAAATCAACTTATCAACAAATGGAATAGACAATTAATAATTTTTTGACTGCCTAAAAGTAGCGAATATAGATTTTTGTAACGAAAAAAATGTAAACATATTTAATGCACTAAGAAAACCCCGAGAGTATTTTTTTAAGTTAAAAACTACACCTAAAAATTATGTGATGTTGGTAGCGGCTACCAAATGATACAAGAAAATAAGACACCCAAGAAAATTATTTTAAAAAAGCTCGAGTTACACTATTGGCATAAAAAAACTTGTTTCTATAATACTAAACATAAAACGACAGCGTAGGATTTACTGCCTAAAAAGGATGAGTAAAGAGGTACTGAAGGCAGAAATTTCGCCAAGTGGCGCACTCAGAATGTCCAGCTGCAACGCCCTAACGATGCAAGGGGATCATTTTTTCCGCAGCTCCGCTCATTTTTTGGCGACTCGGGATGAAATGGGTGAAAGGCCGAGGAAAACATCAAGTGGGTGTTGTAGAAGAGACCGACCCGACTCCCAATTCCTTTTCATCTGCTCGTCAGCCTCCCTTAACTTTCCCTCCAAAAGGCTCCTACCGCTTACCTATCGGAAAAAAATGAAGCCCCCCTCAGGAACCTTGCGGAACCCTGCCTCCGCTAATTCCATTGTCCAGACACCCTTTCCACTCGTAACCTCTCAGTTTTCCGTACCGTTTCCCTCCAAATATCCTTGCCGGTGGATTAATCCCCGAACCGATCCATATTCCTCGCTTTTCAGCGATTAACAGGCAGAGGAAGGGGATAACGCAGCATGTTCTCATGTCGAACATGACCGCCTTTCAATCCATCCACTCCAGCTTCGTTTTTTCCCAAAAAACACTTTTTTCTCTAGCGCGGACCCTCCGTGATCCTAATCCATGCCTGGGAGCGACCTAGGTAAAGAATCTGCGATTTTTCCAGACATGCCTTGCCGAACGCGGAAAATGTTTACTCAGGAGAGGCATGGAATATCGCTTGTCAATCTAGTTTCATGTTCTGGACATGTCAAAAGACTTATTTTTCAATATTAAAAAACGCTCCACGTAAAATGCCACAACGGGCCACTTCAACCGGTACTATTCCAACTGCGATCGCCACAGAAAGAGTAAAGACGGGAGAGAAGTGCAATGGAAACTGAGAACCAAGGGCATCTGCAAATTCTACAAGTGCATCATTTCAAAATGTATCATACACCTGGTCGGACACAAAGGGTTTTAAATTGTCATTTTAAATCGGGAGATAACTGATTTTGGGAGCCTTTAGAGCATAGATCAATTTTTCATGTGTTATTATTTTTTATTAAAACAAAGGAATATTTTGCCATATTTTCAGCAGTATATTTCGATAATTATACATTTAATCCAGCACCAAAAATATTTTAGAGCAAATTTTTTCTATGCCACACTGACAGATTTACTTAATATCCCACTCAGTTGTATTTGTCCGTCATAGAAGTATGAAACCTGTAATAGCATTTTCTGAGAGAAAAATGCTTAAACCGTAGTAATATGCTTGGAAGTTTAAATTTAATATTGCCAATGGCTGGCGTCGTTTATGGAGATTCGACCATTGTGAGGGATGATAATCTGGTTAAGGATAAGCCAGACGCGAGCAGCTATCCTGGAGAAAATGGAAAATCATAACATCATTCCAACTTGGAAAAAAACCTGTGAATGCTTTGGGAACGCGCACTGAAATAAGACCAGCGAGGCAGCGAGGAGGAGATGGAAGAGATGCTGGGAACCGGGAACCGAGTTCGTCTCCACAGCTCCGCTCACTTTTCACCGTCCATAATGCAAATCCCCACAACCGCGGCGCTACGGTTACACCCGCCCACCTCGGAGACCGCGAACGGAGGGAACAAGGAAGTGGACATTTGTGCAATACACACGGACTCAAAGATGGCGACCGGCCGCACGCACACGGAAAGAGGGTAGTAACCACGTGCGCCCCGATGATCGTCCGATTGGATACTCCCACGGCCCGATGGGAAGGGCGAGCAGAAAAACATCCGAGTTGACGATCTGCGAGTGTGACATTCTGGGAGGAGAGACTTCATGGCCGTGAGAACTTGAGGAAGGCGTGGGAGACGAACGGGATGTGAGGAGAGAGATGCCGAGGGAAAAAAATTGCAGGAAAAAGGGAGAAGTGTTTGCAAAGGTGGAAAAATGAGGCTGGCCGTCGAATGGCAAATCTTTGAGATCACCGTGGGAACAATCTAAATTATATGAGCCCAAGCAAGAGCACGTCGCGAAGTAAAAATGGACTCAATACGTAAAAATCAATAGAAGTAGTACCAAGAACATGGCGAAATTCAATAGACAAAGCAAAATTCACTTTGAAAATTTTTATTTTCTTTACCGATTCCCATTTTTTCAAGGATTTCCCTCGTACTTCATCAGTTAGAAGTAAAATATTGTGACCGGTGAAAAAATTGAGAAAAGGGAGAACTATTTGCTTAGGTGGAAAAATGAGGCTGGCCGTCCAATGGCAAATCTTTAAGGTCACCGTGAGAACAATCTAAATACAATGAACCCTGAAGTATGAACTATGAATTAAAAGTGAACTCAAAAGATGTAAAAATCAATAAAAGTGGTCCCACGAACATAATGAAATTCAATGAATACAAGAAAATTCACTTCGAAAAGTTTTATTTTATTGAGTGCTTCCCATTTTATCAAAGAAATTTTCCCTCCTACTTCTTTCCCTTAAAAGTAAAATACTTTGACCAATAAGGTACCAATACTTTGAACTCACTCAAGGGTAAAACCCAACCGGGGATTGTATTTCACTCGCACAAACTTCATTCGCCCCAACATACAAAATAATTATTGGATATGTTCTGGGTACAAAAAAATTTCAAAGGGTGCACTAGCAAACGGAACTTTTTTTTTACAAATCACTCTACACGTGAAAAATAAATCACCCACGCATTTCTAACGCACCGAAGCAGACTGGGCATCTCAGCGCACTTAGCTAAGAGGGAATAGCGGAATTCTGAGGAAGCATTTTCCTTTGACTGCTTTGAGCTGCAACTAGAGGACGCTGGCAAAGTTTTGGTGCGGCACGTTTTTATTCTTAGCGATGCGACGGAGCCGCGAGGTGAGTCACGGCGCAAATAGGCCAACACTTCAACTTCTCCGGGACCAGCCTCCGCCGCTGCACTCATGTTTTTCCATCAGAAAGAATCGTGAGACTCACGGATTGACAGTTCCGCGCGAAAACTCCATTCGCAGGGAACTCGCTCCAAAGGAAAACAACATGAGCCGAACGAGTCATCCGGCTAGCACGCGCCTGCCTCGCTTTTGTGTCCTTGCGATTAGAAAAAGCATTGAGATGCACTCATCCCCCATCAGCCATCAATCTACCTTCTTCTCAGAAAAAAATACATTGTACTGGTGCGTCGTCCACAAAGATGTGATGTGGCCACTACATTTAAGCATCTTTTTGACAGAGAAATGGAAACGTTCTGCGTGATTAAAGTGGAAGATATTGTGGCCAAGCTATCAATTCCTTACAAAATACGAGACGATCGATGATTTCAAAACGTGAATCATGATTTTATAATGATTTTAAAGCTTGAGAGCTTATATTTTTAGGGGAGATAAAAAAAAATTCTAAATCGATCACTACTCGTGTTATCATTCAATGTAGTTGGGATGGAAATATGTACTATTGGACTTCTATAAAAATATTTAAAATTAACCTTAAAATAATTAGTTTAATAATATTTCATAGGGAATTTTCATGAAACATTCTTCAAAAATGAGGTGTCTGGGGAAAAAATAAGCCCACCAAACGGGTCGTTTTTTTGGCTACAATTCTTGAAATTGCAAGTATTATCCGATAGTTTAGCTTCCAAACTCACGAAACATTATTCCTGATAAAATAGAAAGCAATTTAAGGCTAATTTAAGACGTAAGAACCGCTATATCCTAATGTTTATCCACCAAAGACCCTAAACTTGTGCTTCAAATCTCCCCAATGTGCATCGTTCATCGCACCAATAAAAAAAAATACCTGCGAATGCACCACGGGGAAGGAAGGCCAAGCACCCCGACCTGCCCGAAGCAGAAGAAGAATGAGGGGCCGGATTCTCCCCCTGGCAAACGCGCGCCTACGAATATCCAGACAAGTAGAAACACACTCTCAGGACGCATATCCCGAACGTGCAACAAACGGCGCACCTACGTGGTGGCATAGGCGATGGGATGGGGGGGAAATGGAGTTCCAAGCACTTCTTAACCGAGGTAAACCACGCGTCGGCGCGACCGTCCTATTCTTACTTGCCTCACTCGGGGAGAGGCTTAAAACAATGATCGGGATTTGAAGCGAGCGGGTGCCAAGGAGTTTTAAGGAGATAGGGTGAGAGGGAAGAGAGAGAGAGAGAGATAAAGAGAGGGTTAAGGTGGGAAAGGTTAAGAATTGTCGGAGGGACCGGAGAAAGGGGTAAAAGAGACAGGAGGACCGGGATCGTAAACAGGAAGAGGCGTCGGCCAGAACGCTGAGAGAGCTATTCGAACGCGAGGAAATAAATAGCAGTTTGATTTCGCGATCTCTTCGACTCGAAAATAGCCGGAGAAAATGCTTCCTTTTAATTTCACGGATGAAGGGTTGAGTTTGACGTCCGGCATTTAGAGAAAAAAACTTTCATTGCATAGCGTATAGGCGGATCCTTGAAATTGTCCTCTGTTTTATCTTCCACATTCACGGAATATTATACCAGATAAAAGAGAAAGCAATGGCGATTTAAGGCTATTAGATGTATTAAGAGAAATATAAAAGTATGCTTTCTATGTGGTGAGAACAAGTTATTGAACGATATGGAATGACACTATTCAACTATAGGTGAAGGAATAAATGTATATCCACCAAAGACCCTAAACTTGTGTTTCAAATCTCCCCATCGTTCATCGTACCAATTAAAAAAAAATACCTGCGAATGCACCACGGGGAAGAAGACATAATTGAAGAGAGAAATTCGCCGACGGAAGGTTATCCGAAAAAATGAATATTCGCATGCAATAAAAACTGTAGAAAAAAAGACCTTCAAATAGGAGAAGGGGCCAAAAAAGCAAGAAGACCTATCAAGGGAATCAATTTGAAAGGAAGACAAATGAACAGTTTACATAGCCTTCGAAAACAGATTATCCGCAAAATATTCAAAATGTCTCAATTCCAAGATGTAAAACGGAGGGAAACCTTTTTGGTGCAAAACTAAAATAATTTAACAGCGCGTCATTGCTTCTAATTGTTACGCATAGAAGTTATGCTGAGATAATAAAAGGGAATGTGGTATTTGAATGAACATTTCAATGAAAATTTCACATGGATGAACTGTACTCAACCAATGAACAGGTCGCTACTGGCTGTTAAACTTAACTAGCACTCCTCGAGGGACTTGATTGATGTAAAACTTCCGATAGGAAATTATTGATTATTCATGGAGCAAGACGATGATGCAAAACAAAAGTCGAAAGAAGTAAGCATCTTGAATGAAAACGTCCAGAGATAAATATAGCGTCCGAGTCACGAGAGCTTTAAAACTCGATCGGCAAGTGCAAAAGTCTTGTGGAACCAATGTCCGGCTGGGTCCAGGAAGGAGGAAGCGTCGAAAGGAACGAGTTTCCAGAAACACAAAACCCTTGTGAACGAAATGGTCGGTGGGAAGGATGTGGCGGTGCAGAGGAGGCCGTGGGAGTGTGGTCGCATGTCGCACTTGAGGAGGCGGGGAGGAGTGAGGGGGGTAAGGGGGGGGGGGATAGGAGGCATCCAGTCCGCGGGACTGGGGAGAACAATTTGTTTTCGGGGCAACACTTCACGCAACGCAGCACTGCCATTTAATGTGACTCATAAAATGTGTACATTAATAGCCATTCCACGACGTCAATTTCTATCGAGGGATCTCAAATATGCATTCCGATCACGCCTACATGCGCAACCTAGAGAATGCTATGACTCATCCATTGAAGTATCATTACGCGATTCATGAATCTCATAGGCGTAATTCTAAGGTAATATATGAAATTTATCGAATCAATATCTATATATTTATATCTACTTATATAATATATTTAGAAACTATTTTCTTTACTCTACAGAATCTTCTGTGATTGTTTGCAGAAGTAATATTTTTATAAAAACTTTATTCCGTCGAGAACTCGAAAATATCCGGAGAAATTTCCTTTTAATTTCTCATTGTGGTGTGGATTTTGATGCCCGGGATAGAGAGGAAAAACGTTTCATAGCATAGCAAAGCAAATAAAAGGCGGAGGATATCTGCAAAGATTTAAATGGCTTTCTATAAGCTATGCTAAACCCTAGCCAATTAAATGTAACAAGTAGAAAATCACGCAGAAATTTTTGATGGGAGTTAAGAAGAAATACCTATACGAACGAAAAGCCTTTCCTATCTGTCGATGTGATAAGCCACTAGGTAATAAAACCTATAGACGCATGATTTACATACAATGCACCTCACAAGGTTCCTCTAAACAACATGGAGAAGTATCATAAGTCATTAGAGATTCTTAAAACTTTTAGGCAAATGAAACATCATCAAATCTCTCCTTCCACAAAACGCATCACTCACTAGCACCACTACCCTCCTCGTCACTGATTGTCAGCTAACGTAACTAACAAGAATACGACGCCAATTTTCTACTCTCATTGTAATTCGTCATCGACAGAAACGCCCCGAAAGAATCATTTTTATTTTAAAAGGCGGCATAGGACCGCGTTCACTCCTACGGATCCGTAAAATCCTGGCGCCGGCAAAAAGAATGAGAAGACGTCCGTCTCGCACACACAAAACCCATTGTCGAGAAAGCGAACTGGCAAAGGAAGCGTAGAAGTGGCCGCGAGACGAGAGACGGAGATGGTGGGGGGGGAAGATTTGAACCAATTGCCGAGGGGGTGAGAGGTGTGTAAGACGGAGGAGGGGAGGGGGTAGTACAGCAAGACGAAGAAGAAAAGGCCCACGGATCTGCCAGAAAGAGAGCTGCTCCTTCCTTTTATAAAAGGCAGAACGGGAGGCATTAATAAAAGAGGTGAGGAGGCGATGGGGAGGCTGGGATGACGGAGCCTCGAGGAATTGTTAGTTGGGGGGGGGGGGGGGGGGAGTTAGCAGGAGGGTTTAGCAGGAGGTATGCTCGGTGCGTGACATTTCTCACTTCGGTTCAAATGAGCTGGACCCAGGCCCAATTCTTTGGGGCGATCCCGCGAAAAAGTTTTACACGAAATGCGTATTAAAGGTTAACCGCACGCCTCGAACGCGGCAGAGAGCGATCGCCAGCGATCATAAAGGCGATCCGGACGCATCTTGCGATCTTAATTTAGCCAGCGCCAAAAGATCTGATCTGGAATTACGACAACTTATTCCGGCGTCATCGTCGCTCCCAAACCTTGGGGTAATCCATGAATCTTTCCCAATTGGCGGTCTACTCATCTACCGAGAGTGATACGATTGGAAAAATTGGGCATCACTTCACACATACCTTTAACTTGCATGTTCTTACACATTCCTTGATTTTATTAGAATTGATGAGAGCATTCCATTCATTTTACTTCATGAATAATGTGTATAATCTTCAAAGATTGCATTGAATTAATTTATTGATTAATTTCGGAGCCTTGCTGGACAGAGAATTCCAGCTTTAATACATTAATCAAGTAAGTTTTCTCGGTATTTTTCCGGAAACACAAATTTTGTTTTATATCATTAATATTGCCTTATTCTGCATAAAACACATGAAGATTTTAACTCGCAGTGGAAACAAATTAATTCAACAATCATCTTCCTCATCATTAGTAGACAACCACATAAAAAATAAGTATTTCTGCCATTGCCCTTTGCGGCAATTAAAAAATTGGGTATTTTTTTAAAGCCAGTAGTGTGATTTCTGAACAAAAAACAATTTATTTCAAATAAAATATTTTATTTTCCCAGCAAAATATATTACTGGTCACGATTAATTAATTCGGCTTCTCAATAGACTTCTAGGATTCCCAAGAGCGATATAACTGAATAGGAGATCAAAATCAGGCACCACGGTCGGAATCTCCCGTGATTAAAATACACGGTGCATCGTAATTGCATCCTCACGTTCCGCGAACTCCCAAAAGAATTTGCATGCGCATTCTCCGCTGCGGATGTGGTCGGGTGGGCAAGTACAACTAGGAAACGCAACTGGAGCATATGCTCCCGGCGCAATAACCCGGGAGAACGAAGACGGACGCTGACCGCTCGAGATGAGCAACACGTAGCAGTGACCCCCCGCTCACCGCTCTCGGAGAGCCAGCAATAATTTCATCAGCGACGGCATAATAAACTACATTACCACCTAACAATTTCCCCTTGATTCCTCCACGGGCTCAGCACAATTTTCGCATTGTGAAGCTGGTAAAGTTAACGGTCGGCTAGAGGGCGGTAAGCAGGAGAGGGTGAAGAGAATAGGTTACACGTTGGGAGGCTTGAGGAGAACGAATTGGTAATGACGATGCCTCTTCAGAGCAGTGGACTAAGTGTGGAAGCGGGGGAAGATTAGGGGTGGGTGAGATAGGGGGAGAGAGGAGAAGGGGACGCTGGGATTGAAAGGGTGAAACATGGTGAGGGAAAGGGTTTGTAGAGAAAGGGGTAAGGAATAAAGTAGATTGAATGGGGAATGAAATCAAATAATTATCGGGATTGTATTGATTGAGAGAGGAGATAATTTCAATAGTTTGATTAATCTAAAAAATAGTAAGTCCTTTAAGCGAAGTCCATCAAGAGCTATATGGGTCGAAGTCATCATCGATAGTTCTATGCATCGAATTAACCGCAGATTGGAATGCTTTAGAAAACCCTCTTCCGATAAGTTAATTAATCCATATCACATCCAATTATTCGATTACCGGAATTATCGTCGTAAGTACATTGAGAGAAATCACGACAGTGGTGACCAAAAATATAAATTCTTTTTGCCGTAGTATATCGATGGTCAGTCCGTCAGATGGTCAGCTGGATAACTTTAGTTCTATGGGCAATATTCTCGTATTTAATCCCAACATCGGGATTGTTTCTATCCATTGATCAGTCAGAAAACTCTTTAACCGTGGTCGCTATGAAAGCATAAAATTTTTATGATTATTAGTCAAACCACAAATGCCCATTATCTTGGATTTAGGGGAGAATTGTTCCCTTTCTTCCCCGCCGTAACTTTGGGACTATGGCGGGGGTGTCTGAAAGGCCGCTGACAACGCCACCGTTCGGAGGAGAGGTGAGGGGTTGGGAGCATAAAAGGAGAAATCGTACGAGGACGAAGAAGGACCACGGGTGGGAGGAAGAGAGAGAGAGAGAGTAGGGAACTGATTGAAGCATAATGGTGGATGAAGTGAGAGGGATAGGAGGTTGAGAGGAGGACTCGCGGAGGATGAGTTGAAATTGAGATGACTTAGAGGTATAGAAGACCAAAGCGGCAGTGGTCTGCGGTCGGAGCCGGGTGGGGGCGGGGGTGGGCGGGGGGGTGAAGAAGGGGGCAGTGTGGGAACGCGGAGGCTGCTGCGACCGGGATGTCACGAGAGCGGGGGCGGTGGGGAGGGGGTTTAAAAGACGGGGAGACGCACAAAGGCAGGAGAGGGTTGCGAGGGCGGGTTATAGGGGGGAGAGGACGGGGGTTAAATGAGGTCCGGATCCGAACGTGAAGAGAAAGAACCGAATTATGCCTACTTATCTCAAAGGATACACGAAGCCGCGCTAACACAAGGAATACGCCACAGGTGGACCCCAATAAAACTTGAAAACAATATAGAGAACAAGAAACGGTAAACCTGGGTTCTTTATATCCACAATGGTTCGAGACCAACATGATAATTAGGTGATACTTTATGTGAAAGGTAGAAATGAAGTATTTAAACTCCTATTAACAAGATTTTGTGATTGTTTAGAGTCTTCTTTCAATCTATATACTTCCTCTACTTGAATGCGATATTATCCATTTCTCACATTCGACTAAAAATACATTTATGGGGCCAAGTAATCAAGGTGTACCGTTGGAGAAAATTTAATAAATATGCAACGCTGGGCTACTTTTTGAATACCTCGATGCATTGTCAATTGCAATAAATTATTTAATCTATCAACAACTTTCATCTTTTTATAACCATTTCCTTTTCACGAGAATATATTCCACAAACAAATATTACTTCCTACGTACCTACACATGGTAAAAACACTGTTTAAAATGCCAAGATACTCGAAACATCAGAGAAAGTAACCAGAAATAAAAACTGTTTACCTGGAATCTAGATCAAGAAAAAATTAGCATTTACATTAAAAAAAAAGGATTCAGGCAAGAATTTGTGCCCTTTTTTTCCGAATGACATCAAACGAATAAATTCTACAGATTCCCACTCGAAGGGAAGTGAATTATCTTCATTTCGTCCGAATGGATGAAGTCATTATGATGCTCGTAATCCCATAAGGCAAGCGAATAATGGCATTCCACCTTTTCAAAGTTCAGCTGTTTCCGACTTGTTCCTCGTCGCACTAATGGACGGCGCGATCGAGACGCGCATAGTAATGATCAACTGAGCCAACCAACGCGACGGTGGAATTCCACCGCCTCTCCGGTCGACGGACCAATTCAGCAGCAACACGCGGACGCCAAGGAACAAAGATAGGTTTTTCGTGAAAGAATTCACCCTTTTTCCGGGTGCACTTCGCCGAGTCGTAAAAATATGAACCGTAGAAGTGCGCGGGGACGCTTTCGGACGCGATCGCACATAGGTGGACTGAAAGGAAGACTTATGTTGGCAACTGCCAGAGACTCGGATGCAGGAGGAAAATTAAGGTGGCTAGAAAAATACAAATTATATAAAAAATTCAAGTTGATACATGGAATAAATATTAATCCTCACCACGTTTCTCTCTCATCTACAAACAGAGAACTTTTCATCAAAGCAGTATTATAACGATTGAATTCAACCGATTCAGGCATAATATAGTGAAAGTTCGACACATTTGAAATAAAAGGTAGTTGCACTTTTCTACGGTTACTCTCTCTTTAGTTATCTGTATTCTCGCTGTCTCCCCACTGCACGTCTCCTTCACACTCCCTTCCTCAAACTTGCTAATTCCTCCCCCACCTCTTCCTCAAATGTATCAATGTGATGTCCTTATGCACTTTAATGTCTGGAACCAGATGATAGCTCTTTGAGCAGAAACTCGTCGTACGCATTAAAAGAACTGTGAATAAGTTCAATTGCTTTTTATTCCAACAATAATACGATGATAAAAGGCACAGCTTATTAAATCGGGGAATACCCAAATAGGATTGGTAAACTAGCGGCGTAACTGAAGAATGACTAGCGAAGGACCTCAGACAGGTAGATTATTAGTAGGAACTAAAAGGTGAGATACACATAGGCATTAATATGAAAAAGATAAAAGCATCATTTAATTTAGATCAAATATCGATACAATTAGACCTCAATCGATAACCTATGCTTGGCTCCGTTACAAACCTCTCCCTCTCTCTGTCAATGCCACATTTTTAGGTAGGAGATAAAAGTCCTTTCTTTGTGAGTCTTTTTCTCCATCAATGCAACCCCAATATCTCTTTTATATAGCATTTACAAATTCCCGATTGCCGTCCTAGAATCTCAGTGAAATGCTCTTGAGTCGCCACATTGGGCAGACGTGAGATTATTTATAACTAAAGAAACGACATGCGCTTCCAGAAATAGGTCGAGGAGCAGCGAATGATCTCGGGGAGTAAGTATGTTCATAACTGACCACAGTTTCGAAACCGTCTGCTTCCTGTTTTCTCTAGTCCAATAAATCGCAATTTTAGTTCGACAACGGCGTGAAGCATACGCTTTAGAATAACGTTTTAAGCCGCTTCAGTTGCGTTTTCTCCTCCATTCAAGACATTCATGGGGCTAACCCTCCTTATTTCTATTGCAAAAACCGAATGAGGGTACGGCCGAGAACCTCCCAGCGGTATGCACCATTGTGATACCGGCGAAACCATGCGTGGAAATTATGCGCAATTCCAAGTCAGTGTTTTTTTTTACATAACGGCGGTGAGAATAAAATCTGCAATCGACAGGCAATAATATCAGCGGGACATCCCGGTCTGGAGAGGTTATACCGAGAAAGGAGTGAAAGGCCGCATTGGGGATGAAACAAAACGTATATGCAGAGCCCATGCGCGTATTTTAATAAAGCATGCAACTGATATGCAACTCGCCCTACTTTCGGAATCAAATCGCGCGGTTATGGCAAATCATTGAATCCCCCCCCGGGCGGTATATAATTCGAGACGCAGCCTGAGGGTGCGTGGAGCATCGCCTATCTCCCAGTCCGACGGCAGGTTGATGGTCATAGCGATCTTTTATTATATATACGCGCTCTGTTGTGGTGCTTCACGTCACCTAAGACGGCTGACCCATTTTTTGGCGCGCTCCGCAAGCGTTGTGGGGACGGCCATTAAGCGTCGGGTGTCTCGTCTGTGTCGCCGAAGCCCGTTACCCTGAGCGCCCAGCGGTGGGACACCGGGGGGTGACCAGGTGCGCAGGTATCCGAGATCCTCCTCCATCAATTTGCCAATCACACTATAACTTAAAGACATCCATGACTAAAACATTACTTTAGTTTAAATCTACACCGGCTTATTAATTAAAACCGACCAGATGTCGTCGAAGAAATAAAACTGTACAGTTGCCAAGTACGATATTTATACATTCTTAAAAAAAAAACTAACTCAAGAGTACTGAAATAAATGGCAGTTTTACCTTTCCACAATTATTTGTGGAAAGTTGCGATGGTGAAACTACCTCTTATTTCGACATGTCGAACTTCCACTTTGTCACGCCTGAACCGGTTGAACTTACCAATTCAGAGATTCAAACAATTTTTTGTTACATCAGGTGAGGTTAGAGCTCTCCCCAGACTAAGATACAGTGGTGCGATTCACACGGAAACTTAAGTTTAGTGTTTGGATGATATTGGAATAGGGCATTGCAAACTTTTACTTATAAATCATTAATTTCCCATGACGTTTTTCGTTTGTAAAAACATTAGGTGTAGTAACAATAACCACGTTGTGCAAAATATAACGCAATGTGTGGCAATCTCTAAATTTCCAATTATTTCACAAAGAACACCAAATTTTTCGTCCTGGCCAATACGATTAGACGAAAAACACTTGAAAAGCTCGGATTAAGATAAGACGCAACAACTGGGAGTATCGACTAAGACAAGTCGGAATTGAGTTTTCGAAACTGGGACATGCACACTTTGTCTTAGTGCCCAGAGAACCAAAAATATCCTTGGCTCCAACCGATTAGAGCAGCCAAGGTTTTTGAGGGCTGAATTGCGCCCATTAATTACCTCGGAATCTATCACGTTCATCTAAACACCCAAGTGAGAATGAATCACTGACGAGATCGAAGATTGATTAAACAAATGCGTCCTGGGATGAAGGAATACAGTAATGGCATGACTAAAACATGTATAGATATATTTATAGATTAATATTGGGTGGATATCATATTAACGATCTATGAATATCCTTTCAAAGATATTAGGCACGTAATCACAGGTTAGGGAAACCCTATTTCTTTCATTTTATGCTGAAAACATCCGATCCATCTGCCACATTACAGGCCCATACGTTTCTTTATGTTATATCCAATGGAAGATAAAATAAGAAAATTAGTGGAATTTATTGCACATGCAAGGATTCAAAAGTGAAAAAGCAACAATTTTACATTGAAAAAAATAAACCATTACCAATAAAATTAAAGGAGGCGCGAAGTAGCGAGTCAAAGGAAATATTTCGGGGAGGAAAGCGAGAAATACATAGACGAAACTTGGCCGATACCAAAACTAAGAATGTAAATGTAAGGATAGAACATTTTCGATCGTTTTAATTACAATAACCAAGTTCCGAAAAACGGAGCAAAATATCCTTCCTCAACGCGAAAATAAAGCAAAAATGAAATAGTGACTGAATGCGTCACCTACAATTCTAAACTAACCCACTTGTCGATAGAAGACAAGTTGAGACTTCTCAAGTCCTCGAGAAATGGAAGAAGGAAGGGGGATTAAAAAAATACCTCCTATATTTCTCATACAAAGTGCGCAGCGTGGAAACAACTGAACGTCACGGAGCGCGACGGCCGCGCCGGAATGCCCCGTGAATCTGGTTGGCGTGCGAGTCGCACAGCGGCGCCCTGCACTCCCACGCGTATTGTGACGCCCTCTCGTGTTACTTCCCCGTAAAGGAAGGAAATCAAACGAAAGAGAGGCGTGTGTGTATGAAATAAAAAAAAATAGACGGGGAAATTAAAAGCGGCGGCGGCGGGATATTGCAAGGAGGGAAAAGAGAAAAACAATATTTGCGGTGAGGCAGGCGCGACGGTGCTTGGGGAGTGGGGTGGGAAAGGAGGACAGCGCCAGAGGGCAGCAGGAGTCTGCAATGCGATTGGGAGAGAGAGTGGAGAGGATACATTTATGCTCATTTGAGAGAGGGTGGGCAGGGGAGAATAGGCTGGGTAAGCGTCGCCAGTGGGGTGTGGGACTAATGGATAATCATTTCGTCGCTTGGATCATTGGATATTTGGGGAGGGGAAAGAAAGAAATGGGGTCCTCACAGAGCAGTGGTCCTATACCAGAATAAGTCTTCGGAATACTCGGGCTAACATTGAATCAAGCACAGATTTCGCACACCCTCTTCTATTGATTATGCTAATCATTACAAGACAATGAGTTTAAATAAGGACAGGCAACAAGAATAAGAGGACCACTGGTGATTACTAATAGTGGTTGTGTACCAAAAGAATCCTTCGCATTACTCGGTCTAATATTGAATCAAGTACAGATTTCATACACTCTCTCCTTCAAAATTATGCTAATCTGTAAAATACATCAATTTTAAATAAGGACACGTAATGTGTATAATAAGATAAATGATTATTGATATTAGAAAGAAAAAATATTGATAATTTTGGCTTTAATATGTAGTGACAACCAGTGGCGTAGCCAGGAACTTCGTTCGGGGGGGGGGGGGGGGGGGGGGTCCAAAACCAGGGTGAAAATTTTTGAAAAACAGGGTAGGAACTAAGTAATGGGTTTTAAACTAATTTTAACACTTTTCGTAATCGAAAAAACTTCATCTATTAAAAAAATATTTTGTAAAATAATGTTATTTTAATATTTTGTTTTATTTAATGGACGAAAATAATTATTTTTATATTCCAGGGGAGGTCCCCCCGGACTCCCCCTTGGCTACGCCATTGGTGACAACATTCAAGACGTCATGCCCAAATATTATGCATTTTCATCCGGAAATTTCGCTGAAAGATTATCGCATGGAGGAGCAATGAATAATTTCTCAAAGAACTCCGGCAATAGAGCCATCTCTCATCGAGGAAATATAGGCAGGAGGGGAAAATATTGCTGGAAAATGGAGCTATGAAGTGGCAAGCAGGTAGGTACAGGTGCAACCCCGTAAGGGTCACCGTGAGGTCAATGAGGGACCGCTCACATTACAGAGGGGAGAAAAGAGCACCCTGGGTATCCGGCCTCGAGTTTACGGGTGCACGACAGTCAGGTAGGTCCTCACACCTTCGCTGGTTAAAGCTTCTAAACTCACCAAAGTCGTCATCGGCAGAGTAGCAAATACAAGACTATATCAGCAGAAAGCAGTGGCGCTGACTCCATGGGGCCTGAGGGGGCCCGAGCCCCCTCACAAATTCGTTATATGTGTGAGGAAAAAATGTGCCAGGCTTGTCGATTTTCCTGGAGTGTCCAGATATCGAAATTCGAGCTATCAGGGTCCTAATGTTGATCATATGACTGTTCTAAAATGCTTAACAAACTTTAAACTCACTACTTATAAAATTTTCCGGGACAAGATCCCCGGTTTGGGCCCCCCAATATTTTCTGTACGTCGGCATTCCTGGCAGAAATTAAATTAGTTATGATAACGAAGTGCCAACATATTCGGCGTGGTCAAAATATTGTACGCGGACAATTCTTCACCTCTTTCGTTAATCGGTAAGAGGAATGAATGTATCTCAGTAGTTACAGAAAGAGCGAAAGACGAAAAAGATGTAAAAAGGATGTTATTACATGCAACTTACATTTAATATTCCTTACACAGATACACGGGCATAATGGATACTGGTATAATTTAAAGTCGTGAACATGAAGGGAAAATCTCTGTGATAACTACACCACCAGATAGCACAGCTAAAGTCATTCAGGAAGTTCAACGAGCACTTAAACTCGTAGGGGATGAAAAAGGCGTACATAAGATAGATCCCAATTAAATCCCCTGATAGACATGAGTGTATAGGTTACCAGAATATGAGACAGGAATGCTTAATTTCTGATTACTTATGAAAATGAGTGCGGAGCACGAACGAATGCGAGGGGAACTGAAGGGGCTTTGGGGAATTTGTTGAAGTGAAAAGAAGGCCGAAGTGCTGAGGGTCACAAAAGGTATATGGGCAGAGAAGAGGCCTTTGTGGGAAAGGGGATGGTAAGCTCTGGGGTGAGGCCCGATGACCTGCAGTCGAGGTCAGGCGACAAATAAAGCAGTTAAGTCCTTTTTCGTGATCGCACAACGCATGGCGAAAGGGGGAGAAAGCACATTTTCAATTCCTTAAAACGGTCAATCAGATCGCCGGGCACAGCTTTGAGAGCTATTTGCATACATAGGCACTGCCACCAGCCTACGACAATTTTTTTCCTTTCCACAAACCAAGCCTCGGCCTGAACAGGAGCACAGAATAAATCGCATTTATTCAATCTAATTTCTTTACGTGAGTATACAGAACAGTTTATTTTGAACAGATTTCAATGGGGAAAAGCTACCAAAAATATGATTTTCATACTATCCATGATTTAAATTTTATACTTGCATTAATTCTTGTGTCATGAACACATCATGAAACCAAAAGCAAGACGAATTAATGAAGCAGATAAAAATATTTAAAAACGGGCGATATTTATCCATGTTACTAGTGGCCTAATTACCACGACACGAACACTAAAGGCTAATCTGCCATCAGACAACCACCGTAGAATTCATGTAGGGCATTTTTTAAATGTAACTAACCAAACTTCATTCTCTTTCGGGGTACAAAACTCTTAAACGATAAATTTAATGTGCTTCTAGCCACCCTTCATTCTTTTTACTAACGTATTTTTTTATTTAGAAGTGATTGAATGATAAAATATGGAGAAAAATGACTGCAGCTATAGAGGGTGCATAGTAGGAAATTGTTGAATGAAGATAATATCATTACTAAATTAGATGCAAATGAATACATAGTTTTGGTGTGAGAAGGACATAAAGTTATAGACCACAAGCAGATTTATGACTCGGGCCACCATACCTTTCCGTTACTTTTTTCTCCTGACATCGAGATACAATGAAATTCACCCGACATGATGTTCTCCGCGATCGAGAAAGCACATGAATCAGGAAAATAGACGCCTCAGGAATCTTCCCCCATCCCCAGCCTCAATTCTACGGAATCAACTTCACCCGCAAGATTCCATTACCTCACGATTTAGCCTCCTTAAAAACCCACAGCTCGCGGTCAGAGCTCCCCCTATTTACACTCACTTATCACCCGAGTGGTCTCGAAGCCAGAGACGATAAGGAGACTCTTACTTTTTTTCCACGGTTAGCGAGTCCGAAGAGTGTCCCACAGCAAGGAATGCCTCTAGCCCTTCCTAGAAGCACACAATCGCTCCACCCTAATGGGCCACGCAATTCGCGAAACCAATGAATCTTGCAGGACGGCAAGGGGGGGGAAGAATGGGAAGATAGTCCGTGATCGTATAACGCATCCTCCGGGCGGTATATCGGTGGCGGCGCAGCGATCGCCCGCGTGGTCTGGCGGCGGGAAAGGGAGCGACCGATCGCGTGGGGAGACAAAAGAAGACTTTCCAGCGTCGACTGAACAATCGTTCTAATTAGCCCTCTGGCGGCCAATAATGGGAACAAAAGGGAGAAAACACTGCAACCCCTCCATATCAAAGAACGATTTGAATCAATGGTCGAGCCGATGGAGGTGCTGCTGAAGAGGGTACCGCTTCACTCCCTGACCACTTCATACTCAAGTCATGCCCCTCATACTATCGCACGGAACAATCGCCTTCAATGTAACCCAGAGCCCACGCTATTAATAATGGGAAAAAACACAAATTGCCTTGATCGATGAGGCAAGTCAAAGTTAAGCGGGAAAAATCCACTTCGCATCGTTACTGGGAAAGAAAATGGAATCAATATGATGAGAAGACGCTCGTGGGAAGATTTGTACTCTGGAATTCTCCGATTAATACTCCGATCGATTAACTTAAATATTCCGTAATCATTGGCTCCACGAATTTTCTGTAGCTTTTTCTTTGTGATTCCACCAAATCATTATGTATTTCCATATTAATAGACCCATTACAGAATGTAAGCAAAATTTGTGGAGAGTGGCAGCATACGCAGTCATTTTGCCTTCTCCGATCCCCTGAGTATACTTGAAGCTTTTATTTTACTTCACGGTAAGTAAAACTGATCTGGTAAATCACTAGACCAATTCAGTTATTCATCCTATTCAAAAGCAGGTAAGCTATAATAACAGAAAAGCGTCGCATCGAAGCAACGAATGAGACATCTGAAACCCGGATTCCAAGGTTACAACCGGATTGAAGAAGTACCAACCAACTAATTAATACAGCTTCCAGACTCATAGCTGTTACACAAGTTTTCCCTACTTATTGAGGCATAAGATAATCAGCACTAAATAAGGGAAAAAATGTCATGATAAAGCCCGAGCTACAGGTAGGTAATGAATGCCCGAGCAAACAATCGTTCTAATTGGCCCGCAGGCTGACGATAAACGGAACAAAGAGGGTAAACCCTTTCCCCCCTTCTATCTAACCGATTCGAATCAGTGGGTAAAAGGGGATCGTGGAACCGTAGGGGTATCACCCATCCCCCGCTGACACCCTCATCTCCTCCTTCCCCCCACCCCGTTTTATACCAGCCCCCTCCTGTATAATCGGAACCATCCCCATCAATATGAACCCAAAGCATTCTCCATTAGCGCCACGAGAGAAACCCGCTCCACGCCCAGCGACTACCTCTAAACGTTCCGTTTCGCCCCGGGCAATCAGACCCCCAACGCTCAATCAATTCACCGTGGGTCCATTATTCCACGTGGAAACAGACTCTCTTCCTTGATCCTTAACTGAGAGACCACGGGAGCCATAAATGACGATCTTAATGACGGAAAATGAAATAATTAAGACTCTCGCTCGCTCTCACGAGGAAAGCGCGCCGCCTTCGAGTTTCATCTTACACTGGTATGTTTTACGGCTACCTTATGTTTTAACGTCAGTCCACGCGATAAAAGGATGCAAGGATGTATATTTTTTTAGCTTTCCAGAAGATGGAGACGATATCCTGAAGTTGATTCCAATAGAAAAAAAAACTTGAAGCATTTCCTGCGTTTCGCCATCAAGGTACTCCTCATCGCCCAAGTTGGAAAAAAATTAACACTCCCGATTGAGATCAATTCCATCAATTCCATTAGGAAAATTTAAGTGATATTTGAAAGAGCGAAATTTATCTTTGGAAATTGCTACGAGATTGAAAAATACGGAAAGCGAGTAATTTTGTTCGTCAAAAGTCGGCCATATTTGCTTAAAAGTTTTTGTTTTAGTCATTCAACGCGAAAAAGAAAACTAAAAACTTTCGCAAATCAAGGTATGAGTATAAATGGAAGATAACATTAAAATGTGTAGTACCCTAATAGTAATCAAGAATTGAAATAAACCTGACTTCCATAGCGATTCCGACCAAGTAAAATCACCGAATAGCCATGACAGTTGTAACTCGAAAGACTTGAACTAGTGAGAACTTTAATCCCACATTAAAGAGCACTATATTGTGCTCAGATAATTTATGATTTTGGGAATAAATAATAGTCGAGCGCATTAAATTTTGTTTTAAAAAAACAAGGCCTAAATTCCATATAAATGCTGTTGTCAGCGGTATAAACCATTAGCGTGAGTTATCACAGCCTTATAACATGTCCGAGACCACTTTCACGAACAAGAACGACCGCAAATTTCTCGAGACGGTCAGGCTGTGGTAATAGACGCTTAAGTGCTTCACAGCCGTTTTTACACTAACACCCACTTGAAACCCACTGATTAATGGCATATCTGCCATCAGCAGTGTGTCGTACAACACTCGTCCCGGACTTACGTTGAATTCGCTTTCCCGGAAAATAAAAATAATAATGGGAATCATGGATATGAATCCGGAACAAGCAAACAGGAAATTACAAGTTTGCATTATAATAAAACAATTTAGCCAGATATTTTGGTATTCATAGGGGAACAAAAAAGGAAGAGCGTGGTAACTGCCCCCCCAGCTCTCAATGTGATTATTAACTCGCCTGTATCTTAGTTTGGGATGAGCTCTACCCTAGCCAATCTAAACCAACCTTTGAGTTGAGTGATGAAGTGAGCCTAAAAAATAGCGTCAGTGCGCGTATAGGTCAATAATAACCCAGAATATTCAAATACAACCGACAGAGATACAGAATATAACTCTTCCGAATATCATTCCTGACTCAGCCAATTTTAACTACCATTATATATGGTCGCAATAACTGCAGATTTCAAGTTTTGACTCATTAATCCTCCCAGAAGCGATCTAAATTTCAAAAAGCCGAAATGGGAGGAACCCAAAAAGCTTTCAGATTGGAAGGCAAAAAAACTCGTGGATTAGAAAGAGGGCTTGACAGAGCGTTATCACGATGCCCGGCTGAAATTCAGCAGGTCCACTTTAGAGAGCGTGATACTCACGAAAAACCGAAATCACAGAACTGATGAATATGGTCACCAGTTCTGGCGGTGGCCTAAATTTTAGAGGCAGCCAGAAACCAGATGCCGAGTTCCATTCCTTGCCTGTCAACATTCAAATTTGGAGTGGTGATATGGGAAAAAATATGAAGGATGAGTCCACACAAAGTGACGAAGGATGCTCACGACGGACCCAGAGTATAACTTTCTGAAGCCCCCAAGGACTACAAAGTCGATCCCGATTCACAATAGGAAAATAGAAATAGAATAAATACTTCACATTAAACAAACTCAACTTCAATAAATGGACAAATATTGTTAACCACCTCTTTACATTCTACGAGTAAACCATGGATATGAGAATACTATAAGCGAAGAGTTTTCTAACACCTTTAGACTATGAACAAACCCATATTTAAACTCCGCTCTTTAACATTCTCCTCCACTACATCAAATAAACATGAAAGTGGAATGATTTATTCTTATAAGAATATTTATGTATCTTTAGCTCAACAAAGTGCCGACAAACAATCGTTTAAGGAAACATGGTACTTAAATATCCTCCCTCCATCTTATGATATGTAATCTTATGCATGTTTTTTCCTCTTTTTTTTAGGAAAACTAAGTTTTGGATATGGTTCTCATGAAAATAGCCTTAATGCTGGTAAGGTGAAATAACGTTCCGTATGAAAGATAACCCTAAATTGTTTTGATTAAACAAATATAGTTTATTGTGGGGCAACAGCATATTAATGATAAATTTCATTTCTGTATAGTGGTACTAAGTTGGTTTCACAAAATATTGAAGTTAATAAGATAAATAGACATGGACTATTAAAAACGTCATATTACAACCGTTTCCATAAAGGGTCTTCTAGTACTTCCAAATCTCTCAACTCCTTCCTATACTCCAAGGATGAGACCATGGTGTAATCGGGACTTGGCATTGAGCAAATAGAATCTACTCGAGATCGAAATTCCATTTTGGATTCAGCTCATAAAACCCGATAGGCGTTTTTAACACTCCAACGCCATACATCTTTTCGAGAGTTTTTTGCGAGGCGACAGCGTTCGACTGATTGCTCGATCGTAAAAGGATATTCCGTTCGCGTGACATAGCGCGCCCGTGACAGTTCTTCGCTCTCTCTTTCTCCACGATTCTCCATCTCATCTCTTTGACGCTCGAACCTGGGTCGTTCTAAACGGGGGCGACAGTCCGTCCACTTCGTCCGTTCACGACGGAGATCCACGGCGTTTAGGTCGTCCCCCTTCCCACTTCGCGCGTGGGATTCGAACGTCTGGACGTCGATTTGAAATTCGGGTCAAAACGAAAGTCCGTTCGCGTTAATTAGCAAAAAACCCAATCGCGGGGAGAAAATGTGAGCTCACGTGGCGAGAGAGCGTGGTGTAAAAAAAATGAAGGACGAAAAAGATGGACAGAGGTAAGAAAATAAAGGGATGGTGTTTAGCCATGAGTTTTCCTGTTCATACAGTCTAAAAGAGTAAGTAGACTCTCTGCTTACATTGTCCTCGTATCCATGGTTTACTCGTAGAATTCCAGGAGGTAGCCACCAGCATTTTTTTCATTGCTAGAAGTTGTAAATGTTTCATGTGAAGTATTTCTTCAGTAGTGGTTCTACCTCGTGTCGGAGTACAGATTCGATCATTTTCGTATTCTCCATTCAAGAGTAAGTAATAAGGAGAACATATTTGCATATTTTTCCTATTTTTCTTCTTCCTTTGCTTTTATAATTTAATAATACCCGCATGTGAAATCTTGATAATTTTCATAGTGAACCGACTTCAATGATGTAACGATTTTATGCGCAATAGTTAAAACATCGTAAATCCCATTTGCCATTAACCACTTTGATTCTTTTACCCTTTCAAAGAAACTTTCCCCATGAACCTTATTTTTGTACTTGAGCATATGAAAATTCGAAAATCTAGAGTTACAATTAAACACACCACGTTTCCACCCCTTAAATTAATTAGTTACCAATACTTAAGCATCTTATGTTTTTTCACTTCTTTTATAATCATTCTTCTAAAAAATCATTCTGATAAATAAGAGTATTTACTGATTAATGTGTCATTTTGCTTTCTTACTGACTTCGGAACAAATACTAAAAAATACCACAGCCAATTTAACTTAGGCAACTTCCACATCTCTTCAGAGTTTCACATTTGATTTCACATATAATACATCGCATCTCAGAAAAGGCTACCACACTCCATCAACGCGAAACCGGTAGTTGTGCAAACTTACCTGAAAAAATCCGTAATGTTTTTTTTCGCATAATCTCTGAATCGACAAAGAACTTGCTCCCGAAGTACAGATTAGAGCTACGGCGCTTAGAATAATTAATTATCACATTTCTTCGCGAGAAACGTTTTTTCTGTTAACTCACGCGCGCGCGCAGAAAACGGACACGATGGTAAAGAATCCCACAGAACCACTTGAAACAATCTTTCAAAGTCCGAAGCGCTTTCCAGCACTCGGCTGCGAAGGATCTTACGTCACGGTCCGACTCGCTGCGGATAAGGGCGAAGACATCTCATTAAACAAAACACGCCACAAAACGCCGAAGCCTTGCATAAGTTATGCCCACCTATCTCCACTCCACACGCGCAAGTCAACCGATTCTCGACACCTTAACTAGCTTAAAGCTTTTGCGCTTGGTACTGCTATTTACGTAGAAATAAAATAAGACTCTAGATGTCGCACATGGAGAAGGAGGAAGAAAAACAACATGGAATGCATAAGAAACTGTGGAATTTAAAGAAAAATACGGAACATTTTTAAGAGGCCCCTCTGAAATATTTTTGATCGGAAAGACAGCTTTATAAAAAGGCTTCAGACCAATCAAGTAAAGTTCAACCTTTCCCAGCTGCGAGAAGAGATAGGGAGAACTAAAAATTGCAGTCTCTCCTCCGCAAGATAAGAAAAATTCCCCACAGTGATTATTACTTCTTTGACTCAAACTTTTATTTTTCTGAGGCTAAATATCAGCAATTTCCTAGCCACCATGAATATTTTTGGTTTTTACCATTTTTAATGCTAGGTCTTGTTCCACGGCCCCAGAAAATAAGGGGTTGGAAGCTAAAAATCGAAAGTTCTTAATTACTTTTAATTATGTTTTTCGTCCTCAGCCATTTTCTTGGATTAATAAATAATTTTGATACCATTTCATATTGGCTGATATAGTTTTCTTTACATTAATCATTACTGAACGGATTGCCGCAGATGGAAATCCAGAGACCATGAAGGGTCCTCAATTCGCGTAGCACCCCCCAGTAAGTGGAACAAAATATAATTTCCCGATATATACACATCGAGAGAACAACCTAATATATACATATGCGCACGCAGACACACTCACTAATACATCTCCCTGCGTGCATACTGAGCCTGACACAGCCGTTTCAACATCCGAAACCCAAAACCTTTTCCATTCAATTAATCATGCGCGGTCGAAATCACGGTTGGGACATTGACAAAGCGAGTACACACACTGGCGAGAGCAAGGAAATGTTTTTTTTTTTCGCCGCGGCACACGGAATGAGATCAACAACCGAGTGCTCCAGACCATCTCTCCTCCTCCACCACCACTGTTCCCTCCTCCACATGTCTTCGCTTCACTCTTCCCGCCGGTGATAGCTTCCCCGTATGAGGGCAACGCCTCTTCCAGACCGTGTCTCCCTCGCCCATACGTACGGACATACCTGCCTGTGCCTCTCCCCATCTCTCTATATCCCTCGCAGTCGAATACCAACTAGCAAGACGAGGCAAAAAGGAACAGAGGTGGATAACGAGATGTCTCGACTCCCTGGGGAATGGGAGAAGGGAGTGAGAGAAAGCATTTGAGAGATAAGGAGTCGAAAATGTTTCGCGGAACAGAGAATAGGGCAATGGGGAAGAGGGAAGAAAGGTTGCCGGCGGAGGACATTCCCGACGTCAGTGCATACCTGAGGAAGTCGACGGTGATGAAGCATTGCGGTGGCCTGAGAGAGTTTAGAAGAAAATATGGATTTTTTTCGAATTAATATCTCAAAATATCCAACCCTTAGTAATACAATATAAAATTAGGGAAGTCTATGTGTATAAAAGAGGATGTCTGATTGCCTGCCCGCCATGCGTTTCCATACGGCTGCACGAATTTCGACCGAAGTACGTAGGTGCATCTCATGCTATCAAACCTCGTAGTGCAATTTTCGGTTGAGTCCGGCATGTCCTTTGCTTCGTTTTCTCATTACCGTTTGTTAGGTCACGTCATACAACTCCTGCGGTTGGACACCCTATCGGGTAGGCACTCCTCTCAATAAGCTCAAAGAGAAAACATTGAAATCCTTCAATGTGAACATGAATTCCAAGTACCAAGTTTCCCACTTCTATATGTACTACCCTTACCGAGCAACGCCGGGTGGCCTGCTAATAACTGATAAATAATCGAAATAGCCGTAGCTACAGTTCCTCTTAACAAATTGTATTATTCTACGTAAAGAAGGGTAACCTGGGGAAGCTGTTTCCTATTTCATGTCAGCGGTCGCAATCGCCTCAACTAGAATATTTTATGGCGCATGAAGTTTTCAAAAGCCATTCGGGTAACCCACCGAGTTAAGTCAAATGAAAGACCAATTCGCTTTCTTTTCCCGCCAATCAGTGACACTGTCACTAAAGAGGCGATACAAAGTTGAAAATAGGACTCTAAAGTGACAGCTTAGCAACTATTTGCAATATATACTACCAATTATTTTACGTTTATCCATCCCTTCCCTAAGAAACACAACCTACATCACAAGCTTTACAAACCTCGTCAGCGATGAAAAAGACGGAGGCAGCTGAATAACCAGCCGCAACGCCAAACATGCGGTCATACACCAATCTTGAAGCACAGTATCGGAAAACTTGAGGTACATGTCCAGAGCAATTTATCGCAGCATTCTTTCAAGGTGAATATGATGAAGCTTCCAGAGAATTATCGTTATCGGGGTCGACGTCTTCAATGAAGGCTTGTAAGATGGCAATGGTTCGCCTTTCCTCTACCTCTTGTAAAACCCATCACATATCCTCATCGTCTACGGATTTCCCCAACGACCACCGTGCAGCCGACCTGCTTCGTCGATATGCACAGGTCAACACTGCCCCATTCGGTCTATCTCTTCCCTCCATGCTGAATTCCCGAACACTACCCCGCCACCTCCGACATTCCGAGGGATTCTGCGGTGGAAAAGGCTCTCGAAGGCATACCATTCGTCACTTTACCTCCATTCGCGGCTACTCCACGAGTCAATGCATCATTCCGCACGGTTCTCTCTTGAGGGGGCCAACTGTTCCCTCAACACGCGCTCGGACAAACTCCACGTTCCCTCTCTGGCCATCCTTTATTTCAGCGCTTCGCCGACGTATATACGTACGTCGGACGTCGAATTCTCCCTATCATTTCTTCATTCGCTTTCCCGTGGTCCTCCTCTCCTGCAGTCGTATTCACTAAGCAGTACTTTTACTATTAAAATGACTGCTTAATCTGAAGTATTTCTCCTACTCTTACATGTTTATTTAATCAATTTAAGCCTTGCGTTTTTGACTCATGCATAGGTTATATATTTAGGTACAGAAATTATGAATAGGTGGATAACCAACATTCTTCTTTGGACTAAATTCGAGGAAGGAACAAATCTATGGCTAAGCTCTAACAAATCGTACCTCAAAAATAGCAAATTTTCATGAGAGCAAAAGAAACTATTTATATTTTTGATTTTACACAGAAATTTAAAAAAATTCATAAAACTGAAAAAGAAACATACATTAGCAAAAATTAGAGTTTTTTTGCTTGAATTTTATTCTTATAAGTCATTACACTTTGTTTAAGATACCTGTCTCAAACCGGCCAAATTTTGAGATACGTGTTGTTAGAACTTAGCCATCGAAATGTTGATATTTACATCCTCGCAAAAATAACGGGTATGCATCTTTTTCGCTCCAGTTTGAGCTTTCTTCTCTACGTCAAATACTTAACTCTAAATTACAGCACTTTCTGGATGATTTGCCGTGCAAATTACAATGCAGAATTCATGCAGAATCGACGCAGACTACCCTAAATCAATATTAGGTTCGCAACACCGAAGAAATTGCAAGGCATCGCTCGAATCGTGAAGAAATGCATGCTATGAAACCCATATCTCCCTAATCGTAGGCATGGAAACCTAACAAATGATACAAAAAGGCATTGAGCACTCCGAAGGGCCACGGTGAAAGAATGAAAGGCGAAGGGGACCGATCTTTTCCTTACGGTCAGGGAATACGAATCGATGCGGCCATACTAGTCTATGAATAAAATAGGCGAGAAATAAGAGCGATCGGGGAGGGTCAACGAGGAAATCGGCCAGAAATAGGAATAGGATGGGAGAGGGCAGGGTCTAGGGAAACCTTTGGTTCTCCACCAGACCCAAATGCAGCGAATGGCACGTGTGAACAATTCTCTCTGCATTGTACGAATTAGTCAGGAGAGTATGTCAAGGGCCGCATTCAGGAAGGACTCCACATTATCACGTATTGATTGTGAATAAATATTAGGGTACGGAGCCTCACCTAAATCTTTTTGCTATCGATCCTCGGCATTCATTTTCTTGCCGAAGACATCGGCTTGGTAAGAGAAAGTGTTATATTTTCCGAGTTTTTATCGAGCGTATTTTTGCGCGAATCTAAGCGAATGGAAAATTTCAATGCATACGAATATATCCTGCCCACGAAAGATTGCAAAGCACAGAAGAGAAATCATCTGATTAGGACAAACAGCTATTGAAATTCACGACTGGACTCCTTTACTCACTGATGTTGAGTCGATAGCCGTGAAAAGGGGAGAACCAAGTTTACCCGCCGCACTGGTTCAACGTAGATACCCAAGAATGGAGCGTGATCGCTCGGAGCAGCTTTTTTTTAGGTTGGTTAAGGATTCCAAACTTTTTTTTCTGATAGATCCGCTTCTCTAGCCAATATGTTTTATCACTTCCCATTTTGAAAAATTAAGGTAAATATCAAAGAAATATTTATCGTATGCGTTTAAATGTCTTTTTTCTTTGGCAACAATGAAAAGTAAGAGGTGCTGTTCAACAGGGTCTTTATTTCACTAGGCACAATCTTCAAAGCTTACATACAGCCCAACCGCTATTTTTTTTTTTAAATATACCACCAAATTAATTTTTTTGCAATTCTTCTTTTGGTTGGGCATGTGACGGTAGATTTAAGTCCTTATATAACCGAATCTAAAAATCGAGGGTTTTCTCTAGTAACGATTTCCCCGCAGTTAGAATGAACATTAGTATGACTTGCCGTTATTTGAAGGATGTTTGGAACAAGAGTGTATATAAGAATGTATCAGAGAGAAGTCTTTGGTAGCTCTTTCCTTCTATGATACCGTTTCCTATTTTACCAACATTGTTTTTGCACAGGGCCCAAGGGAAAGTAAGTGAAAAGTTATATTCATCATAATTTTCAATTAGTAAGTCACAGGCACTTTGTTCAGTATTTTACTCCAATGAGCAAGGGCACCAAAGTAATGCAGTCACACTCACCATCAACCTGAAGTTGGGTTAGGATAATTGAGAATAGAGGTCATCACGGAGAAACCTATAGGCCTAATATTTTAAAGCCTTTTTCAAAATAGGGGGCGGATATCAGGAGGAGGAGTTCCATGATAGGGGGCAGTTTCTTTCCCACACCTTGATTTGGAGTATCGGAAATTTTTCACCTTTCTTTGAGCCCTGCAAAAATAAGTGCTCCACCAACAACTACACTTTTCCCGATAGTAGTCAAAAATATAAAAATTTTGATTGCTAGAGGTGGAAAGGATTGAAGAGAAAGGGCTGTTCAATGCAGAGGAGGAAAGAGAGAAAGAATCACAGGACGATTGGGGGGGGGGGGCGCAGAGGGGAGAGTGAGGGAAAGGTGAGCGCTTATAAAGTCTTTTGCGGTCTCCGCCAACCGGTGGAATCCTTCTCCCAAACGTCTGCGCGAATGACCGACGGAGCATGAGAGCGACATTCAAAAAGCACGCTCCGACGGATGCCAGATGAAACACCGACTCGAGGAGACGTTGAACAAAACCCAGAGCGAAAAACCAAGTGGGCACGTGAAGAACGAGGGAAGGAAAGAAGATAGGTAGGAGAAGAAAAAAAGGCACGAATGGTATCAGGCAGCTAAGCAGTAGTAGGAGTAGTAAGGGAGGGCAGAACGATGAAATCGGAAATAAAAAATGAAAAAAGAATTAATACACGCGCCGAATTGTCAGGAGAGGGAGGTAGAGAGACAGAGAATTCTCAGACGGCTTATTGTGCAGATCCCGCCAAGCGAGATTCTTCAGTTTCACGAAACGACGGCAAAAATCATGCTCCGCAATACTTTTCGCTTGCCTGCCCTCCGCTGTTCATGCTCGAACAATGCGTGCGTGATTGAATTAGACGTCGCTTGCTCGCGAAATGAGGCCTCTCGACTCAAGTCTTTTTTTTTCAGCGCATTATCCGCGGAGTGTCTCGTGGATTCCACGTTTTCGCACAGTCGAAAAATGAAGTGAACGGGGAAAAAAATTGCTCGCATCGTATCGGGAGCGTCCCCATCAATTTAATGTCCCGAGTTTAAATTTCGGAATCGTCCGCTTATTTTCAGTTCGCTGCGTCACATGCGGAGAGGAGGAAATCGTACAATTGGCAAGCTTGAATTTTTTAATAGAGTTGCATAATTGATTGTTGGAGCAGTGCGGTGGCAACGAAATTGAAGGAGCTCTCATCTCCCAAAAATTAAGAGAGCCCTATCGGTTTTACTTGAATTTTGAGAATTACCTACAGCAAAATGAGCAGTGGGATTGGAACGAGGGAAAAATAATTAAAGCCTCTAACTAACATTCAAACTCATTGACTTTTAACTGTCACGCATTGGGTCAACGACTACTTAGGTTGTAAGATTGACACAACCTACACGGTATGTTGGAGCATTCATTATGAGGAGATAAAGAAAACGTAATTTTCGACTAAAATAATTAGGAAAAGACAAAACCAAACCCTTAAATTTTAATTGTAACCGGCAGGAATCATTTTAGAGTTAAAGTCTCCTCTATTACTATTTCATAATATACCAACATATACCAACTGGATGGTATTTGCACAATTTTCCTAACTGATTCACCCTATTTTACTCCATGTCTACGACGAACAGGGCACCAATCATTGGCGAAACTTTATGTTCTGCATCAATCCGGTCGTCACCATGAAGGAAAATATATATTTTCGCTTCCAGAGTTTCCGCATCACGCTGAAAAAGGCAAAATTCGCTGAGTGAGAGCAGGAATTGCCTCTCAACGGCAGGAATCGAGCAAATACTCGAAGAAAACAAAACAAAATAATATCGCGATGAGGGAAAGAACGGAGGGAGTGAGATGTGCACACATAAAGGTAGGGTTTTCGGAGGAATGGGACGTCAATATTTGAGCGGCGTGTTAAAGCCTGCTTGCTCACTTATAACTGCTTCCTCGTTTGAAGGAGCCGTCCGGCGGCAGTAGCCAGATCACTCGAGATGGGTGCGGAACACTGAGAACAACGACTCCGGAATGGGATGAGTTAACGGGTTTAAGAGCGGCTGGGTGAAGAGGACCCGCAAGAGCTGCCAACATTATATGACGCATTAAGTTTTCAAAACCATTCGGGTACCTCGTCGGGTTAAACCCCTCGTTATCGCAGACGTTTCTTGAGGCATTTTTACACGCCGGCACGTCATTGCGCAACCGGACGTATGCACGAAGGCGCAGTCAAAAATGTGTTGTCTAAAGCGGTGAATTGCTAGAACGCATGCGAGAAAGTATGGATGCGATATGGCAAAATAGGCCCTCGCAATTTCGACAAATGTTTTCTGAGCTAACTTGTGCGATGACATTCCCCGTGTAAAACGGCCTTTATCACAAGTTATTATCTACAGTATCTGTAGTTTATCCCAAAGGAACTCCAAACAGCATTCATTTTCCTCCAATTTTGCGTCTAGAAAATCTTTTTTTTTTCATAATTGCAAACTTTATATTTGAATATAAAAAACTTTTAGGTTTTACCAGAAATTACTCTGTATTAGAAAAGTGGTATTTAACTTAGACATAATCTATAAATTAGATTCAGAAAAAGATAGTCAGAAACACAGTTTATATTTTACACTATTTCTGGGGTTTGATGAGCACGTAATCATGCTGAAACATCAGGTGTTCGGTCTCATCAAATATCAAAAATAAGAGATAATATGTAATTAAAGGGCAGATAATGATGATTTTTTAACAAAACCAGGGTCGCAAATATGATTAATCAAAGGTTCACTAAATGTTTATGACACTATCCATGGAACTAGAGTATATAATTGCATACAAAAACTCAATCGTGACTCTCAAATGCCAAGGTTTGCTGCTTCAAATATCTATCAGCTTGATGTGCGTTTTTCAGCTGCTCAACTTTGCCACTGGGCAAATGCTCGTTAGATCCATCTGTAATCCATAACGGTGCTACCATTCGCTAAAAATGGAAGGTCCTATCATGGAGCTTTCTTTGGCGGTGTGCAAGCCGGGAGGCATATCCAATCAAACCTTGATTGCTGCCTCAAGAATTCTTTCTGAATGAGATGACTGCAACTGACGTGGAGAGCGAATTTATCGCCAATAGGAAATACCACTACAGTACCCTCTGAAAAGTCCGCCATTTGTCACCGTTTACTTCAGTCAAGCCGACATATCGATACTCGCAAATTAGGAAATACCAAAGGTTCAAGAATGTGTCCCATTGGGAAGACGAGGATAAGGCAAGAATGGAGCTATTCTACGGGAGAAAGCGGAAGCTATGAACCAGATGGCGTACACTTATTAAAGGTTAATGGACGCTGAAAAACGGGACTGCATTTACTGCATTCGGGCAAAAAGTGTCTCAATAAATGTCCATCCAACGGACTGTGAATCTATGTTGTGATATAATCTCTCCTAGAAGACGCCACTCCTTGAAACCATATGGGGCGCCTAAACATAGAAAAAAATGGTGTCACGAAAGACAAACTCGCATAAAAACTTAAACGGAATTCAAATATCAAGTTTTTCAATTGTATCCCAAGAATGTTTCCTATGAGAAGCTTCAAGTAAATGCCATCCCATCACAAGATACATGCGGGGAATAAATTTTTTAGTGTTTACAGCTAACACTTTGCTTATTTTTAGATATTTTCAGGGGATGAAGTTAAATTATGCTTGAAAGACACTAATGCTAAAATTCAGCCCCACTGAATATGTTGTAGATAAGTAAATATTGCGAGTGTAACTTCGTGAAAATCTCTAACAGCTGAAAATTTGTAAACAATTTTTCCTCTGCTTTTTCGACGGGAAACTTTATTAGTTTTAAAAAATATTCTCGGGGAAAACGCAACTTGAATATATTACAAACGTCCATGCGACATCTAAAGAGTAGAAACATGGAATTATTTTCGAAAATGACATCAAAGGTGGCAAAATCCTGATACGCTTCCGGGAAACAATTCTCAAACGATACAAAAGTTATGCGAGGACGTACACTCCACATAAAATACCGAGTATTTCGCAAACAACAACGCATATTTTATTAAGAGGGAAGGAGGGGGGGGAGCCGGAGAGCATAAAGAGTTCGCCACGGAATAAGAGTCGATGCTCGCTTTTTTGTTCGGCGTGCGTAGAATAGCAGAGGGAGCGGATACCCGAGCTTCAACCGGCTCATGACGATGGAGATCGTGATCAAATCTGGAATTAATGGCACTGGAAAGGCACCTAGGCGAAGTCTCAAAGGGGGAAGGGAGGTTCGCGGAGGTACGAGGCTTTATAAAGGATGGCGTGTTCTACATTGCCTCCTCGCCTAAACACATAAACAAGCGGCGAGGCGATTGCCGAGTCTACGGAGCCGCTGCCGGACATTCAAGAGCTACTCGGAGGGGAGGCTGAGGCAAAGCTCACATACAACACGGAATGGGAGGGGAGTCGGAATATTTGAAAAATCACAATCGTTTCCGGGACGATTTATCCAAAGTACGAGGGTTGTTCAATAAGTAATGCCCCTTATTTTTTTTCTCAGAACATATTTATTGTAAAGAGTCAGAATTTGGTTACAATATGCATCAATATGTCTTGTCCATGCCCTATTTTTCTACGTAGTACCCATTACGTTCGACGGCCTAGCGCCAACATTTTTTGGGAGCATGTATTCCCTGGTGGTAAAAGCTCTTGTTTTGTAGGCGTTGCCATGCCGAGCTTAGCTGATCATGGAGCTCTGTTTCTGCATCTCCTGAGGATGTAGCAATGTAGCATTCTTTACCCATAGCTCAACTTCACTCCTACCAACTACAGCGTTGCCGTACACTGCACACAAACGTTTATTGATGTTCACCACGGTTTCTTTTTCTGTACACAAAAATTCAATGATGGCACGCTGCTTTTAACGTAAGTCGTATGTAGACGCCATTTTGACGCTGTACTACGGTTCTGCCATCTGCTAGAACGGTGTCAAACTTCATCAACACAGAGAACAAACATTAATTGCTAAGCGCAGACAAGGACATTGATCTATGTACATCAAGGGCTTTTTAAAAAAATGTGGGACATTACTTATTGAACGAACATCGTACCAAAAGCGCTGAAGCATGATCTCGTCAAACTTTTCTCGGGTTTCCGCGCGGGTGTGAAAATCTAAGAGACTTAGCAACCATAAACAAAGTAAAACGACATTCATCAGTCCTGAAGATGAGCCCCGAGTCGCATTTTTAAACGTTGACTAATATGAATAATTTTACCCGGTGGGAATCCCGAGAAGAGTTTACCAACATTATTACCTACATGAAAAGTGTTGGTTTCCGACGGAAAATAGCTGTCTGCCCATCCGTTTCCGACACTTTTCGTGGTGCTGGATGCTTGAGTCGAGGGGAAGAAGACGCGATGACTGATGCTTGATAAGGATCTTCCGAACATGAGGAGGGAAAAAGGAAGAGTGTATCGAAACGGAGCCTCGGAATCGCTTCTCGGTATACCTTACCGGGGGACTCCGTCCTCAACCCCTCCCCGGCTTCCGACGGGTCTCTCCCCCGGACACCACCCGAACCATTCGCCGACCCCATCCACCCCTGGGGGCTAACCTCCCTTATCTTCATCATAACCTCATTCCACATTACCATTTTTTCCACCCAACTTCCCCAAAAAACCCAAAAAAGACACCAGTTGTGTAAGATTTCAGTTTTCCCGGCGTATGATGGCGGTGAATTCTTCTCGGGTTTCCATCCGGGTGAGCTCCATCTCCATCGCTGCCGACGTTTCGATAGAATCCTTTTCTATCGTCATCAGGGCCGATGACGATAGAAAAGGATTCTATCGAAACGTCGGCAGCGATGGAGATGGAGCTCACCCGGATGGAAACCCGAGAAGAAAGACACCGGCCCTGATGACGATAGAAAAGGATTCTATCGAAACGTCGGCAGCGATGGAGATGGAGCTCACCCGGATGGAAACCCGAGAAGAAAGACACCAGTTGCTTCACCTTCAAGCTAAAAACCTCCCAACTTGTTTAATTTGACAGGTTTGATTTAAAACATGCACAACGACCAGCTTATGACGCCTATAGAAACTATAATTGTAATTGAAAACCTGATCTTTCGTCAGTCAGCCGATTTATTAATTTTTTGTACATGTCCTTGTTTAATTTCACTGGTTTCGTTTCAACCACGCGCGATGAACACCTCCTGATGCTTAAAATAACTATTATTATAATTGATAGCCTGGTAAGTCTGTTTATAAATTGATCGTTTGGTTAATTTGATTCACGAATCAATCGTAAAAAGAACTTGGGGTACTTAAAAATTGAATCATTTTAAAAACACACCTAGAACACCGAGTATGCATGTATAATAAAGTATTAAAAAAGACTACGACGTGAACTGCCTCATAAATGGTTACCAAGGGTTTCATGAACATGGGGATACTTGTTCAAACAATTCTTTAAGACGTTGCCACAGAGATTTATAAAAATTTGGGTCCGGTCGACGAAGCACGATAATAATATCATGCAGTTAGGTGTCTTCGAAGCGATTTACGTATGCCATCCGTCCAAAACCTTAGAGTTTATTAAGTAACACGCCTCTTACAATGACTGGAATACTAAAACGGTATTTAAGAGGGGGTTTTAAGAGCGTTAAAGTTTGTTTAACTAATATTTTGTTATCGTACCGTCACGCGAGAAGCATTGTGGTTTTTTTATCGAACTGACTCCTTCGAAGGGCGAGGCATTGAGTCCCTCCATCCATTTTCCTTTCTCTGACCAAATCGTCATCGAACGACCTTGCCTAGCAGACGGACACGAGAAAAAGATTCACGAGGAGAAAAGAAGGGACGGGCGGAGGCATCACGTCCGCTGAGACGTCAAACTGAAACGCAATATATGTCATGGAACTGAATGAAATTGGAAAAATAAACAATAATGTCGGGTAAGAACGAAAGCTATTATACAGTGAAAGTGGAAAGGAATCTTATGCTAATATCACATGTGCCCCTGGATAATTTATTTAATTAGGAAAATGTATATGCTTGCTTTCTTACACTAATTTTACCTGGTACATTTCCTTACTTAAAATACAATAAGTAGCACCCACAGTATAAGTAGTATACTATAAATGCATGACAATTATGTATTTGCGTATTGAAGTTGACCATTATACAAAGACAAATATCATTTATCAAACGTAACAAATGATGATCGCATTCCAGTCGATGGAAAAGGTATACACCACATTTTAGCTCTTTTTTAAAAATAACATCCCAATCAAACCTCAATTGAAACATGTCACCGCAGAGAAAAGTAGACATATTGTAGATAGAAAAGATATAAGACAAAATTCAAATTAAAGTAGTTTTGGAGGGTGAAATTAGCTTAAAGAACTTCGGAGGAACAGCTTCTATTAGGTACAGCAACGAAAAAAGAAGAAATGTATGTCTCGAAGAGGTAAAGAAATCAGCCGCCAGGATAAAAAAAAAGAGCGAAATAATACCTCCTGGGCGAGATGAGGAGGCTGCGATAGTGAACGAATCAAAATTGAATATTTGAAAACCGAGCACAATGCACGACTCTCCCAACCTCCGCCGCCTCATTTTTTTCCACCTCCCCCCATTCCCCTCCTCGACCTCCCGGGTCTCCTTGCAGCGAGCACGGGGGAGGGACCTTCCGTCGCCCTCCTCATCACTCGTTGTCACTGAGACGGAGTGGCTGGGCGGCGGGAGGGAGACTCTGCATTCCTTCACTTGGTGCTCGAAAACTCCCCCTGCTCTCCAGAGAGAGAGAGAGAGAGGAGAGACGAATATCATTTATCATACGTAACAAATGAAAGGCTCTCATCGGAGTGGAGACGAGACGGTGGGAGTATTCCGGAGATGCAGGGGAGGAAGGAAAAAATGCGAGAGGAGCGGTGAGGACGAAAGATAAGTCGACGGATAATGGAGCAGGGAGCCTTCCTTATAAAACATGAGAAAAGACTTGGGTGACGTGGCCGCGGGAGAATTGGCTTCCCATCCGTAAGGGCCCGGTTTGATTCTTCGCGGTGATTTGAGAACCCAAATGCCAGTCTATATTGTTTCGGTAAGGGCAAAGGCGGATTTAGGGGGGTGGCACGGGGGCACGTGCCCCCTCAGACGTTTAATATATACACGAAATTTGTTATATAAATATCAATTAATTTTATATTTTAATATAAAATTGTTAAATATTTGCATATTAATAACTATTATTTTAAAGTTAAGATTATATTTCGTATAGTAATTGTTGCATGTAGTTTTTAATCCCAAATATGAGAATACTGTTTGCCCACCCGACCTTGGTGCCCCCCCAGAAAAATCCTGGATCCGCCCTAGGGTATGGGTGTCTAATAAGGAAAAATTATCCGATTCACAATAAATGTGAGACAACGGAACGGACTTGGGCGATGCGGCCGCGAGAGAATCGGCTTCCCAACCATAAGACCTGGGTTTGATTCTGTGATCGAAGAACCCCAGCTCCAAACGCCGGTCTTTTTCATTTTAGCATGTGTGCCTAGTAATGAAATTATTTGATTCGCAAGTAAATTAATATTTTTCCTTCCCTTAGGCACAGAATACTCGATAAAAAGTTTAAACTAAGCGGTTTCAGCCTTATACTGGACATGTTACCTGTAACTACGCAGATGAAATCCGTAGCGAAGCCGGCGAAAAACTGTCGACGGAATTTGAATCTCAAGTTGGGCGGCATATGGGATAAGATGTCCAGAGTAGATACCCATAAAATTCAACGGCTACAATAATCAAAGTCTATTGAACAATTGGTGCCAACAATCATTAAAACTGCATTATTTTAATCATTAGCAATCATGTAAATAGATAAATTTTAAACCATCAAAAATCGATGACAAAAGTTACACATTATTATCAACCAAAATTTTATAGTACAAATGACGGAGGTACAATAACTAGAGGTAGCGTTGGAGAAGAAAGAATAGCTAAAGCATTGGAGATAGCGCCGATAAAATAGACAGAATGGCGCGGGAAGATATGGAGAGAGAGGAGGGAACGAAGTAGTCCCTGCTGAGAACATACACGGGGTAAGGGTTGGAAAGAGCCGAAGTTGAAGAAATGACGTGGAGGGGTGGAGGGGGAAAGAGGGGAGGGGAGAGGGGAGGTGGCACTTGAAGCCTCGGATGTACGCACTTGTGGGCCGCGACTGAAAGGGGAGAAAAACGAGGAAAATGCTTCGAAGAACCAAGCGTCGTCTGCATGAGTGGATTTATTGAGTCTTGTGATCTCTTAGAGGGGGGGGGAGGAGTGAGAGAGGGGGGAAGAGGGAGGGGAAGGGGAGGAGGAGGAGGGGGACAGACCACGTGACCGCATCGTGGTGGGATGGAAACGAAACCGAGAATTGGGAATTATGACTTAAGTGAGACAAACGAGGGTGGACCGAGAAGGGAAGGCTGGGATTTGAGGGCAAACGGATGACATATCCACAATAATATCCACGAAGCGGAAATCTCTTATATAACTGGAAAAATCATCTCTAAGGATTCCAGTGAAGGTTTTTAACGAATCTCGACGTGGGCACGGAAAAGTCCTAATTCACTCACTAAAAAGAAGCAGTCATTCCAAAAGGATGCCGTAGAAATAAATCCAGGGTTTTTTTTCCGCTCTGCAGTGGCATATTCAAAAGATACCCTAAACTTCATGTCAATAATTCAGGCGTTAAAAGGGATAAGGTGCGTTTGGATAATATAAAAACAAAAAAATCCAATGTGAGCAACAAGATTGGTGCGTCAATTAGCTTCCAAAATTTGACGACCACTGCTCAAAAATTAGCCCTTTTTAGACCACTGCCCTCAGGCGTAACATACGGGCAGCTGAAGAAATAATGGACAATTGCAGTTTTCAATACCGAATGAAATCATCAATTTGTCACATTGAAAAATATCATACCAGTCGACGCCTGATTATCCGATAAATTGGGGGAATTGGGGTCGAATAAAATATACGATAAAGATTAAATGGAA